>NC_134037.1:187505770-188228796 GCF_965140245.1 Athene noctua
ACAGCAGTTACAGTTACTAGTTGAAAAGAGTAGACTAACTTCACTACCAATAATCAAAGAATACGACCAAATACTATAAAATAAAAGCCTGGCCACCACTCAAGGGGGAAAACCAAGGGAGTTTCTAATAAGGTTAAACACTAGAGTTCTTAATTCTTAATATTGTTAAACAAATAAAGTTGAATACCCACATTCTTGCAGCATTTCATTCTTATTAATAACTACATTTCATCTAAACTACATCTTTCACTAGTGACTAGTAAGCCTATATATTTCATTAAGGAGATGCAACTACTGTTAGGATTTTCTCTTAAAAGAATTGGCAACTGTAGTGTATTTTGTCCCAATGCAGTAGCAAACATTACCCAGACATTCTCCTTAAATGATCGGTCGAAGAGACCACAAACTGTCAGCACAGGGGCATCCATAGCACACACAGCTGGCTCCTGAGTTTTCACCAAAAACTGCCTCTCACACCTCAGGTATGGTCTCACACACCTTGCCCATAATCACCGGGGACCATGACCTGTGGAGACACAAGCATAACCTCTTCCCCAGGTTATTAAAGGATATGGTCCTTCCCAGTTACCACTTTCCAGGTTTTTTGCTAACACTTGAGCTTTGCTCTGGACTTCTTGTTGATCTGGGATCTGTGACGAGAATTGATGCAATATTGGTGGCACCTGTGAGACAGGGGGAATGTTAAAAAAGTTCATGATACATAATGCCTTGTTTAGCCTTTTGTGAGGTGTAGATAGATACCCTCCATCTCCCCCTTTTTGTTGTTGTAATAGACACTTTAGCGTGCCATGAGTATGCTCCACAATGGCCTGTCTGGTCGGTGAGTGGGGAATGCCAGCCAGATCCTTGACTCCCTACTGTATGGCAGGACACAAACACTGCTCCAGAAAAGGTTTCAACAGACATATGTACATATTTTAACATTCCAAATGCAGCAAAGTGATGTCAGATTGCCATAATTCTAAGGAGGCAAGTCCTCGAGTGTTGACACCACTGTCTGTTGAAGAGAGGGAGTCCTGGAATTCAGAGCAAGTGACAATGTTGTCTTTTAGCCTGACGCCTTGATAAAGAAAACTGGTTTTTATTGCTTTGGCGTTTTAGTGGAAAAATGCATGTGAAAGCCGTGCTTGCTCAAAGACATTAGGTACCACCTGAGCCGCCAGAGTCAACGCATCTGCTTGTCGATTGCCTTCAACCAAAGGTCCAGGTAGTGCAATGTGCGCTTGAATATGTATAATAAAATAACAAGTCTTGTGATTATTTAATAACCATAAAAGGGTGTGCATTAATGAATAGAACAGTGGATTATTAATGTCCTTCAGACATGAATTCTCTATGTGCTGTACAAGATTGGCAACATAAGCAGAATCAGTAACAATGTTAACTGGGGTGTCCCAGTGTTGAAATACACGGACTACTGCAGCTAGCTCAACGATCTGTGGCTATCCCAGGGATTGAGTAATGTCTGATTGACAGTTATGAGTATGTGGATCTTGTCATACTATGACTGACTTTCTCGTTTTTCCAGATCCATCAGTAAACACAGTCAAGGCTTGCAACGGTACGTCGCTGCACTTTGGCATGGCGTATAATAAAATATTTTGCTGTAATAATTTATGTGATGAGCTGTGTACTAAAAGCTGCCAGGGATAGTCACAGATCTCTGTCTGGAATTCTGAAGAGATTTGTATTAGCCACTGTAACATGTGCAGAGTAACCGGGACAATGATACACACAGGTTTCTGACCAGCAAGTATAGTAGGCGCTGCCTACCTTTCATGATCAGTTTGGCAAACATTTCTGGATGAGTAGTGACCATCTTGTGCATTTGGTGTGACAAAAAAATCCATTCAGTAATAACAAGAGGGTCACTAAGTGTTTCAACCCACTGAAACAGCAGAGCGTATGGCTGCCCTGAAGGATTAAATAATATCAGTTGATACGGATGGCTGGACACACATTGTGATGTTTTTCTTTCTGAGATGGCGTTAGCTACACGGTGGAGATCTTGTTTTGCTTTCTCTGTAAGTACTCTGGGTGATGTCAGTGAAGGATCTCCTTACAAAATATCAAACAAGCTATGCAGATCACCATTAGTTAGGCCCAATGATGGCTGTATCCAATTCATGGCTCCCAACAGTTTCTGTAAATCACTTAAAGTCTTAACATCAGTCTTAACTTGTTGCGGGAAAATAGACTGTTCACAAATTTTCCACCCCAGGTACTGCCACAGTGATGATCCCTGCACCTTTTCAGGGGGCATTTGCAACCCCACTTGAGATACTGAGTCTTTGGTTAAAGCAAGAGCCTTTTCCATGATCTCCTGTGTTTCTGCTGCTATAAGGATGTCATCCATATAATGATATATAACAGCCTGGGGGACCTGCATTCTAACCGGGCTCAGAGCCTCTGCAACAAACCACTGACACATCGTGGGACAGTTTTTCATGCCTTGTGGCAAAACAACCCTGTGGTACTGACTTGCAGTTCACTAACATTACTACTGGGAACAGAAAAGGCAAATTTAGGTGCATCACCTGGATGCAAGGGAATGGTAAAAAGCCCAGTGCTTTAGATGAATTATTACAAGATGTCAGTTTCAGGGAATCATTGTTGGGGAGGGCATTCCTGGCTGTAACATACCCATATCCTCCATGGCATCATTAATGTGTCAGAGATCATGTCAAAGTCGCCATTTACTATTTTTCTTTAAAATAACAAACACCAGGATGTTCCAAGGACTGGTGGTAGGTACAATATGTCCTGCACTTAACTGTTCCTGAACTAAGTCATTAAGATGGTGCAACTTTTCCATTGGTAAGGGTTACTGACCCCCACACAGGTGATTCTGTTTCCCAGGTTAGGTTCAGGGTGGGTTTCAGGGTGGCTTGCACTGCAGTGGCGATTAAGACAAATTTGATAAAATTTGAGTTCCCCATTGAGCCATACAGTCACGACTCCATAATGTAAGAGGGGCTTGCAATATAAATGGACAAATATTTGCTACCTGGCTTTCTGGGCTCCTTACATGAATGAGATCTTTGCTTTGAAATGTTACAGCATGATCACCAATCCCAAAAAGCACTTGAGTTACCCGAGCTAACAGTCAATCTGCTCACAGATATTACGGTCACATCCGCACTGCTATCTAAAATGCCTGTCAGTTCAATAGATTCTTCTGCTTTGGTGAGGGTACATTTTACCAGAGGTCTACCTTGTGTCACTGTCTGAGGCCAAAATATTTGAGCAGTACCTGCTGATCCAAATCCTGAGTCACACCAGCTTCTCGGCATACTATTAGGGGGACTCTCTGTAAAATAAACAAGCTTTTGTTACTGAACACAGGGGTCCAGGGATCCAGGCCAGAATTCTGTTTTCCCCTTCATAATTGGCATCTCTGAACCCTGGTTAAATGAACAACCACTGTAAGGTTGTAGATGATCTTCTGACAATATCCCGCTCAGGCAGATGGTACAGATGTGCACTCTCCCCACAGAGTATGCACCTAAATTCAAGACAATTAACACAGATTTACTGCCCCCCGCTAAAGGAGATATTTCACCTATGCCACTTAAAACATTGAGCCCGAACAAACAGGGAGCACCCGTGACCCAGCGGGCAGGCACTAGGGCTCTGTACTAAGGAATGTTCACTCGTCTTGCACTACCCCCCATACAGAGTCTGCCCTGCGCTCCGTTCCTCTCCAGATGCTTCCCTGGCGGGAGAACGGAACCACGGGTCAGAGAACTCCACACTGCGCAGCTGCAGCTGGGCTCTGTCTCACACACCCAAAACAATCACACAAGCATACAAAGAGGCCACTCATGCTTATTACTCACACGACAAATACTACAAACATCAAAACACCATTAAGAATATATAAAGCCATTGCTTGTTGATTATGTGGTGTTGACAGACAAGGGAGACCACATCACAGTGTCAGCACCTTCCTTAAAACGGCTGCTTTTGGTGTTGGGGGGGGGTGAGAGCATGGTGCCGGGCTCGGCTGCAGGCAATTGCTCCACGGCGGGGGGGCTCGGGGAGGCCCTGGGCCTCCGCAGCCAACTCCATGCTTGCAGGCGGGGGGGCCTGGATGCTGAGCGCAGAGATCCACACACTTGGTTTTCCAGATAGAATACTGTGCCGGTGTTAATACCATTTTTAAAAGTGCCCGCCAATTCCATGGGACCAATTGATATCCATGAGCAATTGCCTCCAGTACAACTGTTGTAAATGAGTTTTGAAGCCTGTCCTCATTAATGCTTTTCTGTAGTTCTTCAATAATAGAAAAATGCAGTCCTTCCCAATGTGGCTGACATCCTGGCTCATAAATTACAGGAGCAACAGTCTTTCTCGCCCTGTCCATATCCCCTTGCGCCAAGGCTTTTTGCCTCACTTTTACCCACAGATCATCCCCAAGTAAGGGAGGACACAGGACAGATTCTCTTTTAGGATTTACAGTGTCAGGGACTAAAAGATTATCACAGTCAAAAGACCCAGCATATAAATCTTGCTCCCGAGTTTCAAAATGTGCATCCTCACTCTTTGTGTTCTCATTTTCTGGGTTAACAGCCTGGACACGTTCATTATTTTGTCTTTTTATTATCTCAAAAAAAGTTCTCCATGTGTGTAAGATTTCTGCCATAACCTGGTTCCCGTGTGTTGCACAGTCCCATAATCTTACTCCTGCTGTATCCCATATCAGAACAGTGAATGTAGTAACCGCGGCTGCTACCCACTTTAAAATTCTCTTCAAGGCATGCGAGGTAATACGGACCTTATATTTAGCTAACAGTCTTTCCATCAGTGCAAGCACTGATTTTCTTCCAAGTGTATTGACCTACCCATCGCCTCCCCACAGCTCACCTTGCTCACCCTGCAATGGTGATTGGTGCCAGATCCTGCTTCCTTTCAGCAGCTCTTAAGTTCCATAGGGTTTGCCACCAGAGTCATCCAAGCTGGTCACGCTTATCGTCCACTTACACAGGGAACATTTGTGGCAACTGAGGCACGGACGCTCCATCGAAGTGCAGAAGGAAAGACCCTTTATTATTACTATAGTACATACTTATGCTCTCGCCAAAGCTCTGACTTCATAATTAGCAAATCAGCAATTAGACAGCTATCGACCTTTTCTCCTATCAGCATAGGACCACTCTAACACGCGCTGTGCAGACCAATCACCTTCTTGTTCACGCGCTGTTCACGTGGTTGTAACTTCTCACAGTTCAGTACTTTTCCACAGTTCAGTGTTGCAGCTGTCTGCTGTTTTCCCCTGCCACCTTGGCACAACTCAGCAGTTTCTTATCTATCTTCCAAGTCCTGTTTCTCATCAAAGCCTAGCTGTTTCTCAGAGGCTGTGTAAGGCTGACAGGCCGATGTCTCCCACAACCTTCCTCCATCTCTAACTCACTCTTGATTTCCTGGAAAATCAAGGCAAGGTAAATCAAGGTGTAAGGAAAGGAGAAAGAATGCTGAAAGGTGGGCGGGCAGGAAAGCGGGAAAAGAATGCAGTATACTTGTAGAATAACCTCTCTGGAGTTAAACTGAATTCATATTACTGATATGTTTAAAAAACAGAATTTGTAGAAGAGTTTGCTCATTAAAATAGTTGATAACAAAGGTAACAAACAAAACATACTTAAACCTAAAGCACACATAGTTCTACTGACTAGTAATGACATTTTGCTTAATTGAATGGGATAGATCACTTTAAAAAATAAGATTAAATGGTGATGTATTTAAAAATAGTATTTCCAAATTTATGGGTTGTTTTGGTTTTGTCTTCTGTATTTTCTAAACTCCAAATATTTCTTTAATATTGCAAGGAACATACTGGTTTCCTACACAGTATAGATATGCATACTTACACATTAACAAAGACTGATATCAAGACTTAAGGCCATTTGATTTTAGCCTGGGCTGAGACTTCAGGTCTTTACAGTAACAGAATATTGGAAGATAAATTTATCCTTTGCTTAAATATTATGCTTACACCAAATAAGACACATAATGAAGGTAGACTAATATAAATTGCTTTGAGTATTATGCTGTCAAATTTTATTTAATAATATTAAAAAATACATACACATTTATATAAACACACATAGACATATATATTCATCTGTAATGTTTGTATGTATTTTGATCCTATGTCCATCTTTTCCTGAATACTTGATTTATGTATCCTCCATGCTTATTTTTCTGCATTATTGTTCTTCTATCTATGAATCGGGTTTGGTTTTTTGATTCTATCTCTTTATTTTTAAGCTTCTCATTAAAGAACTACCACAGCTGCTCTGTAATTGTATACCTTGTAAGAAAAAATATTCCTTGTTTTTTTTAAAAATTTTTTAATCAATATTATAGGATCATATTCTGTATATATTGTTCCTTAAAATGTTCTTATCTTGAAAACATATCCTCTATGATAATGTATTTTCCTAACAAAACTACTCTCCTTTGTGCTGTGTATGTTTTGACTTTATCATACTCTTTCGCAATAAAATATTACTACTTTTGTGATGGCAAATGACATACACTGTGCATGGATTCCAAACAAGACTTTTTAGTTTTCAGCAATGCATCTTATGTTTTACATTTTCAGCAGGAGCTGCGGCATGCTTCAGTATGTCCCTGATCCAGATTAGAGTGACGGAGACAACAATGCCAATGCAGGGAGTATGTCTGTCTTTCCTAGTGCTGCAGTTACCTGGACCAGTGCTGAAGCCACATTTTAAAAGCAGCACATACTGCTTCTCCACAGAGTATATATTGTATTTTTGATTCCATATTTTCACTTTGAGAACATATGAAAAATTCATTTTGTGTCTACTTTTCTTCAGAGAACATCAGCACAGAAATAAGAATTAAGATAATTATCTGAATTTAAACACCTCATTTCTATTAATTTATTTACCTCAAACTGTTTCATGTCAAAAACACTGTGCTAATAAATTTACTCATAGAACAGGACCTTTCAATCCCAGTTTAAGATAAATTTCATTAGCATGTAGTGCCTTGATTAAGGTCAGTGTGCCACGGTGAGTTTTAACTTTTAATCTAAAAGGTCTTAGATCTTTTATATATTTCAAATTTGTATCTCTCATAGCTGGAGGTTCCTTATCAAAATCTGAAGGTGAAATTTCAGGTATGTCCTGTGCAAGTTTCTTTGTCTGTTATACAGATCAGTAATGTTCAAGCATCTGAAAAGAGGTAAATAACCCTTTCTGAAGGAATAAAAGATAATTTATTTTTCATCTAAATCTCTTTATTTCCTGTTAAATAGAAGCTAAAATCCTAAGAAAATATGTTGACTTCAGACCACTTTACAAAGCCAGTGTTTGCTTCTACCATGTTATGTCCCTGAAGAGGAAAACTAAATTTGATTAAACGTAAAACAGATCTCAGCAAAAATTTTGCTCAACCAGCTAGTGTGCTGAGGAGGATTTGTGAGTCACTGGACCATGTGGTTTTATCCATCAGACAACTGATGAAGGCTCTAACTTAAGAGGACTATGGCAGAACTCATAGGAAATAATAGAACTTCAGCAGAGGTGAAGAAGTGACTGAAGTCATTTTAACTCCACTAACCTCAGGATTGTAGCCTCTCAGGAGAAAAATGTAGCAATGTTGAAGACATCTGTATGGAAGCCAACATGAAGCAATATGTGTTGATTACATATTCCCATTCTTCATGAATGCAGCCCTAAGCCTTCTTAACATGTCATTCCTTTTCCCAATGCTACAAGTAAATAAACAAGCAAAGGAAACATAAAATCCTTTATAATACTGAAATTCTAACTTTCTGTTCGCACAGTGTAAAATAGAACTCTTTCACTCTCAATCTCAAAATACTGTGAGTCAGTAATTTCTGGGTGACATTCTATTCTATTCTATTCTATTCTATTCTATTCTATTCTATTCTATTCTATTCTATTCTATTCTATTCTATTCTATTCTATTCTGTAATACTAGAGAATAGGCTTTTATTTGCTGTTTCTAAAATTATTTAAATTCAAGGTTAGACTCCAGAGATTAGGAAATCAGAAAATAATAAATGTGTACTTCTCAGTGGTTTCTCATGTTTTATTCCAATATTTTTACGGTAGCAGTTATTGCAATATGTGTGCTTTCCTTTCTTTTATAATATCATACATTTCATAAACAAAACAAATTATTATCAGTCAGAACTCTAGAGGTATGGAGGTTACATTTATTAAAGGGGCAGGGGGTAGAGAATTTGCTGGAGTTGCTGCTTTAGTTTTAAAATGTCACCTACTGGTTTTAGTTACAGTTGCACAAATGCACTACATTGTGTGCTCCCTGGTCAAACAAATTGAAAGGATGACAGATTGCCATAGAAACAACACCAGGGCAAGCTTGTGATATTGTTAAAAGAAAGCAATGGTTGCAAAATCAGCAGTGCTTGAATCACAAAAACAGATGAAATGCTGAAGAAACCCTTCACTTGAGAAAGGGCAAGTGTTTAAGGATCAGTCAGTGAGCTGCTCATCAGAGATTCATACCGTGGCAAATAGGTCCCTTTAGGCTCTCTTACAAAGCTTCCAAGCAGAGGCCAAAATTTATTTGTAAAGTACACAAAGGTCTAGACTGAGAAGAAAGAAATGCATTTTAAGGTATTGAGTCTGCGTGGTGGAACCAGTTAATCAACGGGAAAAAGAAAGATCAAAATCCCCTGAGTCGTGACTGAAAACACTTAAGAATTGGGTATAAAAAGGGAGTAAAGGAACAATGAGACTGATGAAATGGAACAGGAGAATAAAATTGCATATACTCAGAGGTAATGGTCAGAGAAGAAAATGAAGCAAGACTGCTGCCCAAATATTTAATAACATTCCCACTGCAGAAGCTATTGGGTAGAAATGATGGAGATGTCTTTGCCATACAAGTATGTCCTAAGGACAGTAAATGAGGAGTCAGGTAAAAGGAAGCCTAGCACAGAAAAACAACTGAAGGAAAATGGAAATAGAAAGAGGATGGGGGGAAAAAAAAAAAAAAAAATTTACATTTTCTGTAGCTAATAGTATTCAAAAGGAAGCATCAGTAGAATTATTAACTACTACTCATCTTCTAAGTACAAGTTGACCTGTTCTCACCATAGACTGTGCTAATATTAATTATTAAAGACAGAAAAGGGATCACTAGAATGTAAAAGGCTTGAGACTGTGTTCAGTAAAGTATATAATAATGACTATCAAAATAAACTTTAGCAAATATTCATGTCAATTTTTTTTTTACTTACCACAGGGGCACTTAGATCTTGGATATACTGCTGAGAGCTGCAGAGAAGTTTGTTTATAGATCAGTATATGATCATTAAAGTTTGTTCTGTGTTTGAATCTGACAAAATAATTCATTAAGTATAAACTTACTACCCTGAGGCTATCCCCCAATCAACAAATGTTCTGTGATGTCAGAAGCTGTACAGATGTACTAGGCTATGTACATGCCAAGCTGCGTGCACTTGCAGTGGTAGTCTGACATCCTCATATGCAATTCTTTTTGGCTTTGATGTAACCAGAGTCCACAGTGGTTTCAGATGTTCTTTGGATGAGATGTTATTACTTTTCTCTTGAAAATATTTTACGTGTTATTTTTGAAAGGGATTATTATTACAAGGAAAGTAACAAACAGCTGTAGTGAAGATGAAGGTTTACATTGACTACATGACTACTTTGATAACAACTCTTTGCATTTTCCGAACTTTTGCTTTAAATTATGTAGTCAAATTATTAATAGCCTTTTAATATAATCAGAATTGATATTCAGATGTAGAGGACAGGTGAAAGAAAAGATTTAGTCCCTGTTTGGATAATGTCCAAATTTGAAAGGAATATAACTTGGCAATTAATTGTGAATTGATTTTAATTTTTTTAAGCTTTCAAAATACCTTTAGAGATTTTTGATTATTGTGAAATGTTTTCTATCATCAACACTGTTGCAGAAATTTAGAAGCATTTAGAAGTATTTAGAAGTAGGATAGTCTGGCACACCTACCAAGATCAAAGGACTGCAAAATCATTTTATTGCACAGGATTCTTCATGTTAGTCAAGCTACTATTTTCTTTCAGTTATCTTAAACTGTATAATGTTTTATTAAACAGTTAATTTCTGTTTCTCAGTGACGAAGTTTCAAGCATGATTAGTGCCATACATTTTCATTTTATCATTGACAAAACATCCTTTGTGAATCTAAGATCTTGGGAACTACAGATATGGATATTTTTTTTCTATTTTTAGTATCAATAACTTTGTTTCTGCAATAGATCATGTAATTTTTTTTATTTTTTTTTTTTCAGAAATATCTAGCTTTACTGACTATTCATTGCGTATCAAAATTTTGGTGTAACTAAAAACCATAAGCTACACAGCATATAATCCACAAAGCCTGGTGGCAACACTCTGAGGGTAGTTGAGAGAAGAGGAACAGAGACTACTTTCTGTTACTGAGCTAGGTGGCAGCTTCCTTGGATCTGAATCAGTGATAAATTCCCTAAATGACTGTGACAGCAAAGAATGTTTGCTGAAAGCTGCTTCATTCTCCAAACCAGTCTGAAGAAGGGTTTTGGAGGAAATACTGGGTCGTGAATATGTTCGAGAAAAAATTCATCTTAAACTTCCTCTAGGAAAGACAAAATACCCATAGGCAAGACTTCCACATTGATTTATTATGCTGCTCACTTCTACTTAGCTAATTTTTTTCCTATGTAGTTGTTTCCTATTAAATGTAAAAGGAAGGAAACACTGAGGTAGGAGGAAGCAAGGAAGGTGACATGAAGACACATTCATATGGGATAAACATGTTCTGTGTTTCAATGCATTGGAGTCATACGCATGCTGACTTATTCCTTTCAGATGGTATGTGAGAGTCATGCTTTCATGTTATAAGGAAGCAGCCTGATCTCTTATGCAGCACCCACCACAGAATTCCAGCCGTGGGGATGTGTACATTGGAACCCTAAACTCTGGTGTTCTTGGACAGTTATGAAAAGGAAGAAAACACTTGCAGAACAGATGACCTTTCCATTCTGGGGCATGCATGCAGAGTAAAGGGATAATACGGGGGGGGGGGGGGGGGGGGAAGGCAAACAAACAAACAAACAAAAAACCAAACACCACAAAAAGTGCTCTTGCTTGTGGAGGCATCTCAGTGACAAAATTATGAGGGATTTTACATCTGTCTTGTGTACTGATGTCAGTAGGTAGAAGTGCTGTCCAATTATCTGACAAAGACAGAAAAAATGAACAGCCATAAATAAAATACTAAAAGTACGTAAGAACTCGGGAGGAAAACTTCTGCATAAATGAGCATATTGCTTTCAAATAGTGTGAATGAAAAAAAAGCATCATGAGGGAGAAACTTCAGCCAGAATACAGATTTTGCAAAGTGGTAAGCATTGTCAAGTCCTTTAATGCAGAGGTCACGTCGAGTATGTTTGTACCATTCAGGAAAGAACAGAAATCACATATAACAGACTTAAGACATGTAAGATCAAAGTATATTTGTGACTGTGGCTGGGTGACCTTTGTAATCAATTATGGGAAACATAAGATAATTTATGATAATAATAAGATAATTGATTATAATTCTATGGTGTCTGTGCTGTAACCTATGAATATCAAGGTAGTTGATATGAATTTCGTTCCACGTGATTCTGCTGAGGAAATGAAGCAATGAAACTCCTATCTAAATGTGTACACTTACACTAAGTCTCTTTTCTCTTGCTTCATATATGACATGGTACCCAGGTGTGTTTCCTATCCCTTGAGCCTGACTCTGAACACAGATTGTCCCAGATGTTATTTGGGGAGAGATTTTTTGTGAAGACTAGCTGTCTTTTTGGGATGGAAAAGAAGGCCCATGAACTGAAACATCACAGAACTGATTTGTTCCATAGATTTGGCATAACGTCTGAGAGATATAAAATCACTAGTTTTACATGTTTGACTTATTAAATATATCTTTCTGGGTACCAGTCACTGAGTGAGAGACATAGTCTATTCAGCACTCAACTAATACATATCTATGTTTGTTAAGACTAGGGAGACCTGCATCTTTTAAATTCTTGTTACCTTATATCTTGTTAAACTATTTTCTTTAAAACAAATGTAAGCATATATCTATAGCTTGAAATTTAGAGCTTTCTCTAGTTTGAAATTTAGAGATGCACAGACACATACACATGTACATTTAATACTTTTTTATTGTCAACAATTATTACTTTTATTGTCAAGAGTTCTACTTAGAGGTACAGCCCTTCTTATGTATCATTCTGGGTTCACAGATGTCTGATAATTTGGACAAGGTCAGAAACAAACTTTTGAGGCCAGGAACAAGTCACTACAGTATTCAAGGTATAACGATTGCAACTTTTCTTAACCTGTTATGACTTCTAATAAGATTGAATTAATCAAATGCATTCAGTGCTGAATATTAAATGATGAAACATTTTTTATGTTAAATGTCTTAAATAATTCAGATAATATAGGTATGGATTTCATGCAAATGTACTATTCATTGACAGCGTGTCCTAACAAAGTAATGGGCTAGATCCTTATTCCTTACATCTTGAGTGATCACCCATTTCTTTGTAGTCCTATTCATTTCAATGGGATAACAGACAGAATGATACACTTCTCAGTGCAAATAGAACTACCAACATAAAATTTTATGTGTCTGAGACAATGTATATGGAAGTTGATTAGAATGAACATGATTTCAATTAATAAAACTTTTGAGACTTGCTACTGCCTCACTACTCTCTAACTATGAAACAGAAACTTAAGAAAAATGCTCACATATATTGACACACTAATAAAGAAAAAAAATAATTTGTAGCTATAGAATCCATTTTAGAAACATACACATATTCACCAGAATAAATATTTTTGCATACAGACCCATAATTTTTGTTGATATTATAACTTTCAGACCTAATTGGTTTAATGTTTTTAAGTTGCAAATTTTTAAAATTTCTTAGTGAAAGAATTTTGGGATGCAATGAATTTATGTATGTTTTACAATAGATAGAACCTTCATTTTAAGTTTTTGAAATAAAGAACATATTATCCAATAAAAGAACTTAAATCATTAAAGCAGAATGTAATAATTTACTCAATTTTAATACATAGTCTTAAATGAAAATATTTCCAATTAAATGTTTTGAATTAATTTGTTAAAAATAGCTAGAACTTTAAGTGTCTCATCATCAATAATTTGGCTAGGATTCTTTATAAGACCGATAAAAGGAGACACACTTCCGATTCTTGTGGCGATCTCATTGATTATTACATTTTATCAATAAAATACCTTTGTTTAATATACAATTTTAAGTCTGTTTAAGTCTGTAAGAAAAGCTTCCATGTTGTGTTGTTAATTTGTAATTTTGCACCATTATTTAATATTTCAGCTTGATAATACTATTCCCTGACTATCTTTGGCTTCTGATCAGGCAGACTATATAGTTGCGTTGACTATGCACCAGATTCTTATCTGTAAAATGGAAGACTTATTTTAAACATTGAATATTTTTATTTATTTATTTATATAAACTATGGAACTAGTTATATAATATCATCAGTCTCGAAACTTTGTCATTTGCTGAGATGGAAATAATGAACAGAAAACTTTAAGTATTGGAAAATGAAGAAAATGTGTTATTGAAATGCATGCTTTCACACCACAGTCCAAATGTGGCATTGCAAAGAAGATAAAGAACATGCTTGTTGAGGTTGGGGTCAGTAGATAGATTATATGATAGATCTCATAGCTGTAGATTACATATCATTACATACAAATTACAGCCAGGCTTTAAGAGTGGAGTGCAAGACCAAGCACAAGCAATAGTGGTAAATGCCCCTTTAATGATAATATAGCGGTGTTTACAGAGATAACAGTGCAGTACAAAGTTTATCAGCAATCATTTCTGACCACCTATAAAATAAGCTGCCAACTTCATTCTGAAGAAAAGGGCAAACTGCACAACTCATCAGGGTTAGCTACAGTCTTACATACCAAGACCAGAGGCAGCTCCATGTATGTTGTTAAATTACAGTCTACACTGGGGCTGCTTTATATCAACAAAATGAGAGATGCCTGTAAGAAGTTAATTGGTCTTTCTACAGAAGATGCCTGTTTTCTTTAGTTTCATAACACATCCTTTCTGTTAACATACATTTTTTTTGATAACCTGTTCATTTCTGGGTCATATTTTTTTTAGCTAACTTGTTTATCTGTGGACTACTGAAATTATCAGCCTTTTAAGACATGTTGCAAGACATGGACTGATGTTTTTCCAAATATGCTTCAATATAGCCTTAATACATTTTTGTTTACATTCTTACTTTAACATTTCTGAATTTCTCAGGAGGCCTTTAAACTCAAGTTATATAGCAATAGGAAAAGAGAAAAGAAACATACATGGTTTTATATGTATGTGTATAGATATATGATGTGGTGTATGTCTTTCTAGTTAAAACTGTAATATCTAATTACAGCCATGTTAATGGTAGTTAAACTGCTTGCTTAAACTTATATAATTCTCTTAAGGCTACACCAAAACTCTTTAACATACTCTGAATAGAGTTTCAGTTTAAACATACTAAAATCTAGCATTTATTTTCATACCTTCCATATTCTTACTAATCCACAAGTTATGGAGATGTATATAATCCTAAGGAATTTAACACTGCGCACAAACTGTATGGAAATTAAACCTAATATAATATCTGTCAGGGCTAAGAAGCTTTCAACCACTTTGTGTCAGACCAATGTTTCAATACCCTGCTCTGATACCCAGTTAGGGTTTTGAAATACCTTATTTCGGTAATTCACTTTACAATGTGGCACCAGAAAGAGTTTCACTAGTGGAACTAGAGAGGTAATGAATTGGGGGTTGTGAAAAAGGTTGAAGAAATCTAAATCTTAATACAATACAAGATTTTGGAAAAGAGGACAGAATGAGGGCAAGAATCAACAGCGATCAGTTATTTACAAACGGTGTTTACCCCTGTGTTTTGCTGATGAGGGATACCAATTAAACTCAGACACCAGAGTGAAAAGAGTAGGCAGTGATTTTACTGGTGATAACCAATGTAAAAGAGTAATACAGAAAACATGCAGTAAGAAAAGGCAGAATAGTGCACTTAAAGCAACAAACAGGAAAATACAGTGTAATACATCAAAGCATTACTACACAAGAGAGACAGTAGTGATTAAGAAAGATCCATCACCACTTGCATATGTTACCATCACCCAGCCCCACAGTGGCTGGGCAGCCCCGGTCACAGCGAGGATTTGGAGAGCCTGTCCTGGCAAGTGGGAAATCCTACGCAGGGCGTCCACCCATAGCTGAGGCTTCCAAAGTCGCTGTGAGTGGGTCCAGACTTATATACCAGAGATCGACAAGCCAGAATAGCTGGCACCTTTGTTTTGAGTGGAAATTTTCTGTTTTCGTTCTCCTGTTGAATTCCACCCAAAGCCTGGCCAGGGCTCAGGGGGGGAGACCAAGGAAGTTTCTAACAAGGCCAAATATGTGGGTTCTCAGCCCTGAACAAGGCTAAACAAGGGAAGTTGGATACATTCTCTCAGCATTTCGTCCTCACTACTGATTATATTCTAGGCCGCATCTTTCACTAGCGAGCTTACATACTTTGTTAATGATTCCAGACTGAGTTAGCAGCTTCGGCTTGGGGCCTGTTGTTCAGGCTTCAGTATTTCAATGCTTCAGCACTTTTTACCTCAGCTTAAGTGGATTGTTATAACTTAGTACAATACCTACTAGCACAATGGTTATCAGTTATAGAATATACAGGATTCATCTATAGGTCAACTCTGGCTTGGGCTGGTTGTCCAAGCCTTAGCACTTCACCCTGGCTAGTGCTGTATTTGTATACATGTTCCTCTGATTGCATCCTGGTCTGTATGTCGCATTTAGGCTGCTTTGCATTTTTCACAGCACAAGTAGGACTAATGGTAAATCTGACAGTTTGACTCATCCCAAAGAAATCTCACCTTTGAGAAAACCTGTGGAGCATAAGACACCTGGTCCCAGGATGACAGAGACACAGAAAATATAATTTTGGACACTGATTTGAGGAGAAAAATTTGTACTTCTAAGGTCATATCCACTGTTTCAGGCTTTCTCTGCATAAAAGCAACAGTTACCTTTCTGTCATCAATATTCATAAAGCTACTTTCATAAAGATTATTGTAAAATACTATCACTACTTCTAACAAAGCATCTGATTTTGGATTAGAATTCTGAAACAAAGAACACATCTGTAAACAAAACAATGAATTTCACTCATATTCACTGCGCTAAATTTAGAAGCCCAAAAAAGGTCTTTAATACCCACTTTCAAAACATATCTAAATTATTTCCGTTATCAGTGAGCAGACTATTTTTCTCAGAAACATGGAAGATGAAAGTTCATCTTAAATGTTACTATCCTTGAGTTATAGCTTTCCCAAAAATGATGTAGGTGTTTAAAACTTTATGATTAATGCCATTTCTTGTATCAGAAGACCAGTCTGTGGAGATAGATCTACAAAGCACATCACAGGAGGACAATGTAATCACAGTAAAATATGACTTTTTATATTCAAGTCTCCAGCCTTTTACAGATTCCTTGAAGGTGTATACAATTCTCCATTGCTTAGCTTCAAAGCTGTAGGTCTTCTCTGTGTGACTCCACTGGAAAGCAACAAAAACAAATGCCTTAGAAAATTTGGTAGACAAACACTGCTCTGTTCTATCTTACTAGTTTCAATAGATACTAAAAGAAATAATTTCAAGCCTAAAGAACTTTTAGTGTCTCAAGAGTAAATTGGCAAAGTCTTTTTGGAGCTGATATGTTTCTTAAACTGCATTATTTTCTTTCATATATTCATTTTTGATTCCTTTAATTTCTTGGCAAAAGGACTGCATTAATTTGTTTCAGGGTTGTTATGTTTTGAGAATCTAAAGCCTTTACTGCTGTGTTTAACCTGCAATCACTGCTACATTTCTTCCTCGAAGAAAAGAAATAGTTGTTGGATCTGTTCTGTGTTTGGATCTAAACAAACACTATATGGGAGTTTAATCAAATATTTAAACATTTATGTCAATAGTCTATGCATGGATAGCTTACAATGTTTACTACATACATTCTGTGTTGACATTTATGCTTCAAGTAAACTCCAGCAATAATAATTTGTCTTTGTATTACATCGTAGGCTCTGTGGGTGTTGGGTCATCTGAACTAAAACTGTTCTTTGGTTTTGCTTGAATATGTAAGTAGTTGCTTCCTAAGTGCATCAATTCTTTTTCTTGGACCCAGATTTCATATGCAAATTAAAATTCAGTGCTGTTAACTTTTGCCTTTGTGAAAGCATCATTTCCAGTCAACTCATTTAATATAATATTTACTGGAATAAAACTAGAAAAGGTACATAAACACAGCCAAGTAAACCACAAATATTATTCCAGGAAATGTTTACCTAACTTTTTTGTGTTCAGTGCATCTATTCTTCTCACAAGGACAAAATTTATATTTCCACAAAGGTACAGAAATATCAGTGATACTCTGTGATTTACTTACACTGATTTCTGCAGGTCTATTTTCTCTCACCCATTCCACAGCATTTCTGAGTCTCTATTTTTACACATAACATGACTCCTTCTTTTTTGTTCACATATTTTATCCTTCAGTGAAACTCTGCAGGAGTTAATACAGCTTAGTTCCGCATTTAGTAAAATCTAGTCTTTAATTTTTTTTATTTGCCTGATAGAAATATTAGGGACATTGTTTTAAATATATGCATTTACCAGGGAACTGAAGCGACTTTAATCTTCCTCTTATCACTGCCTTTTGTGTTTCTGGTCCAGTTTGATTTTTTGCCTTCGCAAATGATGTGGGAATTGGATTGCTTATCTGGGATTTTGGGATTCCACCTACTTCTATTGAGATAGGAACTCCAGCTGTCTGCCTGCTGCCCAGAAAACCCAGACAAACTGCCAGCACACAAGTGCATCTCCCATTCAGCAGCTCTGAGCTATCCAGAACATACTCTGCACACACTGACCATCTGCTCCCTCATTTCATGGTCAGATTTGCAGTGGACATCAAGGAAAGACAACGGGTGTTACAGCTTTGTCCAGGATAAATACAAGGGCAACGGTGCTGTGCACAGTATACTATTGGTCTTACTGTATGTGGATCCATGTAAATCAGCAGCCTCTCCTGTTCCTTTGAGGCTGTTCAAGAAAAAATTTTATGCCTATTTGCCATAGGTTACTCATTTTGTCAAAGTTCTTTTGATCCTTTCTGTCTTTAATCTGTTCATCTTATCAACATTGGAAAACCACTGCCTTTACACAGGGAGAGCGTAGTGTTCCAGATAAAAAATGAGTGGGATTTGGACAAAAATCAGACAAATCTGAAAATCTGTGCCTCCAAATATGACCAGCTGCTGTCTCTTTTGCAAGGCTTCTGAACTTAATTATGTCTTTTTAAAGTTGCTTGCGTTCTGTCTCTGGGAATATGTAGATTTGTCTCAGACTTCACAGGTTTGAGAATTTATCAGATATTCCTAAACACAGAAAGGGTCTAGAAATTAGTCATGTTTCCAGCTATATTTCCTCAGCTGGCATTTTCACAGTATATCCATCAGCTTGCATTTCTCACCAAAATGCTGATACACCTCCCAGTTTCTTCTAAATAACAGAGAAAGGGAGAAGAAAGTAGTGAACATGTTATCAAGATATGTATACAATAAAACTGTAGTGTAATGCAATGCAGTAACAGTAAGAACATTTGTCAAGTATTTGGCTGCAGCCTTGTTGTCTGCTCAAATGCATTTAAAATTATTTCTCTCCCTTCCCTGAAGGAATGCTTTACCTCCCTCACTCTATACATGTAGGCTATACTAAGCAGAGGGACACCATCCCTCTTGTTTCTCTTGCCAAAAAAAAAAATTAAATGGTGGGTGAAAGTAGGGAAAGAAAGCAAACACAAACCTTACCATGGTTCTCTAGATTAGGAATATTCTCACTTCTTCAGATCAGATGAGCTGAGCTAGTTATACCATGCTGCTTAGAGCCTTTTGTCATGTCTCTATTTCTCAGGACATTGACTCAGATTCACCAATTGCCAGGTCAGGATTAAGGTGAAATAACACCAGGTATTCTTTAATTCACAAAACTCAGCTTTTGTATTCTCACAACAGATATTGGCATGAAACTTCATCAGTAAGCCTTGCAACCTCTGCAACAAGTGGCAAAACTTGTAACATACACCAACAAATCTCAAATCTTACAACACATACCGACAAACTGCGAAACTTATATCACACACTGACAAGCTGTAAATCTTATAAAACACGCTGACAGCCTTGCTGCATATGCAGGGATATAGGGATAGAGAATGGGAGAGAAAAGTAAAGATAGTGAAAAAATATCCCGATCCAATATCAGGGAAGGTTCTTAAATGATCCCAGGAGTGAAATTAAGACACAAACGAGGTCAGATGCTGTACAACCTTGTAAACTTGATTTTCTATAACAATTTGTTATAGTGATAGGACATAGAGAAAAAGAAAGGGAAAGTCAGAATCCCTAAGCAAGAAAACAATAGAGATGTAGCAGGATTAATTACCACCACCACGAATCCAGTGATGTACCCTTGGCTCTATCTCAGTACAGGTGGTGGTGCTCCAAGCTCCAAGCTCCACCAAAGTCCCAGCTCTGAGGAAGAGAACACGAGTATAAGTGTACAAGAGTACAAGAGTTAACAAGTATCCCAAGAGAGGAGTACGCAGTCCTTTTATTGGCCCAGTCCCCACCATTTCTCTGAAAAGTCCATTCATTTCCACGGAGCTCATTGTAATATGTGCCACCCTGTGGTCCTCCATGCGTGCATGCCCAGGTGTTCATGATGAACCTCATCCAGCTTGCGTGCAGGTGCATCTTGGTAGGCACTGCCAAGGATGTTGTTTTAGCTTCGGGCAGATGTGGTTTCGACAGGGAGGATTGAATGTACTCCTTCACAGCAACGGGCTGCTGAGGCCAGGAAGTGATAGTGGTGCAGCAGCAATGTTAAGACAGAGTCCAACACAGTCCCTTACAGAAAGAGAAAGAAAAAGAGAGCGAGAGCAAAAAAGAAAGAGACCAAAAAAGAGGAAGATTTCACCAGTCCTGTTTTCAGCATTGGTCCAGCCAGCCTAGTGGTCCAGTTCCAGAGGGGTGCACCATCCAGGGCTTTGATTCATGTCCTTTTATAATTCCTTGCCCCTACTCCAGGCAGGCACTTGGACTCATTGGCTAATTAAGCAATATGTGCAATCTATGCTTGTAGAATTCTCTGCTTTGGTGCATGCATCATGGAAGAGACTTCTCTATTGGTAAACTACGAAGTTGCTCAGGATAAGGAAATTCAGCCTCAGAAAAGTGCACCAATGAACTTTTTTCATGATGGAAAAGTTTTCATGATGTATTTGCCAAGAAGAAAGGTCAAACAATGGTCATACTTGCAGGCAGAGGGGAGTAACTCCCCAATGATCCTCAAGCCCACTGACCCGTTTCCAGAAAAATCTGAAGGTATCAACTACGCATGCACCAAAGTAAAGAGAATTAGAGAAGCATAAACTGTGTGTGGTGCCAACTTAGTCAATGAGTCCAATTCCCCACTTGAAGGAGGGGTAAGGAATTATAAGAGGACATGAATCAAAGCCCCAGTTGGCTGTGCCCCTATGGAACTAGATCCCTAGGCTGGATGGATCAATACTGGAACCTGGACTGGTGAAACCTTTCATTTTTGACTCTCTCACTCTCTTTTTCCTCTCTTTCTCCTCTATTCACTCCCATTCTTATTCTGTATCCCCACATATAAGAAAAAGCTTGTCAGGACCTGTCTTCCATTTGTTGGGGCATGTCTCTGCTTGTGGGGGTATGTTAATAATATCTGCTGCTAGTCAGCATATGTATTAAGGTTTGTGGCTTTTCAGTGTATGTTATAAAGTTTATTGCTTGTTGCACAGGTTGTAAGACTTACTGACAAAGTTTCATGCCAATATCTGTTGTGACTAAATAAAAAGTGGGTTTTGTGAATTGAAGAATCCTTGGTGTCATTTTACCTTAATTCTGACCCAAGAATCGGCAAATCTGTGTTGTCATCCTGAGAAATTGGGTCGTGACACAACTCCATCAAATCTCTTATTGGACACTCAGATGTATTATACAATTGAAGTGAAAGACTCTTCTTAGATGTACATGCTGTGGTTTGAGTACAACAATATAATCTTGACAAGAAAGATGTGTCCTTTGATTATAAAAGCAAATATACTGTATATTTAAGGGTGTGTGTATAAATAATTACACCAAGATGGGTGAGAGTGTTGATCTGCTCGAGGGTAGGGAGGCTCTGCAGAGAGACCTGGACAGGCTGGAGCCATGGGCTGAGGCCAACTGGAGGAGTTTCAATAAGGCCAAATGCTGGGGGCTGCCCTTGGGCCACAACAACCCCCAGTAGCGCTACAGGCTTGGGGAGGAGTGGCTGGAGAGCTGCCAGTCAGAGAGGGACCTGGGGGTGTTGACTGATAGCTGGCTGAACAGGAGCCAGCAGTGTGCCCAGGTGGCCAAGAAGGCCAATGGCATCCTGGCTTGTGTCAGCAATAGCGTGGCCAGCAGGGACAGGGAAAGGATCTGACCCCTGTCCTCGGCACTGGTGAGGCCGCACCTCGATTCCTGTGCTCAGTTCTGGGCCCCTCACCACAAAAAGGACATTGAATGACTCGAGCTCTTGTCCAAAGAAGGGCAACGAAGCTGTTGAAGGCTCTGGAGCACAGGTCGTACGGGGAGCGGCTGAGGGAACTGGGGGTGTTTAGTCTGGAGAAGAGGAGGCTGAGGGGAGACCTCATCGCCCTCTACAGCTACCTGAAAGGAGGGTGCAGAGAGCTGGGGATGGGTCTCTTTAACAAAATAACAAACAATAGGACAGGAGGGAATGGCCTCAAGTTGTGCCAGGGAAGATTTAGACTAGATATTAGGAAGCATTTTTTACAGAAAGGGTTGTTAGGTGTTGGAATGGGCTGCCCAGGGAGGTGGTGGAGTCCCCATCCCTGGAGGTGTTTAAGAGTCGGGTCGACATAGCACTGAGGGATATGGTGTAATTTGGGAACTGTCAGTGTTAGGTTAATGGTTGGACTGGATGATCTTCAAGGTCTTTTCCAACCTAGATAATTCTGTGATTCTGTGCAAAATGTATATTTTTACAGTGAAGAAAGTAGTATATATCTCTCCCTGACGTTCCTCTGAAAAAGATGTACTATTATAAATTAACTATATTATGTATTATACATTGTTTATAAAGCATGCTATATATATAATATAATGTATTATTTAATAAAATACATATATCACATGTATAGATATAAAAGTTCAATCACAACTGTCACGTCCCACTCAGACGAGGGGGACAAGTGACTCAGATTCGCAAATCCCCAATTGGAGCGGACAACAAGTCTCCAAGTTCAAGCATTTACCAACTACCTACAATGTACAATGTACAACACACGATAATTGGCTAAGTACAGAGCAGGTTGTGGTGAACAATATAATATGCCTTGCATTTCTTAATGGAAAAAGGAAAAGAGGGAGATAGAGGGAATGGGGGAATACAGATCACGGGTCTGGGTTCCTGCGCTAATCCCGCCAGTGAGGGTTCCAGGAGGCGGCCGTCTTTTTTGCTGGCATCCGTCTTCTTCACTTCACTGCTCTCTCCATACAGCCGGTTACGGGGGGGTGGGGGGGTGAGCAGAGGGACACAGGGAGAGGAGCAGAGAGAGAGAGAGAGCACTTTCTTCTCCCCTTTGATTTATACCCACTTTCCTTGGGTCCGTCCCCTAGGTCGACCCACAGACCTACATATCCCATGTACAGGGAGGGGTAAGGTGTTTCATGGGGTGATGTAATTAGCATGATCATGACAGCCCTCGTTAGCATATTGAGGGATGTTAACTTTAATATGCATTTCGTGGATAATGAAGCAAAGTTCATTCACACATGGCCCTTGAAATTTGCCCGGGTGCCCCAGAGCAGAGCCGTCCTGTCTCCACAGGGCTCTCTCCCCCAGCTACGTTGTGCAGCGTTATCAGCTTCGGCCTCCATAGAATGCACCCTGTGACTCAGAGTTTTGTTTTGAGAGTGTTTGAGGCATTTCTTCAATCAGCCTCAACTTTTGCTTTCCCAGGCTGTTTGTCTTAGTTTCTCACAGGCCTGGTTTCTCGACTCTCACAACAACCCACCCGTTTAAACATTTTTGTTAAGAGTTGTTCTACTGCAAGACAGTAAAGGACAATTTTACCATCACAATTATCCAAACTACTTGGATACAGTAGGATGCTTTCATATTTCATCTATGGTTTGCAAGAATAAGCCTTTCTTTTCAACTTAGTAAACAGTAGTCTTATGAAAAAAAACATTTTAAAAAAATTATTTAAGAAAGGCAGCTTCCATGCCTCAGAATATCAGCTGGAAAACTACTGTGTCCCTTAAAAAATATATTTCCAACAAGTACAGTGTCATCTGATACACAGATTTCCTGAGAAAAAAACCCTCACATTAGTTAAGATAATAATTATATTGATGCAATAATGGAGTTTTTAGCCGCTCCCCCAGAAAATTGTGTTGCTTTACTTATCAAAACCCACAAGCTTAAATACTTTATATGGCCCTGCTATTACTGGCAATTTTTATGTAACTGAGAAGACAGTCTTTCCTTGTTGCATCATTTATTTAAGTGTTAATAGGAAACGATTTTGTGATCACTGAGATTTTGGAACTAATATTAAACTAAGGCAACTGCCTGAGGACTGGTATGAATTACAATACTTAGTATAATTTAATTTGAAAAAAAAACAAGGCAGAATTAAACAAAATAGTTTTAGTTGCATCACTTCATATCTCACTGGCTACATAAAAGGAATCTAACTCAAATTAATTGATCATAATTCATTATAATAGGTACATAGGAAAGTCAGATTTTTTTACCTTTTCATTTTCATGGTAACATAGAATCAAAGAATCACAGAATGATTTGGGTTGGAAAGGACCTTAAAGATCATTTAGTTCCAACCCCCCTGTCATGGGCAGGAACACCTTCCACTACACCAGGTTTCTCAAAAGCGCTATCCAAGCTGGCCTTCAACACTTCCAGGAAGGACACATACACAGCTTCCCTGGGCAACCTGTTCCAGTGTCTCACCACCCTCATAATAAAAAATTTCTTCCTTCTATCCAATTTAAATCTATCCTCTTTCAGTTTAAAACCATTAGCCCTCGTCCTACCAGCCCTACACTTCCTGATAAAGAGTCCCCAACATTATTGTAGGCCCCCTTTGGGCACTGGAAGGCTTCTATAACGTCTCCCTGGTGACTTCTCCAGGATGAACAACCCCAACTTCTTGTCATAAGGGAGGTGCTCCAACCCCCTGATCATTTTTGTGGCCTTCCTTTGGACCTACTTGAGCAGATCCCTGTCCTTCTTATATTGAGGGTCTCAGAGCTGGACACAGAAATCCAGGTGGGGTCTCACAAGAGCAGAGTAGAGGGGAAGAATCACCTCCCTCTGCCTGCTGACCACACTTCTCTTGATGTAGCCTTGGATACGGTTGACTTTCTGGGCTGCGAACACACATTGCTGCCTCATAGTCCATTTTCCATCCACCAATATCCCCAAGTCCTTCTGTGCAAGGCTGCTCTCAGTCCAGCCATCGTCCAGACTATATTTGTGCATGGGATTGCTCTGACTCATGTGCAGGACCTTGCACTTGGCCTTGTTAAACTTCATGAGATTTACATGGGCCCACCTTTCAAGCCTGTCAAGGTCCCTCTGGATGGCATCTCTTCCCTCCAGCATGTTGACCTCACCACACAGCTTGGTGTCACTGGAAAAGTTGCGCAGAAAGCACTCAATCCCACTGTCCATATTGCCATCAAAGATGTTAAACAGCACCTTTCCCAGTACAAAGACTCATGAGGAATGCCCTTTGTCACTTCTTACCACTTGCACAACGAGCCATTGTCTGTAAATCTTTGAGTGCTACCATCCAGTCAATTTCTTATCCACTGAGCAGTCCATCCATCTGTGAGAGACTGAAATGTCACATGACTGTCTGAAAGCTTGCTTGTGTCTGTGCAAACCTCCAAGAGAAGCTGCTGCAGCCTGTGGATTGGTCTGGGGGATGCTGCCCAGAGAAGCGGGAGTGTATTGAAGGATGCACCCCCCACACTTCCTTTCAGTTGCATTGTCCAGACTCTTTAGAAAAGCCTCAAAGTGACAGAGGTGTGCTGAGCTGGCCCCATCCTGTAGCCATTTGTGGCTCTATGTGTAGGCCAGACCCTGTGCATGCATTGCTAATAACTAACAAGAGGCAAACCTTCCTGCCCTGAAGACGGATGCAGCAAAACCTGTGGGACCAGAGGATAAAAACTAAAGGTGAGCAGATATGCTGATCAGCTGGTACGATGAACTTAAAAAGGCAGCAGAAAATCTTGCTCTTGGTGCATCTACTATCAAAGCCAGATCCGTGTTCACCCACCACCGAAGAACTGAAGACTGAGGACCAACAGGACGTCACTGGATCCATGGTGGTCACTATTCTTGCAGCCCTATCCCGCATCCTTGCTTTATTTCTGCCTTTTCCTTCCATTCTGTCCTATCACTACCCCTCTTCACTTTTTAATAATAAAAACCTGTTTTGGGTATACATCATTTGATCTCACTTGTGTCTTAATCTCGCTCTTGGGATCATATAGAAACCTCCCGGACATTGGATCGGGACACCATCAGATCCATGTCTCTCCAATTTAGAGACAAGGGTGTTGTGCAGGACAGTATCAAAAGCTTTGCACAAGTCCAGGAAGATTACATCAGTTGTTCTTCCCTTATCCACCAACACTGTAAACCTGTCATAGAAAGCCACCAAATTCATCATGCATGATTTGCCCTTAATGAAGCCACAGTGGCTGTCACCAATCTCTTCCTTATTTTCCATGTGCCCTAGCATAGTTTCCAGGAGGATCTGCTCTGTGATCTTGCTGGGCACAGAGGTGAGACTGACTGGCCTGTAGTTCTCTCAATCTTTTTGTCATTTTAAAAAATGGGCATTATGTTTCCCCTTTTCCAGTTAGCTTGCAACTTTACTGGACTGTCACTACTTCTGAAATACGATGGATAGTGTCTTAGACACTTCATCTGCCAGTTTCCTCAGGACCCACGTATGCCTCTCATCAGTTCCCATGGACTTGTGCACCTTCAGGTCTCAAACTTGTTCTTCATTCTCTTAGTCCCTGCCTTTGCCTTCTGCATCTTGGATGGTGTGACTGGAGTCCCTGCCAGTGAAGACTAAGTGTCAGCTAGGATAGAGTTAAGTTTCCCCAGCAGGGGGAAGGGATCTCCAGGCGGGTTATTCATACCATGCTGACATCAGGTCAGGCGTGGCAGCATGGGAAGCTTTCCTTTGTGGCTTTGGCTGCGAGAAGCACGGGGTTGTCTGTATCCATTGCAGTATTTCTCTGTACATCTTTTGTCTTGTTTTCTGTTATTACTTTTTATTGTTGTTATCATTGCTACTGTTGTTGTTCAGATTGTTTATTACACTGTTGTATTAAATTTCTTCTTATTTTAACCCGGGGTTTGTGCCCTACTTGTGTTTGAGGGTGTGGGAGGGACAACGGCAACGTGGTCTCCGGTACTGGCAGGGCCTAAATCAACACAACTGAGACAAAGTTCATTGAATATCTAATCCTTCTCTACATTCTAGGTCACCATGTCTCCTATTTCTTTCCAGAGAAGGCCCATATTTCCCTTAGTGTTCCTTCTATCACCAACATACCTATAGAAGCTTTTCTTTTTGCCCTTGACATACCTGGCCAGATTTAATTCTATCAGGGTTTTGGCCCTCCTGACCTGATCCCTGGATGCTGGGAGAGCTTCCCTGTTTTCCTCTCAGGCTATCTGTCCTTGCTTCCACCCTCTATAGGCTTCCTTTTCATACTGTAATTCTCTGTATAACATCAAAGAATCTTGTCAATCTGACAACCAAGAGAAGAAATAATATGTTACATAATGCCAGTGATAATAGGTTTCCAAGAAGTACATAAAGCTTTAGGTATTTACCAAAAGATTCACAGAGATGGAAGAAAGAAGTAATGTAAAAGAAAAAACTGAAGTTCACCTTTTCTATTACAATTTGCAAAAAATCAAAATTGGCTGATTAAAACAAACAGGTATACAGTTTAAAAATGAAGTTTTTTGAAAGTTCCACATATTTGGTCTCACACTGGTAGGAATACAAGAACCCCTTTATAGTTAAGATGTCACTAAAAAATGATGTAACAGGAAAATCCAGATAATATCTATAAGTGGTAGTTCAGTGATATACAGAAGTTGTGTGTGCTGATTTTGATGCAACAAAGCAACAATATGCATTTTATAATATTTTAAGATACAAAAATCCTCATCCAAATTATAAAAATATGTAATAAATAATAATTTTTAAAATCTTACAAGCATAACACTCCTTTTTTTCAAAAAACTTTGGATAAGAGAAATATTCTGATACTTTCCCTTACATAGTACACTATGAGTTGCGAGAAGAGTGAGCAGGGAATAAGACAGACTAATTTATTAGGGACCTCCACCTTTGTATGTTTTTTTTCATATAATCTTTTTAAAATAACTTGAATGCACAAATACATTGAAATGTCTTAAAGACTGGCTCTAGACTAATAGAGCCAGCAGTGCCACCTTTAAAGCAAGTAACAACAAATGATAGAAACAGAGGAAACAAAGATAGCAAGCCCTACAACAATTAATATTTCTTCTTTATGATGAGTTTAGAGACTTTAAAATAACTGAACTTTAACTGTTTAACAACTGGCTCATTTTCATAACATTGAGTGACCAATTCTCTATGGTCTACTAATTTTTGAGCTGAAGTTAGATGCCTAAATATCAGCAGTTTACCCAAAATTCCTACCATATATTGGGCAGAAAAATGCACCAGGTGATGGTGATCCATCTGCTCCTAAGAACAGCACCTGAAACAGGTCAGGTTAACTCAGGTCACAGCTAGATGTCTAAACTTCAGATGTAAAGCAGGGTAAATCAGGTGATTATTGGCATCTATTTCTAATGTTACTTCAATTTAGAAAAAAATTAGTTTTGCAGAAAAATGTCTAATTTAATTTTGTAGGAAAATTTAGTTTTGTAGAAAAGTTTTACCAATGAAATGGAAAGCCTGAGAGGAAACCAAAATGAGTAGAGTAAGAAAGGAAACCCTGACAGAAATACAGATTACATCTCTAAAACATGGTTTTCATAATCATAGAAGCTTAATTTTTAAAAATAATATTTAGGAACTATAGAGAATGTGAAGGATTGAACAGTTTGCTGTGAAGAACTGAAATAATAATCTGTTTTAAACTAAATGATACGATAGAAAAAAGCAGGATAGCTACATCCCTGAGATAAAAAATAGTAGTTATAGGAAATGACATTGTAGGCGTTAAAATAGGCAAACAAGAGTATTTAAAACGATAAGCTGGTGATTAAGATGAGTTTGAAAGTTATGCGTGCAAAATGGAAAAAAATAAGATACTTTGGTAGTAATGTGACAATGAAAGATTGAATAATAAATAAAATGATCAGTAGATATAATTAAAAAAAACAACAACACAACAAACAAAAAACCACAAGTTTTGTAAACCTAATATTGATGATACTAATATATAGGAAGTCACAAGCTACCCCTCATTTCATAGAAAAAAATACTTGGGATATGATCACACTCATGGTTGAGGCAGTTTCTGCTCTAGTAAACTACACAGGAAGGAAATGATATTTCAATATCAGAACATGGTCATTGTCATTGCCCAAGTTATTTACAAGGGAATTATGAGTTTTCTTTTCACAGGTTGTCAATTTTTCTGGAAACTTGGCCTTATTATAGTTCTTGCTGTGACAGAAACACAAATTATAACTGTTCCCCTTGCTGGCCTGGTCAAATTATAATATGAATGACTAGACCTTGTCACCTAGATGCTGCTCTGAAACATTAGATATTATTCTTTTTCAATCTCTCCTTAAACATTGTGATGTTGCTATATGAGGCATTAAATCCTGTAAACTGGATGTAGGGGAGAGAAGAAAGTGTCAGCAAATTTTTAGGCCTTTGTCCTCTTAGCTCAGACTATGCGGTGTGCATGGCGGGGAGCTGGGGACTGTCTGGTTTGAGTTAAATTTCAGAAACTCTGTGATGAGAATTAGCAAGCAGATTTGGGGCATAAGGAAGACAGTTTATGCAATGCTTTTGAAAGTCTGATAAATATGTGAAATGTTTTAGGATTAATGAGGTAAACATAGTTGATGAATAAGAGGTAAAATTAAGGAAAGTTGCAAGTTCTCTTGGAACACATATGCTTTTCAATCGTGAATGTTGCCAAATACTTAACTTGACAAGCACAAGTAGAATTACTGTAATGATGTGAAAGCCAAACAAGAGAAAGGACATTATTTTTTTCAAGGCTTGAATTTCAAGCAAATATGTTGCATAAAGTTGGAAGTGTGTCTACAGTATTTTTATGGTATTCACTGATATTTTAAGAAATATTAATTTATATGGTCTACTAAATTCAGTATAATTGGGGGTTTATTTTTATTATTTCTTTATAGCAATAAACTTTAACATGGAATTGTACTTTAGATATTTATAGTTTTATAATTTATTTATTTTTTCCTCTGTGAATAACAATTTAGAAGATGACATTATTTTTGAAATTCAGTCAAAATCATTTAACCTTTTCTGTGTTATAAAAACATGCTTTGTACATCAGAACATTTAAAAATAACATAAATCTCCAAACCCTTTTAGGTTTGAAATAAATCTGTAATGATTTTATGTGCCATTTCAAATTTATAATGCTTTTAACCAAAGACTGTGTAATTTGCTTAGAAATTGAACTAACAAAGTTCTGACTGTTTGCAAATCATGAGTTGAGACTTTTGCAAATCATGGGTTGAGACAGTGATACAAAAACATGTATTCTCTGATGAGTCTGACTGTACAAATATTACCTTATTTAATTTTTCACCCAGGAAAATCTGTAACAGCAAGAGCTTGTGATTCTTTTTTTCTATAAAACTTGTATGTGAATATTTTTAAATATAATTTGAGGGCATTCTGACATAAACAAAGAAATGTCTCTGATTTCCCTAGCTAAGAGTTTAGTTTTATTTTGAGTCCCAAAGAAAACTTCCACTCATGCATTTTACAAACATCCAAATCTGTCTTAATCTTTCAACATTCACTACAAATCCTGTGATCTATATAGTATTTTGTTCTGCCCACTTCATACAGCTCAGAAAATGGTAGAATCAAGTTCTTAATGACTTAGGAACTGCTGTCCTACCACAGGGGAAACTCATGTTGGTGTGAGCCTACAGAACTGGCTCCTTCATCAGCTGCTTCCCAGCTATCCATGGAGTACACGAGGTGTCTCATTCTGAATTATTTCACATAGACATGCCTACCATTCCCTGAGAACAGACATTTGGAGAAAGAAAATGCAGTGTTGAGGTAATTGGAAAAAAACCAAAACCAAACAAACAACCAAAACACCCTTGCCCTGCATGCCCCCCATGTTGTTCTCTGAAGGAGAACAGGACACCCTAACTGCCGGGTAATTTTCAGTGTTGAAATCAGACTAATGTGGTGTAGCTTGTTTTCACCACACAGAACCACTGGTGAGCTCTCATGTGTTCAAATGGAGTCTTTTGGTTTATTCCTCATTCAGGAATGGCATGGCCTCAGGTTTTTCACACTCTGGAGATGTCGTGAAGGGAATGTGATATCACTTAACCACTGTAGATCACAATCTTGAATTACCTCATTAATATTTCACTTTATACATTTTTTTTTTTTACATTATCCTTAAACATAGTACCTATAATGTTTCTGAATTTGCAAGATCAGAAGTATAGTGCTGATTGACTGTGAAAGCAGTCTGTAGTATGCTTTCTGTTTGATACAGAGTATTTTATTGCTAACAATAAATCAAACCAAAGCTAACTTATCACAGAACTGCATAGAACAGCCATGGTTCTTGTAGGTCTTGGATGCTACAGAGCTATTGTTAATATCATTGCTAGTACCACAGGGCATTACTATCACAACCTATATGACCTGCTATGATAGTAGAAGAACAATAATGATGATAAATATTACAGAATTTATATTTCTGGAAATTTAAAGCCAAAAAATTTAAATTTCTATTTTCTGGAAAATTCAGTACATTGATATGTATTCATAAATTAACTCCATAAATCAATTTCTCGTTATTGACAGTATTAAGTGAAACCACAGAAATACAGCTTTCAAAAAAAAGATTGTAAATTGTCAAGATCAAGGTAACAGTTATTAAATATTCTAGGTAGAAAACGAAACAAAGACTTTAGAGCAAATATTGAACTTTAACTGTCTTCAGAGATTTGATAATGCTTACAAATCAGCACTGGTGATCTATATCTAGACTACATGTTTATCTTCTGTGTAGGTTTTTAAATTCACTGATGTTCTCATGTTATCCTCCTACCCTCCCCCCTCCTCTCTTTCCCTCCCTTTTCTTGCTTTTCTTTCCATGTTTGGGACATTAACGCTGACTGGTGTCATTTGGCACCCAAACTTGGTATATAATTAATTAGAAGTTAAATTGTTCTTTCCGTATTCATATACAATTGGGCCACACCAATTTTCTCACCCTGAGAAGGCAGTCATGTGGTAGGTCTACAAATGACTGGATTGCCTCTGCTGGTTTTACATTACCAAATATCTGCACATCTTGAGATGCAACCTCTGTTGAGTTACCAGGAGTCTGGAAGCAATGTCTCTATTTCAGGAGGCATTGATATACAAATCAGCTTTCTTCTACCACCAGGTTTCATTTTCAAAGAGAGAAAAAGAAAAGAAAATCTGAATGATCAGAGTTTAAATTGTATTTTGACAGCCAAAAGGACATTGGTTTTACTCTTAGAAAACTTAAGGATGTTTTGCAGCTACTCATTCGATTCATGCATATCTGCAGTGCAAATCAAGCCATACCTAGGACATGTTTCTTGCAGAGCTGGGTTGTTTCCTTTGTTAGCTCAAGTCTATCATGTGTCTCCCCTGAACTGTCCACTTTCAGATGGTTACAGGCAAATACACTGAGATTTACACATGACTGGGGAAGTGAATGTGACTTCAGCACTAGCCTCCAAGTGAACAACCACTTCATCAGATCTTCCACGTTTTAGAAATTTTTTGGTTAGTATTTCCAAACTGTGCTATCTTAATACTAGGATACAGCCTTATTCTCACTGGTATGATATCCATGGGCATAAAAAAAAAAATATTTTTGACTTTTTCTACTCCATTACACAATGAGTTGAGACCAAAGAATTTCTCCTCTTCTTTCCTAGCAAAATGCATGTATTTTTATTTTGCAGAATGTATTTATGTAGAAATGATGACATTAAATAGCCACCACAAGAACCTTTTTCTTTCCCCATTCCATGTATTTCACCCTTATGGTAAACATTTACTGTTTTTTGAGGCTTTCACCAAGTAACATAAATAGTTCTGCACCAGATGTTTTCTGTGTTCAGTTCTGTAATCTACATCCATACAGGCAGTATTCTCTGCTCGTTAAGTGGTTTAACAACCCTAAAGCACTGCTGTAGTAGAGAGTGGATAAGGGAGTGAAGCAGATTAATTCCTTCCTGATCTGATACGTTTTACCGCAAAGGACTGTGCTAAAGCTTCTCGTATGGCAATCTGAGCACCAGAGGAAAATGTAATGCACATTCAACTTCTTAACCAGTCACCTGTTTTTACTTGTGACCTCTCTGCATTACCTGTATTTTAAATCCTAGAAGACAGTAACTTGGTTACTGTGCCAAGCATACCTGTATTCAGAATGTTTAGTTATTATGTATCTTGAGATGCACATGAATGTCATGAGCACTGTCAGAGCTCTGAGACCAAAACATCTCATGAATGTTAGTAAACTCTTATGACCAACTCACAAATGCAGTTTTTAATGCAAAATGAGACATTCCCAAGGGTAGACCCCAAATAATTAAGAATTAGCAAATTTCCTTTTCTTTATTTCTGGAAAAGAAGGATAAGCCTGTGAGTTATATATACACAGACATAAATAGATGTGTACATATTATATGTATATATTTATATAAAAATAATAATAGAATCATAGAATCATAAAATGGTTTGAGTTGGAAGGGACCTTAAAGATCATCTAGTTCCAATCCCCCTGCCATGTGCAGGGACACTTTTCATTAAATCAGGTTGCTCAAAGTCTCATCCAACCTGGCCTTGAATCCTAATGCTAATAGTGAGAAGCACTGAAACATATTTGAAAGAAATAAGGTTCTTTATTCCTTCTTTGCATTCTGCATCATACAGTATGTTCTGGTCCTCAGTTGCAAGTCACAGTGTACCAAACTGATTTTCTTTGTTCTGTCCATAGAATTCAAATAACTGCTATGATCTGCGTGTGTATTATGAACTTCAACTCAATTGCTAAAAGATTGTTATGTCTTCAGTGAAACCATAGCAAGTTTCTATAAATCTCTATCTCCTATGTAGCTGATGTTTCTCAGTCTGAACTGAATCTTGCTGGGAGATTTCTGATCATTTTAATTCAAAGTTCAAGTTGAATTCATGAGATGTAAAGCTGAGACAATAGAAATGGCTATATATTAAATAGATCATTCACACTATTTTTAAAAAAATGAATTATCTTATTATATCTTCCTTTCAACATGAAAACTGAGACCTTAACATTGGTCATGTTCAATAATTAATCTTAAGTAACTTTCAATTTCTAGAATAGCTCTTTTGATGAAATAGTTTTCTGAATACCAATTTTTGGCAATAAAGGAATCTGAACACATTATCAACAATTAGGAGCATAGTATAGAAACAAACTGCTTAAAACATAAGTTCAGTGTTTATGGCTGCAGGAGCAATGGAATACTCCCAATCAGAAGGTTGTAAAGGTTTTTTACCCGTGCTTACCTGCACCATGCACACTAAAACATTATGGTGTTGGTATATTGGGAAGCTGCTAGAACTCCATAGTAGCTGTTTACCTCACGAGCAGGCATACTGATAGTTTAAATCATGCACTACAATAAGGTAATACTGTACAACAAACAGAATTCTGCTTACTACCGCTTACACTATTTACTACAGTGTAGCTAAACATTAAAACTCCCAGTTTATTCGGTAATAATATTGTGAATAAATGGACCACACACCTGTTATATTCTGGAAAGCGTTTGGAACCTACCAAATCTGAGCCTAAAACGAAAAACGAACAAACAAAAAAAAACCACCTAAAAAACCCAAATGCATGATCACCCTGAAAACCTCCCTCCTCCTCAAAACCCACACAAAATCGAAGTTCACAACTCCTATGGGCCTCTTTTCTACACGTCTATTTCTCTGCTCTGTTCCCAAATTCCCCTCAGCCCTGTTCTGTCTAAATCACTGAAAACGCACAAACGAAAATTGATGTAAGCCTTCTCTGAAACATTTCTATTTAATGCTAAAGTCTGTTCAGAGATTGTTCAAGTTCAGTGCACCTATAATTTTGTCCTTTTGCTTCTGATTCTTCTGTGATAGTATCTAAAATTTGAATAACAACAAAAATATTTTAAATATTATCAATGTGCTGCAATTCAGCATTGATCCTTATCACTTTAATATTTGATTTTTTTGTTTAAAAGCAAACCCACAGCAATGAAAACTTATTTTCATCTTGAGATCAAAAGAACAATAGCACCACCACAATTTGTTATTGAACTATACCGAAAGAAGTAAAATAACCTACAGTAAGAGTGTCCAGAGTAGGAAACTTTCTTAGACCTTAGTTCAAACATATTTAATCAGTGATGACATTCTCAGGAGATACAATTACATTTTAGATCCATGCCGTGCTGACTGTGAACTTTACATAGTTCCTAATAAAAAGCTCCCTAAATAATATGCAGTTACCATAAATTCTCTGAGAAATATGTTTTCCATTAATATGTCTGATATAGGAGGTCAACACATTTTCAACCATTTATAAACTCAGATATAATTTTGCTTTGATCAAATCTGTAAGGAAAAAAATACTTATTTTATCTAGTGGATATTTAACTCTGAATTATTTGGTCAGTTCTCTACAAGCATAAAACCCATAAATTCTGATTTTTGATTTGTAGATCAATCCTTCTTCTATTATAGAGCTACTCAAAAATATTTTATTTCATTTTTTATTTTTGCCTGCTAGTTACTTAATATAACTCTTTTTTTTTTTTTCTTTTCCTGAGTGCTTACCTTTAGGACAGAGTACACGATTACTGCTCAGTACTTATGTCACATAACTTACTAGTGTCTATACCCAAAGTAAATTTGATATAAGTAATTTATTGGATACTTTACAGTCAAATTTTAAATGTGACTTAATATCTCTCTTGTAAATGAGGTTTTTTTAGACTCTCTGGACACTTCTTATAAGAAAATCTAAAATCTTCCAGTAGTACACTGCTTGTGTCTCCGAGGAGGTGTTTTCCCTCTGGCAGACAGATGTGTAAATCCAGTTTTGGTCTTGCATTATAGACATTCAGCATGCCTTAATAAGGCAAAATGTGTGGCAGATGCTCTTTATAAAATGTTAAGTACCTGGCTTGGCTTTTTAAAGTTCATTTTAATATGTAAATAATATGGTAGCAAAATATTTGTACTCAGTCTCACACTTAATCACTTCCAGCAAAATCAATATTTTCTCTCTGAACTTAATAGGAACCAGTGGAAATAAGTAGGAAACCTCTAATAAAAAGTGGTAAGTGACATTTTGTTTACAGCTTTATTCATCCTACCTTCAATATCACTGAGACATTCATGACCTCAGGGACCTGAATATATTCACCAGAAACAAAATTCCAATCACTCAGCATTAATCTGTGCCCACAGCATTGTCTAACACCTCTCCACATCATCTGCCTCCACCCCAAAAAATTATATTTTTTAACCACAAACTGATCTGAGGGTAATGCATTTTTGTATGATATATGTCATAATAAGTGTGATAGGTTGTTAACACAAGAGCTGAGGCTATTTCACAGACATTAGAGATTAGCTGAGGAAAGCCCATTTAACAGTAACATACTAAGATATACCAGTTATCTCTAGAGTGCTCCTAAACAGTGATTTCAGATATGATTGTAATTATAACATATTTTGCCTCCCTCTGGCTTCTTACATGTGTATGGTATTTGTGTGTAGACATAGATATCTCTAGTTAATAAAGAAGTTCTGTATATTTGACATACATAAATGTTTGATATTTATACAATTATCAAAGTCTTGCTTATTTCTACCTACCAGTATATCTATTTATCTGCCAATTTATGACATGCATATATTACTTTGTATGCATAAGGAGGATTATCCTACAAACTCTTATTTTCAAAGAACCCGTAAATGTTTTTCTGCAATACATTTCAAATGTGAGGGATAGGTACACAGAGCACCATTATCCTTTAATTCTCAAAACTGGAATACTTTTGCCATTTTTTTTCTGACAGCAAAGACAATACTATGATAGTCCAAAAACCCATGGGTATTTTTCATGTGAAGATTTTTCCATTTCCTTCCTCAAGCCCCAGCTTGCCTTATCATTATCCTATATATGTTAATGGGTCTAAATCTCTCCTTTTCCATTGCTATTTTTTTACAGTCCATAATAGTCTCTGTATTCTGACAGTTATTCTTGCTCTCATCTCCTCCCTTCATACTTAGTTACCTTTCAGTGCTGCATTAACAACCAAAGGATGGTAGTTTGTCAGTTTATAAATTCATCTGAGATTACAGGCTCTTCGTGCTCAGTCATGTGATAGGACCAAACTGTGACTACATTAAGGTAACTGTTTAGTGGTAGGTTTATAAGAACACATTCTGATCTATTTGTTATGTCAAGTTCTGCAAAAATTATTGTGCGTTCCTCTTCTTTAAGAATTACAGTTGCTGGGTTTGTATGTTGTTTAGCAAACATTTGCCAACATGTTCTAGTGGTTGTGAGTATGAATCATAGCCAGTTCTAGGGACAGAGCACTTACTGCCATCCCCTTATAGCCTGTTCACATAAGAGCACTTCACTTTTTCCAGTCTTCAGAGAAATCTCATAAGTAACTGCATAAGCTGTCAAATATAATAAATCATTTGAGGCGAGAAAGAAATCTCTATAAATACAAAAAGTATTTAATGGGAAGCATTTAGTGTTGTTTAAACAGGGTTATTTACCTTTGTTTACTGTCACTTCAGATCTTTAGTCATGTTTTAGTTTTAAGGATTTTATTTCTTTTGAAATACAAATTACACACTAGTATCTTACTGGATAAATATGGTTTTAGCAAGTGGTTTCCCTTTTCCTACATTCAAGTGAACACAAGATATCCAACTTGAACAAACAGCTTTATTTTCCAGTAGATAACCATCTACTGTCACAACAGCAACAAATGTGGATGTGTTGGCATTACTGTCTGTGGATCTACCCATGTAGTCTGAGTGTGAGTCTAGGGGAACATTAGTCTAGGGCCTGACACTCTCAAAAATTTGTGTTTAAACTCCTTAGCTCTGAGCAATATCTTCATATGAGCAAGAAGATACCTCTCTTCTCCCTCTCCAACCCAGTGAAATAATCTGTATAAATCACCCTTCACAAAGAGGTGTTGGTGTTGCTTAGAAATTCGTCCTTAGCTTCTCCCTGCTCCATCCATGGATAATGCATGGATAAAGTTCATGGATAACTACTTTATACAGATAATGCTTCTAACAAAATCTTGACATTGCAATGGCATGAGCATGACAATTGTCGGTATGTACGAGTTATCTGGTATCAGGCTACTCCTTAATTTGAGAACATACTTTTTTCTCATCTGTACTACAGTTTGATATTTACTCATCACTGTGATCAACCTCTTTTTTAGTGATAAAAATGCAAGATGCTATCACCATGTGGCCTTGTAATACAGTATTGCCACTGCTAGTAACATGTTTTGTACTGAATTTGAAGAGCCTCAGGACTGAGTTCTGTCATGTTTCCTCTGTCTGAACTTTTCTTGACCTGCCTGCAGCTTTGATTTAACTGTAACAGCAATTTCTCTGTTTGACCAGGTGTCTATGACTCATTTGTTTTACTTTCATTTGTCTTTATGCGGTATAACCATGGTTTTATACAGATAGTAATAATAAGCAGTAGTTCTATGTAGAATAAGACATTTAAGACTAACACACCAGTGTAGTGTAGACAAAAAAAAAAAATGCCTGGCACAATAGCAGGGGTCTTCAAAAAAGTGGAGACACTGTGTGCAGCATAGAGAAGTACCTGCACGGGCAGATTAGAAATCAAGCACAGGCTTGGATCTGGGGAACATGAACAGTGAGCAAATCACTAATCATCAGTTAAAGAAATGCAGACCTGGAGGGAGGCAAAACTTGGTTCTGGGTATCAAAGGAAATGAAGGAATAGTATCTAATATACATAAAAGACATCTTGTACAGTACTTTTGGATGGAACAAGGAGATGCAGATGACTGGAGTGTTGGGAGATAATGGACATGTGAGCAATCCTGCACATGTGGACGCCTCGGCAAGGACATAACAAGGCCATAGAACAAAGAACTCAGCAAACAAAGAGCTCCAGGAGATGGGTTGGGCGGAGAAAGACATTGAGTGTGGCGTTTATTATCCAATCGGGAGAAGGCTTGAAGCGCGTGCACAAAGCTAACTATCCAATCATAAGGATTGTACCATGCACTGTTCATTTGCACAGGAGAAAGCTATAAAAGGGCTTGCTTACCTTCAATATATTGGCATTGCTTGATCATACTGGTCGTGTGTGTGTCTGTAGCTCCCGCACTGAAGAATGCATGTAACTGTGTTAAAAAAAAAAAAAAAAAAAAACTCCAAATGTGTCTCTTATAGTGAGGAAGAAGAAACTGTTGACATGAATATCATATTCCTCACAGTGAGGGACACCAGATACTGACAATTCTCTGTAATACACACGCCTCCACCAGTATGACAGTATGAAACACGAGAAGCCAGGAACATGGAAAGGATAAGCATAAAAATCAAGAAAAGGGATAGAAACTAAGAATTGTGTTTGTTACATTTGTAATTATATTATTAAAATTACTGAGACTTATTCTGTACAGAAGTATTCAGACTGTGCTTCTTTCATTCATTTTCTGTAAAAATTAGGTCTCTGCTAGCTATGACTGTTGAACTAGACTGTTAAGATTTTGGTTATTCTAAAAACAAATGTTTGGCTATGAATATATACATATATACATATATATATGCAAGCATCTGCTTTATACATATACATGTGCATATAAGGTGTGCTCCCTCTGCCTACAAAAGAGATTTTGAGTATAACACCACAAATTCACAGAAGAAATATACATACAAGATTTCATCTTAGGGAAGGTATTTTGATCAGTTTTTCTTTTGATACACACATGCCAGTACACATTACTTATCTTACATTTTTATCACTATATCCAGGGAATATGCTTCAAAAGAAAGACCTGTTCTTTAATGTTCCCACATTAAAATGTCAGGTTCACAGCAATTTGATGTAGCACTTAAGTTTTGTCCGAGATCCTCCATCTGTTTCATATTTCCATATGTTGATTAGCATTTGCATGCTTACAGAATCTATCTGTCCCATGAGCATGCATAGGTTAGCATATTTTCTTTACCTCTGTCATGGGAGGTAGTGTCTCTGAGATACTCTTTTTCGTTTTATTCTTCCTCAAATGCTTTATTTTTCATTGATCAAATAACCTTTCTAGCATGAAATATGACTAAAGCAAAATGCTCAGCATGTAATGACAAACCTTCATGGCTTTCAGGCTACTGTAGAGTGTGCACTTATCTACATAGCAAAGACAGTTTGCCACATCCTTTTCTCACTTCTGGGGCCATCAATTCTTACATTTCCCTGGAAATACTTGACTTGAAATATAGTGCTATTGTATTTGTCTTTTTCATGGAGATACCACATTGGCTGTTTACTTATTAGCAATTAACACATCCAAGTTTTTCACACTACTGACATTTCCAGTTCTTGACTCTATAGCTTACAACTGAAGTCTCAGAAATTATTTTTTTTTTTTACATCTTACCAACGATAACTTAGCCTAAAAAGTATTGTTTTGTGTAAAACTGCATCTAAAGCATTCATATATCTCAACATACCAACAACTGTTCCTTTATTCACTAAAATTCCCCCCGGTTTGAATTATTTCCTGAATACCAAGGTATATCTGCCAAGGAAGATTTAATTACTTTTGGCTAAAAATTTGCAGCCAACAGTAATGGCATTTGGGGAGGGTTGGGGGGGGGGGGGGGTAGTGGTGTTTCGCATTTCTTTTCCTTTCTCTTTTTCTTTTTTCTCCCTGTATTTATGAAAGGACTTTCTTTATCCCATTTTATTATTATTATTGGGAGAGATATTGGGTCTTAGTGGAATATTGCAACTCCACTCAAAGGAATGGGATTGAATTGATGACCAGCCTATTTTGCTGTCTTCTGTAATCCTCATTTCTTTAATCTCAAGATTCATTTGAAGTTTCCTTAGGTTTGATAAGAGTACATTTGAAAATGTAATGAACCTAAAGTATATTTATGCTTACATATAGGTACAATTAACAGGAAAACCCTGTCACCAAAATGGTACTAAATGTGTAATCTGATGATGTAGTCATGATCTGTTTGTACACTAAAGAATTTAATAAATCTCTCTAGAAAAATCACAGAACATAATGTAATAGGTCACATCTTTGTCAATTATTCTACTGACTCACAGAGGACAAATTAACACTGAAGCAATTTACTTACAAGTAGTATTCTATTTGCAAGTTAACAGGGATTTTGAAAACACCTGTCTGCATAACCTATTAATACAAGAAAGCAGGATTTATTAACACAAGAAAGCAGGACTGTTAGAGGCACGTTTTTTGCAAATTACATGTGAGTAGCTTCTACTCATAATTCACCTCATCATGATATATTACTGTTAAAATAAAATGGATACAACAAAATCTGGTGATATTTATACAATGTTGTTTGGTAAGCATATACCATTCTTGATAAATGCTATGTAGGAAAATAAATTCAAAAATGAGCAGGATCATACTTCTCAGCAAGTATAATGTACATGCACATATATATGTGTGTATATATATATTTCCTGTGTAAGGTTTTTTTGCTCCAAAACACCATTTCTTGAGTCTGAAAATAAGATAACTGTTACAGAAACCTATACGAGAGAATAATTTACCAGCCATATTCTTGTTCCACAAATCTGTAATAGAGAGCAGTAATTTCCACATATAATGGATGGTACATTTAACTTGCTATTGAGATTTTTCCTTTTTTTTTTTTTTTTTTAAGATATTCTTATCAATATTTAAAAGATCAGTGGTGGTCCATAGACACCTATTCAGTAGATTTCTAGAACAGAAGCAGGACAGAGGTAATAAAAATGGAAATTAACACTGTAAAACCATACCAATAACATACTGGTTTTAAAGTCCTATACTACAGACTGCTAAAATATAATTTTCTAATTATTACTTTCTGAAAAAAACTGATTCCTGCAGTTGTAATGGCTGAACTTTGAGCAAAAATGTTAAGGTGATAATAACACATGGGACTGGTAAACTCGGTTCCTCGTGAATATATAACACCACATCCATTTATCGCTAAATTAAGGTGTATGCTGCCTTTGGTTCATTTCTTTCTCCTTCTTTGTTAGCCAGACACCAGGCTGATTTTAAAATTCTCCAGTGGTTTATAAAAACTTGAATCTTAGTTGTACAATTTCTCCAGGTGCTTTCTTTGTTCTCAATCTCAATAATGATAATTTTGATCTGGGTATATGATTTTACTGAACTGTAAATTTCAGGAATACAAAAGCCTCAAAACAAGACTTCAAGATTCAAGGAGATGTCATTTGGAACAGCTGAAATAGGTACATGTGAGTGATGTATTTGTCTTCTATCCATTCTAGGACAATTTTACCCTTATTTCACTTAGGGCATATACCACATCATGCAGCCTTTTGTTTACTTCAGGATGAGGATGTTCAAAAAATCTATTACTGTGGAATAGATAGTACATCATAATTTGTTATCCCAGGATAACTTGCTCATGTCCATAACTTCACTCAGCTCTTCTACAAATCTAAGTCACGTCTATCTACTTATCATTCTAATGTGAATAAAGTTCTACAGCCTTTGGGACATATTTGAGTAGTCTTATATAATACTTCATTCTCTGAACAAACCCATTGGTTTCACTTTAAAGGCTCTCAAAGACTTCAATGAGCTGTGAAATTAAGCTTTACCCTTGTACTCTTTTCAATTGGAATTTCATCATGGACGTTTGTACAGCTGTTTTGTTGTATGAATGTTTGTGGAAGAGCTTTTAATTCACCTGAATCCCTGATATTCACACATGAATGACCATATTCATAATCCCACCATATAAACATGAAATTACTAGTGGAGTTTGACAAGACAAAGTTGAATCAAGGTTATGCAGGATAGACAGTCTTTATGATTAAACTGAGCCTTAGGTCTCCCTAAAGTCCCATTTTCTACTCTTTTATCTAGGTGAGAATCTTAATGTCCTACGTACACTAAATGCCAGGTCTCTGTCCTTACAAGTACCCAATATTAATTGTGTAAATATTATTGAAATTAGAAAAGCTGTGTTACTTTACAGTAGTATAAGATTTTCCCCTTCCTTTTGGGGAGATGAAAAATATTTGACCAGATTTACCTAAAGACTAGAAAATCCAGAAGGAAAGACATAGATTTGATTGTTGAAGAAATGCCTTATTTTAGGACAGTGTTATGATTTTCAGGAAAACCAGTTCTGATTTTTGATGATTTTCAGTAATAATGTTGTAAGGCCAGAGACTGGCACTGCAGCACTTTGTGATGTTCACAACACCGAGTAACACCTGCTGAGTCCTAATCAGAAGCTTTACAGAGAAGTGCAAGAAATACCAGAATCAAACCCAGCAACTCTATCAATAGAAATATTTGGGAGAGGGAAAGAGGAGTGCTTTGTGTTAATGACACATGAAAACATGGGGAATAAGAAACCTGTGTAAAGTGTAACCATTCCTCTCTTCGTATTCTCCAACATCCATCGCTTACAACTATTTTATGAAAATAGTAGACAGGGAGGATGGTGAGATGGATTAGAGACAGAAAGATAGTTTTACCATGTAAATAAACAACAGCACACGAGGTGACCCAGTAAGATAATAAATCCTCTTACTGTCTTATGTATATTAAAACTCCTTTGCACAATTACAGCTAGTGAGAAAATAATTACAGATCACAACTGGTCCATAAGGAAGATGGACAGGGAGAAAAAAAGAGCACTTATAATAAACATATTCTTTTATTAGCTCAAAGATAGTGTATTTGTTGAATGACCTGTCCAGGACAAAAATTACAGAATCACAGAATCATCTAGGTTGAAAAAGACCTTGAAGATCATCTAGTCCAACCATTAACCTCAAACTGACAGTTCCCAATTACACCATATCCCTCAGCACTATGTTGACCTGACTCTTAAACACCTCCAGGGATGGGGACTCCACCACCTCCCTGGGCAGCCCATTCCAACGCCTAACAACCCCTTCTGGAAAAAAATGCTTCCTAATATCCAGTCTAAACCTTCCCTGGCGCAACTTGAAGCCATTCCCTTTTGTCCTATCTCTTGTTACTTGGTTAAAGAGACTCATCCCCAGCTCTCTGCAACCTCCTTTCAGGTAGCTGTAGAGGGCGATGAGGTCTCCCCTCAGCCTCCTCTTCTCCAGACTAAACACCCCCAGTTCCCTCAGCCGCTCCTCCTACGACCTGTGCTCCAGAGCCTGCACCAGCTTCGTTGCCCTTCTCTGGACACGCTCGAGTCATTCAATGTCCTTTTTGTAGTGAGGGGCCCAAAACTGAACACAGGAATCGAGGGGCGGCCTCATCAGGGCCGAGTACAGGGGTCAGATCCCTTCCCTGTCCCTGCTGGCCACGCTATTGCTGACACAAGCCAGGATGCCATTGGCCTTCTTGGCCACCTGGGCACACTGCTGGCTCCTGCTCATCGGGCTGTCAATCAACACCCCCAGGTCCCTCTCTGACTGGCAGATCTCCAGCCACTCCTCCCCAAGCCTGTAGCGCTGCTGGGGGTTGTTGTGGTCCAAGGGCAGCCCCCGGCATTTGGCCTTATGGAAACTCCTCCAGTTGGCCTCAGCCCATGGCTCCAGCCTGTCCAGGTCTCTCTGCAGAGCCTCCCTACCCTCGAGCACATCAACACTCCCACCCAACTTGGTGTCATCTGCAAACTGACTGAGGGGGCACTCAATCCCCTCGTCTAGATCATCAATAAAGATGTTAAACAGGAGTGGCCCCAACACCGAGCCCTGGGGGACACCACTTGTGACCGGATGCCATCTGTATTTAACTCTGTTCACCACAACTCCCTGGGCCCAGTCATCTCAGGAGTTTTTTACCCAGCGAAGCATATGACCATCCAAGCCACTAGCAGCCAGTTTCACCAAGCAAATGCTTTGTGAAACGGCGTCAATGGCCTTATAAAGTCAACGTAGACAACATCCACAGCCTTCTGTTCTTCATAATGATGGAGAAATGAAATTCTAAGAGGCAAGCTCTTTCACTTCAAAAACCCAGTGAAAATATTTCAGTAGACAAAAATAGCAAGTTTTGAATGTTTCAGATCTAGCTTACTCTTTATAACATTTTAGCACATTTGCCCGAACAAAGATTAGGTTAAAGTATGAAGAATGATGAAAAAGGTACATAAGTTTCTTTTAGAGAATTTTTGCCTCATTTAAGCCAGAATCCCCCTGCCACAAACCATACAACATTTTGGAACTGTTTAGTAGAAGAGGATGATTCTTATAACCACACTTAAAAGAACATTTCCTTATGTGAATCTGATGATCTTCTAGCATCTTCACTGTAACAAAGTTTGAATGTGAACAGAACATATTTTTACAGCATGTCCATATTATGGTAACTTTTTTTTCATAGAACCATAGAATCACAGAATGGTTAGGGTTGGAATCAAAAAGGATCATATAGTGTAATGCCCATGCTGTGGGCGGGGACTACTTCCATTAGATCAAGTTGCTCAAAGCCCCGTCCAACCTGGCCTTTAACAATTCCAGGGACTGGGCAGACACAACTTCTCTGGGAAAGTGTCTCAACACTCTCACAGTGAAGAATTTCACTTCAGTTTAAATCCATTACCCCTTGTGCTCTCACTACATGTCCTTATAAATGTCCCTCTCCACTTTTCTTGTTGGCTTCCTTCAGGTACTGAAAGGTCCTTGTCTTTCATATGTTGTGGACCACAGCGTTAGACATAGCACTCCATGTGGTGTCTAAAGAATATAGTAGAGGAGCAGAATCACCTTCCTCAACCTGCTGGCCATGTTTCTTTTGATGCAGCCCAGGATCCTGTTGACTTTCTGGACTGCAGAAGTACACTGCCAGGTCATGCTGAGATTCTCATCAACTATTATCCCCACGTCCTTCTCCTTCAAGGCTGTTCTCAAAAATTTGTCTTTTAGTTTCAGATTCAGTTCTCTGTGCTTCAAATTTCTATCACCTGATATGACACAGAATGTAGATATTGGTAAACCTGGTATAATTTTACTAAAGCTTTAGGTGACAGTGCTTTTTTTTTTTTTTTTTTTTTTTTTTTTTTTTTTTTTTTAAGAAAGCATATTTGAAAAACATTACAGCCAAAACAGATTGTCTGAATATTAAACTTTTTCATCTACTTTATTGTATTGTTTATTTTAAACTATGAATGAGGACATTTAGTCTGGTATAAAACAGAACATTGGAGAACTTTGTGCTGCATATTAAATTTAGTAGTATTATCAGTAAGTGATAATGGTGATTTATTTTTCGCATTGCAGTGTTAAAAAAATCTTTTTTATAACTTGAAATAACAATTTATTATAAACTACAGAAGCATGGTCTGAAATTATGAGAAAGTGACATATCTATTGCACTCACACCAGTTCCTGCAGTCTGAGGAGCCAAATTGTCATCACAGTTCTTTTCTCCCTTTCATTCCTGAATACAGATTTGAAGGGGTGATCCTTGAATGTTTGTCTATCTGCCTATCTATACACAAATGTTATGAGATATGTGAAAGCAATTTTTACAAATATTAAATTTAATTAAATGTTCTCAGAACACCAGGAAATAATACATGTATGTCATTTGTCCTGAAATATTGGCTGTATTTTCATAGCAGCATGTGTGGCTACAGTAGGTATTAGCAAAACCACCAGCCTGACACCTGCACTAAGCAACAGACTCACCCTAATGTAATTTAATAAGTTGTCTTTTGTTATTAAACCAAGAACTGTATGTTACCAGCCGAGGTGGAAAATAGGTCCCAGAGGCTGTTATCCCTTATTCCATCTGCAGTTATTTTTAGGGGGCTTTAATATTTAAAAGTCTACTACTAATTTCAGCATAGCCCACACAAACCTGCTCTGTAGTTCTATTGCCAAATTATCCCTTGAAGGCAAGTGCTGTAAATAATTTCTCAGTTCTGTTCCTAGACACTTGCCAAGGACATTATCTGGCTTTCCCACAATCCCTCTAGTCTGACTTTGATTGTGAGTGGTAACTAAGAAACAGTTATGAGATGCAATCACAAGCTGTGGCAGTCTTATCAAAAGCTGAAGATGGTCCCTGAGCACTCTTATGAAGCCAGTGGCTCAGCTGTTCTTGCTTCCTTAATACTTCATTTATCTTTCGATTTGGTCAACCAACAGAGCAGCAACAAGAGCAAACATAAAACAGGCGCTATGAAGCAGACATGTCAGCCAGAGAGAAAGGAGGCTCCAGAAAACCAGCTGGCTGGAGCTGATTATAGAATTCCAACATTTAACTTCTAACTGGCAATAATTAGTTCTTGTATTCTTATACTTTGCTTCCATATTTCTCACATTGTCAAAAGTCTGACATAATTTTTTTAAATGTAAATAATTATTCCATGACAAGTTTTTCTTGAGTTGAGGCAAGAGTTTCAGGATCAAAAGAATTGCAGTTTAAAGTTGTCCTTTATAAAGTGTTACGATGAAAAAATACACCAAAAGTGTAGTAACACAGATTGCTCATTTGTGAAAACCAGTTTTACATGCATTAAACATAAGACAAAAAAAGTAAGGTTGATGTACAAATATAGACACCTAGTTATACATTGAAAATAACCTTATGTGTCCATGTGCTGTTCAGGTCCTTAAATTTAGGAGCCACATAAAAAGATACTACTGCAGTTTTTCAAGTAGTATAAGTAGTAAGTATATAGTATAATCCTCAGAAGATTTTAGCTTCTAGCCCCACAGCCTGGCATCACTCAGCCCATCTGAGTAATACTATTCTTTCTAACTCTAGGCATTTGGCCTCTACAGATTGAAAAACTGAAAATTAGAATGTTTTACAAGCTCCTGGCATTTCAGGGTGAAATCTAGTCCCAGCAAAGAGAAAAGAACGTTCACCCCATTTCAACTGTTCACTTCAAGGAGAGATGAAAAAAAAAAAAAAAAAAAAAAAAAAGGACAATAAGAAGAGGAAAAGAGGGAATGAAAAGAGAAAAAATGGAAAAAAAAATGTCAGGCTTCTGACTTTGAAAACTTCAATGCTGACAAGAAATGCATTACATTGTTTTACTTTTTTAGTGAATATATTACGTATGTAATATTTTAGTCATAGGCTACTTTAAATTCAAAAGCTGCATCTGTACTATTAAATTAAATAGTCAGGCAATATTCCTAGGAGCTGGAACTTGATTGTGCATATTGTTACATTTTTAAGGCAGGGCCTCACACAATTTTTTGTCTGGGCAAGTCAGCATGCTTCTAAACAACTTCTAGGCACAGTCAGATGTGTACCAGGGAGGTTTCCACTTCTGAACAAACATTTCATTTAGGAAATAAGAAAGTGTAATAGTATGAAAGCAATTTTTCTATGTCTATTCATGAGTGATAGAGAATAAACCTAGCATCTTTTAATTTGTTTGTATAGACAAAATAACACTGTACTAACTGAAAAATAGAATGCAATTTTATTATATAAAATAAATTAGTATTCTACACAGTATGATTGCATTAAATTCTAATTAATGTATTTTTTAGAATTTAATTCTGAAAAAAAAAAACAAAAAATACTTAATTTTATTTCAATCTATGCAAAACAAGACCAGAATCTCATCAGCACAAATTTTTTATTTGCTTTCACCCATTACTTAAATTGGGACAACACAGTAAACTCTTCTATATTAAGATCTATTTTTCTTTTACAGATGTGGATGATTCATTTAATAATTGCAACCAGCCTATAATACCTCTAACTCAAAATAATTTATAGAAGGGAAGAAAAATCTTATGTACTTCTGTGTTTCTTATTGTAATATTTTGAACTTTTTTTTTTTTTTCAGTAAAAGTACATGTAAGCAGTTTCCTTCTACAGTTGGATAATTAGTTCTTTGTGAGTATAAAGTATCACATTTTCCACATGATATTCATTATACATTAAAAAGATATAAACATATATTTATCCTTTGGATATCCACACAGGAAACATACACTCATCAACATAGGTCAGGGTTTGGGTTAATTTGTTTGGGGTTTTTTTTGCTTTTTTATTTTTGATAATATATTTAAATGAAAAAATGTGATTTTTAGCCACTTGAAATAATAAAATCACCAGATATTTCTCTCTATAAACAAGCAATGGATCAGAGAGAAAAAATTGCAGGTAAAAATAGTATGTTTAAATTGAGCTATATTTAATTTTAAAAGGACGATCAGAAATGGTCCACACATACACAGGGAAACCTTTCCCGTTCCAGTATAACACTGAACTCTATCTTTACTAACATTCCCTCACAACATTTTGCTTCATCCCTTCTTTACCAATTCAGATGTTCCCCCATTGCATGCAAAAAAAGCCAAAGGTCAAAAAACTGAAAATAAAGCAAGCAAAAAATCATACACAGCTTTAATGATTAATCCTACAACTGCAGCTAAAGAAAGCTGTGTGGTTGATTTCATCTTGCGTTCTGTGTATGCTGTGTTTTAATTTGATTTGTCACTTAGGATTTCATTACCCTTGTACCCCTTCTACTTAGTATGCGCTGATGAAATCACATTACAAAAGGTTGCAAAGAGAAATGTAGATTTTTTTATTGATCAGTTAGAAATCTCAGGGTTCAGACTAGGCCTATCCTTCAAAGATTTGCCAGTGGTTGTGGCAGATAGAATTGGGAGTAAAATAAAACCTTACTCTTAATTTAGAGCAGCTACTGCCTACAACCTATACCTTCTTTAAGTCCACAGGCTTGATATAAGTTATACTGACATGAACTCTTTTGAAGTCACAAACTCTTATTATGTTGTCTTCAGTGTATCAAAAATGCCCACCTCTTTTGGCTGAGAGATAGGAGCAGCTTCTCTCCAAAGAGGCTTAGTTGGCATAGGTAGACAGTGTAAACCCCAAATATACTTTGGGTTTCTTTTCCAGCTTCAAACGGGCAGAGAGTTTAGACTACTAGTTCAAATTAGACACCTAACTAGACTAAATTAGCTGATTTATATAAATTTTACCCTTTATTTTCTGGAATAAGAGATATATATATACAGGATTCAGTCAGACCTTTTCCTTTCTGGCCTTGCCTCATTAGATTATGTTATCTTTCTCTCCTACTTCACAGATAAATCTTGAGTTTTCTGCATAAGTTCTTTGCAACTTCTTAAAAATATTAAGGGGGGGGGGGGCTTTTTGTAAAAAATCATTTTCTTATCACTGGTGAACCCAAAATATGAGTCTGACATTTCATATCTTACTTTTAGTAGGAAAGTATCAAACCATTACTCTTAAAGACACTGTCCCTCCCCCAATACTTCTTCAAAACTTTAAGATTCAAACTTACATCTGTCCCTTGCATTAATTCTATACAAACTAAATGTCTTTAATCTGTATGTTTTTCAGGTAATTCAGGAGAGCCTTTATCTAGCCATTCTCTGGTTTTAATTGGTATTAGACTGTTTTCTCACAAGGCTTAAAGCAATGTCTCTAGTTAATGAGAAGCTCAAATAATTTTTGACTCAAGTAATTACAGGATTGCTTCACATGCTCATTTAATTTCCCAAAGAATATGAGACAATAAGTTGAATATAGTGTAACAAGGCTTGACTATAGGCTGGGGGAAATACAATTTATCATTCATTTCACATTCACTCACAAAATTGTATCATATGCCAAGCAAGATTTTTAGAAAACTACAGAAACGACCCTCTATGTGTGAGAGAACCCTGTCACATTTCAACTGAAGCATTCTTCCTGTTTCACAGATAAACTTATTTATATTTTTCTCAGCAGTGGCATGTGAGATAATGTTATATTCCATTCCTCACAGGAACTACTGAAATGGTGCCCTCTCAACAAATGAGCTTTCATCTACTTTTCCTTTTTTTGTGGAAAAGAGGGGAAGGTTAATCCCTCTTCAGTTTTTGTTTGGGGTTTTTTTGTGCTCATGGATAATTATGCTTATCTCCCTGAAATCTATTAACATTTTTGTTCAGAGGTTGTTCATATTATTTTTTCTTTAAAAAAAATATGGTTCTTTCAATGACAATTTTTCATGTTCAAATTAAAAAAAAAAAAAAAAAAAAAAAGACAGATTGTGTCTGTTGGTTCATGACCTGGGCTTTCACAGTTCCATTACCACACATGGTTAGTCTTTAACTCCATTGCTAACAATTCAGCAAACTTTCAGGAACCTAACTGGTTGTATCAGGACAAAAAAACAGTGCTCCTTTAACTCTATTAACTCCACCATGTTATTGAAACACTACTTTCCCAAGTTGTGCTGGTGTGTGCTGCGTCTGTGGCTCAGCCACAATAGTTAGCCATTAATGCCTCAAAGGCATTAATATTGAACTTTAATGACCTGTCTTCACTAAGGATTTACTTCATGAGGAATGATGAGTTTTCTTTCTGACATGCTGCACACTTAAACAATAATGCATCCTTGCTCCCAGTTCTGTGTTAGAGGATCCTGTGTCCCATTTTTATACCTGTGTCCAAATCCTGACTGAATAGTAACTTTGTTCAATGCTCTGAATTCAAAGCTGGAAGAATAGCCTGCTTTTGCTATTCTATAATACCATAAAATTAGTGCTTATAAAAGTCCATAACCTAGCAGTATTATAATCAGAAAACTGTTTCAATCCATGGGTCAAATTTTGCACTGAAGCAAGAAAGAATCATGATTTGGGAATCCACAAAAGCAATACAGAAGAATATGACACATAAGCTGGAGAAAATTATGGCTAATTCCAAGATCAGCCTGACTGGATATCACTATAGGTACAAGATAAAAGCCTCAGTGGATGTATGAAAAGTTAGAAATGTACACATTTCTAGTTTATGAAGAAGTGGACAGCTTACCCTGGACAGGTCGATGAATGCACATGCCCATGTGAAGTGTATTAGTACTTTTATTCCCAAAACAGTAAATTCAATACAAAACTGCCTGAGGCTTCTCACCTATCATTCAACCATGAAAATTTATTATAGAAAGTGTGACCCACATCATAGCATTTTTGGGGCGATTTTCTGCACACTTAATAGGCACAAATAATAGATATGATAATACTAGAAATTTACACAGAAAGTAAATATTCTGCCATGTGAAAGAGTTATGAGGATTTCAGCAGGAACCCTAAGAAGTTTTACCAGAAAAATGCCTGATAGCTATTGCATGAAACTTATATGTTCCCTCTCCACACTAGAATGACTACTTGGTCAGAGATCTTTTTATTCTTTCATTTTTCAAGAGTAATTAGATTCAGTCTTAATTTCTTAGAAATTCCAAGGATCCTATGAAATTTCTGACCACAGTAACTCTACCTGCATTCCTCCTTAGACATTCTTTATATCCATTTACTAGACCTTTTCTGATACGTGATGCAGAAAGGACTCTCTTTTATAGTTTTTCACAGTAAGGTCTGAGTAAACCTACTGCTAGTCTAGGATAATGTCATTACCTAAAACCACTACAGTCTCATTGTAAAAGTAAGCTTAATTGCTATCCTGCTTCTTCAACAGAAGAATAATGTTTAATAATATAGTGACAATTTAGGGAAGCAGGAAGATTCAAGTAGGTCCCCATGTTTTTCCTAGAAATATTGTTGAAATAATGATAGGATATACCAGAAGTAAAATTTGCCTCCCAAAGGGAAAAAAATCGAATTTTTATATCTGTTAAAATATTAAAAACAAATTTCATCTAAGCTTATATATAAAGTCCTTTAATTGTGATGGTATTCAGAACACTGAAAGAAACATCCACTGTCTTTTTTGGAGTAAGTTTTCAGACAATATGGTAGTTAAAGACTAAAAAGAAGGATACTATGTATTTTTCTGTGTATTCAACTGTGGAACACTAAAGCCAAGTTGTATGGAAACCATTATTCGCTCTCAGTAGATGGATCAGTGGAAGCCTGTCTACACAGTTAGATAATTAATTTTGTGATTTTAAGTTTTTTTCATGGCTTACATGCCAAATGTCAAATTTGCATCTATATTTGTCATGCTAGAAGTAAAAAACCAACCAAACAAAAAAACCAACCAAACAAAACCACACCAAACCCAAAAACTGTTTATACATTTTCAGTAGCATGCCTCTCTAAATTTTCTCTTCTACACAAATACCAAATGCCTTCTTTTCAGAGACAGTCTAAGTAATAGCTACATTCTGCATTAATTCTAAAGCAGACGCCTGACTTTTGTCCGACTGCCAGTCTTTCCTTATCATCTCTCCAGGTTTTCAAGAGTGTACTGTTCTGATAGCAAGCATGTCACCTCTTGTCCAACTCCTGATATATTCATACTAATTACAGCAGCAGCTGGCTTCACTACTGCATTGGCATTTCATCCATATTGTATACTTTATTGGCTATTCACATCTGTAAGGATGTCCTGACATGGACCATTGCCCAATTCATTTTTGCTTTTTACTCTTAGATTCATAGAAGCACAGAATGGTTTGGGTTGGAAGGGACCTTAAACATCATCTAGTTCCAACCTCGCCTGCCACAGGCAGGTCCACCTTCCACTAGGTCAGGTTGCTCAAAGCCACATTGAGCCTGGTCTTAACACTTTCAGGGACAAGGCATCCACAAATTCTCTGGGCAACCTATTCTAGTGTCTCACCACCCTCACAGTAAAGAATTTCTTCCCAATATCTAATCTAAACCTATATTCTTTCAGTTTAAAACCATTATTCCTTATCCTATCACTACACTCCCTGATAGTGTCCCTCCCCATCTTTCCTGTAGGCTCCCTTTAATTCATTTATCTCACTTGTCCTCTTCCCATGTCTTTCTTACTTTATACATATACAAAGTACATATGGACAGACAAGAACACACGTGCGCATATGCACACACACACAGAGTTCCTCTTCATTTAGGTTTAGCCATTCTCCTAAGTCTGATGAACACTGCCTGACAGTCCGCTGAACAGATTGCCCTGGGAAACTATTTAAGACCCTGCCAAAGCAATAAAACTCACTATACTAAGAGAGAAGATATATGAAAAGAGTTATAGGCACAAGATCATGACAATACTCTTATGTATTGTCCTTCCCACACAGCTGCTCTGGCTCTAAGCACCAGGAAAAGCTTACCACAGTTTTCTTTCCAGAAAGAGTAAAAAAAATTACCTGGGGCACAAAGGAGCCGGGTGTGTCCTATAGGTTCCTCCTCACACTGGCTGTATGAATGGACTGTGGCATAAAACCGTATTACAAACCAGTTATCTGGCACTTGAAAAGTAGAAAATCAAATGGGAAGAACACAGCTAGATGCTTATTGAATCATTCCTGCAATAGCTGAAAGACTTAGTTCAGCAGATGTAAATCTATCTGGGCCATGGTGGGATTAAGGAAGTTCAGAAAATAAGAGTGCCAGGGAACAAATTACGAGTTTTTCAACAAGAGTTGAAAACAAACATAAGAGAAGGTTCTTACCGTGTACAGACCTTATGATACTGCTCCACAAACTTCCAGAGAGGTTTTGAGATCACCTAGAAGGTATTTAATTATAACAAGGTCTGGCACTGCTAAATTTAGCAACTGCTGCTCTGTAACAGTGTCTGAATAGAGATAGAAACATGCACAAACCAAATCAGTCACTCTTTATACTCTTTGCACACAAAACTGTACTGTAGAAAAAATGTAAGATGTGGGGAGTCCATATTCAACTACAGCAATTTGTGCAACGAATATATACTCTTCTGTTAAAAGAAAAAAAAAAAAAAAAAAAGGAAAAAAAAACCCACCTCTTTTGTTCTGATTTTTTAAAAAGGAAATAGGAATTTTTTAAGCCAGTTTCTTGAAAGCACTTTTATTCTCTATCTTTTCTAAGATCATTTCTCCTTCTAGCTGTAGGAAGTTAGTGGTCCCAAAAGTTCTTCCTGTCAAACATTTCTTCTGCACCACACAGAGGACAGAAGGCACAAAATCTCCAAGCAAACATTCAGAAGCGGGACCATTTAAGCAGCTACAGAAAAACAGAATTCAAATCTTCAGTCAACATACTAGGAAAGTTCATTTTTTAGGAAGTATGTCCTACTAAATCAAGACATCTGGTAGCCTCAGTCTCAAATGACTATGTTTAGTAAATCTTCAGAATGTTTAAGTTCTCACATAGGAACAAGAGGAGAGTTTTTTTGAAAGTTACTGCTCATAGAAGTATTATTTTCAATAATTTGCAAAATGGTTGTATGCTTAAGATGTCTAATCAAAAAACTAAATCCCCTGAAGCAGTTTGGAACAGACAGCTCACAACAATCTGCTAGTTACAATACAAATTCTCAGCCTAAGAAATTCAACGATGTTTTCTCACAAGCGAAGGATATAAAATGCTCCTTTGTAAATAAAAAAGGTATGAACAAAATAAAATTAATATTTTAATGAAAACAAAGCAAACCTACATGCATAAAATTATTGTACCTCTATTAACTTCTGACTTAAAACTCTTTTACGCAAAAATATCTTTCATTTTTATTGCAACATTGTAAGAACAGTTCCTTAAAGAATTATTATAGCCTCAAATGTTTCAAAAACACCATAGGAAATCTGACTTTTTTTCTTTTGTGTACAGCATAGAATTTCTTCTGCTGAAAAAGGTCCAGTTGGTAAAATCCCAGATTACATAGGTATAAAAGAAATCATTGCCATGACTTGAAGTCTTAAATATTTTAGAAATAATTTTGGTAAATTTTGGTTCCGTTATAATTCCTCAGCCACTACTTTATAAATTACAAGGAATGTTAATTAATATTTGGTGTGATAGGCAGGTTTTAACAAGTGGGAAAATTGTCTCTTACTCATTGCTGCTTCCCTCCCCACCACACCTCCTCTTCAAGTCTAGCATTTAAATGGCAAATTAGTCATATGTACTATAAACAGTGATCTAAGTAGAAAAATATGTAGTTCAAATTAGGAAAACTGAGATTTCCATGAATACAGCATGGTTCAGTAATCAGGATATTCTCTTTTAAATTAGATTTGTATATGAGTCAAGATTAAGAAAGAAGATATTTCACATCCTGTATCAAAATATCTCCTTAGAAACAGAAATTTGTTTTTTGATCAGATAGTTTTCTGGTGCTGATTAGTTTTGAGGCTTATAATTTATTACCTTTTCCTGTTGCAAGAATAAGGGGCCAAACAAGTGACAGACATAGACTGCAGTCTTTGAAAGAAGCTTGAGCAACTATCTTTTTCTAGGCCCAAGAAAATTTTTTCTATTGACAAAGGTCAATAAATTGTTAATGCTTTCTTTCATGTAGAAACAGTTGCCTCCTACTGTTGTTGTTCCAAAGCAGACTGAGGCACATGCAGATTTATTTCAGAAACAGGGGCCCCAATGCAGATGGATATAAAGACAACCTGACCAAAATATATGTACTGCTACAGAATTTTCCAGTACCAGTTTATAACAAATATCTTACTGCTAATGGAAGTTAAATTCATCCGGTATTATTATCATGGGTGTATTTCTTTAGTCTGTGAACTTTAAACCACTGCCATCTGTTATTCAAGCAATGCTTTTGACTTTCCTCCTTTCCCTGGTCTCTTGTGCTATAGAAATGTTGAGACCTACTCAGAAAAGGTAGTAAGGAGTAGGTCTTTTCAAAGGCTTACCTAGTAAATTCATTAAACCATTCACTTTAGTCAAATTGCTATCATATCCAGATATTGCAGCAAGTGTTAAAAAAACCCTTGATCTCTGTGAAGTGGCTAATCTAAAATCTTGTCAAGTTTGATCTGAATCAGGTATGGTCAGACTCAATGATCTTAAGGGTATTTTCCAACCCAAATTATTCTATGATCTTATGATAATAAGGAAACAATTTTCTTAAGTTTCTCTTCAAATATTTACTGAACTATCAGCATATGAGAGTGTATTTAGCAATCCTTAACAGAAACAGGTCTGTTGTCTGCAGTGTATCCCATTCTCCTTCTGCCTTTATCTTTTTTACAGTCTCATAGCAGATTTTTATATTTTCGTGTAACAAAGTCCTTCCTTCTTATGGGTCAAATCATGCCATAACAAAGTTTCAATGGCATAAAAGTAAATTTAACGTGATTATAACAGCAATATGTGATTGTTCCAACACTTGACCAGTGATGGCATGTAATAGTTTGTTAAAATACACAAAAATTTTTCACAGATTCTTTTTTTAATGAAGCTTAAACTCATTAAAGCTTTCTTCTGTGTTTATGCATCCTGCACGACCCCAAACTTGCAGAGCGACTTTCAGGCTGGCCATTTTTCTACTTTCCAGCATATAGCAGCCATATAATATGATCTTGTTAATATTATCTAGAAACAGATAATATCTCTCTCTCTCTCTCTCTCTCTCTATATATATATATATATATATAAATAACATATTTCTCTCTTAAGCTCCCATTGATGCTTGCATGCCTGCATGTCACTGGTAAGAGAACATCAAATAATGATATTACTAAAGAAGCATGTGGTAAGGATAACCTCGCACTCCCCAAAAAGGACCTGTTTCTGAATCAAGGAAAGTAATACAAGTAAGTGAAAAATAAGAGTGACTTATGAAAAATATTATCAGAACATGTTGCCTGAAAGGGGAATCCAAGATTTTCTCTTTCAGGAACTGTTAGGAGACAAGGATTCCTCTTCCTCTTTTACTTTTTTCTTCCATTCTTTACTGTTTGGTGGAGCTTAGCCATAGCAGAATCAAGGAAGAGGATGAGGATTTATTTTTGATTCAGATTCAAAATTTATTATTCACAAAAATCAGAAAAGCAGAAGAAACATTGTTGAAAACAAGATTAACAGACTTAGTTACCACAACAGAGGAGTTCTGTGCCATGTAAAAGAGACTGTTGTATGCTGCCCCTCTGGAAAATCCCAAGGGGTGGGTGCAGAAGGGTGCACATCTCTTCAAGATCCTGTGTCAGCTTCATGTGGGTGTATGGTTAAGGCATATTAAGCAGTATTGTGGGCAAGAACATAGAGAGAGAAATAGAATCCTAGATCCCAGTGTCAATAATGAGAATTTAGTTTCTTTAACTAGCATTTACTTGTAATTGTGACCATTTGACTGTAGAAGCTTAAATTTAGATACCTGTAGCTATGCATGACACTGCTGGGGCTCTATTCAATTTCTAAAGCACAGGCAACCAGTGCCACTTGAGGTAGCTTAGGACAGGAGTTGATAGGTAAGTCATGGGGTGTATAGGAAACCTGTGCTTTTCAGGAGTGGCTGAAGGAGGCTGGGAAGGATTTGCTAGGGCATCTCAAATGATATGAGTGTTCTACTAGATGGACCACTTTGAACCTGTATGCATGTGCACTTCTCTAGTAACATTATAAAATGCAAAACTGTATTAGTAAACTGTCTCCAATTTTATTCCACATGTAATTAAACTGGTTTCAGTGGAACTATTTGCTGGCAAAGTTAAGGGTGAAAAAAAGACCCTCGATAATTGAAAATCTTTCAGATCTTCTTTCTAACTGTTGAATGAAAAAGATTACCTGGGTCTCTTAAGAATCGAACCCTAAAAAAAGACATTCTTCCTTACTATTATTAATCATAATTCTGTTAAAATATGAGACTAATCCAGTCTTACTTTGAATAATTTTGTCCTAAATGTCTAAAATTGTTTAATTTGTATTTGGTATTTCTTTACTTCTACATTTAGCTATAGATTATAACCATAGTCTATATTTTTTCCAGGTTTATTACAATCACTTGGAAGATGGTGAATATTTTTAAAAGATTTAAGAAATCTAGTTTGTTTCGATTACGTGTTTGTTTTGGCTTTATTTTTGTGTTTTCCCCCAGCACTGTGAGATTTTTCACGCAACCATACTTCTACTTCTGGGCAGTGCTAGCAGCGATTCTATCTGTCTTGGCTTCTTAACAACTTTGATTTACAATAATCCATAACGAGCAGCTGGCATGCCTGTGTGCTGCCTTTTTCTTGTACAAGTCTACAGTGTGCCTGCATCCATTTTTGCTTAATCAGCCCATCGATCTGAACATAAATGCACACATGGAAGGAGACAAATCACTGATAATAAAACAATGTTCTTTCAAAAGTAAAAAAATTCTCATCATGAATTAAGAAATTTTATGACTTTTTAGAATTTTATGTCATGTCCAGATTAGAAAATTTATATTTTTTCATTTGTATAAGCTTTTAGTAGATTTACATATATATATATATATATATATATATGTAAAGCATGCTACAAAATAATCTTTTTACATATATGTACGATTTTGTAGCTTCCTTTCTTTTTAGATTTCCATAGTAGGGTTTAATATTTATTAAACACAACTCAAGATACAAGTTCATCTCGATCCAGGTAAGTGCCAAAATTGCACATGGTGGTCTCCATTTTGTTTTTATTCTAAATCAATGTTCTTAATTTTTTCTAAAATTACAACATTCTAATGCAGTAAGTTTCCTAAATTGATGTAGATTTTGCTGTCTTTTATTTCTCTGCACAATGCTGACATAAACCATACTAAGAAAGGGCTGGCTTCTGGAAATTGATTGAGAAAATAATATATACTGATATAGCTGTGAAGTGATTTTTTTCATCATTGCACATCAGACTTTCCAAAGGTGAATGAACACATTGCTTTCACTCTGTGAGTCCCATGCAAAAAAACTTAATATATCTGAGACGCACAAAAATATACCACGTAACTTAAAAAGATGAGGGTATGAAGAGGTATGAGAGAGATTTCTAGGTTCACTCTGACAGTAGCCCTGTTGTATGGTACTGAGCTACTTGCACATATTGCATCTACACATCCTGGAGCATCACATGGCATTAGCCACTGCTGTTTCCCTCCCTCCCACAACAGGAGATTTTGATGGCCCAGAAGTCCCCATACCAGCCAAAAGGATGCAATTAAAAATCTTGTGAGCTGGATGTGGCTCAAGAGCCATAGTTTGGCCTCCTTTACGCAGCATGAAAGAACATAACAATTGCATAAGGCTTCATGGTGGAGATTTTTCCAGGCTGAATAAAATAGTTGGATGTCTTGATTACTGCTTTCCCACGTGGTCTACATTTTCAATCTGAACAGCATCCAAGTGAGTCACACAAAGTAAAATATTTAGCACTCTTTGTCTCTTTAAAAGTAGTTACAATCCTGATCTCAATGCTGGTTGCTGTAAGTTAAAATTTCCATAATACACTGTATCAGATTTGCCAGATAGAAAACTCAGGTATGAAAGCTTTTCTTCCATTGAAAACGTTGTGCATGTGCTAACTTTTCGATCATTAAAGGCACAAACTTTCCTGTAATGGAGTTGGCACAATAAATGAAAACCTAGAAAAGCTCCTTATATGTCCACCTTAATAACTTAAAGGAACTCAACTGTGTCATTGTCATGTAATAAAATTTAATAATTTAACACAGAGTAATGCACTTTTTATCAAACTACATGTAATACTGTTGTAGAAAGACAAAAAATTTTCTCTAGCATCAGCTAGAACAGTATGCTGAAAGAAAAAATAGAGATTACCCGAAGAAGTCGTATTTTTCTTTCTAATACACTAATGTATTTTCGACTTTGGTTTTTATATGAATCCACTATTTACAGTGTTGTGGGTTACCCCCTTTCCTGTCTGCAAAATACACACAAGAGGTCCTCTCTTTGTAGCAATGTTTTGTATTAAAGCGATCAAAGTACTGGAAGTGGAAAAAATGGTGGATGTATTTTTAAAGAATTTCCAAAAACAGATTGTTCTCCTTGTCCTACCAAACTTTTTTGCACTTCTGTCTTTCACAGCTAGAACTAAACTGATCTGCAACTCTTTACATGGATTCTGAAGTAGTACTCAGTGTAAATAAAAACTAGACTTAGTTCTGAACCCCTCTGAAATCCTTCACAGCAATGAGATGATTTATGCAGGTTTAACAGAAATCCTTTTACTTGTGCCTATATTTGTCATCATTTTTACAAATACATCCTAATAGGCTTATATTTCCACATGATTTGATGGGGTTTGGGGTACCAAATAAAACTTTTTTTTTTTTTGGTCTGATTTTTTGTTGTTTTTTTTGTTGTGGTCTTTCATAACAGTGCCCTCTGTGGAAAATAAAAGCCTTTTTATTTACACTTTAGTAAAATCGTATTTTGCTTTACTTATATATTTCATAATATATGATGTAATATAGTGCTTTAAGAAGGACAAATGATGGAATGTTTCTGTAAGCTAAAGGTATTCAGGAAAACAGATCAGACTTATTTTCAGTAGTGTAGCTGAAGCTTCATCTTATTTTGGTCATTTTTGCATATTAGGTAATACAGTATGCTAGCTTTAAAAATTTCAGCACTTAATATACTCCTTCATATATATCTAAAAATGAAAAGGAATAGCATTGTGTACACATGGAAAAAAAACCACTTCTGTGTTTCTCTGAAAATGAAAATATTTTATGTCATGATTGCAGAAGCAAAGTCAGGAATTGTTTTAAATAATTAAAAATATACTCTTCTATCAGAATGTAAAAAAAAACAAATTTTTTTTAGTGTGACAGCCTGTGATGGAGGCTATGGTTGTAGTGTATTCCTCATTTTCTCCTGGTGTTATTAGGGAAGTATTTTTTTAAAAAACAGAGGCCACTATGCTGATCTGGATTGCTCCCACACAAATAGAACAATTTTTCCCCTCTTTCTATATCCTTTATCAAACACTTGGCAGTCACTTCAGGCTGTGTATGAACAGTACAGGCACAGGTCTGTTGTACCGCATATATGATATTTCTTGTCTGGATTGCCACAAAGATGATTAAAAGATCAGAGCTCTTCTCATAAGAAAAGAGGTTGGACTGTTCAGCCTCCAGAAAAAAAGTCTCAAGGGCATCTTATCCATGTGTATAAATACCCAATGGGATAAGTAAATAAGGCGGAGACAGACTCTGCTCAGTAGTGTCCAGTGATGAGAAGAAATGAGCAGAAACCGAAATACCGGAAATTCCATCTGAACATAAGAAATACACTGGAACAGACTTCCCAGAGAGGTTGCATTCACTTCATCCTTGGAGATATTAAAAACTCAACTGGATATAGCAACATGCTCTACCTGACCCTGTTCCTAGCAGGGGGGTTGGACTAGGTGATCTCTACAGGTCTCATCCCACTTCAGCCATTCTGTGATTTACAAGATGTGGTACATTCAGAAAAGCAAGCTGCTTTTCGGGGACTCACCTAGAGATGAGATGTATCGTGTTAGTCAGCAAGTGCAGCACTAACTAGCGAGTCTTTGGGGGTGAGGCTGCAGGAAGGGGGCAGTCTTACTGAGAGTTTCCAGAGAGGATCCTGTGAGAAATAATGAATAAAGGGAATAACAGGAAAGATCCTCTATCTGTACTTCTTAAGTAACACAGAAGAACAACGAAGAGAAAAAGCAAGAGTTTTCAAAAATTAGATTTATCTTAAAACTGTGTCTTTCATTTGTGGAAATCATTTATTTGCCTGTCTCTACTGCTGGCTCAATCTTTATCTTTGCCTCTACCATCATCCCATATATTTTTGTGTAAAATCAATTTAAATATTCAAATATTGCCATTCTTTTAATGGTCACACAGAAGGATAATCTACAATTTAGATTGATACAAAGGCACAAAAGTGTATTCTTACTTTTTAAAGTGATAACTGATCAGTTAATTATTTGACATTAAATACAAGTTAAATATTTCTAATTCTGCAGATTAGGAGTCTTTTGGGTGAAGAACTGGCTGAAGGGAAGGGCTCAGTGGGTTGTAGTGAAAGGGGCTACATATGCTGGCAACCTGTCATCAGTGGTGTTACTCAGGGTTTAATTCTAGGGCCAATTCTGTTCAATATATTTATCAACTATCTGGATGCAGGAGTTGAATGCACTATTGTTGGGGGAGGCAGCGGGTCTGCCACCAACCTAATCGAAGAAGAGTTTCGCCTTGCTAAGATTCCAGTGTACCCTTGAAAAGGAGGAATGTCTGCTGAATAAACAACATAAGAGGAACAATGAGCAAGGAAGCAGGATGTAAGAGCTGCAGTCTCACACCTATTGAGCAGCAGATTAGAAGAGTAAAGATTAACCGATAGCAATGTTAATGTTAAAAGATGACTATGTGACCAATCAAATGAGCACATGGTTTTGTACAGCAGATATAAAAGAAGTGTTTGGAAAATAAAGATATAGACATTTTGCCTGCAACATTCATTTGCCATGTCCATCTCTACAACGACACACTATTAACAAGTTGGCTGATGATACCAAACTGGGAGGTGCTGTTGACTCTCTGGAGGGACAAGAGCCCTTGAAGAGAGATTTAGATAGATTGGAGTATTGGGCAATGATTAATGGGATGAAATTTAACAAATTGAAATACCAGATTCTGCACATAGGATCGAGTAACAGTGGGCACATGTATAAATCGGGAGGGAAGTGTCTGGAGATCAGCCCTGCAGAAAGGAATCTGGGAGTGCTGGTCACCAGCAGGCTCAATGTGAGCCAGCAGTGAGCCCTGGCAGCCAAGAGGGCAAAGCGCATCCTGGGGTGCATCAATCACAACACAGTCAGCTGGCCAAAAGTGGTGGCTATCAGCATTGTTGTGACCTCACCCTGAGTCCTGTGTGCAGTTCTGGGCCCCGTGATTTAAGAAAGATATGAAAGTCCTTGAATGTGCCCAGAGGAGGGCAACAAAGCTGGTGAAAGGGCTGGAAGGCTTATGTTTGGGCTTGTCTAGTTTAGAGAAAAGGAGGCTGAGGGGCAACCTCACTGGTCTGTGCAGCTTCCCGAGGAGGAGAAGTGGAGAGGGAGGTGCTCGTCTCTTCTCTCTGGGATTCAGTGATAGCACACATGGGAATGGTTTAAAGCTGAACCAGGGAAGGTTCAGACTGGACATTAGGAAGCATTTATTTACTGAGAGGGTGGTCAAACACTGTAACAGGCTTCCTAGAGGGGTTGTCAATGCCCCAAGCCTGTTCCAGTGCTTAAGAGGCATTTGGACAATGCCCTTAATAACATGCTGTAACTTTTGGTCAGTCCTGAACTGGTCAGGCGGTTGGAACAGATGATATTGTAGATCCCTTCTGACTGAAATTATTCTATTCTATTCTATTCTATGCCATGCCATGCCATGCCATGCTATGTCTTGATTTTTCATAGATAAATTACCACATAATTTGTATGCAGACTGCCAGAAAAGGCTGCTTGTGATATGAAAAGTCAAACAATTAGGATTACAAACAAACGATTTATGTTATCTTAGGTTTTTTTTGTTTTGTTTTGTTTTGTTTGTTTTTTTTAAAAAAAAGGGAAAAAATATTAGTCCAATGGCCAAAACCCCTATATTTTCTCTCGTGTAAATTGTGGCCAATAGAGGAAAACATATAAATAGACATTTGCACATAAATGCCATATAAAACCATTGAAACATCACATTATCTTTATAGCCTCAGCAAATAGGCTTAAAATGACTTCTAAAAACACAACCTTCCTTTTAAACTTATACCAATGTTACGATATTTACATAAATATGAAGTTTAGCTTTTTCTAAATGTTACTTTCAAGTCTATGAGCTTTTATTTAAGTGATATGATGTGTAAGTAAAGAAGACAGATCTTTAAAGTGTAGCTACACAAATTCAAAAATGGTTTTGTGCAGAGCAATTTATAAGCATGGAAATCAACTTTTTCCACCTGGTTGCCTTGTCAACCAGTTTTCATCTGATGCCATAAACAGAACAAACAAGTTTGTGTCTTCTCATGTCTACCCAAAATACATTAGTTCTTTTGGGTAACAGCCCTCAGGGAGACAAATAAGGAGCTCCAAGATTACTACTTAGAAATTTTAGAGAACAAGCAATTTATAAAAGTAAATATTTTTCAGATAAATGTCACTTTAAAATGTCAATTTGAAAATATTTAAATGAAATCTCACTTTTTTTTTTCTTTTTTTTTTTTTTTTTTTAATTTATAGCCTTCAGAACTGACTTAAATTCTCCCCTGCAGATTCTGTAACAGTGAGGAAAACACTTTGCTGTGAAGATGGTTAGGATTTCCATCAACCACCTTGTAGCAAGTCACTGCATTACCTTATCTGCACAGAGACTTGCTGTGCAGTTCCTCAGTCACACAGGAAAATCATCCCCAAACATGCTGGATATGCACACAGGCACAGCCTTGATCACTAGTTAGACCCATGTTGTAACTATAGGACAAACCTGAATTTTATCCTTATATTGAAACTGTAATTTAAAAGCCATAGCATAGGATAGTTATGAAGTCATTTCGTGAGACAAATTATAATGAACTTATCTGAGACTATTAGAGCTTGTATTTGAGCCTTGTTCATTGTATCATTTCAAATTATGTACAGAATTTATTCTGTACTGTAAAATTTTCTGAATTTATCTACACAATTTCCAGACAGAAATTATTTTGACAACATTATTTACTACTGTATTTTCAGATACCAGTGAAATTATAATGCAATGAAGAATAGTAGTGCTAGTATCTACCATACCTCTATGCAAATAGATACGTAGTATGCAATATGGTACAACTCTCAAATCACAGATTACTTACTGACTGCAGTTGTCTTCTGAAAGGTGACTGAGTGAAAAATATTGCAAATAGAGGTATTAATTTATTTTTTTTTTAAAGGAGGAAGTAATCTTTAACTGATTTGAATGGAAGTTATCTTTTTCAGTTATCAATAAATATTCAATTAAATATTTGAAGTTTAGTAAAGATCTATATTTTTAAAAAAATCAAAACAAAAAAATCAGCAGAGAAGATATTCTAAATCAGAAATCTTTTTATACAGATATTAGAGAGTCATTGACTTCAGTGAAAAGTGCTGTTATAGTAATGACTAAAGAAGAAGTTTCTCTTAGACAAAATGTACTGCATTTTCCCAACTGAATACACAGCTTTGAAGTTGGTTTTAATCACTTATTTCTTTGAAGAACAGATCAGTATAATAAAATTCAGAATAACTTTCCGTAGATTAAATGGTGCAGTTCAGATTTTTGAAACAATAGAGATATATTTATTATACCTTTGGTAAACTATGTTAAACTGTGAGATAACACCCCTTACTGATCAGCATAACCAAAAAAGTATTTTATAATTTTACATGTTCATTAAAGTAATTATATGTAATTTAAAAATGAATTTATTATTTACTTTCCTGAAACATTTTATTAAAGGTCATATGCTGTCAGTTTAATAACATGCTGTCATTTAAAAATATTCACCTCGTTAAAAATACTATGTTAAATGTGTATACTTCCCACAGCGTAAAGTGAATTTTTTTATATGAAACACTTTAATAACAAGAATTGAAATTGATGTTCATTTTGTTGAAACTGTTGATACAAAGAAGGAAAGGTACTTATAATCAGTGTGTTGTGTATTCTAAATCATTTTAATTCATAGTCTCTAAATGTAGTCCTATTCCTTATTTAAATGGATTGAAAAATAATGTAGACAAGTTTCTTTTGTTATTTTTTTTTTATTTTATTGCTATTAAGAAGAAATAGCACACCAATAAAATAATCTAGGTAATTCAGTTACGTACTTATAACAAATGTGTGTTACCATATAATTGAAATATCAATCATTGCAGATGTAAGGCACTTCCTTCTCAAATTAAAAATGTCAAGAAAGCACATTATAACAATCTTTTTGTTGCTTATCAACCGAGATGATAATTGCAATAATTGAATGATCATCACTAGTACATCTTTATTGGATATGACATGATTTGAGCATTAAAGTTCCTATCTGAAGATGACAGATACTACTGTATTCATGACACTTAGATATACAGGAGATGTAGCCTGTATACTGAGATATCTCCAAGTTAGATATAGGAGATATACTGAAAAAAAGTACATCTGGTCCAGAATTTTTTTTTAGTTATTTTGTGCATTTTGGTGGTTTGATTTTAAAGACTTGCAATTAAACTCCAGCAATGAAAAGTAATTGAAACACAGTCTTCACCACATATAGAACTGACTAGTTTTCCCCAATAGGAAATGAAAAATATAGAGATTTTTGAATGCCCATCTCTTCCTACATCCTGCACACCTATGTCATGCCTATACTGCTTTTTCAGTCCTCTTGGGCTAAAGTGAACCTGTGTTGGAGAGACAATCCTCATCTCCTTTTTAGAATATCATTCTAACCGTGATGCTGCTGTCAAGATTTTTGGTATAGTTTACCAGACCAGGATTCTCTTTGACTTTTATACTGGGGCTTTTTTTTTATTATTATTATTATTTCAACTGAATCAAAATTCAAAATTCCAAAATTAAGTCTTCCAAATTCATATTTTGTCCATAATTTTGTGTAACAGATGGTCACCACTGTGATATAGTTTTTTGGATATCTGTACACAAAGTTAATCTACGTCTGATTTTAGGCATTGAAGAAGGATCTCTGAATTTTAGACAAAATACTATGTGAGTGTTCCCACTTCAGACCTGTAACAAGGAGCCACAGTCAGCCTTTGATGTGTTCAGGTGCTAGGATTATGCCTATGAAAACAAGATAACCAGATAAACTATAATGCCATAACTTTCTCTTCCACACAAGATGTCAAGATTTGGGAGCAGCTGCACTAAAATATTCCTTAGGGTCTACAGATATGGCTTTTAGATTTAATTGCGTATATGTTGCACCCAGGGTATTCAAAAACATGCATGTGTGGTGGACGTGCAAGGAAGGAAGAGACCAACCGCAAGCATGGATATTTTGTAAAAAAATTTAAAACTTCTGCTGTATATTGTTTCCAAACTAAAGAGATGAAAGGTTTTTTTCTTGGTTTTCTTTCTGAGAAAAATTCTTGATAATAAGATACAAGTATATTTTTTTGTTTGTTTGATTTTTGCTAATTTTTATTGGTCACTTATAATTTCAGACAAGTGATATGGATTCAGATTTCATAGAGAGTAGGACAGAATGAAAAAACTGATAAAACCCCCCATATTTCTCATGTTTCAATCACTTTATATTACATGCATCTTCATGGTAGAAAGTCATTGTATCTCATACATTGTGCCTACATATGTCTGCATATTCAAGATACTTAATAAAATCAATGGCCTTTTAAATTCCCTCATTTATTTTAGAGAAAATCATACTATTTTATAAGACAATGGATATTAATTAAATAGGTTTTACAACTCCTGCAAAAATTTTTTTGTGTAACGTATGGAATGCATTCCATTAAAGACATAATAGTAATTTTTGCAATTTCAATTTCATAGACTCTATTTCTCACTTTTTGGCCAAAGAACATACAAACCTATATTTATGTTGCAACAATATATGATTCACAGGGACAGTGAAAGCTGGACCCAGGAAATTTTCTACCTTCTTGTAATGTCTTTTGAACTGTTTTGTCTTTAATAATACTCCTATATTACTGCAAGTAGCAGTAGCAACAGCAGCAGTAGTGTCATTATTATTTATGTTGTAATATCAGTGTTGATGCACCTGAAAGTGCTTGCATTTCAATCTAATAAGGACGTACTTTTTGCCACTGCTGAAATCTGGCTTCCCATGGTGACTTTTGGAATTTTGATATTTGCATCTCAAAATTATTTACAGCTAGACATTTCTGAGAGAAGGTGAGGGCAAAACTTAATCTGACAATGTTTAAAAACAAATCCAAAAATCTTATAATACCTTCAGTAATCATATGTAATGCAAACAGGAACGCAACAGCTGGTAGAGACATAGAAATATTCTGACCTAGTGCAATTTTGCCCAAACTAGAAAATTTTTACTTCATAAGATAGTTATTTATTTATTTGTTTGTTTGTTTATTTGTTTATTTATTTGTTTTTTAAAGTGACAATTGCAAATCTTATTTTAATGTTGAACTTAAATTTACTATTTATCATATGAATTTGTCTGTTAATAAACATGGTAACTGCATAGACAATTCACGCTCTTTTGAGAACAAGATGTCTACAGAAAATAATGGAGTATCATCACTGGAGAAATTAGTAGTCTGAGTAGTCTTACAGCATTAATTCAGTTTTCTAAAGGGAAAAAACTGCAGATGCTGTTTTGGAAAATGGAGGTACCAGCTATAAAGACCAATTTCTGATTGTAATTCATATACTGTCCATAGAAAGGACAATGCATAGGTTACTAGAGATTTGGGATGTCAACAGTATTTGAAAGATGAAAAGCATGAGCTGCTTTGTCCCATTACTGTGAAGTGGTAACAGGCTAAGCGTGTACACCAATAGAAAAGGAAGCTCTGCAATGTCTGTATCAAAATTAATGTGCACTGAAAGAGACAGAAGTTGTGGGCAAAAATATGATCGGATTGTGTATGCAAAGACTGTATGAAATTGTATTTGCACAGGCAGGCAGATCAAGAATGCTGTCATCCTTAATAATGAAATCTCTAACTTCTGAACTCTGACATTCTCTTAACATAATTTTTCAATATAGCCTGTAATGTATAATGCATATATGCAGAAAAGGCAGTTCTGGCAGTAACATGTTCTCACTTTATCTGTTGTTAGATATTTCTTTTCTCAGAAAACTAATCAAACCCAAAAGTATTTCTTAATTTGCAAGAGAAGTGAATTGGCTTTCTTCTAAGAGTCTTAACTCCTTTTTGTTACTTTTAAAACAGCTATCTGTGCCAGTTAATTTTACTTTGATTTACATTTATATACTACATTCTTATTTTTGATTGTCTGAAAGCAAAGGGAAATCAAATACATAAAAAGGTTCAATTAACTCTGTCTATTCTGCTCTCACAGATATGGTAAAAGGTGATGATTTTAAAGAATATTTTTATATTGCAAAGTTGTCTTTTTCTATTACAAAGGTGATCTGTAGTGTCAGGACAAAACTGTATTAAAATAATTTTAAAACAACAACTCCTAGGAGTATCCGTCAGAATTGACATTTAATTTGTATTCCACCAGAACATTTTAACCTGCCATCTTATTTCAGTAAACAGATGGTGTAGCATTTAGTTCTCAGCTGTCGAGAATGTTGATGGGCTCATCATCTTTGGCACAGTTTGTGTTATACTTTTTAAAAATTAACACTTTACGTTAATTGACAGAAATTACACAATTCAACAATGCACCCAATGCTCAGCACAGAGGGATGCACTATATGAAGTTAGTGTTTCACTAACTTCAGTTAGTAACTTCAGTTTTCTGATAGTCTGAGAGATTTCAGTCAAGAAGCATTAGTCATTTCATGGATTTGATTTGCCTGAACTTTGTCTCTTTAAGACTAAATGTCTGAGATCCGTTTTACTTTTTTTAATATGTAAAATGTGTAGATTGTCCAGGCAGCTTGAGGAATTTACCTTGCTTAAGGGAATCCTGGAGATTTATATACATATCAATAAGAACATATTGTAGCTCTAAAAAAAAAAAAAAAAAAAAAAAGGTGATTTTCTGTATCTAATCAGTGTGATTTTAGAACCTATTAGAAAGGTAAGTTACAAAAGAACTGCTTTGGTTTTTAGCAACCCAGCTTTCGAGACAGAGTCCCATTTTATCCTTCCTCTGCTAGATGTATCCATGACATCTCAGACTTGTACTTCTTATATAAATAAACTATTATATTGCTCAAAGTACAGGATAAACCCACTTCCACTTGAAAAACCTTCTCAATGATAAAAAAAGACCCTATTTTCCCCAAAATACACACTGCCTGAAGACAACAATTGAGTATAAATTGAGGTTTCAGTAACTTTTTCAGAGAGTCAAAGCTAAAAATTATTTGCTGATTTTATATACAAGATTTTTAACTGTTTAAACAGTGAACCATGAAATATAAAATTGCACTAAACAAAATAACAAGAACAGAGATCAGTTACTGCTTCATAAAGTCTTATCCAAGAGCTCATTGACTCAAAAAGAGATGGTGTAGGACCCAAGCAATATCCAAATCTTTCTAAATGAAGGGTCATTTCTGAAAAGAATAACTATCAATTTATTGGAAGTGCAACTCTGATGGTTCTTATAGAACCAGTTCAATCTGTATTGTACATATTTGCTCAGCACGTAACAACTTAGGTAGTTTCTTTAGCTATGTTCACTTAACTGTGTAATAAATCTGTGTTCACCACATAGAAAAATAAATTGTGTTTACTGAAAATAATAGGCTGAATATTAACCCTTCAGCATGTAATTTCTAGACCTGTATTAAAACAAGATCTAAAGCTCTGAAATTATTAATCTTTACTAACCTGAGAAATTTATTGCACAGCAATAACTGTTGGCTAGAAAAAAAAAAAAAAAAAATCTGAAAATCTATGCAACTTTTTCAGGGGATTATCTACGTATTAGGGAACACAGTGAAAATACCCACTGATAACAATCTTTGTTGTCAGTCATCTGAATGATGTTTTTTTTAAAAAAGGTAGTTATCAGGTTCAAACAAAGTAGACTCTAAAAGAGAAGAACAGTGAGCAGGAGCGGAGGAGGTGTTGAGAAAGAAAAGCAAAAAGAGGAGAAAAATACCTGAGAGGCATGGTTACAGAAGACTTTTTCACCAAATTTAAAAGTTAGAGGAAAAAAAATATTTTCTCTATGTAGTTAGACTGATAGAAAGGACTCTTAAGTGTGTTTTGAAAACCATATTTCTTGCTGAATTCACTATGCAGTTTAAACTCCTGTTGAATTCAAGAAAAGTATACACAGCTGCAAAAGCTGAATTGGAGTTTTAAGATTATTTAGATATTAATTCAGAAATACAAATTACTAAATAAAATTTAGTATTATTTTAGTATTGGTTTTGGTTTTACCATTTTAATGTAAAATAAATTTCCATGGTATCTTTCCAGTTACCCCAAAAATTTTGTAAGCAATACCACTAAAAACGTACCAAACTTCACTTTATCCTTTTAATTTGAGATTACAGTTTTTAAAAGATTTCACTGCAAGTCTACAGAGAAAGCATTGTAGTCAGAGATAGCAAAACTTATTGAGGTGTTAAGTGTACAGTAAAATGGTATTATAAGGTAAGATAAAACCAGTGAAATTCAGTGCAAGTGTTTCATTGTTTTGCTTATATTCTCAAGATTAACATACCAATGTCTATAGGAAATAACAGGAAAATAGTAAAATTTTAGAGCTTTTTTTTCTCATACTTGTTCAGAGTCTCAGATATTTTTTTATTTACCAAGGGCTATCCAGTGTGATTCAGCAAAGTGCTCAATTTCAGCATGCTCTTAACTTAGAGGGTATGAACAGTCTATACCGGTCAATATGACAAAAGAATCTTTGAAGTAATTACTAATAATGATTTTTTTTTTTTTTTTCCCCACAGCACAAAACAGTTTCAAATGTGGATTCGAATGTAAATTTATTTGACAATAAAAAGAATTTAAGATGTTTTGGTTGGTAATGTAATATGCAAAAGTTCTGCCTGGCCCCTTTAAAGACCTGCTCTGTCATATGCATACTTTCAATATATTCTGTAATAAGTATATCTGAAAACTTCACCATCTCATAAAGTTTTCCTGAATATTTGTTAACAGTATGTGTATATTATCTGCTTCTCTTCGGTATTTGTTGAATGGACAAACAGCCAATGGAGTTAACTCATGTACAAAATGCACATAGAAGCCAGTACAGTTTGTATTGCAGATGATGCAGCTGAAACATAGTGTCTTTCCTCTCTCACTACTCGTTTTTTTCTCTTTGCCTGGATTATCATTCTACTTTCCCCCCAGGAACTTCCCTCCTAAGAATAACTTCTCATTTATCTTCATGTTTTTTTCTTTTCATAATGAATCATGCAATATGAAGAACAGTGGGATGTTACACAGACGTATCAAAAATTTTAGATTCTTTTAGCTTTTCAAAACACCTTAAAGTATTTGGAACACTTGTTACTTTATATTAGAGCTAAAATATCTGGAAAGATTAGCATCCAAGTAAAACTGAAGAAGTTCTGTGTACACTCGTACTGATCCAAATTTGTATATTTTATATGGTGGCAAAAAATATCAGATGACATTTAATTAGCCATATTTTTTTTTTTTTCAATACTTATCACATATTTCTGTTACTGCATATCAGGCCCAGAAACTACAGCCATAGACCAGGACTTAACTGCACTAAAAGCAAAAGAACAGAAAGCCCTTTTCATACTCCTGGAAAATCCTTGGTGATGTAGGTGATAACACTGGGGTGGAAGCCTTGTATAATAATGGTATAAATCTCATAAAAATACATTGGCTTGGGTTTTTTTTCATAACAGACACCATCTTTTTTTAACATATTTTACATGAAAAGGAAATCTTAACTTTCTTTTGAAATAATGATACTCTAATAAAATGGACTATCTCTTTATAATATTTTACAAAATAATAAATGGTCCCAATAGAAAAATGTTCAATCAAAACTCTTTAAATAGGAAAAAAACCTAAGTCTTCTGGAGTCATAAATCTCTTCCTCTGTTCTCAGAGCACTTAGAGTATTTCAGAACTTTCAAAAACTGGTAGGAATTTTGAGGTTGTGCATATCAAGTCTAAGGGCCAAAATAAAGACCAAACACATGGTTAAAATCTGCTCTTGTTTACAGTCTCTCAATCTTTTTTCCATAACATTACCACTGTAAAATGGCTACCACATTTTGGCTAATCCAAAGACAGACAGATGAATTACATTTCATCAACAGAGTGAAGCAGACAGTCTGCTCACTCTGCTGTTGCTGAAAAGTCATAAAATGAAAGGTTCTCTGTAAATGTAAAGTAATATTACGGTTGATATGTCAAGTGGGTTTGCATAATGGAATTATTTAAATATAGTAAGTGAAAACTGGAGGCAACAATTTGCTTTTAAATATCTATGGAAGAATATTGGAAAATATTTAGTCAGCATTATAGATCTGTATTAAATACTCTTCCTAGAATCACATTATAGAAAATATGTCTTAATATATTTATATATTTCCTTAGTCACTGAAATTTTATCAAATATACCTTTCTATACTAAAATAAAACATAGGTACTAAGGGAGTTCAGGATCCTGTGAGGAGAGAGCAGGGCTAAAAGCAGGATCACAACCCTGGACTTCAGAGAAGACTTTTGTCTCTTCAGCTATCTCCTTGGAAGAATTCAGTACAATTACAGAGAGAATAGAGTCCAGCAGAGCTGAATGATATTCAAGGATCAGCCCCTCCAATCTCAAGAATTGTCTTCCTTGAAGAGCAGGAAGTCAAGCCAAGGTGGCAAGAGGCCTACATGTATGAAGAAGGAGTTTCTAACAAAATTCAGACATGAAAAGAAAGTATACAGGAGGTGGAAGTAGGTTCAGGTCTTGGGAGGAATATACAAACACTGATGTATATATACAAATATCTAATGTGCAGCAATGGCGTTGAGAAAGCCAAAGACCACCTGGACTTGAATCTGTCAAGGGCTGTGAAGGGCAACAAGAAAGGCATCAGGAGGTACATCAGCTGCCAAAAAGAAAAAAAATAAAATCAGGAAAACTTGGGCCTACTGCTGAATGCAGCAGGGTTTTGGTGGTAGAAGACAAAATTAAAAAGGTAGAGGTACTCAGTGCCTTTGTTGCTCCAGTCTTTCTTGGTAAGAGAAGCCTTCAAAAATTTCAGGCCCTGGAGCTCAGAGAGAAAGTCTAGCACCTGCAGAGGAACAACCTCTTGCATCAGAGCATGCTGGGGGGCAACAGACTGGAAAACAGCTTTTCAGAGAAGAACCCAGCAGTCCTGGTGAGCAACAAGTTGAATATAAGCCAGCAGTGCATCCTTGTGGCAAAGAAGGCCCCCAGCATTATTCAGAATGTTGCTAGCAGGGAAAGCAAGAGGATTCTTTCCTCTACTCAGCTCCACTGAGCCCTCATTTAGCTTGCTGGATTCAGTTCTGGGCTCCCCAACACAAAAGAGTCATGAACATACTGGAATGAGTCCAGCAAAGTGCCACAGAGATGATAAAGGTTTTGGAACATCTCTCATACAAAGAGAAGTTGATAGAGCTGGGACTGTTCAGCCTCAAGAGGATAAGGCTCAGAGGGATTTTTATCTTTGCATGTAAATAGCTGATGGAGTGTAGTAAAGAAGAGTGAGCTAGGCTCTTCTCAGTGTTGTCCAGGACAGGACAAGAGGCAATGGGTACAAAATGAAAATCCACCTGAACATAAATATGGTTCATCACTGTGAGGGTGATTGAACAATGTAACAGGTTGCCCAGAGAGGTTGTGGAGTCTCTGTCCTTGAAGATATAAAAACTCACTTGGGCATAGTCCTGAGCAACCTGCTATTGTTGACCATGCCCTGAGCAGAGGAGGATGGACTAGATGGCCTCCAGAGGTGTCTTCCAGCCTCATCCGTTCTGTGGTTCTGTGACTGCAAACACTGATGTTGACTCTGAGTAACAGGCTGAGTAAGATGACCTCCAGAGATCCCCTTCAACCTACATTATTTTATGATTCTATAAAGACATTTGTTCAAAATAATTTTTATCATCAATAGTGAAAAATGTAAGAATAAAAATGATAGATTAAAATATAGTTAGTTACATTTCAGTTAGCTTTCTTTTGTTTGTTCTCTCTGTTTCTGAAGTCTGCAGTTGTGTGAATAAATATGTATTTATTTTAAGATATTATTATTTTAACCTATTGGCTATCAGACGTTTTCAAAGGAAGTCTGAAGCAATCAGTCACTGTTTCATGTAACAAATGCAATATGAATCCATTATAAATTGGCAATCTTATTTATTCTAATGGATAATAATTATTACTTCTTTTAATCATTACTTTCTAATACATTATCCAATACTTTCTGTTATAGTTTGGATGCAGGAAGCCCTTTTCAGAGTAGATACTCATGTGGAAAATAGTTCTTAGCATGTATCAGAGTTAGTTATATTATTTGACCTTGATCTTTTTTTCTTTATTTCCATATAGTATCCAAATTAATCCATTTTCTAATATGTATTTTCACTGGAAAACGTGAAATATATTATGATACCGACAGTATTTGTTCTATTCTGATCTTCTACTCAGTGTCAACTTTAAAAGTGTCTCAGTGAGCTTCATGTCAGTAACTTGTTGTGATACATTTTAGATCAGCAGGAACCTCTAATTTTCTGGGCAAAAATTGTATTCTCCAAAGGATGATTAAAGAACTACATGCTCTCTGAAAGATTCTTTCCTATAGGCTTTTTTTCCAGCTAAGAGCTTTAATTTTTTTTTTTTTTTGGAGGGGTGGGAAGGGGTCAGGGTAGAGGTGAGAAACTGAATGAGGTAGTGCCTCAAACATTGATCAACACAGAAAGCCTCAAGGACAAAGTGTGGTCTTTGTGGTTAGTCTAAGGAATGAATTATCTGCCTAGGGAAATGCAGAGTGCATGGTTCTGCTCTCTTGCAGTTGTATAGCCAAATTCCCTAGATAAGCCTTGAAGGGGGCAGACATACACTGAGTAAAACAGTATGTTCACATTAATGCCTACACTTTAATTTACAACAATTTATAGCCTCGATGAAGAGCTAACAGATTGATAAGAGAGAAAACACTGAACATCAGATGGATCTAATGGCTGAATAATTGCCCAAGAAACAAAACTTGAGGAAAAGGTAAAGCTGGTAGGAGTAGATGAAGACCACCAACTCAGTTGGTCAAAAGGGTTAATGCATCCCATTCCCCCTAAATACATATGCAGAGACTTTTTTGTACTTTTTCCTCATCTCTCATGGAAATGACTTCATGGAATACCTGCCTCCCTTTGTCTAGTATAAAAACCAGCTGATAAGATGAACTTAAAAAGGCAACAGAAAACTTTACTCTGTGTGCATCCACCCCCCAAGGTTACTGGACCTGAGACAACACTGGAAACTGGGGTGGTGATCCAGATTTTTAAACTGTCCTTTTCCCTTTTATTCCCCTTCCCCTTTCCCTTTCTGTTTCTTTCCTATTTACCTAAAAGAGACCTAATTGCTTATTATCCTTTTCCATGTTGAATTTTTTACTACCACAAGTAAAACATTTTAACTGGTTGTTTAGTGTTATTACACCTTAATTTAACCAGAGGGGATCACGAAACCTTTACGACTCACTGGGATCCCAGTTCAGGTCGTAACAGGGGTGCCTGACATAAAGCTAGTGCTTCAGTCTTCACAGACCAGCATCAGGTTATCTTTTATTTTTCTTTCTCGTTAACTAATCAGAATGTTTTGTCTCTTATTTTCGTAAGGCCGCCATTGCACAAATCAAATAATATATGAACACTTTGCAGACTTAAAATCTCTCTTGTTATTAATCAAAGAAGCTCATCAGCTTTCATATCCAGAATTTTACAGAAGTAACTAAAGATCATGCAACTATTCATTACGACCCATAAATCCCTTTTAAAGTCACAGCTTCCACAATAAAATGTCAACAATTACTTTTCCTACTTAATACCAAGTATATTGAATAACTGAACAAAACCCCAAGTTTTGTGTGACCTCATCCACAGGAAAGACTCCATTCCCTATTTAAATAGTTTGGAAGCCTACCTTTTTGTCAATGGGGATTATATTTGGCAAATACATCAGTGACTGTGTATAGTACTAGATTGTTTATATAATTAAAATATTTGTCATACAGTAGCAATCACTGTGTCCAAATCATGTTTCCTGGGAGACCCATAATATTGGTTCTTCTCAGTTGTTACTGGTGACACAATTATATACAGGTGCATTCAGTTCCTCATTAGATAACACAGCTGGGCTGCATCTAGACTATGCATGTCTATATCTTTCCAAATCTAGTTTCTTTTGAGAAATCCATGTTTAGCACAAAGCAGAATGATTTCATTTGGGACCACTTTGTACAGATCTAAAAGCATGATGCTGGCATCTTTTGATCTATAATACCATACGAATACAATAAAGTAATATACACAGAATGGCATTTGGAAGAATAATTTCTATATATATATTGCAAAATTTGTATGTAGCAGTGAGTAGGATAAATGCTACTGTTGTGTCATTTAGAGAGCATGATATTAATTATATACTGAAGAACAATACTGGATATGCTTAAATCCAAAACAATTTGAATATATTTTTCTTCAGAACAATATCTTTCGGTAGATCAGAGAAAGCACGTTGAAAATTAAAAATTTTACAAACTATGTACAAGGAGATTAGAATTATTTGTATGCTTATGTGTGTGTATTTATGTATAAATGTTGTCTTTAGAAAATTTCCTCAGGTTTTGGTCCAATTTGCATTTAAATCAAGAAAGAATTTCAAAGTAAAACATCAAAAACAAGCAGATAGAATTTTCTGAGAATATAACTTTCAGCAGGAAACAGCTTCCTTTATTCAGTTGTTCTCACAACATTATAGGTACTGCACCCCATCCACTACAAAAGTTTCCACTGTCAGCTGAAATATCAAAAGAAAAGTCAATAATTTTATAAGATTGTTTAGTAAAAAGCAATAGAAATGAATAAAATATTACTATTAAATGCAAATCAATGTTATTACACATTAATGTACAAAAATATAGCAGCATATAGATGTTCAATTCTGCATATGGTGAACTAAGCTGTCGATCATAAACTGCATTTAAAACAGTTACTGTGCAAGGGCATTTTAGCATTCCAGCTGTGATTGACTAAAAGTGAACAGTAAACATGTATTATTGAGTTAAATGCAGGTGTGACGATCTGATAAAACTATAGTTGATGTCTTAAACATTTGATAAAGATCTTTGGTAAAGAAAAGTGTTTCTATGGAAACACCAGGGCTGTGCAGGCAATGTCAGGAAGATGTGGCAAGAGGAGGGAGTCCCGCAGAAGTGGGACGACACTTTTCTGAAGCTGAACTTCCCCATCTTGAGTGACTTAAAGAGCCAATAGAGAAGCTGTTCTCATGACACATGTGTCAAGAGAAAAGGTCAGACAATGATCATACGTACAGGGAGGGGAGAGTGACTCCCCAATGATCCCTAAGCCCACTAACCAATTTGCAAAACAGTCTGAGGGTACAAACTACACATGTACCAAAGCAAGGAGAATTTCAGACGAATAAGCTGTGCATTATGCCTAATTAGCCAAATGACTCCAAGTGCTCACCTGGAGGAGGGGCAAGGAATTATAAAAGGACATGAGTCAAAGCTCCTGGTTTCTGTGCCCCTCTGAAACTAGACCCTGCAGCTGGTTGGACAAACAATGGAACCAGGACTGGTGAAATCTTCCTTTTTCTCTCTTTCTCATCTTTTCTCACCCATTCTTATTCTGTATCCCTGCAGATAAGGCAAGGCTTGTTAGGGCATGTTATAGGATTTGCCACTACTTGGTGTATGTTATGAGATTTACTGCTTGTTGCAGAGGTTGCAAGGCTTACTGACAAAGTTTTATGCCACTATCTGTTGTGAGCGAATGGAACTTGAGTTTTGTGAACTGAAGAATCCTTGGTGTCATTTCACCTCAATCCTGACCTGGGAAGTGGAGAATCTGAGTCAATGTCCTGAGAAACTGGGATGTGACAGGAGGCTGATATTTCACCCACTCTTACCAACAATTTTCATATTAGTAACAGAACTTTCATTGACCTAACCCAGAACTTGATAAAGAACCCCATAAAAAGAGAGCCTTAACAGTAATGTTAGCTTTGCTTACCTCCATTTGAATTAAGTAACATATCAGCACACATTCATGTATCTGAAATTTATATGTCGTTTGCAGCTGACTAGATGAAATGGTAAAATTGTATTTAGATTATCAGATAAAATATTATTGGTAACTGAAGCTGTGCCAAAAATCAGTCAAAGCAAGGGCTCAATTTTGTAACACACTGTGTAAATACAAAACAGGTCATGCCTTTTGTCATGAAAAGCTTACAGATTAAATACTTGTTAAACAAAATTATGACTCTGCTGAAAGGGACAGAAAGAAATCCCTTTACAACCTTTAAACAGGCAAAATGTATTTGGCATCCAAGCACATGACCATCTCTTTATTTGTGGCGGGTTGACCTTGTCTAGCTGCCATACACCCACACAACTGCTTTCTTACTCCCCCTCCTCAAACAGGAGAATCTCATGGGTCAAGGTAAAGACAGTGAGATCCCTTACCAACTACTATCACAGACAAAACAATCATGTTGAAGAAAAACAATTTAATCTATTGCCAATTAAAATATATTTGGTTATAAAAAAAAAAAAAAAAGAAAGACAAAACAACACCTTTCCCACACACTCCCAGACTTTACTCCACTTCTTCATTCCCAAGTGCTCTACCTCTCCCCTACCCCAAGCAACACAGGGAGGGATGGGGAATGGTTACAGTCCATAATAGTTCCCCTCTGCTGCTCCTTTCTTCTCACGTTTTCCCCTACAACAGCATGGGTTCTCCAGGAAATACCCAACTGCTCTGCAGTGAAGTCCTACCTATACTGCAGTGTGGATAGCTGCTCTGGCATGTTCCTGTCCAAGGGTGGCAGGGAAATATCAGCTTCATCATGATCTGGTGACCACCAGCTGCAGTAGAAACTTTGATCCAGCACCTGGAAAACCTCCTCCCACTCCTTCTCTGACCGTGGTGCCTACACAGTTGTTTCTCATTTTTTTTTTCCTCACTCTGATCACCTGTGCAGCATCTTTTGCCCCCTCTTAACTGTTTTCCCAGAGGTGCCCCACCCATGGCTAGAGGGCTCAGCTGTCTCCTGTGATGTGTCTGTTGGAGCTGGCTGGAACAACTGTGTCCAGCATGGGGCAGCACCCATCCTTTTAACACAGAGGCCACCCTGCAGCCCCCCTCTGCTGTCAGCACCTGGACACCTACACATCTGCAGAGAAGCAAGAAGAATTAAAGACTGACTGGGCCTTAGCCTCTGCTTCCCTTGTACATTAATCAATGCCACTGATTCCATGCACAAGTGCTAGGCTCTACAAACAGTATAAATTAATGGAAAATACCTATATCTTATTGGAAATGGTGGAAGAAGAAATAAACTAATGCACATGCATGAGATGCAAAGACATGCAGATCATCTTCTATCCCTGTGAAATTTATAGCTCAAGTTTTACCAAAAATAATGCACTCAGAAATCACACTGTAGCACAAAAGCTGATGCCCAAATACCCATATGGACAGGGAGAAAATTACTTGAACATTGTTACTGAGCAAGAGCCTGATAAGCCTGAAGAACAGTGGCTTACAACCACAAGCTATTCATTTACATTAGGGGAACATATTGTATATGGACAAGTTGCAGAACAGGAACAGAGACACAAAATTATCGTTGTGTGTCTTAGAACTGACTAAATAGAAATATATATACATTATTATATGAACTGGTACTAGTCTGTGTTATTAAAATACAAATTTATTTGAAATATACTGTATTATAATACATTCAGCTGATGAAATACTAAGAGTGCTTAATAAAATTTTTCACATATTTCAAAAGTGGATCTGCTGAATCTGTAAAAGAGTGTGCTCTTAATGGTATCTAATTCAGTATGCTAAATCTCTCATATATTTTTTTGTCTAATGACAATGGATATATTTTCTGCATTTTATCAGTTCATCAACTATGAAAGCTATCATAAATGTTATGCTTTCAGTTAATTTCCATAAATCCAAACAGGAATGTAATATTACAAAACTGAGAACTAGAGTACTGTCAAGTGTCTTTCCATATATATATATATATATATATATAGAGAGAGAGAGAGAGAGAGAGATTTCTATATATTTGGCCACTTTTTATAAGTGCAATATATATGAAACATTAAACACATGCTTATGTATCATTAAAGTAGGCTGACATCAAAATATATTTAATGCAAAAAACCATGTTTGACATTCTAACAATACCTAGAAGATAATATAAGACTTATTAGTATTCAGTTTTCAAATAGGCTGATGTCCTGACAGAGCTGAGGTTTGTATTTGATAACCTCATGGGAGAAGTTTATTTGCCAAGTAATGGTGTTTATCCAGTTACTTTAAAAGGCTTTAGGCAGGTTTTCAGTGTGTCTTGGAAAGAACGTTTTGTGGTTTTATTTTACTTTCATTTGCCTGTCCTGCTTGTTTAGAGTACATACTTGGAGCAGAAACTTCTTAATTAGATTTTTTCCAGATGGCAGAAACTTGGGTTTAGCTAATGTTCCTTGCAGTCCTGTAATAAAATGAAATACTACTATTAATAAGGTGTTAATACTCTTACATAGTTGCTGTACATAAGTGGTCTTGCTTTGCATATTTGCATCACATTAATAAAACTTCAGTTATAACAATGACATTAGAATATTTTATTGCAAAGATAAGATCATAGGAGTTAGAAAATACCAGTATCAAAGTTACCTGGCCAGTTCTGTATGCATTGCAAAATACTCTTTCATTATGTTTTTCCTTCCACAGACAACTTTGATTCTTTCATTTCATGTTCTGCAAAGATTTATTGAATGATGAATGTAATCAATATTTTAGGATTTATGACCACTTTTTACCCATCTATTAACCACACATTGTTGAAATATTTTTTCTAAACTTCTAGTTATTGATTTTCCTACAGTCTTCTTTTACAACAGTATTAGTAGTCAGTGATAAGATCCCTAAGAAATGTTAACATAGGCATCAAAGTGGGAGAGGATAAAATGGTTAATTTACAAAATTCAGTTTGCGTGTTCTTTAAAAACTTTTTTCCCTTTAAAACTAAAAGATTTTTTTATATACTGTGCATTTCATGACAACCTGTATGTTCTAATTTTGCCTATAATATTTCAAAAGAAGACTTTATATTTCAGAAATATCTCAATATCATATTTTTAAATGACAGGGCTAAGTGTACTGTGAACTTTTCTTGCCTTTTTACAGGATCATAAGATAATTTGGAGAGGAAGAGGCTTCTGGTCCAACCTTCTGCTCAAAGCAGGGTCAGTACTAAATAAGGGCCATGTTACTCAGACCTTTTATAGTTTGACCTTGAAAACCTCTATGGGTGGTGACGGCACAGACTTCTTTGGGAAACCTTGTTGTGCTTAATTACTTTCACCATAAAGGTGTTTTCCTTATATCCAGCTGAAACATCTGTTTCAATTTATGACCACTGTCTGTCACTTTGCTACTGTAGAACGCAATCAAAAGTCTGGCTTTATCTTCTTTTAATCTGCCCTTCAGAACACCAAGGGCACCACCAGCCCGGATTGTCCCTGCCCATCCTGCCCCTGGGGGGTCTCTTAACCCTGTCCACAGCCCATTTCAGTCCCTGGCACCATCAGTTCCTACCTGAGCTACTCTGTAGAGATGGAGTCTTGGATAGCAGGACCCTGCCCTAAGAGCTGGGTTATCATGCTTTCCTCTCAGCTCTCCATCCATCCCTTATGAAGCAGATAGTCCCTGTGGCACCCTGACAGTATTCATACATGCTGGGGAAGCTGTGGCCCTGAAGCCATCCTTTCACCAGGCTGAACCAGCCCAGCTCCACCAGTTACTCCTCATGGGACAAATGCTTCAGGCTTCACCAACTTGGGGGACATCCACTGAGCTTGCTCTGGTCTGTCAATGTCTTTCTTGTCTTGATGGAGCCAAAAATGGACACAGTATTTACAAGTGCCGTGCAGAGAGGGATAATCACCTCCTTCAACCTGCTGGCTGAACTGTTGTTCATACAGCCTAGTATACTGTAAGCCTTCTTCACTGCCAAAGCACACAGCTAGCTCATGTTTAACCTGTCGTCCACCAGGACCCCCTGGTCTTTTGCAGCAAAGCAACTTCCCAGACATTCTCCAGCTGGTCTACTAGGCCCAGTGTAGGGCTTTGCAATTGTCACTGTTGAATTCAGACAGTTCTTGTCAGCCCATTCCTCCAGCCTGCTTATTTCCCTCCGCATGGTGGCCCCGCCTTTGAACATTTTTGCTTCACTCCACAGTGTGGTACTGCCCATGAACTTGATAAAAGTACATTTTTTTCCTTCTTCTCTAGATCACTGACAAAAATATCAAGAAAAAGTCCCTGGATAGACATGTGAAGAACTCTGCTTGTAACTGGTGTCCAGGCTGAATACTAATCTTTAACAGGAACACTTTCAGCCCACCAAGACATTTTTTCACCCATCTGGTAATCTATCCATCTTGGTCAAGCAGAAAAAAAAAAAAAAAATATCAGGAAACAGTCTCAAAAATCTTGCCAAAGTTTCACAGATCCTACTTCATTGTAGAAGACTGTTGGTTTGATCAAGCATGATTTACCCTCAGTAAGTCAATGCTCGTTGTTCCTAGTCAGCTTCTTCTGATGTGTTCCAAATACCATTTAAGATTATATGCTCTGTGATTTCCCCATGGACATAAGTGAAGCTGACTAGGCTGTAATTCTCCAGTTGTCCTTTTCACCCTTTGTGAAGATGGATGTAACAGTTGCCTTTGACTAGGTATTGGGGTCCTTCCACAGTATTCATGATGTTTCAGAGATGACGATGACATTAGTCAGGTTTCGTCAATCCTACATTCACCCAATTTCATCTCATGGACTTGCATGAGTCAACGATTTCTCAAGAGATCCCAGACTTTATCCTCTGATCATTAAGCTCCTGACTTAATCAGCTCTGTTTCTAGGCAGAAGGGTCTGGAAGATATTGTCAGTAAGGATAAAGGCAAAGAAGGCCTTAAGTATCTCTGCCTTTACCTCTACACACTGTCACTAAATTGTCGATAGTGTTCAGCTGCAGGCTCAATTCTTCTTTATTTATTTTTTAATTCATAATATAACAGTAGAAGTTCTTTAAACCCTTATTGTCCCTTTCTGGTTTCACTACTAGTTTTACTTTGGCTTTCCTAACACCAACACTACATGCCCTGGCAATATTGCTGTAATCCACATTTGTAGCTGGGCCTCACTTATATATCCAGTGTATGTCCTTTTATGCTTTGAGGGTCAATCATGAGTTCCCCGTTTAACCAAGCTAGTCTGTTCATTTTCCTGTGAAAAAGGATGAACCATTATTGCTCTTGAAAGATGTTGTCCCTAAAGACTTAGCATAGATTTTTTTCTATTTCCAACTCAAGACAAGGTGAATTTAACTGTCTACTACCTAATATGACTTTACTGAAGTATGAAGACTTATACATCAGTGTCTTAAAGCTCTCTCTCTCTCTATATATATATATATATATATATAAAATTCTCTAATTCAAGGGTTTTAATTTCTGTTGTTTAAGCTATTAATAACTAAGATTAGAGCTATAGGAATCACAAGCAGCCTATTGGTAATCAAGCTAACATTTTATAAAATATAAATATCATTTAATTAAGATAAGCAGACAAATCTAGAATGTCAAATATAACTGGAATAGAAGAAAAAAGTGCAAAGAAACATAAATGGAGAAGGGCAATTATCAAGGTAATACTAAGGTGTTTTCCAGTGGAATTAGGCAGACATTGACATTCTTACAGTATTCTTAGCCAATGAGAAATACTTATCAAGGTTTTTACTTTTACAATACAACTTGTGTATCAATATTATTGTCAGTATCAGAATAAGAGGTTTTGAAGCTGCAAATATTTAAATATTTGTTGCAATGCTGATTGGGAAATCAAAATATTAATAGTAAAGACTCATTGAAGAAGTGACCGTTAAAGATTATACAGATCATGGAAACAGTACTGAACTTGTAGTAAGATATTAAGCACAAGTATGGAAATCAGATACAACATTTCAAAAAGTTGTTATATAAATTTAGATGTATATATTAAAATGAGGAAAATAATTGGTTTGTGTTTTGTAGTTTTTTTCAGAAAAAAGGAAAATAAAAACTATTAGAAAGTCATAATTTTCTGATATCTGATACATGTCAGCATTGAACGAGACTCATTTCAGCTAGCTCAATTGTCTACTTTAGGAAGAGATTGGCTGAATTCCACAAATACATGTTTGTCACTATTTGATTATTGATTACAGAGATAACCAGTGCAACTATCTTGAACACAGATATCTAGCACGTAGAAGTCTATGCTCTGTCACCTGGATCTCATACATGGTGTCATAATCATCATATGCTAAAGAGCAAGTCCTCACTGAAAACTCTGGCAAAGCTAAAATACTAAGTCAAACATCTCTGATACAAGTGAAAGATATAAATGTGACACTGACTTGTGAAAGCAGATACAGTTCTCCCAGGGCCTGATCACACTGATACATATGTATCGGTGAATTTATACATGTGTGTGCATATGCAAGCATGTATGCTTACATGTAAATATTTATATATTTTTAAAGCAAAAAGCTACTTATAGACAATGTGTCTTTTTTGGAGTTATAGGTCAAAATCATGGAAATGGTCCAGTACAGAAAATGGCAACAGTGATTTTTTTTTTTTTCAGCTGTCATGTTCTACTGCCAGGTGAAATAAACAGAAGTTTGGTGCCAGTGTCTTTATGGGCATTACTGCAGCCCAGCTCTGTTTGTGGAAAATATTTTACTGTTAGGTTATGTGATAACACTTCATCTGTGTGCTCATAAAATAACACATAAAGTAGCAGGTGGGAGATCTCAAATAGTACAGAGGCCCAAAGATAGACAGGAATCTAGATTCTCAAAGGCAGAGAGGAATTCGATACCCTATCCAGACCCTTCCAGGGCTGTCCTAGGACACCCTCAGCCCCAGTGTCCATGCCTGAAACCCCTCAATATGAGTGAATAATAGAGCCACCTTTTGTACTGAGGGGGCTTGCTGCCTAGGGGTGTGGAAGACAGGATGCAAGGGAAGAACAGTTTGAGATTGTGGTAGTTTTATCATGGGATGTTTAGAGGAAGAACCAAAAATGGGAAAATAATTAGATTTCAGCGATCTGGGGATAGGCAAGTATGGGAAAATAGGGGAGTACAGGGATAAAAGGGGATGGTTGTATGTAAACAGTTGACTGGTTGATATGCCTTCCTGACCATACCCTGCACCCGACAGCACACTCCATCCTATCTTCTTATTAAATTCCTTAATAACTCTCTTCCTGGTTGAGAGACATCTGTTCTGTATGTGTGGGGGTTAATGAGGATCTAAGTGCCAGTAACTGGAGTCAGACCATGGGAAGGATGGCCTTTTGTGTCTGTGGTGCCAACGTGTGTCTGTGGAGTGAGTGAGGGCATGATTGCTAGTGAAGCTGAAGCTCTGCTAGTTGGTGAGATGACCTAGGAGCAAGGCATGCCTCCAAGGGCAAGACAACAGGTAAGCTGGCCACTAAGGATCAGATGAGTCCTGGACAGTTTTGGGTGTGTTAAGTGTGCTGGAGGGATCCACGCTGTACAAGTGTACACGCGTGTTCTCACAGGTGGATGGATATACATCCTCATCAGCCAGAGAGTGGAGCAGGTTGAGGCTGTGGGTGTTGTCCGCATTCATGTGAGTGCAATCTGTGTTTGTGTTATTTGTGTTTGGCTGGTCGTGTATATATGTGGTGTACATGTATGCCCTGTGTGTGCATGTGACTATTTGGAATACATCTTCAGCTTCAATACTGTTTGGAACTGGGGCAGGGAGCTGAAGCAGCCTCACCTCTTGCACATATTTTCACAAATACTAAGTTCCTATCTTGTGAGTAGGTGGAACAGGTCAAAATCTTCTATATGTCCAAAACCAAAGAAAGTGCTCATTACTGAAAAAGAAAAATCAGAAGAAATAATGAGGATGTGGGATTAGTTAAAACTTTTAGAAAAAGAAAAGGAAACACGTAGAGAAAAAAAAATAAATCATTTTTTGTGGCTTATATCATATATAAGATCTTATAAGAAGTTACAACTGAATGGGTTTTTTTGTTTGTTTTGTTAAAAGTACAAGTTATTTGTATCAATGAGCAGTGATTCATATATCAATGACATCCACAGGCTTTGTCTTAGATGCTCACTGGAACTAAGATTTGCCGAATTCAAGCTTGTGAATATTACAAGAGGCAAGCCAGAACAATTTTCTTAGTGTTAAGATGGAGTGTATCTCCTTTAGCAGTACTTGGAGGTTGAAAGTGATTGCATTTATACATTTTTGCCCCTGTTTTATGAACCATGATTTAGACCCTCAAGTGCATTAGAGTTTTCATAGTTTCATAGTTTCATATTATTCTGGCTTGACATGTCAAATGCTGACAGTATGACATTTTGGATATTCATCTACATTATGTCAGTGATCTGCAATGTGTATGGAAATCATAAATCTCTGCTCTGCAACATTTACAAAATTTTTCAGGCAGTGTTGCTCAGCCCATTCCTATTTAATTATTGCTCAGAGTTTCATCAGGAAAACCATATTCTGAAGCACGTACAATCAATCAAACATGCCATATTTCTTCTGTACATTTGGTATAGTGCAGACAATAATAATTATAAGAATTACAGGTATAATTCAACTAGTGAATACTGCAATAATTATAATTGGGTGTGTAATATGGGAGATATTCCTGTCTAGCAAATATATTTTTGTTTTATTTCAAAAAATAAAAGCAGATAAGCAAGGTGTAGGATGGAGTGAGTGATGAAAATGACAGTCTTTTTACATGGCTTCATGTAAAATTGGTGAAATGTGATTATGTATTGTTGGCATAAAATAAAGTAAATCACATGATGGTCAGGAAAAAACTATTAAGTAAAAAAGTCAGAATGAAATAAAAATGTTTCAGTGCTAACTGAAGTATTTCCATTCATTAGAAAAGAAATTATCTTCAGTGTTTATATATTTCTTCTATGGTTTCTGTCTCAAGATGAATAATTTTGAAATCACAGAGATGTAGGATGTATAAAAAGAAATCACTTCACATTCAATTCTAATCATACTTTGTTAGACTTTCCCCCAAAGTTATACTAGGAAAAGAGAACTAGTCGAACAGTGCCAGGATGGTATGTTGTGCAGACCTGTGTTCCTGTGATGGCTCTAGCCATGCTCTGATTCTCATAGATAGAGAAGAAGTTAGAGAAGAAGGTTTTTGTCAGCATACTTGCCTGGTTTCTCAGTACTCAGTAACTTGCATTTAGTTACATTTTTAGCCAGAAGAGAATGTTCCATTTTTTCCTTACATGAGTCCTTATGAGGTAAATAGAGGGTTGGAGAATGAACAATCTCAAGCCTTGCAGTGATCATCCACATTGCTTCAACATTAGCTCTCTAATTGGTTCTTCTTTGAACTACTTGTGCTAACTTTAAGTCAACTCTGTAATGAGGTTAGTGTAGACATTAGCCAAGCTAATACTATAGCTCTTCAACCTAGAAATCTGTCCTTGGCAACAAGGACTTCTTTTTTATTTATTTCTATTATATTTTAGGACTGATACTCCTACCACTATTTTTTGAGGTGGGGTGTGTGTGGTGTGATTGTACATTGGTATCAATGCTGTTAAGAATATAGTCCTCTCAAAGCAACTGAAAGATGGTTGTGAGTGCTCAGATTTTTCCAGATAATTCAGTCAATTAACCTTTCAAGTTGAATTTTGCAAGTGATCCATAAAACACTCAGTCTGTTGAAACTTCTCTGGGTGACTTCAACAGTTTTCATATATAAATATTCATTCTTATGAATAGACGTATATCTGTGTATGTGTGTGTGCCATTGCTTGCCCATAAGTTCTGAGGGAAGCAAACCAGACAAAACCATAAGTCATCTGCTTCTGTTTGCTCTGCTGGTAGAACAAATTGCTTTTCCATAGTCTTAGGAGAATAGAAGCATTTAAGATATATAATTCATGTCTCCTTGTATTAATCATATTTTCATGTAGAATAAAATAATTTCAGTTTCTGTGTACTGTAAAAGCACTAACATTTCTTATGAAAAATTCCCTCTAACAGTTATCACATACATTATTATAACTCTATTAAGATCATAAAAATTCATAAAGATTTGTATTAAATTAAGTTTTATTATTTGGGTCTTCAGAAGCCATCGATCAAGGTTCAAGATCTTTTCTGCATTTTTATAAAAATAACCAACAGAAAGTCTGTGCTTCGAAAAGGTTCTACTGTAGTTGAAAAAATTAGAGGTATTTTGAAATTAGAATGAAACCATAGTCATATTTATCCTTCTTGTAGGCTTGGAGTTCATAAAGAGAAATAAGAATACACAGAAGGAGAAAAACTGCCCTGTCTTAAGAAACAGATTGCATCTGTTGTACCATCGATTGTCTTGCATGAAAGAGGAACTTTCAAAGTGGTAAAAAAAACCCCATCCACCCAAAAAAACCAACAAAAACAAAAAAAAGCATAAGCCACCACATCATTCAGTGTGTTGAAGTTTGTTAGCTAGAGAACTCAGCTGCAGCACATGCAGCTGAAATTAAAAAAAAAAAACAGTTTAATAATTCAGATCAGACCATAATGCACACTCTCAGTCCTTCTTTTTCCTATAAATTAATGTTGTGGTTTGAATTCAGCAGGTAGCAAGTTGTCGTTTTGCCAGTTGTTTACTCCCGCCCCCCTCCCCCCCCCCCCCCCCCCCCCCGGTGAAATAGGGAAGGGGGAAAAAAAAATATAGGTTAAATAAAAAAAAAAATTACTAGCAAAACCAACACTATTGATAGTATACCAAAGTACCAAAATATAGTAGTGGCTCACCAAACAGCGACCGGTACAGAGCCCATCCCCAGCAGTGACCTGACCACATCAGAGAAACTCGCTCAGCTGATCTGGAAACCCAAAACAAAAACAACATGCGTGAGAGAGCACATGTGCACATATATGCTGAGCTTTGACGTCACATGACATATGGAATGTTCCAGTGATCCATGAGGATCCAGCCCTTCAGCTGTGCTTCCTCTCAACCCATGGTAAGTTGACTCTATCCTGGTGAAAACCAGGACAATGAATAAAAGCATGTTCAGTGGTTTTGGAACTATCATATCTACTGAAAGATTTCCTTAACCCCTGGGTCTTGAGCTATTTTACACAGGTGAAAAGACCTCTCTGGTTTTTAGACATAAATGACTTTGTCTAAACTAACACGAATGTTATTGTGAAATGTTATCATTTGAATATCATGAATATTTTATGGCTTAACACTGGTAAAAACATGGTCCATCACTGGTTAAGATTTCTAGATCAAGGACGAATTTCACACATTCATATAGTATTACTGATTTATATCAGGTAACTGTCAAAATCACTCCCACTCTAAATAATTAACCTTTCATGAATTTCTTGTAAACTATTTTTCTGAATCTGCAATGGTGACAAATGGCTGATGTTCTTTTCACTCTATTTCCACAAGAAATTAAAATGAACTTTTGTTTTGCGGTGAAAATCTCATTTTGCTTCATAGATTCTGCACATGTCGTGTTCTGTATGAAAACATTCTCTTGAGAAGACTGCAGGAATATAACATTTCATAGGGGGGAAAAAGCGCCATTTTTTCAGCGTTAAAAGAAGCCTGAGCTAAGTTGCGGAGGGAATTCTTTTCAGTATTATTGCTTCATAAAATATATTGACTTCAGAGCTGCAATCTGTTCCAAAGGGAATACTTCACAGGATCTTGTTCAGCTCCTGTTCTCCCCAATGCCACTGGCACTATGTGTTACATTTGTTCACAGTATACACCCAGGGAAAGAAAGAAAAGAGAAATAGACAGCTAGTAACATTTAGTGCAACTGCAATTCACTCTCTAACAAAGGAGAAATGGTGAATGGGGAATGGAGAACCAGAAAACATAAAATGATTTGTAAATAGAATCCAAACAGGCATAACATAATCAAAATCAAAGCTGAGGCTTCTGGGGAAGGCTCACTCAAAATATCAGGATCATGCCTGCTGGAAAATAAGTATATTTTGGGATCAAATTAGGCTACAGTAAAGCAGTGCTTATGTTAGCAAGATGAGAGTAAAAGTATACCAATATCTCAGCTTAAACTGTTTCAGGGTTATTTTTGTTTGAAGAGCATCCTCAGTGTCTAAATACAGAAGCCTACATCAGAGCTACTCCCTTTGTCTTTGTTCTCAACAGGCACCTACCAGGTACTAATCCAACCTAGTTTAGGCATCTGCTTCAGGGTAGAATGAATGGAGCTTTCAAAGTACTTTCTTTCCTTCATTATGCAGACAAAAATCCTAGTGTATGCAGTTCTGATATAACCATGCATAGTGAGATGAATATCCTACCCCAAACAACAGCCATCCAGTTTTCCTGCTCTGCTGTTCCTCACTCCCAAGCCATCGCAAACAGCAGCAAGACACCGGTAAAAGTGATCTCAATACAGGGGAATACAGACATGCATTAAAAAACTAATTCAATACAGCGCATCCTAGTGTCCTACAACTCTGAGAGCAGGTATTTGACATTACCAGTACTGGGGTTTTTCTCTTTCTCTCAAAATCTTAGGACTTCGTGAATTTTTCAGTGATATCAAACATTCAGAGTCCTCCTAAGGTGATAAAACACTGAAAACTTCTGGTTGTTTAGGCAATGACTATAATACTGAAGGAAACTTGCCACTGAATAAACTTTTCATGTTTGTTGGGGTTTTTGTCTGGTGGGCAGATGTGGGCAGGGGGGGGGATGATTTGATGATTTTGCTCTTTTTTTCCTTAAACGTTTCACTACTAGTAGAGTTGAACAAGAACTGTTAGAGAGAGAAACTGAGCAGATCTGTTGGCTAACTGCCTACAGGGAATATGAATTTTCTTATTTTTTGTTTAAGCTTAAAGAAAGTGAATTTTAAATATTAATTTTCAAGTGTTAAAAATATCTCATTTTAAATTCAGTCAAACCTGCAAACACTTCATAGATATCATTCAGGAAATGAAATCTTCAGTGAGTAATATCTTCTATGACAGACATGATTATAACAGCTATCCTAAAAATCTGACTGGAAATTTTCACAGTGAAGGGATCATTTTTTCTGTCAATATTTTGAAACTGGGTTTCATTGTCTATCCAGAATTTAAAATTCAATGCTCCTTGTGGGTTGCAGCAGATCAGAGAAATCTAGGAGGTGTTAGGAACCAAGAGTGACTGGATATGACATGTGTCCTCTGGGAAAGGTTAGAGTCATAAGAGAACAACAGTATACACACCAGATGACGACCAGCAGATACGTGCAGAAAGAACAAGTAACTTAAGCAATGATAATCATCAAAGTGCTGAAGGAAAGTGGTCAAATATATATCTCATTAACAAAAATTTGATTAGGACTGCACCCAGAGTTCAGAGATGATAATGAACTTAATTGCAAAAGCATTTAGTTTTGACCAAAGATACAAAAATGTACTCGAAAATTAGGTTCAGAATGACTATAAATATATTTTGTTTTCTGCCAAATATCCTCTTTTTATTCAATAATATTTATTTGGTAAGAATTTATTTATTCATCATCTAAAACTGCAACTAATGATATTATCAGATTGTATAATGAGCATCAACTATTATTTCAAATAATTTAAATAATTTAGTAGATCTAAAACAAGGATAAAAAGGAAAGTACACATCTTTTTATGCAGAGCCTGTCTCAACTTGGGACCAAGAGACTGAAGTTCATTCCAGCCCCGATTGCTATGAGCAGCATGGGTACACTTTGAAAGAAAAGGAAGAACACTACTGAATATGAAGCTAATGAACAAACTGTCCTCCTTACAAAACTTTGAAATGTCATCCTTTGAGGTACCATCTCATTATTTTTTGATTATTTTTGTGCTTTGAAAAGTGATTGTTAAAAAAAAAAAAAAAAAGGAAGAGAAAGATAAACTTCTGTATCTAGAAAGTAGCTAAAAAAATAAAGCATACTGACAAGGACTACAAAACATACCATTTTACATCTGTAAGGAGGATGAATTAAAATTGTACCGTTGCATTTTGTCCTATATTTTTTCCTAAAATTTGCACCACAAGGAAATTATTTTCTAATCCATCATACATTCATACAGTGATAAGACTATGAACATGATTGTGGGCCATAGTGAAGCGCAATAGGTTGCCTAGCAGAAAAGTGTTGAAATGTTATGCAGTATATATGAAATAGCATAATAAGACTCTAGAGATGCCTGTTTGTTTCCAAACCAACAGTTTTCTTGAATGTAATGGAAAATTTTACCTATTTCAGTTAACAGTTTTGTTTACTGTTTGGTTCACCTGTGTCACTATATCATAAGGAGAAGTATAATTTAAAAAACCCCATAACTATCTGTGGAAATATTTAATAAATTCTAGTTTTTCATCATGCCCAGACTGTTTTGTTTCATATTATATACATACAATTTTGAAAATACTTTTTCTCCCAAAGATCTTATGAATATGAAAACAAGACACAAATTATAATGACAGGCAGCTAGATGGGGTAGCTCACTAGGAAACAGTCCTATGTGAGTCTCTCATAGGCACTTCTGAACTTCTGCACTTATCTTAACACTTTATACTTGTTTAATTTGTTTCACTATATGGAAACTACTTAAGAAGTAGGCTATTATCCTCTGTTGGGTCTTATAAGAATATAAAAAGAGTTTGAGAGCATGTTGCAGAAAAATGAAACACATTGAACATTTATGAAACATCTCATTTTTGTTAGAATAATTGATTAACAAATTAAAAACACATTTTCATAAAAGCAAGTATCACTTTTACGTCATCTTTTGTTTTATTTCTTGTTCTGCTTGTTGGCAGCTGAAGCACTAGTAACAAATTGTTGTTAACATGCCTTTTGATATCTTAAGTGACATCATACAGAATTTTTAATATATCAGCCTAAACTTTCAGCAGGCAATTGCCTAACAGATCTACCAACATTTCATATAATGACATGAAAGTCTTAATGACTACAGAGACAGAAAAGTGATGAATACTTCAGAAAATTAATCTGGGTGAGCAAATAGTTTACACAGATATCAAGTAAGTTACAACATTCATATCTAAATTCTGTTCTCTAAGTTTCCTACAGGTGTCATATTCATTGAATGGAGGATTTTATTGAAATGAATACTAAATAACCATATTATTCACAAGTAATACAGTTTATTCAAGAGGTTAGCCCAAATGACTACCTATAAAATCTTTGATCCCCATCACTTACTGTATGCCTGTATGTAAAGAAGATTTTACAGCAAAATGAAATATGAATATTTCAGGGAGTTCTTAAGAAATATATTGGCATTTTGTTTTTGCCTTTCAGATTTTCAAAGCAATTGTTTTGAAACCATGATTTACAGGGGGGACAGGAAAAAGTTTACTTTTAAAGAGAAAAGAAAAAAATCATAATCATAATGTTCTAATACATCATATTATATTGACTTGATTGTCCAACACTTAAAAATTTTCAAAGTCCTAGGCAAGAACTGTGTATTATTAGTAAGGATAAATTAATGGTCTTCAGTCATATGAAACTCTTCTACCCACAGTTCCATGTGCAAAGTAAAAAGAAGAAAAAATCAAAGGAAAACTTACATAGATGGATTGCAAAGTCCCTTAGTTGGAATCCAAACCTGTATATTTATGACAAAGAAGAGTTTACTGTGAATCCAACCTCTACAACTCAGATCTTCTGAAGAACATATTTTCCCAGGTATTTGACTGGATTTTGTTCTATCCGTGCCCTGTGGACAATGAAACATGGACTCTGACCATGAGAATAAAATTATGCCAAGCAATTCTATTGTGCACTAATAATTCCATCACATCATCGATACTACTTTGTTGTTGTTACCCCAAAGGGAGTTTTAAGAACAAAATCAAAGTTTTGAGTTATCTGAGGATAAGACCAGACATCTTTAAAGTGCAAATACATTTATCTGCACCAAGCTATATTTTCAAAATAAAATTTGCAGCAAAGTCCTAAAATTTAGTAAGTCTAAAGAATAAACTTCTCTTTCTCTAGTGAATATAAAAATTACTGATGGTAGTAAATGCTAAAGAAACTGTGAAAGCATATTAGGGTTTTTTTACATGTTTGTTTTTTAAATAGTAGTGCTATATGAAATTATACTTTAAATTTTAATCCTGAAAACTAAATGGAAATATAAGGAAGTATAAGGGAAAACGTATGTTAACATACCTGAGCTTTTTTTTTGTGTAAGTCTTCGCAGAACTGGGATCCAAGTTCAAAGAAAATAAAAGTTATGATTTAGAAGTAATTGCAGCTCTTATTAATATTCGACATAATGACAAAAACCTCATATGGTTAAATGAAGACATTTTTTCCAGATTTTGTTTTAGTTATTTTGGGAATAAATTAATTGATACTAATATTACAGTTTAAGGTGATCCCTGTTCTCTTCCACCTCCTCAGAAAATTAGATTTCGACAACAAGGACATGCAGACAAATAGTGCCATCAGAGTGATATTGAGGAAAATCATCCCTTTGCGTTGGAGCAGCTCTTGTTACAAAGCTGTTATACCTTCACCCCTGTTGAATTTAGAAATAAAATTGATAAATGCATCTAAAACACACAACACATTATTTTGTGTGGTGTGTGTCACCACAATAAAAAATATTCAGTAAAAATGAGAGAGAAATCCAAGAAAATATGCAGAATAATCCCAGTCCAGAATATTGGAGAACCTAGGTCACAAAAGATAATTCAGCCATGCAGTTGCTTCAGAGAGTACAGCTCTAGTTAAAATATGATTTAAAAGAAGGTCTTGGTAGTGTGTTAACCTTCTCAGTGAGGCATAAAGAATTTGGTTTAGAGAGGAGCAACAATTCTTCTTGGCTATATATAGCTTTGTAACTCATTTATATTTATCTTAAAATTATCTAGCTCCACAATAACAGTGATCAGAATGCAGCATCTTCTGCAGGTCAGACCCTGTCTTGCAAACAACTGCTCTCTACATATATGTTTCATTATTCATAAACATAGAGTAACAACCTTGTGCAGAAACAGCCTATACTTATTGAGAGGTAAACCCGAGAGCAGTGGTGATGTACAAGATCAGACCTTGGAGAAATGTTTCTTGCTAAAATTGTATAATATGGGAAAAAATGCGTCTGTAGTGTATGATCTGTAGGGACTGTAATTTAGATCCCTTTGTTTACTGTCATTGTGTGAATGCATGAATCCATGATATTGAGAATAGATATAATTTTAAAAATTCAAACTTTATAGATGTTCCTATATATGAACTTAATTAACAAAATTGCCTCAGAAGTAAAGCAACATATTAATAAAAGACCACTTTCAAAGTATTAATTTTGTGAGTTTATCTCAGTTCATTTAAGATTTAAAAGCCTAGATTTAGCCCCTACTTTTAAAATATTTTAAAGCTTGGATAAGCAAGATGTCTCCTTTATTAAAACAGCAACAAAACTGACTCTTAGAGTTCTGGGCTTAGGATGTAGAGAACCATCACAGAAAAGTTTGTTTATTTTTATGTTTGAATTTAAAAATGCTAAATAAACAACATGATTTGGTAACATGATCTGAAATGAACAGAGAAAGGAAAAATTCACAAAAATAACTGATGGAGAGATTAACTATTGCTGCATATTTCTTCCTCCAAGGAAAGTCATATCATGTTATCCACATACTCTCTTAGCCCACCAGTTTGGGAAAATGTCAGGGGTTTAAATTCTGTAATGTATTCTCACTATCTTTATGACCTTCCCTATTTATGGAATTGGAGAAGTACAAGATAACAACTGGGTTACGGTTATATTTAAATTGTCTGGAGAATAGATTAGGCTCATAGTATTTTCTGTTCTCATTACAGGCTCTGTCATAAGAATGTAGAATTCAAATTATAATACCTCATATCTTTTAGCAAACACAATCGTAACATGTACTTTTCTGACCTTCCCAATGTTTGCTTTCTGATTTATTAGCACCTTTTATAGTTCTCTGCCCAGAGCTCTCATAATGTGTAAGGGGAACATCGGAATGCTTACCCTATGTATGCATAACACTATTTAAAGGTTTATATACTATAAACAGTTTATAGCAGAGAACATCTTCTAAATGGACTACCACATCACTTAACATGAAGATGACTCATTTGAGTTTTTATCTCAATAGAGCTGTTAAATAAGGAACCCTGATCTAAAATGTGTCGCATAGTACAGTAATGGTGCAAATTCTCAAAATAAAAAAACAGTTAATCTTAAAATATTCTTAGTGAATTTAGTGCATTTATTGAAGTAAAAAATATTTTCCATATAAACAATATCACAGTTTATGTGTAATTAGTTGTGAGATATGTTTAATTCTAGATACAGAAATCTATGCTAAAAGTTTAAAGAAAAATGTGCAGTGATAGTATATTTAACAAGAAAAAATCGAATAAAATAAGAAATATCACATCTGAAATCGCTACTTATATGCACTTTTGTTTACAAAGCCTAATAATTAGAAAAAAGCACCAAGATGTAAAACAGCCTGATGAAATGTTTTGAACTGTTTTTTTCTTTTTTAACTGTTTTAGTATTTATTTAAAACTGATCTTACAATAATGAAAATACATTGATGGATTTTCATTTTACTCACTGGTGCATATATTTTCCAAACTATTGAAATCTACATATGACTTGAAGAAACAGAAAACACATTGGAGAGATATGTCTAAGACTCTCAAACTACAAAGAAATTGCAAGTTAAATTACACACGAATTTTTCAAATGGTAAATTTTTAGAGCTAGTCCCATAGCAATTGCTGCCTCATCATAATGTCTTAGAAGCAAGTGAGAAATGGATGATAACAGCACCAACACTAATTTAGGTGGAAACAAATGCTGCATCTGATTCTTTGAGTATATCATGTCAGAACGTTAATATTTTTTAGATTAATTTACATGACACGACTTCATTCAAGTAATATGGAAATACAATGTTTTATCATTACAAAATTTTAAAAGAATAATGAAAAAATGCAAATTAGTTACTTATTGATGAATCTATGTTGGAAAGGGAGATGCGTGATCTTAAAAATATCATAGCAGTCACTGTATTTAAAATCACAGAAGAAAGAAAAAAGAGAAAGTGTTTATACTGTCAGTCCTATGTGAGGATGACATCATAACTGCTCTTTTGATGCATAATTTTGTTTTGTCATTTCAGTAAAGAATGTTCTTTTTCTGTGACAGAGTTAATGTTATATGAGGTGAAATATTTGCAATACGAATCATTCAGAGTCTGACAGCTGAGTGAATAACCCCAGATTTCAGGGTGACAGAGGAATTCTCTATCTATATCAAAAATTTCTAAACAGATGACAACTCTGAGCATGGAAATTCTGACGAAGAGAAAAGACTGTCTTAGGTGCCGGTGCAGCAAAGGGGATTATATCTTTGTTTAACAAAGGCTACTTCATAAGTAGATACTGTATATTGGATGTGTTCAGATATATGTAACAGTCAGGAGGGAGGCTCCAAACTTTGTGAAACTGGATAAAAAATAAAAAATTTAAACTTATAGTATAAAACTTTTTTTAAATTTTTTATTTTTATAGTCTTAATCATGATCATATTTCATAGCTAAGTTTTCCACTAATATTTTAAGTACTAGTATGGAATGTGAGATTTCAGTTGCTAAAGCCGGACAAGAAGAAAAAACAAGAGAAAAAAGATCAAAAGTCTTAACAATTAATCATGAGACTTGCGGTAAGGGTTTACTATGTTTGTCACACAAATATATTTGTTTAACTTCTGCTTTTCTTCTTGTTCCTATAACTCTATGATCTTCTGTAAGCATTTTTTTTAACATTATATGTCATAATGATATAACTAATAAGAGATTCAGTGAAAAGGACTTTGACAATATATACAAATGTCTTTGAAAAACTGCATTCCTCTTCCACTATTTGTATTTATCTCTTTCCTTATAGAAATATAAGCTTATAGAAATATGAATGTCAATCATAAAATAGCCCAAATCTTGAAATTGAAATAAAAATAATGAACTGCCAGTGTTCACTTCTGCTAAATCCACAGCAGTTTGTCTGCAAAAGGCTAGAGATGCAAGAATACTTAGAGGAGTGTACTTGCCTTGTGTTACGGAGGCTCTTAAATAAACAACAAAGCACCAAAAATAAATTTAAAAAAAAATTATTAATGCAGTTAACTAACTCTCCATAAATTACAGGTTTGAATGTCTGTGAGAGGAGAACAGAAAAGCTTTCTAGGGTTTAACAGCAACCCAAACCACACAACAAAGAACAAAGCCCCCCTTCCTGGGGTTTAACGACAACCCCAAATGCTTTACAAAGCCCTGCTACCTAGGATTTAATGGCAACCCAAAACGCTTTATCACTCACCTGACAAGTGAGGGCTCTCAACCTCGAGGACCTGCTCAGGGCAGCGTCCCGACCCAAGGCACCTCGAGGAGTTTCCTTGGGCAGCGTCCTGACCCCAGGGGAGAGTCCTCGACCACAGCTGCTGCTGCAGGGGACGAGCTCCCAATGGCTCCCCCAGGGGACTCCATTTACACCCAGGCCAAACCTGACCTGTAGCCAGTAGCGGCTCCCATTGGCCAAAGGCCCCAACTGTCATGAAGTCCCAAGAGCGAAGGCAGCCAGGAGCTGCTACACTTCAGCAGCCAAGAAGTTCTGCTCTCATTGGGTGGATGCACCTGTCACACCTTGTTCTTGTAGTTTCCTCCAGAACATCAGGTTTTGTTGGACAGAAATTTGATTAGTGCAGTAAGAGGCATTTGAAAATCTAGTGTTAAAAATAGCTTTTTATTATTTCAGTAATATAATTTAAGCATAAACTAAACATGAGTTATGTCCATGTTAGGCTTAATGTTCAAAATGGTTAGTATTTGTTGAGTTTCTTATCATAGATAGTATCCAGCCAATATGCTAGCACTGCTTTTCTGATGCCACTAAGATCACTGTAAAACACTGTCAGACAAGCATGAATACATATACTGTATCAACTTTTGTTTTTATACATGAACGTAGTATACCTTCCTTGATTAGAAAACATTTAAGTATTGTGGTAGGGTTAGTGGTGACTAAAGATTGTAAAAACTACAGGATGTTAAACTAATCCCCAAAACAAGCATTAGAAAGCCAGGAAATTAAGAGAAAAGTAGAAATTAAAATAAATTTAAATGTATTAATGAAAACAAAGTAAATGCTTGTACATAGCATTAATTTCATTTATTAGTTAATTGCACAGAAGAGAAAATAGTGTCTATTGAAAGAACAGCACTTTTGTCATTGCCTTAATCATGTGAATCGCATCTATACAAATTAGACTGTGGACCTCAGCTGAATTTCATTATGTAGGATGTATGCGACAAACGAGCTTGACCAAAGTCACAGATAATTTTATCCCTCATATTATTTTATCCCTCATATTCTTTTCTTCCTTAATTCTGATGTTAACATCACTCAAAATATTCTTTTTTTTTTCTTCCTCCCACTTCTGTCTCCTGTTCCCGTGTTCTCTATTCCATTTTCTTTGCTTTGGAGTTATTTCTTCCTTTTTTTTTTTTTTTTTTTTTTAATTGTATCAGGACTGTTTCAAGTGAAAAATTGAAAAATGTTATTAGAAATAGCTGTTATGGTCAAAACAGTAAGAGGGCTTAAGAGGGTCCATCTTTCTGGTTCAGTGATGTGAGCTGTAAAGATGTGTTTACAAGTGCCAAAACATGAAAGGTATTTTAGAAAAGGACCAAAGGACAGGCTATTTCCAGCAGTAAAGAAGTGTGTCAAATTAACACTAGTTGCACGGAAGTTGGAAGAACAGAAAGGTCTTAATCATAATATCTTGAAAGAATTAATCCAGAAAATAGTTGAGTGATAGAAACCTTGGCACCTTAGAAGTAACAGACTAAGGCATTTCAGCTTTATTCCTGTGTTTAGTATGCCTGCAGATGAGTTTGGTTCAAATATATAGAGAAATGTACTTATAAATGTGTTTGGAAGTTGTGTTACTGTCAAGCCAAATTATACTAACGCTTATGGCATTAAAACACATAAACATTTTAAGCATGGAACTTATTTGTAAAAATAAAACCTTAACTAAAGAAAATGTGTTTAAATAAATAAACAATAACTCTCCTCTTATGACTGAAAATAATAAAAAGAAATATTTGATAAAATTAAAATAAAAAGAACATTAAATTACATAAGATGATAATTTCTTATGGGAGCTTTGGAACTGAAAATAATGAAACCTCATAAATATTCTGTTTTTCTGGAATGATTTAATAAATTTTCTTGATGAAAACTTTCTATACAATTGAAACATACAAGATATGAAACTCAAAAATAGAAGCCAAGATTGTAAGGTTTAGAAAGGAGCAAGACAATCTTCTGAAAAATAATTTTATTCATATTTAATCAAGAATTATGGGTGTGGATACTGTATCTAACATCTACATAAAGATGAAACTTGGCAGTTTCTACTTCTGCAGAAGCTGGACAAAATCTCTTTAGAACATTGTCCGTCTTTTTGGTATGAGATGTTTAAGATTTATTATGAAACTGATTCAGGCCTAATCGCCATCACTATATAATCATTTGGACATATTTAAAAAGAGAAGCTGCCATCACTGCATTAGATAATAAATGTCAATAGAAATTTCCCCTTATTATTCCCCATTAAAAATTAAAAAAAAAAAAAAATTAATAATAAAGACAAATTTTTAAATACCTCGATAGCATCTGAAAACAGATATTTTGTATATGAAAATTCCAACAGTGTCTAAGCTTTCATTCCATACTTAGGCATGCTGTTCTTAACCATGTTTCCTAATACCCAGGACAACAGTGAGATTAAAGATTTTGATAGTCAGACTTAAAACTCGGCATTGGTGAGGCTGCACCTCGATTCCTGTGTTCAGTTTTGGGCCCCTCGCTACAAAAAAGGACATTGAATGACTCGAGTGTGTCCAAAGAAGGGCAACAAAGCTTGTCGCACTAGAGACGGGCATGACAACATTTTTGCAGCAGAATAGCCATCTTTATTGCTCCCCCCATATCTTATATACTTTATACTTTTATCCATATACCATTCTCATTGGTTACATGGCTGTTTGTCTATTACTTTATTGGCTACTTTTCTTAAAATCCCCCACTGTTTGGGTATCTGACAAACACAGTACTTTTCTTCTTTCTCCTTATCTTCCGTTCCTTTCTCAGGCTGACACAGCACTCATCCGAGATTTTTCCAGCTACTCAGGGACACAAAACAAGCTGGTCAAGGTCAAACTGTTCGTTCTCTGTCAGGCATTCGGCAGACCCGTTGCCTCCCCCAGAAGCTGGTGAAGGGTCTGGAGGACAGGTTTTATGAGGGGAAGCTGAGGGAACTGGGGGTGTTTAGTCTGGAGAAGAGGAGGCTGAGGGGAGACCTCATCGCCCTCTACAGCTACCTGAGAAGAGGTTGCAGAGAGCTGGGGATGAGCCTCTTTAACCAAGTAACAAGTGATAGGACAAGAGGTAATGGCCTCAAGTTGCACCAGGGAAGGTTTAGACTGGATATTAGGAAGCATTTCTTTACAGAAGGGGTTGTTAGGTGTGGGAATGGGCTGCCCAGGGCAGTGGTAGAGTCCCCATCTTTCCTGGCTCAGCTAGGATAAAGTTTCATTTCCTCAGCAGTGGGGAGGGACCTCTAGCCAGTTATTCAATACCATGCTGATGTCAGATCCGGGCGCCAAAGAGCGGAAGAGCTGGGGGGACGTGTTGTGTTCGTGGTCGGTACCCTCACTTGCTGTACTTCATGCAGTATATCTCTTATTCTGTTAATTGTTATTACTGTTGTTGCTGTTGTTTGGTTTATTATTTGTTACACTGTAGTATTAACATTTTTTCCTTATTTCAAACCCAGGTTTTATATTTTACTCCCTGTCCTGACCAGTCCGAGGGTGGGGGAGGGACAACGGCGGCATGGTCTTGGATCCTGGAAGGGCCTAAACCACCACACCATCCCTGGAGGTGTTTAAGAGTCGGGTTGACATAATGCTGAGGGATATGGTGTAGTTGGGAACTGTCAGTGTTAGGTCAATGGTTGGACTACATGATCTTCAAGGTCTTTTCCAACCTAGATGATTCTGTGATTAAAAAAAAAAAAAAACAAACAACCCCCAAACCAAAAAACCAAAGTGAATAACATTTTGGTGTGGTGTCCTACCAGATTATACGACCAACCAGCCACTAAAATAATAGAAAGGAAAATAATTGGCTCAGGATTTTTAGTAACCCTCTCAACCATTTTAATTTTTAAAGAACGGTATCTAACTTATAATGTCAAAAAGTATAAAAGATGTTGGCTCTGAAACTCTATGATTTTCTTCCAGTTAGGTGGTCTGCATAGATTACATTTTACAAACCAATGCAGTCTCTAAATTTTAGAGGCACCCCATTTCTTTTACCAGAATTTTAGCTGAAGTGTGCTGTATTACAGAAACCTTCTGAGGCCTGAACTTCTTTGTTTTGTAAGTATTAGGATTCCCAGGATGAAAAATAATACTTTTTCAGTCAACTTCATTAAGTGCAATGGCACTGTAATGCTACACTGTAAGCTAGGTTAATCAGCTATATCTATTCTCAGGGAGTATCAGTAGGCAGACAGACTCAATCCCTTATTTAAGAGTGACAGTTTAGACTCAGATCACATACTAATGAGCTTCCAGCTTCAGCATCTTTCCAGTTTTAGTAGAGTGTCTATATGGAATAATAAATACAGATATGAAAAAAAAAGAACCTTGTATCTGAAGTTTTAATACTTGGGAATTTCCCCATGTGTCTTTCAGGAATATAACAAATTGATTGTTCCCTGAGCATGTTTCTCAGAAAATTTTAGACATTTAATTAAAGACTTTAACATCTACTTATGTACAGTTGTCTGCACAAGTATCTTTATTATCACGTCTTCATCATTGCACCATTTAACATTGGAGCAATGAATCTATGCACCTGTAAATAACAACGGATTTTTGTCATTTTTTAATTATTTAAGTTAAGCCCTGATTGGTAGCCAGAATTTTTGCTCATTATAACCCTAACCTAGGTGTAACTTCTGCAATGCAGAAACTTCTGCAATATGTTACATTTATCTTATCATGAGTTTTGTGTCCATTCCTCCCATTTGATGCTTAACCATCACACAGGCAGGAGTGATGGATCCATGTTGTCAAAGGAAAACAAACAAACGGGAACATCGCTCCACAGTGGGGGACTCATTAATGAAACAGCCATATGATCACATTAACACAGAACACACTGGCCAGTATTAACTTTTCTTTCAGGTAGACAGATAGCTTTTAAAACTTGTCTAAACTCCCATGTAGCTCTTAAATGTTAACATATGCAGTCTATAGAGTACAGAGCCCTATTTAACTCATCTTTTAGCTGACACGTACATTTGGGTATCTTGCAAGACCCCTAAGCTCTAATCAGAGTGTAATGCTGCAGCATAAATACGGAGGATATGCCAGAAGAGTGATAAACGAAGTGAGTATTGACAGATGTAATACACAACCTACAGGACACCCATACTTTTCTGTAGGAGCAGATGAAGGCCAGGCATGTGATTACATTTAGAAAAGGGGATTCCACCCTCTGACAGCAGTGACAATTCCTCTGCTCACTATAACAGGGTCATCCACCTCACACAGACACAAGTTCACATTTACATGTCTGAATGCAGAGGTGAATCTCACCCTGTAATTTCTAACATTTATCTTGTAGATAGTCTGTTTATTAGATCTAACAATTACTTCTTTGATTCAGACACTTTCCAATGCCTTTGAATCTGTTCCAAATTAACTTTCATAGAAAAAGGCCCCACTTAAAATATTTTAAGTTTTTCAAGTCCTATTCAGACTCTATAATAAATCTTTCAGGGATGCCTGACTCATATTTCAGTCAGACACTTATAATCATTTCTTGGTCTTGAAGGCTTGATTGAAAACCTGCTGAAATCAACCGATACAATCATTTGCCTTCATCAGCTTTTGGATAAGACTCTGACTGCCTTTGAATAAATATTATAAATCATCTTATTTTATACTAAAAATTAAGAAATTATCTTTTGCTTTCAAAATGGACTTTATATCCTTCATTTGATTAATTAGCAACCACTTCATGCTGGTTGGAAAATACAAGACCAATGGATTAAATTACTCAATAGGTAAATATTGTTTTAAGTTCTTAATATGGTTTAGCATTAACTCTCACATAAAACAACAGCATTATTTAAAGGGACTCCTGCTGTTTATTTGTAATTATTTAATAGTGAATTTTATTTCATAATGACATTCAAAGTCCATTTTTATCATATCTCTAAACTGTTAGAAGATGAAGAAAGAAGGCAACATGTAAGATCGTATTATGGTTATTATGATGTAAAAGCAATATTCTATATGTGATTTTATGTAAAGTGAATGCTTCCTCAGAATCACAGAATCATCTAGGTTGGAAAGGACCCTGGAGATCATCTGGTCCAACTGTTTGCCTAAGACAGTTCCCACCTACAGCATATCCTTAAGCTCTAAATCGACCCAACTCTTAAACACCTCCAGGGATCGGGACTCCACCACCTCCCTGGGCAGCCCATTCCAACGCCTAACAACCCCTTCTGGAAAAAAATGCTTCCTAATATCCAGTCTAAACCTTCCCTGGCACAAGTTGAGGCCATTTCCTCTTGTCCTATTGCTTTCTACTAGGCTAAAGAGGCTCAAACCCAGCTCTCTGCAGCCTCCTTTCAGGTAGCTGTAGAGGGCGATGAGGTCTCCCCTCAGCCTCCTCTTCTCCAGACTAAACACCCCCAGTTCCCTCAGCCACTCCTCGTGTGTTCCAGAAATGTGTTCCTGGACATGTGTTCCAGACTCTTGACCAGCTTTGTAGCCCTTCCCTGGACACGTTCAAGTAACTCTATGTCCTTTTTGTAGTGAGGGGCCCAAAACTGAACACAGGAATCGAGGTGCGGCCTCACCAGTGCCGAGGACAGGGGTCAGATCCCTTCCCTGTCCCTGCTGGCCACGCTATTGCTGACACAAGCCAGGATGCCATTGGCCTTCTTGGCCTCCTGGGCACACTGCTGGCTCCTGTTCAGCCGGCTGTCAATCACCCCCCCCAGGTCCCTCTCTGACTGACAGCTCTCCAGCCACTCCTCCCCAAGCCTGTAGCGCTGCTGGGGGTTGTTGTGGCCCAAGGGCAGCCCCCGGCATTTGCCCTTATGGAAACTCCTGCAGTTGGTCTCAGCCCATGGCTCCAGCCTGTCCAGGTCTCTCTGCAGAGCCTCCCTACCCTCGAGCACATCAACACTCCCACCCAACTTGGTGTCATCTGCAAACTGACTGAGGGTGCACTCGATCCCCTCGTCTAGATCATCAGTAAAGATGTTAAACAGGAGTGGCCCCAAAACCGAGCCCTGGGGGACAACACTCGTGACCAGCCACCAGCTGGATTTAACTCTGTTCACCACAACTCTCTGGGCCCGGTCATCCAGCCAGTTTTTAACCCAGCGAAGTGTGCGATTGTCCAAACCTTGAGTAGTCATTTTTGCCAGGAGAATGCTGTGGGAAACAATGTCAAACGCCTTGCTAAAGTCAAGGTAAATTACATCCACAGCCTTTCCCTCATCCAATAAGCAGGTCGCCCTGTCATAGAAGGAGATCAGGTTTGTCAAGCAGGACCTGCCTTTCTTAAACCCATGCTGACTGGTCCTGAGCATCTGGTTGTCCCTCATGTGTTGCATGATGGTGTTTAGGATGAGCTGCTCCATCAGCTTCCTGGGCACTGAAGTCCAGCGACAGGCCTGTAATTTCCCGGATCATCCTTCTGACCCTTCTTATAGATGGGTGTCACATTGGCTAATTTCCAATCAGTCAGGACCTCCCTGGTCAGCCAGTTAAAAATATCCTTAAATATTTAGAAGGAAAGTAAGTCCATTATTTTGGAAGATATGAACAGACTGTTTTTTTCCAGCTGGGAAGAAAAACAGTTCCCTTCTCCTTGTGCATGTTTGCTTTTTTGCCCTTTGCCCAAGAAAACCATCTGAAAAGTAATTTAGTTAGGGGAGACAGGAGAGGCTGCACTGGCCAGCACAGGCACAACTGTGCACAGGGACTGGCCAGTCCTGGCTCACACCCCACCAGTCCCTTCTGTTCCCCATTCCCACTGGGCACCCTGACCTGCAGAGCTTCTCCCACTGGTGCATCCAGGGGGCTCTGGACCTGCACCTGGGGGGATGCTGGGCTCCCCCCTCTCCCTGTCAGGATGCATGGGGATCAGCCTTTTGTCACTATAGCCTTACAGCCACCTTTTTTGACCCTTTTATAAACAGCTTAGCATATGATAATTTAACCAGGCCACCACTTATTGGAACAATTTCTATACATTGCTACAAGAAAAGCCTTATTCAATAAAGGGACTCGAATTTTTAGCAAGACAAGAGAATCATGGAAGAAATTCTTAGCTGCACAGTTAAAAAAGCCTTAATTTGTTATGTTAAGGCACAGCAAATAGTCAGAAAAGTGGACTAATACAATTTATTATAAAACTAGAGACAAACTAGGAAGTCTCTTTCCTAACTCCTGAGCAGAAACATTCTCATTCCTCTTTTCTGAGTCTTCTTATCTTTCTTATGTCTTCTGATTGTCTTTCCACCTTCTTCCACTTCTTCGTCTCCTGCTTCTGCATCTACTTCTCTGCTATTTTGAAAGGAAATTATGAATATTATTCTAATTGTGTATAGAAATTTTTTCCAATGACTCCTCCCATCTAAACCAATAAGTAAAAGGTATTATTAATTTTATATTGCTTTCTAAAGGTTAAAGCCAATTTTGGTCACAAAAGCTGCTCTGTATTCTTCTTCTATTCAATGGAATTTTAATTTAGAGTTTACCAGTGCTGCAGACAAATGACTAAACAATCGGCTAGGCCCTGACTTGGGGTTGGGCTTGATTAACTGCATAAGGCATGGAAAACTACTGGAAGTGACAAACATGCTGTGAGAAGCTGGCAAAAATTATAGACATCACCACGAATAATGGATCGAAGAGACAGGAGAATTTAGATGAGAAATGGGCAAAATTCACAGATAACTGGAGGGGAGATCTAGGGAGCAGAGCTTTGCAAGATCAACATGCCCTGGTAACTTTGTCAGTAATAGAATACAAGGATGACATTCCCCAGGTAACAATACCAGAAATACCAAATTTGGGTGCTGCTGTAGCAAAACTGGGACTGGTGGGGAGAAAATCACTGGCATTGGTTATCTGGAAGGAGACAGGTATGAAGAAAACAAGTTGCTAGGATGGTGAAAGTCGGGTTGAGAAATGGGAAAAATGAATAATAACGGATGATAACAAAATTATGACAAAATAGCTACAGGATAACATCAGTACCTCAGAACAAAGTCTGGGAACATTCTCACTAGTCTTCCAGCTTCACAGAACACATTATGGTGCATATATACGATATGTTGAAGCTTAAATTGAATTTAAAAAAAAAAAAAAAATGACAGGCTGTTACTAAACATGTCATTTCTGCAGTCTATCCTGTAACAAGCCTTTAACCTTGACAAAGATCCACTGAGATTAACCTCTAGAGAAACTGGCATCATATGCAGCATCTTTAGCCTCAGGTTAATGGGATAAATAATTGAGGCAAGTATGGTTGGTAATGAGGTGAATTTTAACATTTTAATATAATAATCAGATCTAACCAATTGTCAGTTCTCTCTAAGGCTTTGTCTGTCCTGGGACTTGCTATTTTTAGCACAAAATGTAGTCAGGAATGCAAATTACTGGAGTAGGATGACAGGATAGGGCAGAAATAGAACACAGCATATATCTCATGTAGTTACAGAATATGAATACCTGAAATCTGCAACTACTCTTTTCACACCTGTACCTACCAGAGTGAATTGCATAAACAACATCTGTTCCAGCCTACTGGCTAACAACTCCTAATTAACTCATCTGTATAATTCAGAGTCTTTATTCTGTTTGCTACATACTAACATAAAGTTTAAGTTAATGCTGGAAAAAAAAAAAAAAAGAAAAAAAAAAGAAAAAGCAGTGACATATTGTAGTTGATCACTGGTAAAAGAGGAGTTCTATTCCTTTTTATTTGCTCATGATAACATGACATGTGCCCATAATTGGCAGTGTGTGAAAATAAGGAATCTCATTCTGAGCTTCTAAAAAAATTACAAAATCTAACAACATCATACAGTACAGGAAAACCAAAATCTTAACCCAACTCTCATGGACTGTGAACAACAGCATGGGAAATACATACTGCAAATGAGGTGATAAAATCTTAAGGAGCCAAGCAATCAATATTATTACCCATTTTGTCTTTATCTCAGACATCAGGCCCCATGTTGAGCACCAAAAACTGTTGTGGTTTGAACTCAGCCAGTAGCCAGTCACCACATGGACAGTTGTTTACTTTCCCCCTGCCACCCTCCAGTGAAATAGAGAAGGGACAAAAGAAAAAAATCATAGGTTGTATAAAAAAATTTAGTAACAAAAACAACACTAATGATAGTAAGTCAAAGATGGGTAAAATGCAGCAGTGGCTTACTGAGTGCGGTGACAGGTATGCAGCCTTCCCCGTCAGCAGCGATCTGACCACACCAGAAAAGCCTTCCACACTGACCTGGAAACCAAAACAGGGCATGAGAGAGCACTTGTCCACCTATATACTGAACATGATGTCACATGACATGGAATACTCCGATGATTGACTGGACCTGCTCACTCTCCGCCCAAGGAAAGTTAACTCTATCCTGTTTATACTCTTTGAGAAGTTGCCCCGAGGTTCTGTTCACAGCCAGCCACTCACTGATACTTGACAGCATCTTAGGTCACTCTAGGTGTCTTGCATATGGGCACTTGAGTCAGACTCTGAAGTTAGCATGGGATGGTCACCTCTGCAATGATTAGAGGTGAATAACTTAAAGTTCATTTTTAAGTGGCTAAATTTTGGGACTATTAACTTATCACAAGAAACTGTTGGCATGCTAAGTAAGCATTCATTAACAGTGTGTTTGTAAGAATTTGTAGTACAAACCTTTGGTTACCTCCAAGAATATCTGCTAGTGGTTTCATCAGAATTTAACTTTAACTTTGTATCCCTGATTGAAAAGGAAGGTAGAAGGAAGGTCAAATTTAAACCTTAGTCTTTTCCATAAGTAGGTAAATTTTAATTTATATAAATTATTTTCTGAATGGATATGTGTGTGAAGAATAAAACTAATAATTTTGCTATCAAAGTCCTAGGAAAAAGAAATTGAAATCATATTTCTAGCATTCTTTCATGCTATCACCTAAAATACATTTTTTAAATATATATATGTATGTAGCGAAACTTTCTGATTTCTATTTGTAATCCGTATTTAGATTTCTATTTTTTTCTCAGGGTCAGGTGAATTAACATTTCCAATTTTGTCTTGTGCTTTAGTTCCTACCTGAAAACTCTCTGTGAAATATCACCAGTTTTACTTAATTTCCTGCTGAGTTCTTTTAGTATACTACAGACAGAAAAGCATTAATCAGCTCAAATATACTCTTAAAGACACCCTCATACACTGAATTCAAACCTCAGAATACTCAGAAGTCTTTCAACCCAACCTCTTATCTCTTCTTTCTCCCTCTCCCTTGTCACAATCTGAAAAAAAAAAAAAAAAAAAGAAATCATAATGCAAAAGGTTATAAAAGAATCACGTAACAAGTGAAGTCATAAATGTGACTGAACCAGCCAAGACTACATTTTACTACTTTTCTAAGAAGCCTTTGGGGAAAATTACCGAAGGTCTTCAGATTACAGTAAAAATAAGCTTCCCCTAAAGAAAGCTAACAGGAGATATATTTTTTTTTTAATTACTTTTTCTTTTCTTTGACACAGAAAGTCATCTTGCTCTTCCCCTCGTGATAAATAAAAGGAAAAAATTGTAACAGCTTTATGTTAATAGTCAGAGAGAAAAAATTCTTTAACCAGAAGTTTAGAATTTCCTGCTGATTGTTTTAATGGGAGGAGGATACAGATGAACATCTGGACTCCTCCGAATTTGAAGAACATGGGGGAAGATTCAGCCAGTGGTGAACTAATTATAATATTAAACAAAACCTTGAATTCCTTCAGTATCATAGTGCTTATGGAATTTTCATTTGCAAAACTGAAGAATGAAATAGCTGAAATAATTTGGGGAGATGGATGGCAGACTACCAAACTGTGGTTATCTTGCAGTTTCGCCTCCTGAGACATGAAATTATTTAATCCTATTGTATGGTTGGCTTTCATAAGTACTCAAGTACTACAAAAGAGCTGTTTATAGATGGAGGCAGGACAGAACTACAGAAGAAGCTGGGTGTGCTGTAGTACATAGAGTCACATTACATGTCTCTTCATCCCCAGAACATGTCCATATTTGCTTTGTCCAGTTCTCATTTCCGAATTGCTCTCCATTTATAACTCAAAGCCTGAACTGTAAGTACATGAGGTGAAAATAGGCCATGAAGAATCGAAATTTGTGAGCGAGGGGTGTTTTAATAAAGAAAATAAAAGTAATATCAGTGCTTTATTTTTTAATTGACTGCTGTGGAAAAGGGGCTGTAGCAATTAATTCTTCCACCTGTAGTGGTGTACCCTAAGTATTTAAATAGTACCTACTGGGCTTCTCTCTTTCAAACAGTATTTTTCCATCTAGCTGTGTGTTGCACCACAGCCAGGCCATGGCAGATACTGAAAGGCACAAGTGGCTTTCACAAATGGATTAATAACATTGTATTTTTCAGAAAAGTTTCTATTCAACTTCCTAAAAACTTAGTGCAAATGGTAAGTTAAAGTGCCTGCTCTGACTCATTGCTAATTTAATCTGTTATAGCTACAAATAATGTAATTAGTTATTAATAAATCCAGTGTTTTATATAAAGGACGAAATTTATTTTTTTTAGCAACAACTTGGATTTAACAACTTGGATTTAAAACAATAAAAGAAGTGAAGTAAATTAAATCGATGTTCACATATAGTTACATAATACATTGAAAAAAGTCAGTGCTGTATGTAGATATCAGTGACTTGGACTACTGAGTATACCAACTAAAGTTCAATTATAAATCAAACCATTAGACCAATCATAACAAGTTGTTGACATTTATGTTGGAGTACTTCATTAGGTGGGGAAAGTGATTTTTAAACACTGAAAACCAAACGAGAAACTGATTTACACATGAACACCCCCCCACACACACTGAATTAATGCATTGACACCCAGGGACAGATGTATTCACTGCACAGCAGAAAAGTATTTCACTGGATGAGCCTATATATTCTTTTTTTTTTTTGTACTGATTTCTTAAGACTCTCTTATTTTCTCTCCTGTTATTTTTACCATTAAGGAAACATTTTTTGTATGTGTTCAATTGAAAGATTAGTCTCCCATGAAAAAAAGAGAGTCATGTGAATAAGCATATGAGTTTTCTGTTTTTTAAGAGACTTGTGCCACTACTTAAAGAAGCTACACATTTAGTCACTTAGAGGTTGTGGTTCCTGGCATTTCAACATGGCACTTTCGTATCTTTTTTTTTCTCTCTTGTGTGACTACTGAGTTAAAGAGGCAGAAAAAAGTCTGTTACCAAATCTAACACATACAAGGCATTTCATAAAAGATCAAACTGCTACTGTGTTTGTTCAAAGATTTTACTTTCAGTTGTACTTTCAGAAAACAAGTGAAGCATATTATTTTAAATCCATCTCTGGGGAAGAAAAAAAAATATTTTTTTTTTGTCCTTACTGGGTTCATCAATTGTTTATGAAAGCAGAGCACTTTTCACACCAGAGTACATTTAACTGAACTTGTGTACATATGTTTTTCAGCTTTCTAAATTCCTAGAGAAATAAAAATGAGGAAGGTGGGGTAGTGTGTAAAACTTGGCCTCTTTGCTAGTAGATATAAAAGGTCAACAGAACTACTGCATACTAGGCAAATTAGTAAAGCCAGGAGAATTTAAACAAAACCTCTAATGAAATTCAGGAATGGTTAACTAACAAACGTGATCTCCACTCCTTTAATTCTCTAAAACCACATGCAAACAGAAGCAACTCCAACACTGTGGTTCAAGGTAATACTACTTGGGGATCCCCCACTTCTTGGTTATTCATCCTATAAAATACAATTAATATCTAGCTCTTTTGACAAGGCTGTGCTATATATTATGATCCCAAGTATTTTGGAAAGGTTTTGGAGGGTGGATTGTAGGTCAAGAAGACTTTTTAGTTTTTGCCATTGTTCACCAAAAGTATGAATTCACTGTACTAAGAAGTGGTGTGACGATTTTGCTGTTCAAAAGCATTTAAAAATACTTCATGCTACCAAATTGTGAGATGGATACTGTCTTTGTTGTCACTACAACCTGAGATCAATAATTCAGTATTAAATTAACTTAAATTCCATATTGGTTTTAGGTCAGATCTCACAGATACATGATAGCGATCCCATAGCTTTCCAGGGCTATTGTCTCATTTACTCAAGCAACAAGCTGTGTGATAGAAAGAATGTTTATAACACAGGCAAACTTGACTGGGAGTATACCATTTTTAGGCTAATTTAATTTAAAATATATTGCCTTGATCTTCTACATCTTCCTGCTCACCTTCTGTCCTGTAAGTATTGAAAAGGGTTTTTTTTAATATCCTCATTTATATCAATACCATGTCTCTCTCAGTAAAGATAGTGACTTTTTCAGCACTACCCTTGACCTGGAACTACTGATCAATTTGACCATGTCATGCAAGCACACAGGGAACAGCTAGTCCCTTTTGAATTAATCAAATGGGGCCTAGGTAATCAAAAGCAAATCTCTGCTTTCTTTTCCTGGATAAACTGGGTGAACTGGACTGGTATTTGTCTACAGCAGTTTACTTTTACCTGTATGTAGCAGGAGTGACAGTTTATGATGATCATCCTGGTGTTAACAGTAGGAGAGGTCCTTTGCCTCTGTCTGGAATTTACGGGTCTTTTTGGAGGAAATTTTTTCTCAGAACTGTGTTAGAGTTATCATAATTTCTCATTATGTAGCAAAGAGTAGTGCAGGCAGGTGGTTTGCTTTCTGTGGATCACTTGTTGGCACAGCAGGAAGCGCTGCCCACCGTTCTCCTTCACAGACAAATGACACAAAGCATCAGGCTGTAAAGGTCTAGAACAGCAGGAGGAAAAACATAATACTTCCTTTTCTAAATCTGCTCAAAAGAACCATTCACAGAAGTGGAAAAAAAGTGATCAAGTTCACAGGAAGTGCTCAAAGCAGAAACATTCATGGGTTTTAGCTACGTCTTCACCAGCTTTGAATGCATCTGCTTTTTCTGCTATGATTTATAAACATATTGTTCTCCTCCCATCTCATCTCCTTCTATCTCCTTTTTTTTTGTTTGTTTTTACATTCCCCCCCGTTTTGTTTTGGTTTTTTTGTTTTTGTTTTTTTTTTTTTACCTTTTCCCCTTTTTATAGAACAAAAATGTCTTGGTAGCAAAATAATACACAATCAGTATTAATTGTATGTGATACTCTTTCACAGTGAAATTATTTCACATCTTTCACAGGGAAATTAACTATTTAAGAGTATTGAGAACTAAAATATCATCACTGAGTATCTATGCTTTCACTGTATTTAAGTGCATGAGTACAGTTCTAAGGGATACTGGATAGCATCTCTCTCTCAAAATCACTAACTGTTATTCAAAATCACCATTCTGAACTGTACCCTTCTATTTTAGTTGTTTTCTTTCCCTTTTCTTTTCCTTTCCCTTCTTTTCTTTCCTTTTCCTTCTTTTCTTTCTTTTCCCTTTTCTTTTCTCTTTTGGAAACCACCAAAGAGAATATCAGCATCTTAGTTTCGGAAAAATCATGTGAGTATTCTCCAGATTGTTCAAAATCCTGTTTCACATAGACATAAATAGGTCAGGTAAGTATAATTTTACTCATAGGATCAGACCACACCTCTTCTTTTTCCCTCCCCCATGCTTAATGAACTTCTTAATGGAGTACTTCAGACAAATACCTGTAATTATGTACTTGGCCTATTTTATATAAAATGGAGCAGTACATGATTAACAGAGAGGAATTAATATTACCAGAACCCCTTGTTTAGAGCTCTCAGAAAAAGATAACTCAGACAGAAATAAGGATTTTTAGAAAACAGGGATTTTATGCTTTTTCCCTTCCCTTCTAGTAGCAGACCAAGTAAGACTATACTAAAAAAAAAAAAAATCATGACTACAAACTCAATAAAACCTAAGAGTGATTCTTTTACAATGTTGTCACTATCAAACAAAAATGAAACTACTGAAAGGTGTTACTTCCTAGACAAATGAAAGTAAGATGTCAAACTAAATAAGATTCTTAAATAGAAAAAACTCGATAATGCTCATTTGTACTATTCAAAATTAATAAAACTATTTTTTTTTTCTATTTCCTATCATCCACTTATTCTTCTTCCTCTTGAATTCAACATTATATTTTGAAAAAGATGGGAAAAAAAATTATTATTTTTCTTGCTGTTATCTTAAAAGTCTTCCAAACTTTCCATGTCTGTCATCTTCAATGAAGTTTAGGGTTGTTGGCACATTGCAAAACATTTTTTGGTGTCAGCTATTAGAAAAAATTCCTCCTACACTGTTGTGGTAAGGTATTAGCTGTCTTTTTCTACCTTCCAAGCCACAGACATGCGGCACTCAGTTCACAGCTAACCCTTGCAGGAGGTTAAAACCTTTGTGGGAACAAAAGCACAAACGCCAGTAAGGTGGTTGCTGTTTTCTCAGTTTCGGCGCAATTGCTTTATATACGCCTTTCTGTACATTGCAAGATCTTTATTTCCCTGTTCTTCCCGTACATCGTGAGATCTTCCGAGCGCCTCTCCCTACACTCCTATATTATTTTGTCCAGACAATAATGCTTTGAAAAAAAGGCAGCACCAATAAAGTTTTTATCTTCTGAAAAAAATATGCCAACATTTATTAACACTTCCACAGAGATCAGACTTCCAAAAAAGGTATTTGATTTGTAATTTGATTACACAAGCTTGTTATTATATGGCCATTTCCAGAGTTCAATATAGCAAATTTTGTAGCCAGTAGTGGTCTCAAAAAGCAAAACCCACAAAATCTTCAACAGTCATGATTGGTTTTACTGTTACCAAAGCAAAATACACAATAAATTCGGTTGGGTTATTTTTGACTTCTAGTATCCATGCTACAGCTAACCTGGCTACAGCTGTTAAAGATAATAAAAAATGTTTCTATAAATTCATTAACAGCAAAAGAAGGATTAGGGAAAATCTACCTCCTTTATTGGATGAAGAGGGAAACGTGATAACTAAGGATAAGGAATAGGCTGAGGTGATCAACACCTACTTTGCCTCAGTCTTTAGCAGTGGAACTGGCTGTTCCCTGGACACCCAGCCTCGTGAGCTGGGAGATGGGGAGGGGAAGCAGATTGAGGTCAGCACAGTTGAAGAGGAGGTGGTCAGAGACCTGCTGCACCACTTGGATGCACACAAGTCTGTGGGACCGGATGGGTGACACCCAAGGGTGCTGAAAGAGTTGGCAGATGTGCTTGCCAAACTGCTGTCCATGATTTACCTGAAGCCATGGCTAACTGGGCAGGTGCCTTTGGACTGGAGGGTGGCAAATGTGACACCCATCTGCAAGAAAGGCAGAAAGGACGATCCAGGAAACTATAGACCTGTCAGTCTGACCTCGGTGCCAGGGAAAGTCATGGAGAAGGTCATCTCGAGTGCCATTAAAAATCATATAATGGAAAACCAGGGGATCAGGCCCAGTCAGCATGGGTTTATGAAAGGCAGGTCCTGCCTGACAAACCTGATCTCCTTCTATGAAAAAATGACCCGACTATTGGATGAGGGAAAAGCTGTGGATATTATCTACCTGGATTTACGAAAAGCATTCGACACAGTTCCCCATAGGATTCTCATAGAAAAACTGGCTGCCCATGGCCTGGATGAGCAAACGGTCTGCTGGGTCAAGCACTGGCTGGATGGATGGTCCCAGAGAGTGGTGGTCAGTGGAGATAAATCCAGCTGACGGCCGGTCACAAGTGGTGTTCCTCGGGGCTTGGTGTTGGGACCATTTCTGTTCAACATCTTTATTGATGATCTTGATAAGGACATAGAGTGTATCTTCAGTAAATTCACAAATGACACCAAGTTAAGCAGGAGTGTCGATCTGCATGAGGATAGGGAGGCTCTACAGAGAGACTTGGAGAGATTGGAAAGTGGGCCAACGTTAACAGGATGAGCTTCAACAAGGCCAAGTGCCAGGTCCTGCACTTGGGCCACAACAACCCCATGCATGGCTACAGGCCTGGGGAGGTGTGGCTGGAGAGCTGTCTGGAAGAGAAGGATCTGGGGGTTCTAATTGACAAGCAGCTGAACACGAGCTGCCGGTGTGCCCAGGTGGCCAAGAAAGCCAATGGTGTCCTGGATTGTATTAGAAATAGTGTGACCAGCAGGAGTAGGGAGGTGATAGTCCCCTGTACTCTGCACTGGTGAGGCCACACCTGGAGTATTGTGTCCAGTTTTGGGCACCCCAATATGAGAGAGATATCGAGGTGCTGGAGTGAGTACAGAGGAGGGCAACGAAGCTGGTGAAGGGCCTGGAGAACAGATCCTATGAGGAGTGATTGAAGGATCTGGGACTGTTCAGTTTGAGGAGGAGACGGCTGAGGGGAGACCTCATCACTCTCTACAGCTACCTGAAAGGACATTGTAGAGAGGTTGGTGCTGGTCTCTTCTCACAGGTGATTAGTGACAGAACAAGAGGGAACGGCTTTAAACTGCAACAGGGGAGGTTTAGAGTTGACATTAGGAAAAAAAAATTAACAGAAAGAGTGATTAGATGGTGGAATAGGCTGCCCAGGGAGGTGGTGGAGTCCCCATCCCTGGATGTGTTTAAGGGTCATTTAGATGAGATGTTGGGGGATATGGTGTAGGGGAGAACTTTGTAGAGTAGGGCTGATGTTTGGACTCAATGATCCCAAGGGTTTTTTCCAACCTGAATGATATGTGATTCTGTTTATAAAACTCTGTCTAATTTATCTAGTGTTGTCAGCTAGAACGTAAATCTTTATTTTAAACATATCAAAATAGTGAAAATAACTAGATAAAACCACCTTAATTTTTAAAGCTCTATAAGAAAGACAGAAGTAACAGCCTTGTAGCAAATACATTAGATGTCTTAGGATGCACACTTACACTGTGTGCTTAAAGAACCTTCATATTCTTCATGTTCTGTCAAATTTCCTTCTATGTGAATCCTCTTAAACAATAATCCTCTTTAAAAATTTACTCACTAAAAGCTTTATTTCATGGCTCCCTATTTAAAGGAAAAAGTAGATACTGAGTATATACCACTGAAGAAAGAGTTAGGCATGCTTTATCTAACTGAAAGAATTCTAGCATTTTAAGAGGAGAGCTCTAACCTAACATGATCAAAATTATGTTCCCACTGCCTCTGTTACTTAAGTGAGTGGATGTGTTATGTTAGCAAGTTCTAATGCTTCTTACTTTCTCTTTAATCTTATGTCATTTGTTGTCTACCTCTTATATCTGAAAAAATTGCAATTATATATGATTTCACAGTGAAAATCAAGACTATAAATAGCATGATATGGTAAACCTTAGGATTTCTATTTTAACACACTAATAGTGGAAGTACAAGTAGCTTTAGGTTTTTTGTAGTTAAGTGTCTCTAAAACAGCTGACAATGGAACACTTACTAATGGCGGGAAGAAAAAAAAGTTTCTGAATTTCTAATAGGAACTCTCTTAAAGAATGTGAATCTCATAAACCTGAACTATGAAATTTTAATTTGTTTTTCCACTTAACTAGGGAGACAACTGCTTTGGTAACCACAGCTGTAGGCCATGATAAATAACTCATTAGAAGAATGTCTGACTTCAGTAAGAAATATAATTGTTAAGTATTAAATATTGTGTAAATAATTACTTTTAAGAAGAAAAGGCAGATTTACTTTGGAATTACAGTTGGAGTTTCTTCTACAGAACTCAATACTGAATCCAAAAGCAAATAAAAGTGCAACCTAAATAAACAACATCAGCTAATTAATTTAATAACACCATAAAAACCACATATCATAATAAAATGTTAACCTAAAATGGAACAATATTCATCAGAGGACAGGGAAAAGAATGAAAATCTCTTTAAAGCTGGCTTCTAATCAAATTCACTGTTGCTTGGATATGTGAACCTTGTTGTCCTTTTCTGTATTAGCATTCATACTCAGGATCAGTGTTATTAGGTATTGTAAATGCTCCTGTATTACATGAAGTTACAAACTTAAACATGCTTGAATTGTGCCTTTTCTGCCTTCAGTTGTAGTAGTCTATGATAACGATCATGTCATTACTTCAGTAATATATTTGCCTAATTCCATTACAGTTTAAAATATTTCACTAATTCTCTGATTTCATATCTTTCTCATATTCACCCAACAGTTATGAAAGTAAACCTATTCCATTGGTTACCACTCAAGTACCTAGAAGTTTTACACATTAATTAATATTATAGTTAATAAGTATTAAGTGTAGTTTGTGAAATTAGAAAATGGAAAAAAAGTAATGTGATAGAGTCAAATTTCAGAGTGTTTTTGGTTTTGTTTTGGTTTGGGTTTTTTTTTCCAAAACTTGAGTAATTTTGCTGGCTTATTTTGGTATTTCATTTTCTCTCCCTTGTACTACTACAAGGACTACTTGTGCCAGGGGTATGGATTTGAAGACCATCATATGTTTTTCCTTCTTATTCTTATTTTCCATTATTTAAATAATTGTTTTGCTATTTATTTTGCATTCAGGAATTATGTAAGTATGTCTCAGTCTTGTTTGGTACCTTATTTTAAAATGGTTAAAGTGGTTCTTACCACTGTGCCAGCTGATCCAAGAACAAATCAGTGTCAGTGAAACTGATGTTTTACTTAAAAGAAAAGAACCTTAAATTCATACACACACAAAGTATTTCAACATTCCAATAATATATTCAATTTTGACCTGTTGAAACATAAAACTCCCTGAAAATACCCTTCATATTCTATTTGGAATGGCAATACTTGTTGTAGTAGCAATAATATTAAAATGTAGTTGGTTCATGTAGCTGTGGTGGTTTGACCTTGGCTAAATGCCAGGTACCCACGAAGTCGCTCTGTCACTTCCCCTCCTTTCCCCTTGCTCCTCAAGGGCAAAGAGGGGAAAGAAAATAAGATAGACCAACCCCTGTGGGTAAAATAAAATCAGTTTTAATATAAGCAAAGTGAAGCAAAGGTCCATGCTCAGAAGCAAAAAAAAAAGAAACAGATTTATACTCTACTTCCCATGAAGAGGCGATGTCGGGCCTTCTCAGGAAGCAGGGCTCCCATACGCGTAGTGGTTGCCTTGGAGGACCAAGGGTGACCCCAGCCCCTTCCTCCTTTCTCCCAGCTTTATACTGAGCAGACGTCATATGGTCTGGAATATCCCTTTGGTCAGTTGGGGTCAGCTGTCCTGGCCGTGTCCCCTCCCAAGATCTTGCCCACCCCATCCCACTGGGGAGGGGGAAATGTCGGAAAGAGCCTTGGTGCTGTGTAAGCCCTGCTCAGCAGTAGCCACAACACCAGGGTGCGATCAATGCCCTGACAGCTCCCAGCATAAAACACAGCACCGTGAGGCTGCTGTAGGGGAAAACCGATTCCAGTTCAGCCAGACCCAGTACAGCAGCCAAAACCAGACCTTGGCTATAAGTTCCTTCATATGATTCATTTTTCTTTATCTGAGACATTGGCATTCTGATATAACTAAACAGAGAACATGAGGTAGGTCTTAGGAGGTGTGCTAGTAACCTAATACAAAATTACCTGCATGTCTTTGAAGAGACTCAGAGTATAGGTAATGAGTCTCTACTAACAAAGCTGAAAACAGAATGGAGAAAAATGTCAATCCCTGACCAAAAAGGTGTTGCACTGATTGTTTCATGACCATGCTGTTGAGGAAAATTTGGTTTTATGGCAAATTTATCTTTAAGAGAGCTGGATAGAGTGGTCCTAGGCAGAACCACTTAGAGAGACTCGGCACTGGTTTGAATTTTATGAGCTTGCACAGTCATATCCAGGATTTTTTAAATTCAGTTTAGTTTGTATGGGTGCAATTTTAATGGTCAGAACATTAATACATTCTAAGCAAAAAGCTAAGAATATGTTACTATAATAATACAATAGGGTATTAGTTTTTATACAATTATAAAGATACTAACTCTTACAGTCCAATTTATCTGTTTCTAAATGGTGTCAGTAGTAATACCATTAAAAATGTTATACACTGTTGTGGTTAGAGTTCAGAGGGTACCTGAACACCACACAGCTGCTCACTCCCCTTTTCCCACCCAGCACTGGGAAGGAGGGAAGCAAAAGACCTAGGAACTTGAGATAAGGACAGGGAGAAATGATCTTATTCTTTAAGGCACAAGCAAAAGACAAACTCGTCAGGGGAAGGAAAAAAGGACATAAATTTAATACAGACACTAAAACCAACATCACTTAACAGACAGAGTGGGGCCATAAGAAGCATTTCCACATCTTTTAAACACCTTCCCCCATCCCTTCCTTCTTTCTGGGATCAGCTTTGCTCGCAATTTCTCTGTCTCCTCCCTGCCAGCAGTGCAGGGGGCAGGGAATGGGAGGTTCAGCCAGTCCTGCCCCTTCTTCCTCCTCAGGGGAGGGGAGAAATCAGGCATCCTTCCCGTATTCCAATGTGGTCCCCATCTCACAGGAGACAGTCTTCCACAAACCACCCACCTCTGACATCAGTCACCCCCATGGGCATGTGGGTCACCGCAGCCTATTGCAATCCTCCCAGCACCAAACTCCAACATCAGGGCCTTCTTCCCATGGGGTGCCAGCCTTCTTTGGGCACAGCCGCCTGGGTCAACATGGGACCCCCGACAAGCTTCAAATTGGCATCTGCTCCACCATGACCTCCATGGGTGGCAGCTGGGGGTGACCCTGCCATCTCACCGTGGGAGTCTCTGCCCCAGCACATCTCCTGCCTTCCTCCTCCTTTCCTCCACTGACCTCAGTGTTCACACAGATGTTCTCCTCACAGCTCCCAATTTTTTTCCCAAGTTCCCCTTCTTAAATATGTTATTACAGATATACAGTTAATTGGCTTGGCCTTGGTGCAAAGGCAGGACTGACCTGTAGCCAGGGGAGCTTCAGGAAGTTTCTCACAGCCTCCGCCTCACTATCAAAAAACCCCTGCATCTCACTCAAACCAGGACACACAGAAATTCTCTAGTGTCTCCAGTGTTCTCTGGTGTTAAACTCACAATTCTAGTAAGTTTTCAGCTTACCCGTAGTCACTGGCACCCTGTGCTCTTTATCAAAAGGCATATGAGGTTGATGGTGGGAATTTCTTCCTCCTCGATCTTAGAGTTGTTTGGGTTATTTCCATATATTTTTCTAATGCTCTTTTTGGATGTGCTTTCTTTACCGATTCCAAATTCCACATTATATTAAGTCTGCTCTGTTATCTTTAAAGTCAGTTTTTCCTGCCTCACAAGATTATCTTCCATTAACAAACAATAATTGACCTTTCTTATTCATGGTCTACTGTCTGAAACCTCTGCTATCATCATGCATCTGCACTCTTCTACACCACACTTTTATTCAAGGGTCATAGATATTTAACAGCACTGAATAACTGTGTCTTTTTTGTCATCTATTACTTGCAACAGGTAAGTACACAGCCATGAAGTAGCACAAAGCTAAACTAAAACTAAACCAAATTTAGGCTATTGTCACCTGACCAAATTAGTGTCAGAGCTAAACCAACCTAAAATCATCTCAGGCCGAGACCTGTTTAGGCAAGTTCTGAGCGAAGTCCTGTGGCCTTTCAGTAGTAATGCCAAAATCATTTTCACTGGGCTACAAGAAGAGCAGAAAATCAACCTCCAAGTCGCAACAAAACATCTGTCCTGTTTCTACATGAAAGTAGACCCTCATTTCTTTAATGCTGTCAATAGTAATCTTCTTGAAAGGGAGCTGGTTTGAACAGCTTTGTCTTGGATATCTATGTAATCTGAGGCAGGTACCCTCCCCACCCCTTGTCTCTCCTTCATCCAGAACAAGAGAGAGAAGGCACCATTTCCTATCATAGACTCTGCACCTGTGATTTGATTCAAAAATCACCCACAAGATTATATGGTGGAATGATGAATGCTGAAGTCTAACTTGGATAGGCTGATAGGAGGCTGAGCAGGAGAGTGAGGTTCTTCACCCCACAGGTGTAGCTTAAGGGTATTATCTCATCCATAGTTTATCCACCAGGTGGATAAACTGCTTACAGAAACTATAATCTGTCTTTTGCAGAACAGTAAAATACTAACTTTACATAATTTATCTCCATATTGACAATCAAATGAGTCTTTCAAACTTATTTATATAAAATATTCATATCCACAGAAGTAATAATTAGCAGTGAATCAGTAATGATTTTATTCTAATTAAAAAGATTTCATCATGTTTTTTAAAAAATGATAAAAACCAGCACTGTTTTTCTCAAAATTTTGTTCCCCTGCACACCAAGAACAAAAATAAAAGCAGAACCTAAAATACTCAGCACAACAATTTCCTTCTTAATTTTAATAATCACCTATAAAGGGATTTTTGGTTTGAATATTAAAAGCTTCCAGAGATTGTTTTTTGTTCACTGAAGATACTTCAGATTTTTCCTATTTGTCAGTGTATTATAATTTCAGCCCAATGAAACTTCAGATTTAATAGTATCAGGCCATTCTGCTACATAGTACTGCCCAATATACCAGATTCCTAAAGCAAAAATCTAGTTCCTTCAGACCTCCTAGTCTCTGGTATATTTCTTCCTCAGTTGTTCTTATACAAATGACAACATGTTCTGTGTAATAGAAAATGTCCATAGTGCCTGTGTTGAAATAACAAAATACCTATGAAAATGAAAGAGTAGTAATGATAGTTGGTTTAAGAAATAAACAGAACATGCATCTTGTCTTGTATTTCTTATTACTGTAGCTGGAAGTAGATAGTATTACCATGTAATTGTAACATCAAGGATATATGTTCTGAAGTATTAGAACAAATAACATTAAGTATTTGTGGAACAGGTTAACAAGAATAAGTGACACTGAGTTAAGCCAAAAGTTTCTGAAACAACCCCTCTCCTTTAAGAATAAATTCTTTTCACTATATACTTCATATTGCCTATGATTTTTAAACTGCCAGCAGAGTTCGTCCTGGTAGCTATGCAAATGACTAGGCTCAAGAAACTAATTTAAACTTGCCAATGAAATGCTGTAAAACAGCAGGGAGACTTTACTGTCTAAAATTAAACACCTGGCTTTATTATTAGGTTCATTCTCTGGACATATTATCTCTTTTTTTGTTTGTTTTGCTTTTGTATTGACCAAATGAGTAACATTAGCTTCTAACTTTAGGAGCTCAGAACTGCTTTTAAATTAGATGTTAAAAGTAGCCAGTAGGTGTTAGAGAATGGCTTGCAGAAAAAGGCCATGGGTCTGTGCAGGAGCTGATTACAGCCATCTGATGTAAAGAAAGGAAAAAACCCAGGGTATAGTTATGCTAACAGGGAAGGAGATTCAGGGCACAGTTATGCTAACAAAGGACAGTTATGTTAACAAAGAGAGAAACTGAGGTACACAACGGCCTTGAGTGTGATGGTTAACAACCTTTGGGGATAAAAAAAGCCAGAAGAAGGAGGAGTTGTGGCATACTCGAAATACCACAAGGGACTGGGATATTATAATGTAACCTTTTAGATGTATCCAATAGATTTATGATTAGTATGCATAATTATAGTGAGTGCTTATATAAGGTGTGATTTCTTGCAATAAAGTAAAGCTTGCTTTATCATTCACATTGAATCGACTGCTTGCTTTCTCCGTCCGCCCGCAAGTAGGTGAACAACTCATGCACTGAATTTTGAATCAAGATGTGTTTAATATTTGCCTTTATAGTCAGGCATCAAATTTGACTCATTTGCCCATTCTCACTATGGCATTACCATCCATTCTGTGAAGAACTCACAACAATTATGACTTTCCTTAAAGCACAGAAAAATTATTCAGTGAAGCTTTCTGGAAAGTGCTGGACTGCACTTAAAGTATTCTTTATTCTTTATAACTTTTGCATAATCTTTGTTTTTCAAATAATAATAACAAACAAACAAACAAAAAAAACACAATGCTGTATTACTCATTTGGTAAGTTTATTCACCTTGGATACTATTACACAAAAGTTAAAAACATTGCACTGCAAGACTGGGACTATGGACAGTGTGGACATCTATGCATTTGCTTTTGTTTCCAAATACATCTATCCCTATTTGACCAATGATTGTGGTGGGTGACTGGAAAATGTAGGAAGGAAAGGCATACCAATTTGCACATTTCCAGTAGGTTTTTAATTTACCTTTCCAGAATTCAAGTCAGTAAATGGTGCTTCAGTGCTTATTTGTTCTAGTTTTTTGTTTACTTAAGGGGATTTCTGTCACACTAGGAAAAAGAAAAAAATAAGTTATAAGAAGGTCGTATTTGTGTGTTACCAATTTTTCATGTCTTACACTATATATTTACTTAAAAATTTTAGCAGTTTAAGAATATCAGTAAAGAACAGATGCATTTTCAATTAAGGTTTTAAACAGATACCACAATTCAGTTTAATAAATATAGTTGAAAAATGATAATTGAAGGGTCCTAAACCTGAAATTGGACAAACACAAGCAGTTCTATTATCATCTTTAGCAGTGAAGAGCTCTTTCATATGCCAATAAGAACTGACATCTTAGTCAATATTAAATCTTGTGAATTGACCTGACTTGCTAAATGAGAAAGTACCTTAAACGTGAAAAGTGACTTGAATAAGGTCAATGATGGTTCTCATTATATACTAGAAAAAAGGTATTTAATACTGCGTGCTTGAGACGGATTTTTACTTTTTTTCTGGTCATTACTTCTTAGTTTTACTTGGTTTTATCATGCCATGCATGTTTTATCATAGTACTGATTGAAACAATGATGCCCAAATATATTTATTGTCAATGCAACATCAGGAAATGTCCTTCTGTGTTATGTAAATCAATGAGGAAAAGCAAGAATGTGTTAGAAATGAAAGGTTTACTTAAAATAGAAAATCAGCACTATTACAGGCCTAAAATACTTGTTTCATAATCAAATCAAGAATGGTTGAAACACAGAGGGCCTTGAATAAATGAACATATATTTTTAAATTATTGTTGTTATTATTATTAATATTATGAAAGAGGCACAAATGAAACAAACCGAAAAGCTTTCTGACTTTAAAAATATTTTCCTTTTTGTTTGGAGACCTTTGGACTTCTTTTGCTTCCATGTGATCTGCTGGCAATACATTCCTTAGAATTAGTATTTATATATTGACTCCAAATTATTTACTGGAAATAAGTTTCTAAAATCACAGTCACAATGTTCTATGGTTCTATATGGTTAAATTTTATAACAGAGATTTTGGATTGTAATTAAAAGCAGTGTTAGGATACAAAATTAAATCTTTTGAGGACACTGTTTTGTACATATAGGCCAAGTATCTTTGGAATATACATAGTCTATACAGTTCAATATCTTCTCTCTGGTATTTACCAAAGACAGAAGAATATGTCTATCTATATTAAGTCCTTCTCTGCAAAACTGAAATGTAAACACCAGTTCACATCTAGATTTTTTACTGAATGTTTCAATAGTTTAACTGGTGGAGGAGTGTAAAAACAAAAGCAAAGATAGAGTAGCAAAATGGAAATAATCAGCAGTATTAACCAACAGGTAAATCCCCTCATCCTTTTAATATATGAACCATAAGTGATTTGGATATTAAAATATTGGGATTCAACAGGATTATTTTAATTAAATAAATTCCGAGTCTAGATGGTTTTAGTTCAATGTATCAATATAGCATTGGTTTTGTGGTATGGGACTCGTTAACTGGGTCAGATATCAATGTCATTGTGTCTCTTCTGAGGAGATTATGTTAAATTTATCATCAGAGTCAGGTTTCCCAAAATAATTTTATGGGCTATATTTTTAGTACCCAAACTAAATAAAACGCCAATAAAACATTTAAATGTTTTCCACTAGGAAGATTTCTAGTTTAAACTGGTTTGTGGAGTGCATCATTTAAATGTACAACGTTAGTGGCTTTAAAATGTGAGACAGAATGCTAGTTCTTCTGTCATTTGGTCATTATATAACCTTTGGGGTTTTTGGTTTTTAAATGTAAATGTACAGTATAATTTGCAAGTGGCTCAGAATAATTTGGGCGCCCGTCATGAGGCTAGTGTCACACCTCTGTTTCCTCAACAAGGCGTTGAGGAAATGAGTTACTCTTAAAAGTTCTGCTTCTGTCAAATCCACATGAAGGAGTGCATACACACATGAAGCAGTTCATTTCAGAGAATGAATGGGAAGACATTTTGGTGAGGAGATTCTTTCTTTTTTCTTTTTTCTTTTTTCTTTTTTTTTTTTTTTTAATTAGGTAGTAAGAAAAATACTGTAGCATCTGCCCAAAAATTGTCTCTAGAAATACAATAAAATCTTTAGCAATCAGATCACCCGTACTTAAAAAACTAATTTTCCTGTGAAGTTGTCAGAAGTTCTGAAGGAGGAAAGCTGTATGAACATAAAAGATGAGGAGAAACTACAATGATTACTGTGTACATTATATATTTGGAATAAATATGTCTTGAATAAAATTTTCATATCAAGTGTGGTCACAGACTTTCACTGGGTTGTGAGGGCCCTAACTAGGAAAAAATTGTACCTGCAACTGGCACTTAGGCCACCTGGAATGGGACTGTCTGTGTTCACACTATTGAATGCCCTTGTGTCTTTGCCTTTGACCTCTAAACCAGCCTGGCATCCAAACTATGTATCAGAAATCTGTGAGCTAAATCTTGAGACGTGTTCACAAAGCCCCGAGAAGTGCCCTTTGGCCTGCAAGAAAACTATACCAGGGATTCTTCTTACAATTTAATAATACAGAAATGGTGTTTTGCTTTACCAATACAGACATAGCCACAGATGCTCTCTCTATGCACTGCAAAACATGGCTTCTGACACAAAGGGAAGCTGTATGATTGTGTGGGGGTGAAGTCTATTGACTGACTTCAGAACAAGAATGGTTATGTTGGCAAGCACTGTCCATCTGTAGGACAAGCCAACTAATGGCTGGTGCTGAGGGCTTGACATCCAAGTGTTTCAGGAAGAGCTTTGGGCTGAATTTGCTCTATGGACTGCTTATACCATGGACTGAGTGGCCGTTTGCAGCTATCTGTGTCACTGGGATACATCTTCAAATTTAGCTTCATCTGAAACTATTTCTAGCTCAAGATTCTGCCACATTCTCCATGCATATCACAGCTTATAAATTTATACTTACTAAACTGGATTTTATTAGATCCACTGCTTCACATAACACAAGAGGGTGGTATTCCCTTCCTATCCCTTGTGATCTCTCTGTGTCTCTGTGTGTCTTGGGAGGTATATGTGTGTACTTATATAAATATATAAATATATGGTCATACATTCCTGAGAGACCTTTATCATACGTATGTTTCTGCAATTATTATTTCCAAATACATTAGCAAGAAAAGTAGGCCTTGTAAGATAATAGATGAAATTCCCTTGCTGTTTGTATTTTTTTCCATTTCTTTTCCATTTTGCCAGTGCATCATGAATTTTCTTCACAGTAGTTCAATATATGCTGTGTATTCATGAATAAAAAGATTTCATAAATGTGATAGTGAGATTCTGATTTTTCTTCCTTTATTAGTGGAAAATTACCATTATTTTAACAATATCAATGAAGCTACTCAAGGAGTAATAAATAATTCTCAGAGCACATAATGTTCTAATGTATTTATTATTTGCACCTAATTATTTATTTTCTTTAATTGTATGTTAACAAATTGAACACACACTTAAACATTATGTCAAGATCCACCAGGTAATGAGGTTTTATTTTAAAATTTATTATCAGTTTAAATCCTATTTAGGTCATTAATTCCAACAACATAAGATGAGTTTGATTCATTAATTGTCTCAAACACAAAACAATGAAGGCATCATGAATTAGCATTGAATTCTGAATTAAACTAGGTGATTTGCTCTACTGTGCCAGTTAACTCTTGTAAAACTATTCATGGACTTGCATAGGCTTGTTAGTTTGAATACTTTCTAGGAAGCTCATAAGGAAATATAAAAAGCCAAGGTTTTTCTCCCCATGATGATAGGCAAATACTGAAGATAATATGCATCTTCAGACATACCAGAGAAGGTATTTGTTAGTTTCTTAAATAGTTAAAAAAATCCCAGAGCACAAAGCAAAAATTTGAATGGAATCTATTATTTATTAAAACTACTGAAACATGCATAGAATTTATAGATTTCAATCAGATACTTTAAGTAAAATCTAACCTTGTTTGTTTGTTTGTTTAGATATCTTTGCTGTGAAAGCAGTGACAGAAAAAATAAATTTAAAACTCTATTGAAGTCCATGAATATCAGTTCAGGTAATTACAGAGCAAGAAGTCTGACATAAAATATCACATCAAAGAACAAATTAACACAAATTATGAATAGATTATTTCTGTACAAAAATTACACTGGCTGCCAGTGTGTTTCTATGGATTTATGTCATTGTTTATGTCACAGAGATATTACTTTAGGAAATTCTAGATAAAAGATGCTGTATCTAGGCTTAAGTCAGTCGGTGGACTTATGAACACGCAGATATTTCATGATACATTTATAATGTTACATGATACTTGTGAAAATTCCCACTAAATTAAAATTCATATGCTACTCAGTGAGGAGAAAATCTGGGATCAGATAGGGTCTTTAATCTAGGAGGAAAAATCTAAATAAAATTCAGTGTTTGGACAAAAAACAGAGAAATCCAAATGAAAAATTAGGCTTCATTGTTAGGCATAAGGACTGGGAAAAAAGTTACTGACAGGACTTCTTTATTCCTGATTTTGTTGCAGCCAAGAAGGTTGTCTTTTAGGAAGACACAAGCTATTGCTCGCTTCTGAATCTAAACTGTATGGTTGGTAAATACAGAGGCAAGCTGTCATACATCAAAATAAGAAACTGAACATCAGGGTGTTGCTATTATGACCTCCTGAGTCCCATTAAAGATAAGTAGGATCAGCAGGGCAGGTAATCACGGTGTCTTAGTTGGTTCTGAGAGGAGACCTTGGATTTAAGGAAACTACAGAGCAGCTGCAAAGTATTTGTACTAAGGCCTGTCTTTTGCCAATATGTGTGTGCACTAGCAGAACCTCTTGTCATCATGTTCCCTCGTGATTATTAACCTCACACAAATGTCTGGTTATAGAAGCTGTGATATTCAAGACGAGGCAGTGGTTGAAACTTACTATAAAAAATATGTTCACTATATTAAAAAAGAACAAAATGTAGTGATTTTATGTAGTTCAAACTGGAGCTCACCTAAAGCCTACTTCTTCACATAATCCTGTGAAAGGGACTGAGCAAAATGACAGGGATTGCCTGATTCGATTCAAAAGGGTCACTGTGCTGAGCTTCCTGGCAACAGCTAGAAAGCATATACTTGCAAAAGCAGTTGAATTAGTGTTTAAATGTCAAACATTCAGTAAAAGGTGCTAGAACCATTATTGCTACTAGAAGATACACAGCTGAAGCAATTACATGGCAATACACAGTTCATTTAGATTGTAAACATAAATTTTAATCTACTTCTGTTACTCCCTTTGGCTGGGAGGATTTCCCATAAATATCTGCAAAGTCACACCACTGATCTTCTTGAAATCCCTTTTGAAAGTCATTCTTTGACAAGAAAACAGGATCTTCAGAACAGCTACTGTCCTGAAGCTGAATACACTAACCCACAGCCAGACCTTTATTACAGCTTCTTGACTTTCCAATTCTCTGCTCTCCACATGTCTTTATCACCTTGCTCAACTTAATGTGGAGTTTACAATAATTTTGTTATGGGTAGATTTTACTTCAGCTTCTATAAAACATCAGCCATGGTGGTTTTAAGTATTTACTTTCTAGATTACACGATTAATCAGCTAAAGCCAAGAGAAATGTGAAAGATGACTAAGAAAAATAAACTTATTGTTGACTGAGTTCAAATTTGCTATTCAGAGATCTGCTTCTCCAGTGGAAATATTTTACAAATTTGCAAATCAAAAAAGGTTCAAAACCACTGATCTAGCAAAATGGTATTCTATTTAATGACTTTGATTTGTAATCTGTAAGACTGGGAAGCAGTCTGTGAACAGACAGTGTGCAGGACAGATTGTGCAGGTGTTGGCTGGGATAGAGTTAATTTTCTTTATGATAGCTAGTATAGGACTGTGTTTTGGATTTACGACCAAAACCAGTGTTGATAATACAGGGATGTTTTCATTATTGCTGAGCAGTGCTTGCACACTGTCAAGGTCTTTTCTGCTCCTCACCCCACTCCACCAGCGAGTAGGCTGGGGATGCACAAGAAGCTGTCAGGAGACACAGCTGGGACAGCTGTCCCTAACTGATCAAAAGGATATCCCATCCACACGGCATCATGCTCAACATATAAAGCTGGGGGAAGAAGGAAGGGGAGGGACATTTAGAATGATTGTGTTTTTCTTACCAAATAACCATTACATGTTGTTGTTGTTTGAGCTCAGAGGGCAACCAAGCACCATGCAGTCACTCACTGCCCAGTTCCCCACCAGCATCGAGAAGGGGAAATAAGCAGAGATGTCATTCACTCCCCTCTTCCCACCCACCACTGGGAAGGAGGGAAGCAAAAGACCCAGGGACTTGAGACAAGGCCAGAAACAGATGATCTCATTCTTTAAAGCACAGGTAAAAGACAGACTCGTTAGGGGAAGAAAAAAAGTGCAAACAAGGTGTGGCATGTAAGAAGGATGTGGCATGACAGGGCATGCCAGTAAGGCATGTGGACAGGGCATAATCCCTCTCCTAGCTCTAGAGTTTATCTTAGCTAGTAGTCATTTCATTGTCCTCCATGAGTAGACTGAGCTATGGTCTTCACTTGGGTCAAAACCAGCACCACAAAGAATGTGGCGACCCAGACGGAGCTGCCACATAGACATGCAGCAGTCCAGGTCCTGGGCTGCAGGGAGTGCCTGAGCCTGTCAGTCCTGCCAGAGGGCAGAATGGACAACACCTGTGGGTGACCTGCTCAGCCTTGTGGCAGAACTCAAAGAGGTTGAAGATTAAGAAGTATTAGGGAGTGTGAAAGGGAAATTGATTGGTGGAGTAACACCCTAGCACCCCTAAAGCAACTGCATCAAATGGAGGCTCCAAAAGATGCAGGCGATCCCTTGCCCTCTGCTACCACACAGAAGGAGAAGACTTAGAGATGGGGGAGACTGGAGACAGGTCCCTGCTCAGGGAAGCAGGAAAATCCCCTCCCAACCTCCCTCACCCTCCATGGTGTCCCTTCACAATAGATTCGGAGCCCTGGAACTTGTGAATGAAACAGAGAAGGATGAAAAAAATGAGCCAATTAAGGAGGAAGATGAAGGTCCACCAAGGCTGGGTTCTTCCTAGACCATGTATTGAAACTATTTCTATAAAGAAGTGCAGAAGGGTCATTGTAGTGGGTGACTCCATTCTGAGGTGTGTTGAATCCCCAATATGCAGACCGGACCCACTGTGGGAGATATGGACATGCATACGACCAATATGATCAAGCAATGCCAATTTATTGAGGGTAAACAAGTCCTTTTATAATGCTTTCTCCTGTGCTCGCGAACGGTACGTCACACAATTCCTTATGATTGGATAGTTAGCTTTGTCCATGTGCTTCAAGCCTTCTTGCGATTGGATATGTGCTGGTTTAGGCCCTGCCGGGACCGGAGACCACGTTGCTGTTGTCCCTCCCCCACCCTCGGACACAAGTAGGGCACAAACCCCAGGGTTGAAATAAGAAGAAATTTAATACAACAGTGTAATAAACAATCTGAACAACAACAATAGCAATAATAACAACAATAAACAGTAATAACAATAAACAAAAGATATACAGAGATATACCGCAGTGAACACACCCAGCCCGCCGTGTGTGCTTTCTGCAACCCAAGCCACAAAGGAAAGCTTCCCGCGCTGCTGCTCCAGACCTGACATCAGCATGGTATGAATAACCCGCCTGGAGATCCCTTCCCCTTGCTGGGGAAACTTAACCCTATCCTAGCTGAACCAGTACAGATAATAAGAATGTCTTTCTCCGCCCAACCCATCTCCTGGACTTGTTTGTTTGCTGAGTTCTTTGTTCTCCCTTCAGGCCTACGTCCTTGTCATGTCCTTGCTGAGGCTGAGGCTCACATCAGTCGTGCACACATGCAGGACTGCTCACATGTCCATTATCTCGCAGAAAGTATCCCTATAACCCACTTCATAGGGAAGTCTTCTGCCTTCCAGGGTTCTGGGTAAAGGGTTTAATGGTAAAACTCCCAACTCTAGTGAGACCTAAGGAATACCTACACTCTCTTGGTTTTTCAGGTGGCTAGTGACATTACCAGGAGAAGTACAAAATCAATGAAGAGAGATTTCAGGGCCTTGGGAAAAATGGTTAAGGGGTCAGGGGCACAAACAGTGTTCTCCTCCATCCCTTCAGTTGCAGGGATGGATGAGGAAGATTACAGAAGGCGGCAACAGATGAACTTGTGGCTCTGAGACTGGTGTTACCATCAGGGCTTTGCATTTTTCAATCACGGGTTAGTATACTATTATATAGTATAGGATGCCAGACCTTTTGGCAACAGTTGGGATACACCTGTTCCAGACAGGGAAAAGGATCTTGGAGCAGAAGTTAGCTGGGCTCATTGACAGAGATTTAAACTAGATTTGAAGGGGGAAGGGGATGAAACTGGAAGTCCCAGATTTAAGCTCCAGTGAAGATTACCAGAGTTTCTGGGATGGTGTGCAAGTGATGACCCTCACCCTGTCATCTCAGTGGAGGCAAGGGATGGAGACATGCAGCACAACAAAGATGCAAGGATATTGATAGATCAGTAACCATGGTAACACCTGTGAAATGTCAGGCTAGAATTAGGACCTCATAAATGCAAAAAGGTACTGGAGACATCAGCCCATCTGAAGTGCATCTATATCAATGCACACAGCATTGGTAACAAACAGGAGGAGCTTGAAGCGATGATAAAACAGGAAAATTACGAAGTAGTGGCTATCACAGAAACATGGTGGGATGTATCCAGTGACTGGAGTGTGCCAACTGATGGCTACAAGCTCTTTAGGAGGGACAGACAAGGAAGGAGAGGCGGTGGGGTGGTGCTGTATGTTAGGGACAGTTATGATTGCTTTGAGTACAAGTGTAGTGAAGAGAGGGTGGAGCATCTTTGTGTTAGAATCAGTGGGGAAGCCAACAGGGCAGATGTTGCGGTAGGAGTCTACTATAGGCCACCCACCCAGGACAGAGAGGTGGACAAAATATTCTACAGGTATTTAGGAGAAATCTCACAATCACTTGCCCTTGTTCTTGTGGGAAACATTAACTCCCCAGACATCTGCCGGAAATACAACACAGCAGAGTGGGACCAGTCCCAGAGATTCCTGGAATGTGTGGGAGATAACTTCCTGACACAGCTGGTGAGAGAACTGACCAGGGAAGGTGCCCTGCTGGATCTCCTCTTTGCGAACAGAGAAGGACTGGTGGATGATGTGGCGGTTGGAGGACAACTAGTGCACAGTGATCATGCAATAATAGAGTTCTCTATTCTTAGAGATTCCAGGAGAGGGGGTAGCAGAACTGAAGTCCTGGACTTCCAAAGGGCTGACTTTGTCTTGTTTAGGCACCTGCTTGACAATACCCCTTGGGAGACAGTCCTGAAGGGTACAGGGGTCCGGGAAGGCTGGGCACTCTTTAAGAAGGAAGTGTTAATGGCTCAGGAGCAGGTGGTCCCCAGGTGCTGTAAGAGAAGCTGGCACCAGAAAAGACCACCCTGGCTGAACAGGGAGCTTTGGCTGCAACTCAGGGAGAAAAGGAGAGTTTATGACCTTTGGAAGACAGAGCTAGCCACTCACAATGATTGCTAAGAGGCTGCGAGACTAGGGCAGCAATAAGGAGGTCTAGATGGAACATCCAGATGGAAATTGATCCGGTTTCAGTAGTCAAAGATAACAAAAAATGTTTCTATGAGTTTGTCAACAGCAAAAGAAAGAACAGGGAGAGTCTCCATCCCCTCAGGATTAGGAAATACGGTAACAAGTGATGAGGAGAAGGCTGAGGTCCTTAATGCCTTCTTTGCCTCAGTCTTTAATACCAAGACTAGTTGTACTGAGGGAATCCAGCCTCCTCAGCCAGAAGACAGAGACTGGGAGAACAACCCCCCCACAATCCAGGGGACAGAGGCCTGCTGCATCACGAAGACACACACAAGTCTGTGGGACTGGATGGGTTACAACTAAAGGTGCTAAAGAAGCTCCCTGGTATGGTTGCTAAGATGCTTTCCGTCATTGACCAGCAGTCATAGCTGACCAGGGAGGTCCTGACAGATTGGAAATTGGCCAGTGTGATGCCCATCTATAAGAAGGGTCAGAAAGATGATCCAGGAAATTACAGGCCTGTCAGCTTGACTTTGGTGCCTGGGAAGCTGATGGAACAGCTCATCTTGAGTACCATCATATAGCATATGTGGGACAACCAGATAATCAGGCCCAGTCAGCATAGGTTTAGGAAAGGCAGGTCCTGCTTGACAAACCTGATGTCCTTCTACAACAGGGCAACCTGCTTATTGGATGAGGGAAAGGCTATGGATGTTGTCTACCTTGACTTTAGTAAGGCCTTTCACACCATTTCCCACAGCATTCTCCTGGTGAGACTAACTGCTTGTGGCTTGGATAAGCACACAGTTCACTGGAAAAAAACCTAACTGGATAGCCAGGCCCAAAGAGTTGTGGTGAATGGAGTTAAATCCAGTTGGCAGCAAATCACAAGTGGTGTCCCCCAGAGCTTGGTTTTAAGGCCACTCCATTTTAACATCTTTATTGATGATCTAGTGTTTTGCCAATTATTAGGCCTAGCATAAAGGACACAGCCAGGATAAAGATGAACCAATAACCAAATTGTATTTGACACAAAAGGGTCAGGACATGGGTGAGCACTGGGGGTACAAACAAGTCAGTCAGATTATACATAATGAACACCAATCCCAATGACTCCAACAACACCACCACACAACCAACAATGGGTGGAATAAATGTTGGAATGCAGTCTCCCATAGAAAGGATGGGAGACAAACAAGTCAACAAACCAAATACATAAGAGGAAACTACATACTGAATCTCTACACAGCCCATGTTTACAAAAGCCAGACCTGACTGGAGCCCAGTTCCAGGGAGGCAGGAGATCCTTCCCCAACAGGGAACTCTGCAAAATGCATCAAACAGACAGACACACCACCATTTACACAAGTGGTCCCAGCTTTTATCCCCAAGTGGGACATCTGACCTTTGGTTACTCAATGCAGATACCTGGGGCTCATTTACCCAATGGCTCTGTCTGCCAGGCCGGCACCACCCTGGAGGGAAGCCTAAAGGTAAACTCACACCCCTTTGTGAAGGGCTGTGGGAATCACCTGTATGTCAACTTTAATTTGGGGCTTGGTGTTGAAACCTCAGCATTTCATCTAGATGAGGGGATCGAGTGCACCCTCAGTCAGTTTGCCGATGACACCCAGTTGGGTGGGAGTGTTGATGTGCTCGAGGGTAGGGAGGCTCTGCAGAGAGACCTGGACAGGCTGGAGCCATGGGCTGAGACCAACTGGAGGAGTTTCCATAAGGGCAAATGCCGGGGGCTGCCCTTGGGCCACAACAACCCCCAGCAGCGCTACAGGCTTGGGGAGGAGTGGCTGGAGAGCTGCCAGTCAGAGAGGGACCTGGAGGGGTTGACTGACAGCTGGCTGAACAGGAGCCAGCAGTGTGCCCAGGTGGCCAAGAAGGCCAATGGCATCCTGGCTTGTGTCAGCAATAGCGTGGCCAGCAGGGACAGGGAAGGGATCTGACCCCTGTACTCGGCCCTGGTGAGGCCACCCCTCGATTCCTGTGTTCAGTTCTGGGCCCCTCACTACAAAAAGGACATTGAATGACTCGAGCGTGTCCAGAGAAGGGCAACGAAGCTGGTGCAGGGTCTGGAGCACAGGTCGTACGAGGAGCGGCTGAGGGAACTGGGGGTGTTTAGTCTGGAGAAGAGGAGGCTGAGGGGAGACCTCATCGCCCTCTACAGCTACCTGAGAGGAGGTTGCAGAGAGCTGGGGATGAGTCTCTTTAACCAAGTAACAAGTGATAGGACAAGGGGTAATGGTCTCAAGTTGTGCCAGGGAAGGTTTAGGCTGGATATTAGGAAGCATTTCTTTCCAGAACAGGTTGTTAGGCATTGGAATGTGCTGCCCAGGGAGGTGGTGGAGTCCCCATCCCTGGAGGTGTTTAAGCGTTGGGTTGACATAGCACTGAGGGATATGGTGTAGTTGAGAACTGTCAGTGTTAATAGGTGGAGTAGTTGATCTTCAAGGTCTTTTCTAGCCTTGATGATTCTGTGGTTCTGTGATAAATTTAAAACAGAGACTAAAACCAACATCACTTAACAGACAGAGTAGGGCCGTAAGAAGCATTTCCACATCTTTTAAACACCTTCCCCCATCCCTTCCTTCTTTCTGGGATCAGCTTTGCTCGCAATTTCTCTGTCTCCTCCCTGCCAGCAGTGCAGGGGGCAGGGAATGGGAGGTTCAGCCAGTCCTGCCCCTTCTTCCTCCTCAGGGGAGGGGAGAAATCAGGCATCCTTCCCGTATTCCAATGTGGTCCCCATCTCACAGGAGACAGTCTTCCACAAACCACCCACTTCTGACATCAGTCACCCCCATGGGCATGTGGGTCACCGCAGCCTATTGCAATCCTCCCAGCACCAAACTCCAACATCAGGGCCTTCTTCCCATGGGGTGCCAGCCTTCTTTGGGCACAGCCGCCTGGGTCAACGTGGGACCCCCGACAAGCTTCAAATTCGCATCTGCTCCACCATGACCTCCATGGGTGGCAGCTGGGGGTGACCCTGCCATCTCACCGTGGGAGTCTCTGCCCCAGCACATCTCTTGCCCTCCTCCTCCTTTATTCCACTGACCTCAGTGTTCACACAGATGTTCTCCTCGCAACTTCTCCTTAGAGCTCCTACTACTCCGCCTCACAGGTTCCCCTTCTTAAATACCTTCTCACGGAGGCAGAGTTAATGTCTCAGCCTTGATGCAAAGACGGGTCAAACTTTGAGCCAAAGGAGCTTCGAGAAGTTCCTCAGAGGAGGCCACCACTGTAACCCCCTCTCCTGCTACCAAAAAAGCCCTGTCAGTCACTCAAACCAGGACACATGTGATGAAACCCTGCTTTCCTGGAGGTGGCTGAGCACCTGCCTGCTGATAGGAAGCCGTGAATGAATTCCTTGTTTTGCTTTGTTTGCGTGCATGATTTTTGCTTTACTTAAACTGTCTTCATCTCAACCCATAAGTTTTCTCACTTTTACCCTTCTGATTCTCTCCATATCCCACCAGCTGGGAGTGAGCGAGTGGCTGGGTGGGTTTTAATTGCCAGCTGGGGTTAAACCATGACACAGCTTTATACTATATGTATCAGACTTCTTGTACATGGGATGCTCAGCTACACTGAATTGTAGCTGATATTATGTATGACATTTTCAAACTGAAAGCCCACTTCCTAGGCAGTCTAACTACTTCCCTTAATATTGTGCTAATAAGAACTAAATCAATAGTAGGTAAAGTTTTTGTTAACAACATCATTATATGATGATGTATCAATACTTGCTGGCAATTAAAAATCCTTTTTCAGATGAAGGTTGTGAGGGTAAACAAAACATAAAAATTACCTAAAATGTTGCTCTTTCTATGTCCAATATAGAAGTTTCCTGAAAGCTTGATTATGGAAAACTAGAAATATCAAGGAAAAATTTCCTTTTTTTTTTTTTTTTAACTGCCTCCTGCTACCCCTTCAAATCTGGGAATTTTGGTTGTATTATATCATTTTAAGAAGACTGACACAGAAATGCACTAGAAGCATGTTGTTATTTTATAAACCTCAGATAACAGGTAATTCTGAATTATGGAGTCACGTCATGTGATTTTGCTTATTATGAGTGTTAGTTCTAAGCACCAGGAAGAATACAAGAGCAAGACAGTATAGATTTAGGCTTGAACTGTGACAAAATTAGAGTCTGATCAAGCAATTAGGTATCATGTGTCAGGATGAATCTTTATAACACAAGTAGTCTTAAGTACTTCAGAGCTGCTTTGTTATGCAAAACCGTTGATGAGTGATAGCTGTTTATTTATTTGTTCTTATATTAGCATTTCTTAAGGTAAGGTGCACACTTACAGACCTAGCAGCTATTTTGGTGATTTCATTGAGTTTTGCAACTTAAGAGTCTTCTTTCCTCTATTGTGTATGCAGGGTTACTCTTAAAACATGTTTACTTCCTTTTCTTCATATCAAAGAAAGCAGAACTTCAGTCATTCTTCAGCCATGGCCATTTGGAAAAAAGTAACTGTGATAATTGTAACTCACTTGTTCTACTCTCCACCCTTGCGGCGGTTGGGACCATTTGATGATGGTGCATGCTGAAACTATAGTAGTAGGTTCACTGAAGGATTAGTTGCTGTTATCTTTAGTAAGCACTTGCCAGATCTGCCTAAAGCAATCATAAATTATTCCAGTTCTGCTGCACACTAGCTGAATCTGCCATATGGCAGTAGTGTGGAAATGATCCAGACCTAGTAAGAAGTTATTTCTTTTTTTAGCTTCCTCCTTACCCTAATAAAACATGTTTATTTGCTATTTTCACTGGTTTTGTTGTTATATAAATATAGTGGAAAAAGTAAAGTGTTTTATAAATTATGTCTGCTATAAAGAAAAGGTTCTATTAGTAACTGAAGTAGTATGAAAATTTAACTTCTCTTTCCTTTGGGATTTCTGACTCTAATCCCTTATGGTCTGAGAAACCTCCAGCACGAGGCCATGGTATAATGATTATTCAGCTTATATCTGTACACTATTTATTTTTAAAATTTTTTTGTCTAAAAATCACTGACATACCTCTGCCTCAGTGTCTTAGAATCATGTGCTCTTCATGTGAAGACATTCCAGGAGGTGAAAAGTTTCCTACCTTTATCACTTTAGCTCGCTTTTCTGCATTTGTTGCATTCAAATATATAGTCAGATAAGCTTTTTAAAACATGCGAATGATGCCTCTAGCCACTTGACCACACACAGGGACGCTTTTGGAATTTGTCTGGAAACTGCAATTTAGAATCAATGAAGACCCCAACCCTAAACAACACACATCTTTCACCAGGTTCTTTCTGCCATTTTTATTCAAAGTGATTGTTTTTAAATATTAATCTCCATATACAATGACCTATTTTCATTTTATTAAAAAGTACTTGGAATAGATACAGATTTTAAATAATAATTTTCCTTTATGGAACAGAATGCTTCATCCATATAGTTCAGATATTTTATAGTGTCTCACACAGTTTCTTTTCAGATGCTAAAGCTGTGATTGCTTATGTCAGTTGCTGATATCAACTGAATATTCACACAGATAATAAACCATAATTGGATATTTAATTAAAATAAAAACAGTGTAGAACTGCATAACTATTCTGAAGATGGAAAGGGGAAATTCATACTACCTTCATTTGGCCTGCTGTGCTAGAACTCCTTGTTAAGTTGTCCTTGTTAATGGAAAGAAACAGAAGCAGATTCAGGTAATATCCTTTAGGAAGTAAATGTCCTTCCAATAATTGTTTTATACTATGCAAATCTGGTTCTACCAATATAAAAACTGTTGGTTTAAAACATCTCTAAAAATTAGGAATTAGAATCCACTGCCAAAACATATTAGTCACAAGGTAGAGAAAAAAATTGTCTTTGTTAGACATGACAGATCTTTCTGGACTTTTGTAGGTTTTGGGTTTTTTTGGTTGATCATGAAACTTTGAATTTCCACTAAATTTACAGCATTTCATATATTTTTTATTGTTTCTTTTATAGGCAACTCAGATACTTGCTGATACCAATGTCAGTGAAGAAGGAGGGGAAGGAGGCGCTCCAGGTGTCAGAGCAGAGGTTCCCCTGCAGCCCGTGGGGCAGCCCATGGTGAGGCAGCTGTGCCCCTGTAGCCATGGAGGTTAATGGTGAAGCAGATCTCCACCTGCAGCCCATGGAGAACCCTACACTGGAGCAGGTGGATGTGCCCAAAGGAGGCTGTAACCTCATGGGAAGCCCACGCTGGAGCAGGCTCCAGGCAGGACCTGTGAACCCATGGAGAGAGGAGCCCATGCTGGAGCAGGTTTGCTGTCAGGACTTGTGACCCCATGGGAGAGACCCAAGCTGGAACAGTCTGTTTCCGAAGGACTGCACTCTGTGGAAGCGACCCAGGCTGGAGCAGTTTGTGAAGAACTGCAGCTCATGGGAAGGATCCATGTGGCAGAAGTTTGTGGAGGACTGTCTCCCATTGGAAGCAGGGGAAGAGTGTAAGGAGCCCTCCCCCTGAGGAGGAAGGAGTGGCAGAAACAATGGGTGACCACAACCCCCATTCTCCAAGCCCCTGTAACACTTGGAGAGGTAGAGAAAATTAGGAGTAAAGGAAGACAGGAGGGGTAGGGGAGAGGTGTTTTCAAATTTGGTTTTATTTCTCATTACCCTACTCTGATTTGATTGGTAATAAATTGAAGTAATTTCTCCAAGTTGAGTCTGTTTAGACCGTGACAGTAATTGGTGAGTGACCTCTTCCTGTCCTTATCTTGACTCACAAGCCTTTAGTTATATTTTTCTCTCCCCTGTCCAGTTGAGGAGCAGTTTGATAGAGAGGCTTTGGTGAGTACCTGGCATTTAGACAGGTCAACCCACTGGTAAAATGGAGAGTGAACCAGCTCTCTGTTTCTCCATATCAAGCTTTCAGCTGGAGTATTATAATCCAGAGAAAACTGTTCTGACAGTTCTGATCTCAGTGATACAAGAAAACCAGGAAAGAGGCATAATTCTTGAGACTTTGAGTTCTAACACAGAGTTCTTTATTTGAGACCAATGTGTCCTGCATGTTAGAAAAGTTAACTTGTCAGGGTGTGCTGAAACACAACACTGCAAAATGTTCCATTCTTTTCCTAAAAAAAAAAAAAAAAAAAAAAAAGTGGTTTTTTTCAGATTATGTTTTTATCTACAGTACCAGTCTGTCATATTCAAATTTAGCTGATATTTCAAATATCCTTTTAGAAGAAACATATCAACTTTCCTTCTTCCTCTGCTGTGGCCAGTTATATCTGGCATTTAATTGAGAGTCTAAAATCTGAAATGTTATAATCTGAAGGGAGGCGGGGTAAAACAATGTTATGAACTAAATTCTGTGGATAAATTTGGTAACATTTCCCAAAATAAAATACATTCACATAAAAATGTTGGTTGCTCAATATTATTCATTTTTACATAGGTGGTCTGACCCAAAATGCACTGAAGTTAGTAAAAAGTTCTTACTGAACTTGGTGAGCTTTAGATCAAGCCATGAAGCTGTTTCACCTGCAGAGTTTAAAGTACCTACCAAATACAGGCATTATTCATCATCATGTATTGTCTTAAAAGAAGGAGAAATAAAGACATAAACCTCATCCAGACTCACAAAGCAATTCATGATGAGAATTAAGTATAGAACCCAATCTTTACTTGTATAGTGATAGTAGCAATAGTAGAAGTAATAATGACAATATCAAATAACAGTAGAGCACTGCTAACTAGAAAAGTACTGGATAATTGTGGTGTGTTGTCCTTGAAGATATATTCAGATGAAGGAATAATTCACACCATATTCTTGTATGTGAGTCTCCTCAGTTTTGCCATGTTTCTTATTGAAATTGTTTCATATTTGTAAAATAAATGAAATCTAATCTGTTGTACAACAATTTTGTTTTCTACATTTTAATCAAAGCAAGACAAAGCAAACCAAGGTTTGTGTGAAGCTTGGTCCTGTATTCATTAATACTGTGTAAATAACACTGACATCATATCAGTTCTTTAAAACAACTTACAGAGATCTACACTGCAAAGTTATTATTTATTACTTCTTTTCCAACAAATCTTTGTTGTATGAGTCTGTGACCACACATCACCTATACTGATTCTTTGCATCTTTAATTCTCAGACTTTATACTTTCCTTCATCTGGATTTTTCTTGCTGTAGATATTATAGAGTTATGAAATCTTATAAACCCAAGATTTAGAGAAAATAAACATCTGAAATTTTAGTACTTAAGAAAAGGCTGTGGCTAAATTTTGCATAAACTTGATATATTTTCATTCATAGATCTTCTTGTTTATACCAAAATTGTCTTTCTGCCTAGTGGGAGTTTTAATGGATGTATAATAATTTTATTTAATGTTCCACAGCTTTAAGTGAAAAACTGGTGAGTGCAGCTTAACCCAGTATAAACAATCATAAAGAGATGCAGATGGTTTCTCAGGGTTCAGTTTTCTCCAGCATATGGTCCCCAGCTCACTGGATGAAGATCACTTATCTCAGGCAGCAAACTGAAAACATATTTTTGGTCTATTTACCCATTGATTCATAAAAGAAGTAGGAAATATCCCTGCACTGAAGATAAGTGAGTATTATGGCCTACACTACACCTTCAAAGCCCAAATAAGTTGATAATATTATGTCATCTAAGGTCTGACTTTATTACCAGTAACTGCAGGAGATGTAAAGTTGATTCTATTCAAAGAGAATAACGCAAAGCTAAGAATAACTGAGATTTTATCAGATCTTACATATTTCTGTAGGGGATTCAGGTGGTTTTTCATGGGTTCTGTTGTTATTTCTTGATTAAATTAGGACAAGTCTTTGTTTTCCTAAATGGTATGCAAAATTAATTTTTCTGTTAACTCAGGGGGTTCATTACTTCCATTTTGAACTATCAACCCTCATTTCACATCCTTTTCTACTGAGGAGGAATTTTTCACAATTTCCTAATGGAGCTTGTATGACACAGATAAGTAAGACATTCTTTGATACAAGATCAGCTACTCACCAGTTCAACACCTGTAATCCTATGAACATACATTTTTGGAGGGCCTCTAATACTATCTAAATAACTATGCATCCAAATTATTATGTGAAAACATTTAGGAAGTTACATGATACATACATGTATGTGTGTTCATATGTATATATGTTTGTGAGTATGTGTGCACAGAAGACTCGGACTTCAAATATTTTAGAGGCGTATATATATAACCAGCAAATGTTTCTGGAGTTTGCACAGTTTATATATTTTTTTCATATTCTTATAAATTTCAGTACAGATCAATACACTCTACTATACTGAAATTCCTTTTTAATGTGGCCATCTGCTCTATCAGAAGACACAGGCATTTCATTTTAAGTTTTCACTTTTATCACTCCATTGTAGCAAAGCAGAAGAAAATTTAACAGCATTTAAGGGTAGAAAGTGAAGAAACAACACTTTTGCAGAATGTAAATTTTAAGTTGACCAATTTATCTCTTTTTCCTTGTAGACAGTCTCAGGAGAGCTTAACGATTCCCCAGCTGTGGAACTCCGCCTTTCGGGAGGTGGAAGAAGTTCTGATCTGAATTGAAAGACAAGCAGTAGAGTCTGTGAAATCATATCAACACTGTCACAGTATGTAAGAATGAACCTTTCATTGTGCAGCATACTAATGGCTGCCTCACCCTTTCCAGCAAACCTTCATCCATCTATCTATCTATCTATCTATCTATCTATCTATCTATCTCCATATTTAAACAGAACCACAGCATTTCCCCAGTACAATGGATTCAAGAACTGCTTTAGAGAACAGTTAAGTGAGGGACTCCAATAGGAAAGAAGAATGTAATTTATTATGACCACTTCCTTTACTGAGTAGATGTATTTTACAAGCTTCATTTTCTAATTATAGAGTAGGACTATATGCTTAATTTCTAAAAACTATGTACTATGGCTTCTGAAAATTCAATAATCGATAATCACTATGTTCATTTTCTACTCAAGCAGAAACATATCTTGATATTTGGTAGAGTGGATTTGGAGCATTGTGGAAGATACAGTATTCAAGGAGTCAGTGATCTTGAACAGGCCATGTCTAATCTATTGGGGTTCACATTTAGGGCTTGAGAACCCTGTATGTTATTAATGTAGTCTGTTACTTACATCTTTGGGAAAGGTAAGCTGTATGTCGATCAAGGGGTGGAGCGTAGTGATTCTGACCTAGAGACCATTGACATTTGAGAGTTGGTGATGCAACAATCAACCTGAGTAGGCACATGCCCTTGCTGTGCTGTTCACACCCTTCTGCTGCAGGATGAGTGCGGCCAATTCACCATAACAGAGGAGCCTGCTGCCAGCTCCCACTCCTTATCAGCAATTATGTCACCTGCATGGCCTTTTCTTTGTCTAATAGTGAAGCAAGTTCTCATGAAAGCATCCTTTAGGAATAGAGTTGTTTTACTGTGAGGGAATTAGATAGTAGCTTGAAGGACCAAAAGGGAGGGCTTCTCTCCATGGTCAGGATCTGCTTTGCTGTGCGCAGCATGCCAGGGGAAAATCCAAACAGACTCTGTCTGATGCTGCACAGGTGCCCACAGGGACAGAGGTTTACTCGCTAACTGTATTCCTCCTCTTATTCTGTCTTACTAAAGCAGTTAATTTGTTAAGCCATTCATTGTCAGGATTTTCTTACTGAGACCCAGAAGGAGCCCTGCACCATCTCACTCTCACTTCACACCTCCACCCCCAATGCATAACAGCGTATCTTTGAAAACCACAGGAAGAAAACAGAAGACATAACTATGCAGTTTATGCTTTTGAATACTGGAAACATAACTAAAACCACCTGTTCACTGGTTTTGTGTGGCAAAGTGTTGGTATTGGGGGGGGGTACAGGGGTGGCTTCTGTGAGAAGCTGCTAGAAACTTCTCCTATGTCTGACAGACTCAATGCCAGCCAGGGCCAAGACAGACCTGCTGTTGGCCAAGGCCAAACACCTCTGTAATAACATATTTAGAGGGGGGAAAAAAATCCTTGAACAACAGCTATTGCAAACAGAAAACAGAAGTGACAATATGTGAGAGAAACAACTCTGCAGACACCAATGACAGTAAAGAAGGAGGGGGAGGAGGTGCTCCTGGCACCAGAGCAGAGATTCCCCTGCAGCCCATGGTGCAGCCCATGGTGAGGCAGCTGTGCCCCTGCAGCCATGGAGGTCCACGGTGGAGCAGATCTCCATCTGCAGCCCGTGGAGGACCCCATGCTACAGCAGGTGGATGTGCCCAAAGGAGGCTGTGACGACATGGGGAGCCCGTGCTGGAGCAGGCTCCTGGAAGGACCTGTGGACCTGTGGAGAGAAGAGCTGGAGCAGGTATTCTGTCAGGACTTGTGACCCTGTGGGGGACCCACACTGGATCAGTCTGTTCCTGAAGGACTGCACCCCATGGAAGGGACGCAGGCTGGAGCAGTTCACAAGGAACTACAGCCCATGGGAAGGACTCACAACACAGTACGGAGAAGTTTATGGAGGAGTGTCTCAATGGGAAGGACCCCACTCTGGAGCAGGGGAAGAGTGTGAGGAGTCTTCTCCCTAAAGAGGAAGAAGCAGCAGAAACAACAGGTGATGAACTGATTGCAACCTCTGTTCCCGTTCCCTCTGCACCTCTGGACGGGAAGAGGTAGAGAAAACTGGGAGTAAAGATGAGCCTGGGAAGAAGGGACAGGTAAGGTGACGGTGTTTTAAGATTTAGTTTTTATTTCTCATTACCCTACTCTGATTTGATTGGCAGTAAATTAAGTTGCTTTTCTCAAACTGAGTCTGTTTTGCCAGTGAACTTAATTGGTGGATGATTTCTCCCTGACCTTATCTCCACCCACAAGTCTTTAGTTATATTTTTTCTCCCCTTTCCAGATGAGGAGGGGAGTAACAAAGAGACTTTGGTGGCCACCTGGCTCAACACACCACAAATATCTATAAAGAAGAAAGAATTGTAACTACACAAAATACCAGTTGACCATAAATTTCTGTCTCTTAGAGCACAGCTCTCTATGATGTCCACTAAATTTATCCATTCCTCAGATGTAGCTCCATAACGCAGTTTGCAGAAAATGTTAGGCCTTGCTTCCCTTCCAGTTCATATGACAATGGCCATATTTGCAGTGTACAATTAAGGAAAAGCTTTCTTAATGTTTGTAATTATTTCATAAAATTAAATCGGAATACATCACTATAAGTATTAAACCACCACTTCTGGCCAAGAAATTTCCATAGTGAGAAGAATCAAGTTCCATAATCTCTAAAACTGAAATATGTTCTGCAGCTAAGCATAGTCTTAGCTCTCGCTAGAGGAATAATAATTAAAAGTTTGTAATGTATAGTGATGAGTTTATTCTTGTCCTTCTGTTCATGAGTTAAAATATAAGTTAGGTAAATTTTAAAAGACAGTCCATGCTGGAGACAGCAGCAGGATTCAAATAAGCACTGACAAGATCCCTGGTACAAATACGAATAAGATCTAGAAAATCACAGTCTTTTACACTACATGATGTTATATCTCCAGTAAATCTGAATACAACAATCAGCTTCCCAAGGAGTGGTACTGATCATTTCATCATTATGCTCTACTGATATACAAAGCATTGTAAGTTATTTAGTGCATGTTTATATAGGTACTGAGAATCTGAGTTTATGGAATAATGTTAAAAAATATAAAATAAGTCAACATACAGGCAATGCAACTGTAAAAATAAACTTTGAGAAAGGAATATAGTTTAGACCTTTTACAGGCTTTTTAAAATCTAAATGTTGAACACTTCTTGGTGTTATGAGTTTTGTTTGCTATGTGGATTTTTTTCTATGTTATTGGTTGTTTCATTTGTTCATTATTTTCTTGCTGGCATTTGAGTAGAAAAGTGTCACTGGGTTCTCTAAGCATAAATACTGCTCTCTATGGTTTTGAAATGGCTTCTACTACTCTGTAATCACTCATGAGAGGAAGAGAGCATCTGTTTTTCAGAAACCCTGGATCTGCAAAGATAGATTTTCTTCCTTCTGCATTTCCAGGACCACTCCTCAGGATGCTGACCTATTCCTAAAACAGATATAATAAATGCTTTTTTATATCCTCACAGATCAAGAATGTTATGTTGATACAAATGAAGGAAGAAGGGATGGATTAAGTGTAATTTAAAACTATCTCAGTTCTGATATAAGAAAGCTTTGTCCACCTAAAGGGAAAAATCTACTCCAATTTTCAATTCTGGAAAATATTTTAAGTGCTTTTTTTCTGAATGCAAATGTGTTTGAATATGTATTAGAAAAACAGTTGTAGTAAGATATAGAGCAGTTAAAAATTTTTAGTGCAGTTTGCAAGGAAAAGATGAAAGGGAATGTAGGTCTGTATTCACAGAATCACATAATCATTCAGGTTGGAAAAGACCCTTGGGATCATTGAGTCCAACCATCAGCCCTACTCTACAAAGTTCTCCCCTACACCATATCCCCCAACATCTCATCTAAATGACCCTTAAACACATCCAGGGATGGTGACTCCACCACCTCCCTGGGCAGCCTATTCCACTGTCTGACCACTCTTTCTGTGAAAAATTTTTTCCTAATGTCCAGTCTGAACCTCCCCTGTTGCAGTTTAAAGCCGTTCCCTCTTGTTCTGTCACTAATCACCTGTGAGAAGAGACCAGCACCAACCTCTCTACAATGTCCTTTCAGGTAGCTGTAGAGATTGATGAGGTCTCCCCTCAGCCGTCTCCTCCTCAAACTGAACAGTCCCAGCTCCTTCAATCGCTCCTCATAGGATCTGTTCTCCAGGCCCTTCACCAGCTTCGTTGCCCTCCTCTGCACTCACTCCAGCATCTCGATATCTCTCTCGTATTGAGGTGCCCAAAACTGGACACAATATTCCAGGTGTGGCCTCACCAGTGCAGAGTACAGGGGACTATCACCTCCCTACTTCTGCTGGTCACACTATTTCTAATACAAGCCAGGATGCCGTTGGCTTTCTTGGCCACCTGGGCACACTGCCGGCTCGTGTTCAGCTGCTTGTCAATTAGAACCCCCAGATCCTTCTCTTCCAGACAGCTCTCCAGCCACACCTCCCCAGGCCTGTAGCCATGCATGGGGTTGTTGTGGCCCAAGTGCAGGACCTGGCACTTGGCCTTGTTGAAGCTCATCCTGTTAACGTTGACCCACTGATCCAATCTCTCCAAGTCTCTCTGTAGAGCCTCCCTATCCTCATGCAGATCGACACTCCTGCTTAACTTGGTGTCATTTGTGAATTTACTGAAGATACACTCTATGTCCTCATCAAGATCATCAATAAAGATGTTGAACAGAAATGGTCCCAACACCAAGCCCCGAGGAACACCACTTGTGACCGGCCGTCAGCTGGATTTATCTCCACTGACCACCACTCTCTGGGACCATCCATCCAGCCAGTGCTTGACCCAGCAGACCGTTTGCTCATCCAGGCCATGGGCAGCCAGTTTTTCTATGAGAATCCTATGGGGAACTGTGTCGAATGCTTTTCGTAAATCCAGGTAGACAATATCCACAGCTTTTTCCTTGTCCAATTGTTGGGTCATCTTGTCACAGAAGGAGATCAGGTTTGTCAGGCAGGACCTGCCTTTCATAAACCCATGCTGACTGGGCCTGATCCCCTGGTTGTCCATTATATGATTTTTAATGGCACTCGAGATGACCTGCTCCATGACCTTCCCTGGCACCGAGGTCAGACTGACAGGTCTATAGTTTCCTGGATCCTCCTTTCTGCCTTTCTTGTAGATGGGTGTCACATTTGCCACCCTCCAGTCCAAAGGCACCTGCCCAGTTAGCCATGGCTTCAGGTAAATTATGGACAGCAGCTTGGCGAGCACATCTGCCAACTCTTTCAGCACCCTTGGGTGTCACCCATCCGGTCCCACAGACTTGTGTGCATCCAAGTGGTGCAGCAGGTCTCTGACCACCTCCTCTTCAACTGTGCTGACCTCAATCTGCCTCCCCTCCCCATCTCCCAGCTCACGAGGCTGGGTGTCCAGGGAACAGACAGTTCCACTGCTAAAGACTAAGTAGGTGTTGATCACCTCAGCCTATTCCTTATCCTTAGTTATCACGTTTCCCTCTTCATCCAATAAAGGAGGTAGATTTTCCCTAATCCTCCTTTTGCTGTTAATGAATTTATAGAAACATATTTTATTAATCTTTAACAGCTGTAGCCAAGTTGAGCTCTAGCTGGGCTTTGGCTCTCCTAATGTTCTCCCTGCAGAGCTTCACTACATCTTTATAGTCTTCATGAGAGACCTGCCCCCTCTTCCAAAGGCAATAGATTCTCCTTTTGTTCTTGAGATCCAGCCAAAGGTCCCTGTTTAACCAGGACAGTCTCCTTCCCCACCTGCTTGTTTTTTGGCACACAGGAACAGCCTGCTCCTGTGCCTTTAACACTTCTCTCCTGAATTATGTCCAGCTTGCCTGGACTCCCATATCCTTCAGGACAGCTCTCAAGGGGTTTTGTTAATCAGTCTTTTGAACAGGTCAAAGTTTGCCCTCCAGTCTGTGTATTATTTTTGAATTAAGATTGCTGCTTAATACCCATATCAGGAATCTGTATTTCCTTGGATATGGTAATATTGTTATTCAATTCAGCTTTTTTTAAAATTAGTATTTAATTTGTTTTGGATCCCTCTGCAAAGTGTCTGATAACATGTTATGACCTTTTCATTATGAAATTTCAAACGATGTTTTCACAAGACTGCAAGTGACATTTCTGCCAACTACTTCAGATAAAGTGAAAGTTGACCTTCTGCTCAGTGTTCAGAATATGTTTAGGAATAACAATAGAGCCATATTTGAACATGTTGGCAAAAAGTGCAGTCAACAATTAGGCCAAACTTATTTTTTCAACAAAATCCATGGTTGGTGAGCTCGATACAAACCACTCAAAAAATGTAATGGTACATGACAGCCATGTGATGTATAATATAAACATACTTTTAATTCAATTAGTGGAAAATACCAGCCACAATTTTAACTTCAGGGAAATTAAAAAAAAAAAAAAGGCAAAAAAAAAGGCCTGAAAAGTTAGGTAAGCATTTAAGATGATAGTTGAATTCCTTGTCCTGTTGATGTATGCATTCACTTCATTTTAGTGACAAGTCTTATATTTTTTCATTCCACCTGCAGACCAGGTGATTTAGTAGTATCTTCCTTAATTCAGTGATTCCAGATAAATTTCCTCATTGCTAACCATAAAGAATTCTTGTCACACAGTCTTATGTTATTGGACAGTTATTCTATCAGATATCAAGAAAACGAGAATTTATATATTTCAGAGGATAATCCTTTCCACTGGCAATAGATTTCATAGATATTTCTTAATTTCAAGAGTTCATGAAGGCTGTATGATGGGAATTCATGAGCTTTTCTGATGATGTGGGGTCCTTGTGTATAGAGGCCTTCGGTTAGATAATATAATTTAGCTGAATGGAAGATTATTCATGACATTTATATAAGAGGTCCTACGACAGCTACAATTAATCCTGTAGAGTTCTAGAGTTATCAGAAAGTAGGAAGGGTTCTGTTCTTTTTCAAATAAAAAAGTGCAATAATTGACCGAAGTACCAAAATCTGCTGCCAGTTGCTAGGTTTAAAAAGAGACAGTCTCAGATAAAAGTGAGATAAAGATTCAGAATTCATCTAAAATCTGAATTTCATACAATAAAGAATTTATATGATGATTACATTGATTGTTTACAGAAATTAAAAAAAATAAAAATAAAAAACCCACAAACAACCAAACAAAAAACCCCTTACGTTTATCAGGGCCAGACTGGATAAGTGGAATTCTAACTAAAAATCAAGTTCACATACATTTTTCACTAAAGAAGCTAACAGTTATAATAATTTTTTTAATGCATAAGCTACATTTAAGATCTGATACTAAATTCAAATCGATGAGATAATGCTGGAGAAGGTCTTATCTAAAATAAGGATACACTTTCATAAAATATTTAAGAAAAGATGTAAAAATTTTTGAAACTTTAAGACAATAACAGCTATTTTGGGGGATCATTAAACAATAGTCTTTATAATGCAACATACTATAACATAGTCTGAGGAAATTATTTTGTACTAAAACTTCCCACGTAATACATAAATACCTTTAACTGAAATAAAAAATCACTTGCATCAACACATGTCAACAGATAGGAAAATAAATAATCAATATTAGTGACTTCAGGTAAGGGTATGACTGCCAAATTCATCGTTAGTTTAACAACAAAGAAAACACAAGGCTTGCGGTTTAGTGGAAATACAGCCTATTTTCAGCACTTTCACATGTCAAAGGAAAGTTAATTATCTCAGAACGGTTAGACTTACTCCAAGGGTGCAAGCCAGATCTACATTATACAACTGTGCAGTATACCCTTCCAACAGCCATGAGGCTGACTGTCTTCATTCAAATAGCTTGTGCTACATTTTCTCATCAGAATTCCTCTCTCCCATTTCAAAATTACATTTTAACTTCTGGGGTTTTTTAAGATCCTTTTTGCTACTTCATTTTTCCGCTCTGCCTATTGATTTTTCTGACCTTTTGACAGCAACTTCACTTGCCTTTTATTTCTGCATGTTTTTTAAATTACATTCAGATCACAGGACAAATTCTGATCTCCATTATGCAAAAATACAGTAAATCCACTGAAGTTAACAGAAATGCATTAGCTTCACAGTCTAATTCTCATCAAAAATAGATCTATTGGGTTTTAGAATTCTAGGTTTTCAGCCAGGGAGGAGCACAATGGGCCAAATTAATTTCCAGTGGAACTACACTAATGTCTGCTGAGTTCTAATAGAAGAAATCAGACACTTTATTTAAAATATTTAACTAAAAATAATTGGGGTTTTTTTGTTGTTGTTGTGGTTTGGGTTTTTGTTTGTTTGTTTTTTTTGTGTGTTGTTTTTTGTTTTTGTTTTTGTTTTTTTGTCTCTGAAACATTAATCTTAACATCTAAGAATTCTGAAGGTATAGTAATGGTAATTACTGTCACAAGTCTGCCAGTATCTCTTAAGGCGCTTTCCTAACTGTGGGGCACGTGCATATAATTTTGTATGCCAAGCTTTGGTTCCTTATCAATCTAGTTCAAGGGACCTACTGAATATATTATTTTGCCCTCTTCCATGCCAGATTTTTCTCCTGTTGGAAGAAAAGTCATACAAGTCAACTGTGTGAAGATCCATTTTGAAACATGGGCAGGAGTTACTTAAGATAAGCACTTGCATCCAAAACTTGGAAAATATCCTGAATATTAAAGTTAGGCATGCCTGTAGACATTTTTAGAAGCAACGTTCCTTCCATTTATGTTTCAAAATTCTCAGATATTACATTTAAAAAGATAACTGGATAAAATAGATAACTAAAATAGATAACTAGATGTCTAACTAGAAAGGTAGAATAAATAACTAAAATGTCATGGCCTGAAAAAGAAATAAAATTGATTACTTGGATATTAACATATTAAACCTTTGTTTTCCACATTTAAAATTGGAAATTTGGGGGCGGGGGAATCAGACTAGAAATTTTTCCATGCCTAAGGTATTTCATAGGAACATAAAATGATTTGGGTTGAAAGAGACCTCCAAATATCTTTTAGTCCAACCCCCACAATGTGTAGGGACATCTTTCACTAGATTAGGTTGCTCAAATCCCTGTCTAACCTGGACTTGAACAGTCTCAGGGAGGGGACATCCACAGCTTCTCTGGGCAACTTGTTCCAGTGTCCCACCATCCTCAATCTAAAAAATGTATTCCTTATATCCAAGCTAAATCTACTTTCTTTCAGTTGCTCCTTGACTTGTCACTACAGGCTTCAGTAAAAAGTCTCTCTGTCTCTCTTATACCCTTTAAAGTATTGAAAAGCTGCAATAAGGTCTCCCCAGACCCTTCTCTTCTCTAGACTGAATAACCCTAATTGTCTCAGCCTTTCTTCAGAGGAGAGGTGTTCCAGCCCTCTGATCCTTTTTGTAGCCCTCCTCCAAGAGGTCCATGTCTTGCTTGTACTGTGGACGCCATAGCTGGACACAATAGTCCATGTCGGGTCTCATGATAGAAAAGTAGAGGATGATAGTCATCTCCCTCAACCTGCTGTCCACACTTCTTTTTATGCAGCCCAGGATCCAATTAGCTTTCTGGTCTGCAAGTGCACATTGCCATCTTATATTCAAGTTTTTATGCACGAGTATCACCAAGTCCTTCTCCACATACGATCCATTCATTCTCCAGTCTGTATTTATACTGGGGATAGTCCCAACTGAGCTACAGGGCCTCAAACCTGGCCTTGTTGAATTTCATGATATTCACACAAGCCCACTCCTCAAGCTTCCCTCTGGATGACATCCCTTCCTTCTAGTACACCAACCACACCACTCACCTTGATGTCATCTGTAAACTTGATGAGGGTGTCCTCAAGTGCACTATGCCATTAATTAAGGTGTTAAACAGTATTGGTCCTAGTATGAAACTTTGAGAGACACTGCATATTGCTAGTATCTGCTTCATCATTGAGCTGTTGACTGCAACTCTTTGAATGTTGTCATCCAACCATCCATCTAACAGTCCATCCATCAATTCCATATCTCTCCAATTTAGGGCACAAATATTATAGGGGACTGTGAAAAGGATCTTACAGAAGTCCACGTAAATGACATCAGTAGCTCTTCCATTGTCGGTTGATGCAGTCACCCTATCATAGAAGGCCACTGGATTAGTCAGGCACAATTTGCCCTTGGTGAAGCCCTATTGGCTGTCTCTAATCAACTCTCCGTCTTCTCTGTGTTTTGATCTATCTTTCAGCACAATCTGTTCTATGTCCTCAGAGGACACAGAGGTGACACTGACAGGTTGGTTGTTCCCATGGTCTTCCTTATTACCTTTTTAAAAAATTCATATGTTATTCCCTTTTCTCCAGCCATTGGGGACATTGCCTTACTGCCACAACTTTTCAAATATAATGGAGTAATGAAATCACTGTATGCAACACTTCCAGTATACTGCTCCTTTCGAGGAATAAGAAAGATGTTGAAGATTTTACAGTAAAGAATCAGCAGTTATAGTGAGATTGCCAGTGCTTAGGCTGTATTATAAAACTGTTGTAACACTTGACTATTCCACAGCAGAAAAAAAAAAAAAAAAAAAAAAAAGAGCAAGTCCCTTAAAATTTTATATTACATTTTTCTATCTCATATAATTACCAATTTATGCAAATATAATTCTTCATCTTAAAACCCCTTCAAGTTAATACCTTCTAGAATTCCACTTTTAGCATGAATACACTTCTCAGTTTAATAATTCTGAAATGACTGAAACTGTAGCGTTACGTTTTAGGGAACTTCAGTACAAAGGACTAATGAACAAATTCTTTCATTCATCATCGGTGGTACATCTGAATCACTATTTTTAAAAAAATTACTTCAAGTCAAGACTTCTTTAGAACCATAGTCATTATTATTTATCCTTTTATTATACTTTAGTCTGGAGGTTCTCATGCCAAGGAATTTTCCTGTGGAGAAGATTTCTTCCTCACCTTTTAAGTGGTATTCATCATAAGCTTTTACACCAGATATATTCTTTTACACATGAACATAAATGGCCTTTTTCTTAGGTATTGCAAGAATCCTGTATTTGATTTAAGGGAATAACCTTTCTGGAAAGCAAACAAACAAACAGACAAAACCACCAAACAAACCTAAAACCAAACCAAACCGAAACAACAATCTGTGAATCCTTGAATTATTTTCAAATTTCACTGTCTGAGATGGTTTGAGCCTCTCCGTTTGAACAACTGCATTGTAATATTAAATGCATTTAATGTTGTGTAAGAGAGACTTTTTTTTCCTTTTTTCTTCCAGATATGCAGTTTCATTAAAAAGAATGTTTTTGCTCAAGCCTGTAGTGGATGGGTGAAGAACATAAAGAAAATTTATTGAGGGAACTGACCAAATGCTTGACTGACATTTGAATTAGAGATTTTGGGCTTATGAGACACAGCACAATGTCAAGTCTTTTGTGTTTACTCAGTTATGCACTTTTAACATTTTTATTTAGGTTACAGAATATACATTTCACCACAATTTCAACTAAATTATTAGTAAGTTAATGTTAAACTTTACATACTGTACAATTTGATGACTTTTCACATAGGTCTCACATCCAAGGTCTTACAACACCTTCTGGGAAGTGTAATAAGAAGTAGACGATTTTCATTCTTCAGTTGTTGCTTTTATTATCAAAGTTCAGTGTTTCAGAAAGTATCTCAAAGTTTCTGGTCCAATTGTCTTAGAAAATTAGAGTATGTACCAGTGATTAAAAAAAAATCTATCTGCCGTATTTCACCACTATGTTTCACACGTGAACAGAGAAAGGTGAAAGGAGTTGGTTTGCATTCTGATGAAGGGAGGCTGGTAAAGCACTTTAGACTGACAGCGCCCTTTCCATGGAGGTGTTACCTAGTAAACCTTTCTAGAAAGTACTATTTTACCAAAAGATTTTAAGATGTCTACCAAAATTTGACCTATAAAAAGAAACAACCAACCTCTTCAAACAGTATACACAGAGCTATAATCCCTTACTTACCTATGATTAACATATAGCTCCACTAAATTATCCAAAATTATATTGCTGATGGGTTTGGTATAGACAGTCAGTGATAGTGATCAGACTTGGATTTTGGGATTTCTTTTAAAATACAGAGAAACTTTTAGCATATATTTTTCAGGGCTCTTCTTTTCAGATAGCTGTATATCACAGAAAGATGATCATCTGTTATGTTCAGTATCTGGACTTTATATTCCCCAATATCTAATTTAGTTTCTAAACCTAAAACTTCTCACTGAACTGGAACAACAAAACAATTACTTCAGGCTAAATTAGATTGGTTAACTCTTCTCAATAGAACAAGAATACAAACGATGTCTCAGAAATGGGTGCAGAATGACATAACATCATTTAAAAATAAAACATTGCCAAATTCATTAACATTTGTTTACACGTAAAATGTTAAAGAAAATATGAGTTTGAATACTTAAAGTAAATTAAAACATGGCTGGTTTTTTTTTTGTTTTTCTTTTTTTTCTGTAAATATATGGAGACATACATATTTGAAGAAAATGTTCATTTTGTAACACCTATTGATTTTTCCAGCTTCTAGACAGCACTGTTTCTTTTCCAAATGTTCATCCTGTCATTTCAACATCTGTATGATAACTGGTTTTACAGACATAGGGACAGCTTCCAAAGGGCCCTAAATTCATAGATTATATGATTTAGGAGTGTACTTTTGGAGGAAACCCCACTTAAACAGTCAACAGGAAGTTGAGTCAGCCGGCAGAGTATGAGCAGCCAGTAGGGCTGATATGAGCTGTTGCTTGTTAACTTGCCTTATCATATGCTAAATTGCCTTGTTTTGTTTCATACTGTCTGATATTTTGACCTGTGTTAATCAACCCCATGTGGGAGCAGGTTTGCTGAAATGTGGGAATGATATTCCTTAAAGCAAAATTATATGAGCTGAATTGCCAGGCTGAAATAACAGTTCTGTACCTGGCACTTTTTTCTGCGGTCCTATTGACTGTCTACACTAATAAATCTATGTATGTACTTGTGTATCTCAACTGCAGTAGTATCTTGACAACTTGTTCTATTCCCATTTATCATAATCAAGTGTCATGCTTTGCAATTGCCCAAGGCAAGTTCTCATAGCTGAGCTCAAAACATGGTTACTCAGCAGATGTGCCCCATGTTCTGTATGACTTATGCTGAGGTCTTAGATTTTAATGAATTACAGAGCTTAAAGAGAGTCCAGGCCCATCTGGAGAGCACTCACTGCAATGCACAAATATCTGGGAGGACAAATGAAAGGAAAGGGGACATTGATCCAGCACCACAGCACAGAAGAGAGGTTGAGCTGAGTTATGCCAAGGGTAGGAAAAGTAAAGAACAGACATAAATTTACCCAGTCTGAGAGCCTGAATAGCATTTTTGGTAGATCACTGAACCATATCCTGTAAAAGTCATACAGCAGTTCTTTCAGATCATTTCATACAGGTGTAGAAAACCCCACAGCACCTTTCAAGAACAGACATGCTTTAAAAGTTAATCTGTTGTTTTTATCAGAGTGGTGTGTCTCAAAGTTGAGCAAATGGGTAAATTTAAAAAGCTGCTGTTCTACTTTGTTTGGTCTGTCTATGCGTAAGATATATAATTTGATAGAAAACAGATGGAAACTAAATAATAGTCCTTATTAAATATAAGTGAATATACTGTACATATATATATATATTACATGAACATTATATTATGTATGTTTTTGAAAGAGATCATGGTAAAAACAAGTTGTAAGGTATTTTGTATTTCTTGCAGTTTCACTGTACTCAAAATGCCAATTTCTCAGGTGATTTCCTAGTTACTTCAACTAGGCATATTTCTGACCCAAGAAAATAGGATTTCTAGCTAAGACACTGAATTCAGTTTTGAGAGTTCAAAAATGAGAGAATAATTTTCCTGAAAATAGATTTGAAATTAAGTATTTGAAGTTGCAGTTGCTGACAGAAAAAATGATTGTTATTTTCTAATTTTTGATCATTTAAAAAAAAGAAAAGTGTCAAGTGTTTATCCACTATATCCTGGTGCAAAATTTCTTTGGTCATTTAGTCAAATGAAATCATTCAGTGAGGACATATTTAATTTGCACAAAATTTCTGTGGAAATCATAATGTTTTTTCAAGCTTTCTCTCACCTACCAGTCCAGCTCCCAAGAGCTCTAGTGCTTTCAGACTGCTACAGGCTTCCTGAGTTTTCTTGAAGATCTTGCAGCTAAGAAGAGTGCCTGAAGGTCTTGGGCACCAGGATTTCCCTGAACTACCAAGCTATGTAACAGGGTGTGTAACAGGAAGTAGGGGTCACTTGACACACCTGTAAGGGCCACAGCAGTGCTGTTTTAAAAAGTGCCAGAGGATATTTTTTTCTATATGAAATTTGGAATCACTCTTCCTAAAGATAATTCTCCTTTTTTTTTTTTTTTTTTTGGCTTTGTTTTGTTTTGTTATGGCAATGTTGCATTTCCATATATCCAGGACTCTGGAAACAGTTCATGGCTAACCTTTCCAGCCTAGTTAATAGGTGTTGCAGGTATCCTTCCTTTCTGCTGTACATAAAGAATTAGAAATGCTTCAGTTATGAATATGTGGTATTCCTAATATATAATAGAGTCTTAAAAGACAAACAAACAAACAAACAAGCAAAATTCTAGGGTTTTAATTTAAGGATTAAGTTATTAATTTAAGGATTTAATAACAATAACTTTTGTGGGTCTCAAAAGAAAATAGTCCAGCTTACTGAAGAGAAAGTGGAAAGCAATGCCTCTTATCAAAAACGGGCCAAGTGGTTGATCTATAAGACTGTCCTGGTTCAACTAGGATAGGGTCAAGTTTTCCCCAGCAGAGAGAGAGGGGGAAGGGATCTCCAGCCGGGTTATTCATACCATGCTGACGTCAGGTCCAGGGGCGGAACCTTTTTACTTTCGCTTTGGGTTTTGGGGATTGTGACACACACGGTGGGCTTGCTCCCTGACCATTTTGCGGCATTTCTCTGTATATCTTTTTTGTCTTGTTCACTGTTATTGCTGTTTATTTTTGTTATCATTGCCACTGCTGCTATTCAGATTGCTTTATCACTCTGTTGTATTAAATTTCTTCTTATTTTAGCCGGGGTCTGTGCTTAACTTCCAGCCCGACCGGCTGAGGGTGGGGGAAGGGCAACAGCAACATGCTCTCCAATCCCGGCAGGGCTTAAACCTGCACAAAAACACTATGCAAAATGAAACATAAATGAATGGCTAGTGAATAAGGATAATTAGTCTCTACTACAACATTTCCTGAAATTGTAGAGTTAGTTTCCCTTGCAACTTTATAGGCCATCTATAAAAAATGTTCTCTTCATCATCATTAAAAAAAAAAAAAAAAGAAAAAAATCCTTTTGGAGGTCTTGGTTGTTGGTTTCTATACACAATAAAAATCACATTTTCATGGATTTTTTTAATATGAAATTCATTTGGGGGTCTGATGCTTGCAAGAATCAATCCAGAATTTAATTATGCTCATATAACCTTTATTGTCCCCATGCTGACTAGGTGAATCTCTTTTTTAACTATAAAGGTGACAATGAAGCTTTTCACTCTCTTAAACTCTGAAGTGCTCATTAAGGGCATAAACTGAAGCAAAAATTCTGCTCTTTATTACTGAAATTTATGTCAGAAAGAGGTCAGGCAAAAGCATAGAAAAGAAGCAGCAGGAATATTTTAGAGTTCATGATAAATAATATGTTCACAGCTGTAAGGAAAAAAATTCCATGGAACAAGCTTCTAGAAAGTTTATAGTTACTCAAGATAGACTAACAATCTGCAGAAAGGACTTTAAACATGTCTGTTCTGATCTTACTTAGTCTCTTTCTCATACAATTATAAAATCTGAAAGACAGTTGACTGGTTGATCCAGCAATTACTAATAAAACTCGGATTTATTTCTTACTGGTATGGAAAGGATGGAGACATGTAGAGGATCAAGAATATCTATAGGTCATGGCAGACATTGAATCTAACAGTCTAGATTACTTTTGGGGATTGCCTCCCTGCCCCCCACTCACCACTCCACTCCCTGCCAAAGTCCAAAACAAGGGAAAAAAACCCAAACCCCAACAACCTAAAGAAAAGAGACAGAAAGGAAAAAGGAAAAGACTCTGCAGCATCCAGTTGGGAACACATGTATTGTGATCTCCACAAATAAGTGTCGTCTTCTGGGCATCCTCTTCAGATTTTGTTAATTTTATCAATCTCCCTACTGGCTGTTCTTATTCATTATGCTGACGATACTGAATGGAAAATGTTTTGAGTGGGTCCATGCATTGCATACTCTAACTGGCTACTAACTATGTGTATAAATTTTATGTGAACAGTGCTTATTGGCTATTTCATCTCCTTGGCTATGTAAATTATTAGCATTTACTACAGTTATATATTAAGTTTTATGTAAGTTCAAGGACATGAGGAAATGAGAGTTTTAGGTACAAGGGTAAAGCACTGTCACAGCAGTCAAACAGAGGGAGGATGTGAGTTTACAAAATAGAAGTGAAAGGCGTGCTACAGTATTGCAAGTGACAGGCTACGGAGTTGCACATGGAATGAAGTCCTTTGCCTTACAAAGATTAAAATCACTATCTTTACAGAGGTGTCTTACAAATTAAGTTAATATTTCCAAAGTACTCCTGACTCCTTAACAATCTTGTGTTAAAGTTTGTAACTGTAGAAACAGAAGACCGATGTTGCTTGAGTACCATTAAAATAAAATTAATAGTCTACTTTAACACAAAAATTACGATGTAAGAGTTTGAGTGCTTCCTTTAAAAGTTACTTTGTAATGTGTACACATGGAAGAATTTATATTTTCTGTACAGCTAGGAACATTTTCTCAATTCTATTAATTTCTTACTCTTATTTCAATATGTGCATATGTTTTGCTGATTAAGGATACCAATTAAACTCAGACACCAGAGTGAAAAGAGTCGGTGTATTTCACTAATGTAATAGAGTAATACAGAAGACATGCAGTAAGAAAAGACAGAATAATGCACTTAAAACAAACAAATAGGAAAATACAGGGTAATGCATCAAATGATTACTACATGAGAGAGAGAACAGTGATTAAGAAAGATCCATCACCACTTGCATACGTTACCATCACCCAGCCCCGCAGTGGCTGGGCAGCCCCGGTTACAGCGAGGGTTTGGAGAGCCTGTCCCGGCAAGGGGGAAATCCTACGCGGGGCGTCCACCCATAGGTGAGGCTTCCAAAGTCGCTGTGAGCAGGTCCAGCCTTATATACCCAAAGTCAGCACGCCTGAATAGCTGGCACCTTTGTTTTGAGAGGAAAATTTCTGGTTTCATTCTCCTGTTGGATTCCATCCAAAGCCTGGCCAGGGCTCAGGGGGGGAGACCAAGGGAGTTTCTAACAAGGCCAAATACGTGGGTTCTCAGCCCTGAACAAGGTTAAACAAGGGAAGTTGGATACATTATCTCCTCACTACTGATGATATTTTGTCTAAGCTGCATATTTCACTAGCGAGCTTACATACTTTGTTAATGATTCCAGACTGAGTTAGCAGCTTTGGCTTCGGTCCTGTTGTTCAGGCTTCAGTATTTCAATGCTTTAGCACTTTTTACCTCAGCATAAGTGGGTTGTTATAATTTAGAACAATACCTACTAGCACAATGGATTTCAATTACAAAATATACAGGATTCATCTATAGGTCAACTCTGGCTTGGGCCAGTTGTCCAAGCCTTAGCACTTCAATGATTCCTTACTCTTCATACTTTCTTTGAATCTTCACCATTTTTTGCCTTGTGTTTCTGATTTCATTCATTCCAGAGAAACAGAGGCAAAATTAATTTGGGAAGGAACTTTGAAAGCCAAGGCAGTGACAGCTTCAAAGTTAGTTCCAGCTACAGAGACAGATGAGGTTGCTCAGTGTGTTATCCTGCTGAGTTTTCAGTATCTGCAAGGGTGAAGATTCTGTATCTCATGTAGGCAGCCAATTCCAGTATTTTGCCAGCCTCATGGTGAAGATTCATTTCTTTATATTCAAACTGATTTTTCCTTGCTCTATTATTTTTTTTGCCTCTAGGTCTTCTGCTGTGCATGTTTGAGAAAACTTTGTCTGTATTCTCTATGAGCACCCATTATGCAGTCAAAGAAAATAAGTACATCTCATTTTAGCCCATGCCTCTACAGGTTAATTAAACCCAGTTCTCCCAGATCTCCTGATATGTTATAAGCTCCAATCCCTCTAGCCAAAGCTGTAAAAGCCCTGTTGCTCATAGGGGTTTGTTGTGACACCCTGTGAAAATCCCTGTCAAAATCCATTACACGCTTTTCCAGATCCTTGCATGGAACTGTGTCTTTCAAGGCTGGTTTGATCTTTGCTTTTGTTATTTCTGGCTGACACAATATAGAATTGTCTTTTTTACCAGAGATACAGCGGTACCTTTACATTCCCTAGAAAGTCCATGGAAGATTTCACTGTAACGTTTGTACATACCTTGTATTCCTATATGTTATGGTCTACATATTTTCCAGATCTCATTTGTGTGTTTGTGTGTCTTATTTTCTTTCTCATTTGTTAGTTTGTTTTAATCTGGCTAGGGGTTTAGCTGGATAGATGTTTCTATTTACATCTGCTGTTTATCTGATGGATTTTTACCACTCCCCCTTTGCTGAATCTTGTTTATCAGACAGTTTTTGCCATATGTAGACAAAATCCACATGAAGACATTAAGATGACTAGGAATTCTTTATCCCAATCTCCTCCTGGGTTGATGACCATCTTTCTCTAAGCTTAATGTAATGTTTTATTAAAGCTCTCTGATCATCTGAAGCTATGTGCTCAGCCATTCATATGCCATTAGTTTTAACACCTAAAATTTCATCAAGTCTTTCATTAATGGAGCTGTAAAATAGGAACTTTAATCTGAATCAATGTCTTTTGGACTGCTATATCCTTCAGTTGTTCCTGTGAATTGTTACAAGCAGCTGGCCTGTGCCCCTGTGTGATCACTCTAACAGATATATGATCTATTTCTGCTGGTTATCTTAACCTATTTCTGGTGGTTATCTTAAACTGTGTAGAGAAAATATGCTAAATATCTTGCTTATTACAAAAGATTGTCCTGTATGAATGTTTAAGTATCTGCAAAAAAAGTTTCCAATAACTGTGTGAAATTACTTGTTCACATTTTACTAAATTCTGCAGCAGGATCTGTCCGGAGGAGTTGCTGTGACTGTATTAATCAATACATGTAAGCATATGAATACTGTCAGTTATTCTGTAGAAAGTAGGGGCTGTCTGGAGCATTCTTCAGAATTGTCTGAAACTCCTGCTTAAAAAGGTCCTACAACAATGTCAAATGTTTTGTCATAGAGCTGGCTAAGATTTCAATCAATCTTCAGTTAGTCTGTTTTCTCAAATCAGCCTGTTGCCTCATTTAGGCAGAGACTCTGTGGAGTTCCTCCACCACCCAAGGAACTGTTGACTGAGTGCATTGGATCCTCATACAGGCACAGCCCTGATCCCCCACCTATATTACGACTGTAACCATACAAAAAATGTACATTTTGTCCTGAACACACCCAATTTAAATTTCAGAAACATTTTTTCACACTCATTGTGGAATCATTCTCAACAGGGCTTAACCATAGCTAAACAATACTTTTTCCCTCTTTAGTTATAGGTAATGGAACAATAAAAGCTTTTTGAATTTTTGCCCAAGGACCAATTATTTTCTTGATACCAAAGATGCTTGTTTTTGACACAGATATCTGTATTAACCTATGCAAAGAGCTGCTTAACCCCATTCAGTCATCTTTTCTGATACTTTAGCACTGTTCTGTAAGCAGAATCTTTTTAAGGTTCTCTACCCTTGAAATTCTTGTTTGTGCACGTTTTGGATTAAATAACCCCTCATTTCCCTTCTGTTACAGCCAATTTTGATTACCCTTATAATTTCTGTATCATCTTTTATGATCTTATATTTGATCTGGCACACTATTTTGTAGTATCTGCTTTATTACTAAGTCCCCAATTAGAAAAGTGATTGCTCTCCCAACATTCTGAGTAAAGATTGTAAGCAAGTGGTTCAGCTCATGGCAGGGCTGCACTCTTTGCTAGTTGTTATCCTTCCTTGACTTTTTATCCAGCTGTCCTTTGATTTTTGATGGGCTTTCACATCCATTCCTCATGCAGAACCACCACTTCTTCTTTTAAGGACTGAGCTGCTTGCTTCCAAAGATGGCAAATGTTTTTAGTTTATCATTCTGAACTCTCACTTTTCTTTCCTGTGTTAGCAGTCGGTGATAGCTTAGAAACCCCATCCTGAACTGAGAAAATAAGAGTTCCTCCAAGTCTTCTGTTTCTAATAACTTGCTAATGTTTCAAACACCAACTTTTTGAGCAAGATGGGATATTACAGGTTTTACTTCTGTTTCTCTTTATCTTAATTACTGCAAGTTACCATTTTGTTTCTCTTGATTTCTAGGGACCATACCAATCAGTAAAACCCATTTGTCAATTTCTTTCCTGTTTTATTCAAAACTGATCCCAGATTTAAAATATTACTTTGTTTTCTCACATGTTGGTAGTAGAGTCATAATGCAGTGGGCAGTGAACAGTGTTCAATTCCTTTTATCTGTTATCCATACAATTTGTGTATTACAACCTTTACTTCTTCTACTGTAATTCCATAATTTAAGGTCAGGGTCCACTGTCCTTTCAGTCTTGGTATGTGTCTGTTCTGAGTTTTTTCATTCACTGCTTACACTGCTGAGGAACGAGTGATTGCACCACAGTTCTGCTCTTTCTAGTCACGTGCTTTCACTGTCCTCTGGCCAACACCAGGGCTGCACATCTCTTTCACATGGTGTGAAAGTTCACTCCAGGCAAGTAAGTTTGCATCAGTTACACAAATAGTCCTGATCAGCCACAGAGTTTTCAGTGAACTCATGAGAAGAGTGTAATTAATTTACTTGTTTTTTACTGTTCCTAACACATACAGACTATAGAACACCCTCAGCTCATGGGGTCCAATTCTACATGATACTTCCTCTCACTCTCTTTTGTTCAGTATAATGCAGTAACTTTGCATGTTTGCCGAATTTTGTGAGGAAAATTCAGGAGCAGAGGGATTTGGGGGGAAGTGCCTATAGGAACCATAATAAGTGTCTCTTATACCTCTAAAAACTGTTATTTTAACACAGATGGAGAGACTTGGGAAAGCATGTTGTGATACAGATTTCTCTACCGATTTTTTTTTCCCCAGCTGCAAAAATATCACAGCTAATTCTGTTTTAAATTCTATATCTGCACCCTGGATTATTTTTCTTTGCAAAAATCCATTGTAAATCTCATTATTATAGCTGTTAAAAGATTGCTTTTAAAATTTTTGTACAAGTCTCTCTACCAGTATGCTGATTTATTTGTTAAAACTACATCCAAGTGACTGTATTCCTTTTTTTTTTTTTTTTTTTAAATGCAACTGATCTCTGTGACAGAGAAAAAATAGAATGCTATGAGAAACTGTGCTACTTAATCAGCAGAAATAAAGCCTGCATAATGTAATGACATTAAATCTAAACCACTCTTTTTTGGCGAAGTTTAGATGGGTATCTCCCTGAAGTTGTCTCTTTTCTAGGCTGAGGAATTGAGCTACTGAGAAAAACATCCTTTTCTTCAGTGGAGTTTCATGCTTTGGTGGATTAGCTTTGGCCACTAGACAAACTCCCTCCCAGAAACTCACTCACTTCCCCTCTTTGATGGGACAGAATGACAAAACAGGAAAAACAGGAAGGAGAAAGCTTGTGGATCAAGTTAAATACAGGAAAATAACTTACCAAATATTGTGAGCAAAATGGATGTGGCTTTGGGAAAACTGACCTTTTTTTGATATAACCTCCTAAGTGAACACAAAATTGGTAGAAACAAAAATATGGGCATGTTCAGATAACCAGTGAGGTTTAAATTACCAGCCCTCATCCATCTGTCAACTGTAGAAGGAATTTAAGCACCTGAAGAAGGTAATACAGTACACTAGACTAGATATAGTCTGCCTGTTCCCTGAAAGCACATAGAATATACAGGAAATGTAAATGTTCTTCATTGACTTCAGATAGGTGTTTATTGAAGTACCTGGGGGCTAACTTTTTCTTAATACCACAGTGGCCAGAGCACAGAGAAAGGAAATGAAGCACATCAAGGATTTTTAGCCACGCTGTTTCCAGTACTCCCTGTCTTGAACCCTTGTTTTTCATAAACTTCTTGTGTACATTAGCCATAAATCCTTTCCTTGTGAAGTTGAACCTCTGGTTAAGCAAGAAAGTGAGACAGAGAGGAAATCATAAAAGTCTGACAATTTGAGTGCTTCCATGGGAGGAAAATACGCATTTTATATACATTTACATTATTGGATTTAATATTTCTACAAGAACAAAGGCTGGTCTCAATTAGGAAGAGCATCTTTCATACAATAAGAGGCTGAGTGAGCTAGGAGTGTTCCACCCAGAGAGCGAAAACTCAGGGGGAATCCTATTAATGTATATAAATATCTAATGGAGAGTAGAAAATAAATGTTTTTGAGCTTCTGTTCAGTGGTGCCCAGGGACAGGACAAGAGGCAATGGGCACAAATTGAAACATGGGAGTCTCCCTCCAAACACAAGAAAACGCTTTTTACTTACCTCTTGCTATTACATACTTTAAAAAAACCCTTCTTGTCCTGACATAACACTGGCCAGTTTCAACTCTAACTGAACTTTGGCCTTTCATGTCTTAGCCCTGAATAAACAAACCACAGGTCTGTACTCTTCCTGCAAATCCTGACCTTGCTTCCAGAAATCATACAATTTATTTTTCTTCTTGAGCTCCATGAGGAGTTCCCAGTTCAGACAGGCTGGTCTTCTGCCCTGCTTGTTTGACTTACAGCACAGTGGAATTGTCGGCTCCTGGTTTCTAAAAGGTGGTTCTTAAAGACTGACTTGTGGACTCCTCCTAAGCCCTCAAAAGAAGATTCCCAGGGAACACTGCTAAACAACTCCCTAGGTAGCTTAAAGTTTGTTCTCCTGAAGTCCAGGGTAGCAACCCTGCTGACCTATTTTCTCATTACACTGAACATTTTGAACTCAACCATTTCATGATCACTGTGGCCAAGACAGCCACCTACCATCACACCCACCAGAAGTCCTTCTCTGTTCACAAATAGGACATCTAGGAGGGCATCTTTCCCAGCTGGCTCACTACTTGTGACAAGAAGTTATCATCTCCTACAAACTTCAAGGAATTTCAAGACCTTCTCATCACAGCAATATGATACTCCCATCTGATTTCTGGGGAGCTGAAAAATCCTACAAGGACAAGGGCTGCATATCCAGAGAATTCTCCTAAATTCTGCCTATAGAATAAATCATCCGTACTTACATCCTGGCTGGGATATCAGTAGTAGACACACACTACAACACCTCCTTTGGTCTTCATTCCACTAATCCTCACCCAGAGGCTCTCAACCACACCATCCCTAACTGTAAGGGCTGTGCAATCAAACCTCCCCCTTAAGTATAGTGCCACACCTCCACCTCACCTGCCCTGCCTATCCCTCCAGAACAGCTTACAGCCCTCCATATGAGCACTCCAGTCATGGGACTCATTCCACTACATCTCAATGAGACCAATGACACCATGGGTCTGGGAGCAGACCAATGCTTCCAGTTCATTCTGTTTGTTTCTCACACTATGTGCATCAGTGTACAAGCATTTCAGATATGCTTCTGAGCCCTCCGTGCTCCCAGGAGCAGTGCGTATGTTCCCACTACCATTGCCACCCTCAGATGATGCCATCCCAACCCTTAGCTTACTTACTGCAATCCTGTTGGTATCCCCTTCCCCATCGATTCTAGTTTAAAGCCCAGACCCTACTTTAGGTGAGAAAGGACACTTAGAGATCATCTAGTTCAACTTCATTCATAAGCAGAGTAATCTCAAGCAGGGTCATCTAGAGCAGGTGTCCAGGACTACATCCAGTTGGGTTTTGCACATCTCCACAGATGGAGACTCCTAAACATTTCTGGGCAACCTGTTTCAGTGTCTGACTACCCTTAAAGACACATTGGAGCACTGAGCAATGATTAATGGCATGAAATTTAACAAGGCCAAATTCTGCACCTGGGATGGAGTAACATCAGGCACAAGTATAAATGGGGAGAGGAGTGGCTGGAGATCAGCCCTGCAGAAAAGGATCTGGGGGTGCTGGTTGCCAGCAAGCTCAGTGTGAGCCAGCTGTGAGCCCTGGCAGCCAAGAGGGAAAACCGCATGCCGGGGTGCATCAAACACAGCATAAGCAGCCAATCAAAAATGGCAGTTATCCTGCTGTATTCATTATTGATGCAGTCTCATCTTGAGTCCTGTGTGCAGTTCTGGCCCTCACAATTTAAGAAGGATGTGAAAGGTCCTTGAATGTGCCCAGAGGAGGGCAACAAAGCTGGTGAAAGGGCTGGAAGGAAAGTCTTATGAGGAACGGCTGAGGACTTTAGGCTTGTCTAATCTGGGAAAAAAAGGAGGCTGAGGGATGACCTCACTGCTCTCTACAGCTCCCTGAGGAGGGGAGAGGGAGGTGCTGAGCTCTTCTTTCTGGGATCCAGTGGTAGATGCATGGGAATGGCTCAAAGCAGAACCAGGGGAGGCTTAGACTCAACATTAGGAAGCATTTATTTACTGAGAGGGTTGTCAAACACTGGAACAGGCTTCCTAGAGAGGGGTCGATGCCCCAAGCCTGTCAAGAGACATTTGGTCAATGCCCTTAATAATATAGTTTAACTTTTTGTCAGCTCTGAATTGTTCAGGCAGTTGGACTAAATGACCATTGTAGGTCCCTTCCAGCTGAAATGCAATTCATTCTATTCTATTCTATTCTATTCTATTCTATTCTATTCTATTCTATTCTATTCTTCTTCTGTTCATTATTCTGTGATTTTGTTAAAGATGGTATCCCTATTTTTATCCTTTGCTAAAGGAACCTTAAACACTGTCTACTTTTTTACATTTTCTGTGTTTAGCCCATGAATATTTTTTACCTGACTGCATGAAAGGTGTTTTGGTTTGTTTGTTTGTTTGTTTTTTTTTCCTTTAATAAGTAGGACCTTATTGTGTGCATTCCATTCTTAGTAGTCTTTAGGGTTCATATTATATTTCCTGAGTGTGTGCCCTCACTAATATTTCAGACAAAAGTTAGAATAATCACCTGCTATAGAAGACCTGGCAGTATATACTCTTCCAAAGTTTGCAATAGAAATTAAGATAAGTTCAGGTTATCCATCTATATAAAACAAGATCATGATAGCTTGGAGGCTAGGTCCTGTCCAGAAACCCGTCCAGAAGAGGTGTTTATTAGTACATGAAATTAAGTACTGGAGGAAACTCCAGAGTAAAAGAGATGTATAAAATTAATTTAGGTAACTGACAGGTAATTTGGCAAGTAGAACATCTGGTTTACTCCAGGTCACATTTGAATCTTAGATATCTTATTCTAAATGTAAATAGACTTCAGCTGCAGTGAGCAACCTCTTCTAAAGTATTGAAATGTTTTATCCATATCTTCATATTGAGTTCCAGCATATTTTTTCTGCCCAGGAGAAATTATGAAAATGCACACACTTTTGATAAAATCACAATGTTGACTGCCTTTCCAGTACTGCAACTTGTCAGTATCTCAAAATAAATGTTCTCATTTTGCAGTGCTGTTTTATAGCTAAGGAAGCTCAGTAATAGAGTTTGGGTTTTTTCACTTTTTTTTTTTTCTTTTTTTTTTTTTTTTTTTTTTTTTCTGTGTGTGTATGGTAATAAGCATAAAAACCTTTTCTTAAACCCTCAGTGAAAGAAGGGAAGGGGGGACAGGAAGACAAGAAAAGTTAAATTTGACATTTATTTTGTTCATTATAACTATGAGAAATATTCAGAAAACTTTATTCTGTCAGATTTTTTCCTGGTGCAAACAGATCAATACCAGTTTTCAAAACCCCTCTTTTACTTAATTTAAATTACTAGTCTGAAATGTATGTCCTCTTTTCTGATGGTAGGAAGGTAAACACAATTTCTGGAATAAGGCATTGAGGAAATAAAGAATTTTTTTACCTTAAATTTCAAAGATAACAAATCAACAAGTTCCAATTAAAAAAAAAAAAAATCACTCCATATGTGAATACATACAAACATTTGATATTCTGGAGGACAGTGCTGCTATTCAGAGGGGAGACAGGACAAGCTACAGAAATGAGCTGCCAGGAATATCATTCGGTGAATGAGAGCAAAGTCTTGAACCTGGGTTGAAATAATCCCATGCAGTAGTGTAAAATGGGGGCCAATTGCCTAGGGAGCAGCTCTGCAGAAAAGGGTCCAGGGGTCCTAGTGGACAAGTTGTACATAAGTCAGCAGCGTGTCCTACCAGCAAAGCTGGCCAATAGCATCCTGGGCTGCATTAGTAAGAATCTAGCCAATACTACAGGGCAGTGATTCTTCCCCACAATTTTGAGACTGTATCAAGTACCACGTTCTGAGTCTCCCAGTACAAAAAGCTACTGTAGTTCTATTGTCTTCTATGACAACTAATGGATCATGTTCAAAAGGAAATAACAAAGATACAAATGTACTTAGAATTCAGTCAAATTCAGTTTAAACCTGTCAAAGTCTATTTTCTTTCCATTCTTCCCTGAGTCATGTGTCCTTGAACTTCCACAGCCATGTGGTGTTGCTGCTCATGTGAGGGTCAGTGGCTCCATAAGGTGATCTGATTGAAAGCCGAGCAATTTTCTTGTAGATTTGCTCTTTACCTGAATCAGTTCCATTGACTGTCTTGTTACCAGAAAAGCATAGCTTATGTTGCTTGCAGACCCTGACCGAAGTAAAGCAAACACAACAGACACCATCTTTGTTGCCAGTTTTGCTATATTTAATCAATAAAAAAAGACAATTTCTGCCACGTGAAACAGATGCATGCACTTGGAAACATTCATACATGAAGTTGGAGGAAATACCCCGTGAAAGGGTTACCAGTCCTCATTCAGATGCTCACATGATAGGTAGAGTTTTCTCTCTGGTGGTGAATGTGGTGTCTATGCAAACTTTTTAGTATAATCTTGTTTCAAGGGAAAAATCTCCTTAACTTTCAGTCCACCTGCACACAGGTTTAGGTTTGAAGAAAGAGCAAGGTGTATGCAACAATATTACTTATCAGCAAAACTTAATTGCTTTGGGAGATAACCTTAAATTTGCAAGTTTTGTAACCAACTCACAGAGTGTTTTGCTGATTAAGGATACCAATTAAGCTCGGACAGTAGAATGAATAGAGTAGGCATATTTTACTGGTAATAACCAAATAATGTAATAGTGTAATACAGAAAACATGTGGTAAGAAAAGGCAGAATAGTGCACTTAAAGCAACAAACAGGAAAATACAGGGTAATGCATCAAATCATTACTACATGAGAGAGAGAACAGTGATTAAGGAAGATCCATCACCACTTGCATACGTTACCATCACCCAGACCCGCAGTGGCTGGGCAGCCCCGGTTACAGCGAGGGTTTGCAGAGCCTGTCCCGGCAAATGGGAAATCCTACGCAGGGCGTCCACCCATAGCTGAGGCTTCCAAAGTCACTGTGAGCGGGTCCAGACTTATATACCAGAGATCAGCAAGCCAGAATAGCTGGCACCTTTGTTTTGAGAGGAAATTTTCTGTTTTCATTCTCCTGTTGAATTCCACCCAAAGCCTGGCTAGGGCTCAGGGGGGAGACCAAGGGAGTTTCTAACAAGGCCAAATACGTGGGTTCTCAGCCCTGAACAAGGCTAAACAAGGGAAGCTGGATACATTCTCTCCTCACTACTGGTGATATTTTGTCTAAGCTGCATCTTTCACTAGCGAGCTTACATATTTTGTTAATGATTCCAGACTGAGTTAGCAGCTTTGTCTTCGGTCCTGTTTTTCAGGCTTCAGTATTTCAACGCTTTAGCACTTTTTACCTCAGCATAAGTGGGTTGTTATAATTTAGTACAAAACCTACTAGCATAATGGTTATCAGTTATAAAATATACAGGATTCATCTATAGGTCAACTCTGGCTTGGGCCTGTTCAAGCCTTAGCACTTCACAGAGCACATATTTTTTTTCTACTAATCTACAAAGTCATCATAAAGAAACAAGAGATGAATTCTGTCAGTAGGTGTTTGTGATTAGAAATTGTGGGACACTGGGCTAATTCTTCTGTATTGGTGTTAATATACAGATCAGTATGTAGTACCAGAAACTAACAGCTGGTGCTAGGTCAAGGTAAAGGAAGAGCAAGGATGAGATTGTGAAAGCCTGAGCTTGAACTCATTTGTACCATCACCAAGTATTGCTTAAAATCTATGTAAGGTCTTATAAAAATCTCCTCAAGATCATAAGTCAAACTGAGAAACATAAAATGCTTTAATGCTTTGAACCTTGGCAAATACCAGGATTATGTAAGAAGGCATGTAGTGTTCATAAGTCTCATCAGAAAAAAAATGAAATCAAGCCACTGTATAGTCCATACATTTTTTTTTGATATGGAATTTATGTCTCTCTAACACCTGTCTCTATAATGTCTTACCCATTTGGGTAAGCTTTCATTTCGGAAGTCTATTGAAATGATAAGAAAGTAAAACTGTGACACAAAATTTAATACATATTTGCGTTTCTTATTTGTTTTTATCTTAACCAGAGGGCAGATTCATTGTAAGAAGACAATGAAGAGAGATATTTAAACGAATCTGTATCATTAAGATGTAAGGCGTTTCTCAGTTATCTCCCCTAGTAAATTCCTTTTCTTAGAACTAATTAGAATTCAACAAACATTAGATATGCTTTTATTTTGAAGAAATGGAGTGCTGAAGGGGAAAAAAAGGAATCAATAGAGACTGCTGGGCAACAGGAAAACGGGCAATTGTCATACTGACTGTTTGATTTTAAACTAAAGCATTCATCTTTGGAGGGTTTGTTGAACTATGGGAAACACATATATGATTTCAGGGAATTAATCTGTAGAAAATGATATGTCTGAAGCTTCTTCATTATTTTTGCACACTTGCCAGCAGTTTCTATCATCAGCTGTACTTCTTCTATGTCAGGGTAGGCAGCAATGGCCAGAAGGGTCTGGAATAGTCTATTATAAATGGAAGTATTATCTCTCAGAACCGTTAGAAAATACATTGAACCAAACATATTTGTTTTGGGAAATCTGTATTTGTCAGTTACAATTGTGTCTATGTCACTACTGCATCTTTTTTACTGACATCCTTCAATTTTATGCTTTTAAAACTTTGCTTTCATGATTGCTATATTCTTCTTACAACACAGGAGTAGATTATAAAGTAAGAACCGTTGCATGCTCCATAAACTTACAACTATTTGTGAAAGAATCTCAAGTAAGGATTTTTAACAACTGAAGTTACTACTTGGTTGTTACTGGGAAATGCAATGGGAAAATCATCTCTGATCAGCAAAGTAAACAATTAGGTTAGAGGTAAAATACTCAGAGAAGCAACGATCTTTAATGCAGAACTAAGAACATTTTTTTTAAAGCGTAGAATAAAGATACTTTAGGCAGTATCTGAGACTCCACTGTAGGTGTCCAATCAAGTTGTGATTTTTTTTTTTTTTCTGAACCAACTGAGTCTATACATTAGTGCAAGGAAAACATTAAGCAGTATAATGACTTAATTCTTATCTAATAAAGTAGTTGCTTCAGTCTGATGGAAAAATAATTAGGTCGAAGTAACTAAAATTAAAAACAAATTAAAAAAAATGTTGAATTGATTATTTTCCTACTCATATCAATAGCAAAATTCTTGTTGACTTCAAGAAATTTAGCCTTGTTGTTTACAGGTCATATGGAAAAAACATTGCTTGACAACACTGTAGGTTGTTTTTTAGTTCCTGAATATCTGGAAACTACAAAATGTAATAGTTGTCTGAGCAAGTGGTGCTGAAATATCATCTTAAGATGAGAATATGAAAGCTATATATAACGAGTGTGTGTATATACCTGTGTTAAGATAGTGTATACAGGCAAAATTTAGGTTAATGTCTCTCTTAAAGATGCATAGAAACATACGATATATGTTCTTAAAATTGCACGCAAATTACAGTTTTATTTAAAGATCACTAAGTCTGTATTTTTCTTGTCAAATGAATTATTATTTTAAAAATAGTCATGGAAAAGAGAATATACTGTGGGTCAGATATTATATTTTAACCTCAAGCATAGTTTTAAAATAATTAAAATCCTTCTGCTGAAAATAGACCGATTTAATGAAATAGGGACTTCCACACCAATGTATGTTTAACACCACCAAAAAAAAAATTTCTCTTGTGTAAATATTTTCAGAAGATGAAATTCAGGACCACAACTGGCACAGATTGATTTAATCAGAATATACATTTTTACGTAAAGGTGAGGTCATCCAAGCAACAACTACACAGCATGTGATCCAGGTGGCCAATTACAGGCTCATATGTCAAATCATTAATATCACGGCAAAAATACAACCACAGTGAGCACTTTGTGATCAGATCATGTACTGGTATAAATTACAACCTCAAGAACTCTGCATTTCAAATAAATCTACAAATAAGCAGTTCTCTTTTTCTAGGAAAATATATAAGCAGGTACTAGAATGTTTGGGTAGTAATTGTTATTATGGACTTGAAAATAAGGTTTATAATGAAAGTATAATCTTAACAGTAAATGCCTAAACAGAATTTATCTAATGCAATAGATACTGATAAGATAAAATGTGATTTTATTAAACAGTTAATCTTGCATTTCACAAAGAGAGACTGTTAAAAAACAGGGGGCGCAGGGACAGGAAAAGTTATTGCAGGGGTCTGCTACAGGCCATCTGACCAGGAAGACTAGAGAGCACAGCAAGCTCTCTACCCTGGACTTCAGGAGGGCCCTCTTTGGAACAAAGTGGGAGACCTGGTTACCCAGGACATGGAGAAAACTGATGTACTCTATGACTTCTTTGCCTCAGTCTTCACCAGCAAGTGTTCAAGCCACACCACCCAAGATGTAGAAGGCAAAGGCAGGGACTGAGAGAATGAAGAACCACCCACTATAGGAGAAGATCAGGTTTTAGACCATCTAAGGAACCTGAAGATGCACAAGTCCATAGGAACTGATGAGATACATCTGCTGGTCCTGAGGGAATTGGCAGTTGAAGTGGCTAAGCCACTATCCATCATATTTGAGAAGCTGTGGCTGTCCAGTGAAGTTCCCACTGATTGGGAAAGGGAAACATAACCTCTATTTTTAAAAAGAGGAAAAAAAATGTCCAAGGAAACTACAGGCCAGTCAGTCTCACCTCTGTGCCCAGCAAGATCATGAAGCAGATATTCCTGGAAGCCATTCTATGTCACATGGAAAATAAGGAGGTGATTGGTGACAGTCGCTGTGGCTTCACTAAGGGCAAATTGTACCTGAAGAATTTGGTGGCCTTCTACGATGGGGTTAAAGTGTTGGTGGATAAGGGAAAAGCAACTGACATCATATATCTGGACTTGTACAAAGCATTTGACACTGTCCCACACAACATCCTTGTCTCTAAATTGGAGAGACATGAGTTTGATGGATGGACCACTCAGTGGATAAAGAATTGGCTCTGGATAGTTGCACTCAAAGAGTTACAGTCAACAGCTTGATGTTCAAGTGGAGACCAGTGACAAAGGACATTCCTGAGGAGTCTGTACTGGGAAAGGTGCTGTTTAACAACTCTGTTGGCAATATGGACAGTGGGATTGAGTGCACCCTCAGCAAGTTTACCAATAACACCAAGTTGTGTGGTGCAGTTGATGCTCTGGAGGGAAGGGATGTGCCATCCAGAGGGACCTAGACAGACTTGAGAGGTGGACCTGTACAAACCTCATGAAGTTCAACAAGGCCAAGTGCAAGGTCCTGCACATGGGTCAGGGCAATCCCATGCACAGATACAGTCTGAGTAATGAGTGCATTAAGATCAGTCTTCGGGGAAAGGACTTGGGGGTATTAGTAGATGGATAAATGTATATGAGGCAACAATATGCTCTCACAGCACAGAAAGCCAGCCATATCCTGGGCTGCATCAAGAGAAGTGTGCCCAGCACATCAAGGGAGGTGATTCTCCCTCTACTCTGCTTTCGTGAGACCCCAGTTGGAGTTCTGTTTCCAGCTGTGGGGCCCTCAACATGCTCAAGCAGGTCCAGAGGGCCATGAAGATGATCAGGGTGCTGGAGCACCTCTGTTATGAGAACAGGCTGAGAGAGTTGGTGTTTTTCAGCCTGGAGAAAAGAAGGTTCCAGGGAGAACTTATAGCAGCCTTCCAGTACTGAAAATGGGCCCACACGGGAGCTAGGGAGGGACACTTTATCAGGGAGTGTAAGATGAGTGTAGGATGAGGAGTAATGGCTTTAAACTGAAAGAGAGTAGATTTAGATTAGGTATTAGGAAAAAATTCTTTATTATAGGGGTGGTGAGACACTGGAACAGGTTGCCCAGAGAAGCTGTGGATTCCCCCTCCCTGGCAGTGTTCAAGGCCAGGTTGGACGGGGCTTTGAGCAGCCTGGTCTAGTGGAAGGTGTCCCTGCCCATGGCAGGGGGGTTGGAACTAGATGATCTTTAAAGCCCCTTCCAACCCAAACCACTCTATGATTCTATGCTTAAACAACGTATTGTGAGGAAATGTAATCCTTATTGTTTGTTTGTTTGGTGTTTTTTTTCTGATTTCTTCTCAATTTCTCATATGTAGACTCTCTTTTAAAGTGGCTTAAGACCAGTTAAAGGAGTTTACATAGACAATGAGGCCAAATTTTGCAGAGAAGTACATCATAAGTAGCTTCTATTATGAGAGATTTCGATGAAACAATGTCTTCGTCTTGGTGAAAACTATAATTCTCTTCTTGAGGCTGAATTGTCCTCTCACAGTTCTGGCATGGAAATTCAACATGCAGAGTTTCTAAATCATGAGAATTAGAAGAAAAGAGAAACAAGAACAAAACTATAATGATACCTTTCTTATTAGCAAGAGCAATACCAACAGTTCATCTGGAAGAGTGTCTTATTTGAGTACTCTATGTATTTCTGACTCCTGAAAAACAAAATATAACATGGTTTTATTTATCAGGAAAATGTCTCTCTAAAAACATCTCCATATATTGTTAAAAATATTTAAGATTATGGAGACATTGAATATTCCACACAATTGGGCAAAACCAGTGCACCAGACTAACCACTGGTTATCTTTTCATAACAGATTTTACAACCTGCTCAGACATATATTCATAAAATAAATCAGGGAAATAAATAGCTGTGCTGTTAGCCACTTCTTTACACTACAGGCACAATTTGCACTATTTGCTTTATACTAGGACTTTCTCATAAGAAGATATGTTGGTTTTCTCCAACTATTTTTAACTGGGACTGACACCAGTTGCCTCCGAGGGCAAGATCTAGTCCTGCTGTTGTAATGAAAAATTCTGTACACATAGAGTTCTGTACATACAGCAGGATTGGAAATTACTCTTGAATGGGATTGTTCCATGTGGAGATGAATTGCTTGAAGCTGCAGGAAGCCATTATAGTGACATAATGTTCTTCCTATTAAATATTATTGTTCTTTGATAAAATGCCACACCAGTGGTTTATTCACTCCTAGAAACTCCAGTTGTGTCAGAGGTAAATGAGTTGCTGTCTTTGCATGTCTAGAAATAAATTACAGTACTTCTTGTTGAAGTTGGATAGGGTAATAAAAAATAAGAGACAGTAAACTATATACCCCAGCAAAGCATAAAAACAGATAAATGAAAATACAAATATAAACTATAGGCATAGTTGGTTCTGCTAAATTAGTTGCATATTTTTTTTCAGATTTGGGAAAATGCCATGTTGTTTGAACTATCTCTTGAACCTGTCTCTTGAAGAGTAGTCATACCACTTGAAGTTTAGTCATTTGCTCTTAATTTAGCTGGAGACTTCAGCTTAATTTAGACCTTTAGTGGTTTACCAAATGCAAACAAAACTAGTATGATTTTTCTGCTAGTCACTTCTTTTATTGATAAAACAATGTTTTCTGCTTCTATCAGATAATTTTAATGCTAGTATGCTTTTTCTTATATTGCTTAAGCCCACACATGTTTCAGTTCACATACATTAAGTTCACATGAGTTCAGAGAGAGGCTGTATTTTGTTTTACATTTATTATTTGCAATAATTTTTTTCAATACTTCTGTATTTCCAGGACCTATTGTGCCATCCACAAGATAAATATGAAATTGAAGATTGCCTCTGTTCCCAAAAACTCATAGTTTAGGCACATGATAACTAATAATAGATAAAGAAATACAAACAAGATAATATAAAATATACACGTGATACATTTGTTAAAACATACCACATGTTACAGAAATACTGTAAGAGCTAAATTTAATAGAGCTCTTGGAGGTTTCTTTGAAGATTTTAAAACAGGCATTCAATACTCGCAGATAAACATGCTATTTCTAAAACTAATGCAGAAGCCATTCTGTGAAGCATGAGGAGAGAGACTCACCACTGTAAAAGATTGTCAACCTGTTTAAATATTTTGAATTTTTATGCAGGTACAGTGGCTGCTTTGCATACTGTGGCTAATCCTAGAAATAAAATGTTCTGCTGAAGTAAAGTACAATGATAGACAAGTTGCTGTTGAATATAAATATACCATTTCTTTCTAAAGGATATTTTCAGTATCTAACAAAGTACAAATCCAAACCACTGAATGATGGAGATGAAAAAAATGTAAAAGGAACAAACTCCACACCACTGTGCTGGGTTTGTGTGTGTGGTGGTGGTTTTGGTAGTGGGGGACATGGCTACAGTAGTGGGCCCCTGTGAGAAGCTTCTTGAAGATCCCCTGGCTCAAAGTTGGACCTACCTCTGTGCCAATGGTGAGCTAACAAGTGATGGTGGCTGCATCTCTGCGATAGTGTATTTAAGAAGGGGAACCTAGGAGGAGGATAGGAGATGTGAGGAGAAGTTGCAAGGAGGACATCTGTGTGAACACCTAAGTAGACTGGAAGAAAGGAGGAGGAAGTGGGAGAGATTTGCTAGTGCAGACTCCCTTGCAGTCCATGGTGAGAGGGCAGGCTGTCTCCATGAAGTCCATGGAGGTCCATGGTGGAGCAGATGCACACCTGAACCCCTGAAGAACCCCATTACAGAGCATGTGGCTGTGTCTGAAGAAGGCCAGGACAATATGGGAAGAAGCCCCTGCTGTTGTAGTTCTCTTCTGGGACTATTGCAACACGTGGGAAGGATCCACACCGGAGCAGCTCGGGAAGGGCTGCAGCCCATGGGAAGGACTCATGTCAGAGAAAATTCATGGAGGACTGTCTCCTGTGAGAGAAACACCACACTGGAGCAGGGAAAGAATGCAGGGAGTCCCCCCAACCTGGAGGAGGAAGAAGTGGCAGGACTTACCCCACTCTCCTATTCCCTACCCCCTGTGCTGCTGGGGGGAAGGAGGTAGAGAAATCATGAGCAAAGGAGGAGAGAAACCATGAGCAAGGGAGAGGTTGGGGGTCGGTGTTTTTAAGATGTGCTAATGCTTCTCACTGTCTTACTCTGTCTGTTAAGTGTTGTTAATGTCTGAATTAAATTGATGTTCGTTTTTCTCCCCCTTTCTTCTGTCTTTTGCCCAAGACTGTAATGGGTAAGGCATTCCTCCTGGTCTTTATCTCAATTCCCAAACCTTTTGCTTTATTTCTCCTTCCCATTCCTGAGGGGAGAGGGGTGAGCGAGCAGCTGCGTGGCACTCAGTTACTCTCTGAACTCAAATCATGACAGCCATTCAGTGCAAATTGTAGGTGGGGTTTTTTGTTGTTGTTTGGTTTTTTCCTTCTTTTTTTTTTTTTTTTTTTGTGTGTGGGTTTGGGTTTTTTTGTTTGTTTGTTTGGTTGGTTGGTTGGTTGGTTTTTTAAGCAGCGCAGCACATATATTTCTTCTTTAGCAGTGATATTTGGGAATAGTTGCCTCCAGTCTGACAGAAGAATAGCTGAATGGTAGAGAGTTTAAAGGTTAATGGATATGCATGGAATGTATTCTGGGGAAACCTACTCTATTCAGGAATTATGAAGATGTAGTTCTGGACAGGTTTTGTCCTGTTTCTGATTCTTGTCTCAGGTCTTGGTCTTAAGTTTTAAAGGTAGTGATGGATACAACTCCAGCTGTATGAAATGTCACACTTTAAAAAAGAACTGAAGCATGACAGTAGGATTCCTTAAACAGATTGCAGTCTCTTAAATAGGCACTCAGTGCAGGCATCCAAAAAAAATTGTGACAGTAACAACTGTACACCTCATTTCCTCCTTCTCCAAAACCTCAAACATTCACATTCTAGAAGAAGCATTTCTAGAAACCTGGTCTAACCAGAAAGTCATGCACTTTCTTAACAGGTGACTGGCTTTAAGGATTAATTAGAATTATATCATTCATTCTTCCTCCAGCTCAAGTATGATCGTATTTCTAGCTACAAAATACCTTCAGTAGGAAATCTGACAATGTTCTTCTCCAAAATACTCCAGCATAGAATCTAGGCAGGCACTGGAGTTGCGGCTTCAAATCTCCTTACTAAGGACTTAGAGCTGTTGCCTATATCCAAGCCAAGTCTTATTGCTAAAAGTCTATGCTTGACTGCTATGAACAAAATTGCTTGCAATACCAATTATGAGTGAATATTGGAGTTTCCTGGGAAGAGACTACCCAGAGTCTGAATTCTTTCACAGAGGAATTCAGATGTCTATCCACCCAAGCTACCTTCCCAATGAAGTTCCAGACAGCAGACAGATGTCTATTTTCCCAAAAGAGTTATTTCTAAGCAAGGAAGGTTATCTAATATGAAATTGTTTGGCAAAACTGAGAGCTCTTTATCAAATTGTTTATCAAATAAGACTTTTCTGGAAAGTGGTCAACATAGATTGCCTCTGGGACTTTAAATGCTTCACCTATGCCCTCCCTGCCTCTTCTAGAAGCTACAAATGCACACTGAATTTATGACACCAACTCAACAAAAGTTTAGGGATATCCAGAATCTAACAGTGCTTAGAAAGCCACTCAGAATCTTTACTTTCGAACAGACCTTCTCATAATAGTAACTGATTACCAGTTCCATCAGAAACAAAACAGAAGAGCCCTACTATGAAAATTAAATCTTCCAGGCTCATAAGAGAATTTGTCAAAGGACAGTATTTTTATTATTGGTTTTATGTATTGGGAACTCAGGCAGGTATAAATGTTTTTGGAAATATCATTTTCGCTTAACAGACACATAAGTTCTTTATATAGTGGTGTTGTACTTAATATGCTTAAGGCATTAATAATTTAGTAACAGGAATTAATATCCACAAGAAATTTGTAAACAAAAGAAATATTGCCTTGCTTTGCTTTAATGAGCATAACTCCTGAAGCATGACTTAGTCATCCTCACATAAACTAAAATATTGCAGTGGGCCAATGTGCAGTGGCAGAATAAAAAGTTAAAGATTTAGAAACTGAAAAAGAGAACTAATTTTTATCCACAACAATATGTCAAAACATTCTCTGGTTTGACTGTACACAAATTTAAAATGGATATGGTGGATTATAAATATATCTTTACTTACTAGCTGATAAAAATTCAAATTATTCTAACCCTAAGTACCTCTACAATATTTTCCTTTTTCATTTCAGTTTTTAAAATAAATAAATAAACTATTTCGAATTACATGAGATTCCTATTTATTTTCAAATTAAAATTTGTTCATCACAAGCATAACATGCTCTTTCATTTGTCTTGATTTAAGATTTTCATTTTTAAGCAAAGATTATATCATAAATCCAAGAGCAATTTCACAAGTTTCCTTTAAGGTTTTTGTTCCAGTTCGATCTTGAGCCATATAACTTAATTAAATTATTTAGAAAGTAGCTATTAATAATACAATCATTTATACTCTAAAAAGAGAAACTGCTTCTAAATTTATATTTGCAATTATTTTCAGCTACACATTAAGCATACAGTGTAGATTAAAAAGGTAGCATTAATTTCACAAGGTAATATCAACCACCTTTTGTGTTTTCTGCTTTCTTTAATTTTACTGGGACAGTTTCTGGAGTATATTAGTATTTTACACAAACAAGACTAATATCTGGTTTATAAAGATTAAATTATTGCCTTTATTATTGACTATGTGCATTAATATGCTGAAACGTATCTAGCTATTTATAAATAGTAACATTTATTTGCAGAAGTTATCCTAGTAAATATGCTAGAATATTTAATCTCGGTAATTTGACATTCTCATAGGTATGAGTCAGGTTGTAAAGTAAGAAAGTAGTACGCAACCTAGGGACCTTTGGATGGTACGTAGTGCGGCACTCTATCCCACGGAAACACCATGTCATTCTTGGCAGATATTTCCCTGATCAATTTGAAAAATCTTCAATCGTGGGTCTTGCACAATGCTCTAACAAGCTTCTTCAATGTTTATCTCTTCACATTATCAGAACATACTTCCTAATATTTAAAATTATTCCTATCTTAACATCTTCCTAACATCTTTAATACCTATTGCTTTAGTTATCAGAACAGTTGACATAACTAGGAACAATTTCTATATATTTAGAAGAAGAATAGCATGCTTCAGGTGGTGGAATGTAACAATAAGAGCTATATTTTTATTCCATTTGGACATTTCATTATTCATGCAGTATATAATCTTATTTTCCAAAGTGAAGATGTATATTTTAAATAACATTAAAACAAAGTATTGTGAATAAGTTCTGTGAGAATGAGTTTTCCTAATATATAGAGATTCAGTTTCACTGATATTAGTGCAAGTGAACATGTGTTTTCAGTAGAAGTAGTAAACAGGAGGAGACACATTGCTTTCTCTGGAGCTGGACATGCTCACCACAAATAGTAATTTAGCCTGTTGTCTTCTAAAGAAGAAAATGTGTCCCTGACACCATTCTTAATCATTTAAAAGTATGCCTTATTGTTGAAAATAGACAGACTTCTTATTTATCAATCAACTATGTCGGCAAAGTTAGCATTTTCTTCAGTCTTTGTTAAAAAAAAAAAAAAAAAAAAAGGTTTTAGAGATTTTTAAAAAATATGTCAATAAAATTTTTCAAGCCCTGGGACATTTTGAATGCCAACAGAGTATTCAGGTCTCACTGTGTAAATATGTTCCTTGCATACAGATAGCGGAGACTGGACATTTGATCTAATAAGATATCTACTTTAGGGAATGATTTCGACATTATGTGTCCCTGTTCCTCTCCGTTATTTGCTAAGGTATAGAAGTGGTAATGTCAGATGTAAACATCTCTACAATTAGGAAATGGAGATATACGAGAGTATTTCAGCATCTAGGAAACTATGCTGATCAATAAAAGATGCATAAAATATTTATGTGCATACCCTGTGGTAAGACATTTACTCAGAAAAGCAGTCTCCACTGGCACATGAGAGTGCATGCAGACATCAAAACATTCCAGTATAAGATCTGTGGGAAAATGTTTTCTCAGAAATGTTCCTTACAGGACCATCTCAACCTGCACAGTGAGGAGAAGCTCCATAAGCCTAACTACTGTGGCATGGGATTTGTGCATAAATTCACATTTGAGGAAACATCTTAACCAGCTACATGGTAAAAATAGTTCTTTGGTAGTCATAGTTCTATGATTTATTTATATGAATGCTCTTCTCATACCCCTGAGAAAATGAGGAATAATGAGAGAAAAACAGTAGGAGTGGAAGCAATTGGAGAAGAAAAATAAATAAGGGATCTTGCATTAACTTTTATTGAAAGTAAAAGTAATGATTGTAACTGGTCTGGTAACTTTGGATCAGTGTGAACACTACACTAAATTCTGTCAAATCTGTGAGTGTTTGTGTTCTATAAAATGAGTCAGAAGCCAAGGAGTGACTGGAATTTCTCCTTGTATATTAGACCCGCAACCTTGAACTTTAAAGTAGACTGAACAAGCAGTTTGGAACACTGAATAAATTACACATTTTTACTGGAAACTACATAATGTGCAACAGATGCTTGTTCAAATGTTACCTGATTGTTCTCTTCAGAGAATAATTTCAAGATTAATTCTATTCATTTACTTCAGCAATTCAGCAATGAATCACATTCCCATTGTCTGCTCTATTCTACTTATGATTCTTCTCTATACTAGAAAGGAACAATTTAGTTACTAGAATCTTTGTAAGAGATGAATATCTGCATCTCTTATTCAGCAAATAAAAAATATTGAGAAAAGTAATGGCTGCATCCTGGGAGGTAGTAGTTCTTTAATAGCACTATTCTAACTTCACTAGAGACCAAGTGAATGTCAAAAACTTCACTTTATTGTCAAATTCAGTTTCCTCATCACTTCCTAAGATCCTAGGAAAATGTCAAGTAAATCCAACACAATTAGAGGTATCCTTGACTGAAAGGCCATGCTATTCTCCCTGAAGAAGTTATTAAAAGAACATTTTAGAGGCAGTTTGTTCAGTACCTGTGGAGAATTGATAGCTTGTATTTCACATGTTTTTCAGCTGAAGAAAAAATAGAAAGAAGAAAGAAAAAGAGAGAACTGCTCTTAGCAGTAAGAACCTAATGCTGATGCCAGCAGCATACAACATGATGTGGATTCGGTAGCACAAGCATGTTGCTTTCATCTCTAACCCATGTTTAGGTAAATTATTTGTGGCTAGCACACTAAACCATCAATAGCATAGATACCCTCAACTGAAGTCTTCAAATATGTTTTTAAAATGTAAAAAAAAGAGGAGAAAAGTATTTTTCCACTCAAACTCCTTTTCAAATATGTACTAATACAAATTCTGTATTTATCCCTTTTAATTATTGTAATGCCATAAGACATATTAGATATGTTCCTCCATGGTTTTCCTGAAGAACTTTGTGATTTAAGATGATATTTAGGCCCTGATATCGTCCTGGTTTCGACCAGGATGAAGTTAATTTTCATTGGAGTTTTTCATACCATGTGATGTCATGCCCAGGGATTTAGTGGGGTGGGCTCTGTCCCTCTCTGGAGCTCACTCTTTGCTCTTTGGTCCAGTGTAGTTGCTGTAGGGGTGCGATCACCACGTTTGGTAAGCACTTGCTGCATTTTACATGTTTCTTTTTGGACTCACTATTGTTACTGTGTTCTCTTGATATAGTTAGTAAATTCTTTCTTTTTATTCAACCCATGAATTCTCTTCTTTTGCCCCTCCCCTATTTCACCAGAGGGGGGAGGGGGAAGTGAAGGGACGGTCACATACTGTCTGGATGCTGCCTGAGTTCAAACCACCAGTTTTTGGCGCCCAATGTGGGGCACCAAGGTTTTTTCTTTTTTTATGTGTTAAAAAAAAAAAAAAGAAGGGGTAAAATGTGGGTTGCTTGGCTCCTAAGATCTTATCACCTCATTTGCAATACGTGTTTCCCATGCTGTTGGTCACCTTCCGTGAGAGGTGGGTTAAGGTTTTGTTTCTGTAGTACTATGTGATGCTCATCTATGATAGCATGTGGTCATCGGTCCTGGGGCTATTTACAGCTGTGTGTGAGAAATTCGGGTGAAATTTGGGTGGTTCAGATATCTTTGGAATACTAACATAAACATGGTTACCATGCTGTTTGGAACTAGTGTGTTCCTGAGTGTGGTTAAGGTTTTGTTTATGGTTAAGCTACTCTTTAAGTTTAACCAAATAACAGAAACTGCAGCCACTACAAGCCCGAGGACAGGCGCTGCACTTGAACCAGAGGACCAAGCCACGGCAGTGTCAGTTGCTCCCATACAGAAGAAGAAATACACAAGAGAATCCCCTCGCAGCATACAGGGTGATGATGAACCAGGACCATCAGGAGAACAGGAGGAGGCAAAGCCAGTGATAGTCACCCAATCCTTGTCCTGGAGTGAGTTGTGAGACATAAGAAAAGATTACAGCCACCATACAGCTGAGCAACTCGTTACCTGGCTGCTGCAGTGCTGGGATAGCGGGGTCAGTAGCACGGAACTAGAGGGCAGGGAGGCAAGGCAGCTGGGATCCCTGTCTAGGGAAGGGAGCATTGACAAAGCCATTGGAAAGGAGACACAAAACCTTAGTCTCTGGAAGCGACTTCTGTCATGTAGGGAGAGGTATCCTTTCAAGGACAACTTGACATGTCGACCAAGTAAGTGGACCACTATGGAAAAAGGCATTCAATAATTGAGGGAGCTAGCTGTGCCGGAGGTAGTTGACTATGACCCAGGTAATGCACAGCTACCCACAGATCCAGATGAAGTCCAATGCACCCAGCCCATGTGGAGGACTTTTGTAAAGAGCACTCCCTCATCATATGCCAATGCATTAGCACTAATGGACTGGACAGACACAGAGGGACAAACCATGAATGAAGTGGTTCATTGACTACGACAATATGAAGAAAGTGTCTCTTCCCTCATCATCGCAGCTGTGAATAAATTATCTCAAGATGTCCAGTAAATTAAGGAGAATATGTCCTACTCCCCACCTGTATGGACAAGAGTCTCGGCTATTAGGAGCAGTCATTTCTCTACTCAAGAGAACCGGTACACACCACGGAGGAAGCTGTGGCATTGCCTATCTCCTAGAAAAGCAGGTATGTGAGTTGGAAGGAAGAACAAGCAGAACATCATCCTTTCAGAAGAAATGCTGCTCCAGTTCCCAGTAATCAAGTGACCAAACAGAGCAGAAAGATTGACTTTGCTCACGATCCTATGAGAAGAACTTCTGATTCATATTCACAAGAAGTGAGTGATCAAGATTAGGCTGAAGCCTGTGCACACAACACAAACCCATTTGTCATTATTGAGTATTATGTTCAACATTAGAGGGGCCCTGCCTCCAGCCAGGTGGAGGACAGGGACAACTGACTTTACTGGACTGTGTGGATTCGATGGCCTGGCACATCTGACCCCCAGCAGCATAAGGCTCTAGTGGACACTGGTGCGCAATGCACCCTAATGCCATCAAATTTTAAAGGAGCAGAATCCATTTGTATTTCAGGAGTTACAGGAGGGTCTCAAAGCTGACTGGATTGGAGGCCAGGGTGAGCCTAAGTGGAAAATAGTGGGAAAAATACCCCATTGTGACTGGCCCAGAAGCTCCATGTATTCTTGGCATAGATTATCTCAGAAGAGGGTATTTTAAGGACTCAAAAGGGTATCGGTGGGCTTTTGGTATAGCTGTCTTGGAAACAGGAGGAATTAAGCCGTCTGTTGCCTGGTCTATCAGAGGGTCCTTCTGTTGTGGGATTGCTGAGTGTCGAAGAACAACGGGTGCCAACTGCCACTACGATTGTGCACCGACTGGAATACTGCACCAATCGAGATGCTGTAATCCCTATCCACAAACTGATTCGTCAGCTAGAGAGGCAAGGAGTCACCAGCAATACACGCTCCCCTTTTAACAGCCCCATATGGGCAGTGAGAAAGTCTAATGAAGAGTGGAGATTGACAGTGGACTATCATGGCCTGAATGAAGTCACACCACGGCTGAGTGTTGCTGTGCCAGACATGTTGGAACTGAAATATGAACTAGAGTTGAAGATGGCCAAGGGTTATGCTACAACTGATATTGCCAATGCATTTTTCTCCATTCCTCTGGCACCAGAATGCAGGCCACAGTGCTTTTACCTGGAGGGGTGTCCAATAAACCTGGAATCGGCTGCCCCAGGGGTGGAAACACAGCCCCACCATTTGCCATGGACTGATCCAGACTGCACTGGAACAAGGTCAAGCCCCAGAACACTTGCAACACATTGAAGACATCATTATATGGGGTAATTCAGCAGAAGAAGTTTTTGAGAAAGGGGAGAAAATAACCCAAATCCTACTGAGAGCTCTTTTGCCATAAAGTGCAGTAAAGTCAAGAGACCTGCAAAAGAGATCCATTTTTTAGGATTAAAATGGCAAGATGGATGTCATCAGATTCCAATGGAGGTGATTAATAAAATAACAGCTATGTCCCCACCCACTAACAGAAAGGAAACGCAAGCTTTCTTGGGTGTTGTGGGTTTCTGGAGACTGCACATTCCAAATCACAGTCAGATTGTCAGCCCTCTCTATCAAGTGACTCGGAAAAAGAATGATTTTGTATGGGGCCCAGAGCAGGGACAGGCTTTTGAGCAAATGAAGCAGGAAAGAGCTCATGCAGTAGCCCTCGGGCCAGTTCAGACAGGGCAAGATATTAAAAATGTGCTCTACACTGCAGCTGGGAAGAATGGCCCTACCTGGAGTCTCTGGCAGAGAGCACCAGGGGAGACTTGGGGTCAGCCTCTGGGGTTTTGGAGCTGGGCATACAGAGAATCATAAGACCGCTACACTCCAACTGAAAAGGAGATACCGGCAGCATATGAAGGGGTCTGAGCTGCTTCCAAGGTGATGGGGACTGAAGCACAGCTCCTCCTGGCTGCCTGATTGCCAGTGCTGGGCTGGATGTTCAAGGGAGTGTCCCGTCTACACACCATGCCACTGATGCCATGTGGAGTAAATGGGTCACATTAATCACACAACGAGCTCGAATAGGGAGCCCCAGCTGACCAGGAATATTGAAAGTGATCACAAATCGGCCAGAAAACAAAGATTTTTGAATGGCGCCAGAGGAAGAGGTAACACGTGCTGAAGAGGCCCCATCATATACTGAGCTACCGGATAATGAGAAGCGATATGACCTGTTCACTGATGGGTCCTGTCACATTGTGGGGAAACATCGAAGGTGGAAGGCAGCTGTATGGAGCCCCACACGATGGGTTGCTGAAGCTGCTGAAGGAGAAGGTGAAATGAGTCAGTTCACAGAGGTGAAATCCATCCAGCTGGCCTTGGATATCGCTGAGTGAGAAAAGTGCCCCATGCTCTACCTCTATACTGACTCATGGATGGTGGCAAACGCCCTGTGGGGGTGGTTACACCAGTGGAAACGGAGCAACTGGCAGTGCAGAGGCAAACCCATCTGGTCTGCTGAATTATGGCAAGATATTGCTGCTCAGGTAGAGAATCTGGTTGTGAAAGTACCCCATGTAGATGCTCATGTACTCAAGAACCCGGCCACTGAATAACATCAGAACAAATTTGACCCTGCCAAATCAAATGCAAATATGTGTACATAAGCACACGTGCAATTACATATTTTGATTCCCTTGTCATTACAGCTGTTAGATAATCTTTACCAGCAGAGTAAATCTTCAAAAGAGTTCACAACCTCATAAAATCAAGATATTCTCTATATGTATGTATGTATAATTTCTCTATATATATTTCTTCCAGGAATGATCAAAACAGATGAATTCTCTGTTCACCTATTTAATCCCTACAGCATATATTTTTGGTGAATAAATTTCACTTAATAAGACATAGCTAGAGTATATCTCTTTTCTTCCCAATGTCTAGACTTCAGATTATCCCCTTTTCTCTCTTTGCCCTTTCTCCTTGTTATTCTAGTATTTACATTTAAGAACTTTCTTTCTAACAGACTGAATCACAGCAATAGACATGTCAGATCAATAGTTCACTACTTAAGCAATTTGTCTGTAGTTTAATTATGGCTGTTTTCCATGGTTGTGGACAAGATCGTTCTATTTTTTTTTTTTTTAAGAAATTGTTGTTTTGTGCTTGTTACTGATATTTTTTATAAACTTGTTGCTTTCCTAAAATTAAAACTATGTGAAGAAAAAATCTGGAGCCTTTTCTGAAGTGACAGAAATACTTCTGCTGCCTTATTTATGAACTATACAGTTATTGCCAACTTGGAAAAAAACCCAAATAAAATCTAATATAACGACTCAGCATAGCACATGCTTTCACACTGTAGAGACTATAGAGAATTCTAAGTGACTTAGCAAAAAGGAATTTAAATTTTTCAGATTAGATGCTGCATAGCACTACTTTCAGCATCACATATTTGTGCCTTTAAATTTTCTGCTTTATTTGTGATGTCTGCTTTACAACATATGTTATGATTTTAATCCAATTATATAGTCTAATGATAACGGTCAAATTCACAGACTGTGTATGAATTTAGAACTCTGTGTTCTCATGCAAGTGCAGAACTCAACTGTATGGATAAACTACTCTTTTTATCTCTTTTGTAGAAAGTATCTAGGAAAAAATAGACAAAAAAAAAAAAAAAAAAAAAATCCCTATGATCTCTTCACCGTAAAAAGTGTATAGTCAATATATTACATAGAACAATGAAATTTCATTAGGTAGAATAAATATTTAACCTCATTTATATGGGTCTCAGAACAGCCATAGAACTGAGTTAAATGGTACATTAAGCTAGTAAAAGTCATATTAATTTTATAGTTAAATGATTATTTGAAAAGTCTAAGAAAATTTGATAAGTAAAGTCTTGGGACCTGCCATATCTGAAACCAGTAAATGTACCACGAACTGCAGGTATTTGGAAAATTTCTTATGTTCTTATACATATGAAAATATTTTTTCAAATTATGCTCGTGGATAATTTTGCAAAGGAAAGGAGAGTGACATTGTTTCTGATTAACAGATTGCATGTTTATTCACTTACTTTGCCTAAATTAAAGCATTGTGGTTGTGCTTTTATTTTAATGATTGACATTCAAAATTTGTACATTGTTAATGTTGGGGACTGGGAAATACTGTTGATTTTAAATGAGGTATTATTTTATATATGTCAAATTCAAGTCTTACCTTTTCCTTTTTTTTTTTTTTTTTTTTTTCTTGACATGGCGTTAGACTTAATGGAAATAAGATGGCCTGTTTAGTTCCATTGTTCAGCTGAAGCTTGTAAGTATGTTCATTTAATATAAATCTATTACGAATTCTTGAAAACTTTTTATCTTCTAGATTTAATCTTACACAATCAATTTCTCTCTATATTTTCCCTCTGATACTGAAGAAGCCTGATCTTGAAACTAATCATGAATCTCAGATCGCTATCCATGTAAGAAATCAAAGATGAAGATTCTCAGAAAAGAACGGAACACAAAACATCACCATAGAGGCCAAGTCCATTTTGGGGATCAAAATTATGAACCAGAGTCCTTTAAGGCACTGATGACAAATGTTGTTGGAAAAGAAATTAATTCATTTCAAGCAAAGGAAACAAAATCAAAGAAATTAAAAAGAATTAAAACGAACCCAAAACTGAGGAAAAATTTTCTTGAACATCCGTGGACAGTAAAGAAGATGGAAGATTTTATCAGTCCTGTTGGTTTTAGTTGATCTTGGAGTGGAAACAGCTCTCCAGCAGCAATGATTGACCTTTCTGCTGTGTGCGACAGAATATATCGTGTCATCAAAAGGACATCCACAGTTACATCTGAAATTTTAATCTATTTTCTAAGGATGTGCTGGAAGCTAACAAGCTGGCTAGTTTGACTGCAAATAAATTGGTCAAACCCTGTGGGAATATGTATGCCATAGTTGGTCATACCATAATAGAAATTACTGAGCTATCCTTTAGCTAGCAGCTCCATTAGGGCAACACTGTACAGCACCACATACAGATATTAATCTAGGTCCCCAGAAACCAATTGAGGCAGGCACAATTTCCCTCCAAATACCTACAAAGTAATCCATCTATTTTCATTGATTAAATGGCACTTATTTTAGATACTTTGTGCAGCACCTCATATTTGGGCTCAAGCCTGGTAGTGGATAGTCTAGATCCATTAGTGGTAACAATGTTCTGATAATAATTTAAGAGTTATAATGAAATTGGTATAAAATTATTACTGTAATAATTCTGTTACCTTTTATATGGATATTGAAGGTTCACAACTAAAACTATACGCATATTCCTTTAATGATCATGGAACAGAAAAAGTAATCCTTCATTCATAAAATATGCATCAGACTTGACCATTTCTCTAATGGTAACTCATTATCTATTTGAGGATATCTTGAGTTTAAAATTCCAATTATAAGAAATTAAAATATAAGGCAATGCTATTAGAGCAGCTGTGACTTAATTTATGTGAAATTGTACCCAGTATTATTTATGGAATAGATTCAAAGTAGTGTAATAGGAAATAGAAATCTTACTATCTCCTTGGGTCAGTTTTAGAAGAAACCTCAATGTTCTGAATAGGATGACTCAAACTTGAAAAAAAGCCAGGCCATTCTGGGGATGGGGAGGGGGAGTGGGAGATGTTATTTTTGTGATTTAAAATAAAGTTCTTTCATTAAATAACCATAAAATATTTAGGTCTCAGTCTAAGACCTGTTCATTGTTTCCTGGTCAGATAACAAAAAGCTGATAAAATGATCCTGATGTGCTTAAACGACTTCACTCACTCCAGTGTTATTTTTCTGAATCCCTAGCTATAATACACTTATATTCCATCTACAGCCTAAATATAAAAAAATCTTCATAGCTCTTTTGGGGATTTCAGCATCCCTGCCTACCCAGTTATTAAAGAACTGAAGTCCAGTTTGTACTTTGAAATGTAGAACTGGAAACTTTTTTGACATTTTTTCTGTGTACTGCTCAACATAGGGAAGAAATTGGAGATTTTGATATGTAAACAGATAATTTAAGTCTAATTTCATGCATACGAAAGGCCAAAAGTCTCCATAAAATTAGCCAAATATCAAATCTTCCAAAAATATCCAATGTAATAAAAAAAACCCTGTGACTAAGTGCAGTCTAACCTGTATTTAAATTTAACAGGTTACATATTGTTGATTATCCTGAACTACACAAATCAAACTAAAAATCTACTGCGAGTGTAGTTAGAAGACCCCAAGCTGCAATAACGAACAGTTTCTATCTCACTTGGTAGCCATGGAAATTATATATATTTTTGGTAGATTGATCACACTATGTTCCAGTGCTGCATTCTCTTTTTGGGGGTCATGTTTGTGATTTTAGAGTTTGGGGAAATTTTTTTTTTGTATTTTAAACCTAATAGTTAGACATATAGGACAGTTAGGACATATAGACAGTTAGGATATATCTTAAAAGAACTTCTTCTTTACTCATGAGGAGGACTGTTAGCAAGGTCATAATTAATATGACAGGGAGTTTAGATCTTTTATAGATATTTCAAAAGAAAGAAATGCTAAAGATAAAATTTTTAAGATGGCAGTGAAATGGATTCACAAGGACTGTTTCAGTCTGACTGTCATCTTGAGTTTTTCATTGAAAGAGTAGCAAAATATTTAGACAAAAAAACAGCAGATTTACCAAATGAGACTCAAAAATATCTGCAACATTTATTTGCAAGTTCTTTGCCTTTTGAGGTGGTTAACTTTCACTCAAATCCAAATTCAGTGGAGTAAGCCTCAAACCAGTACACGACTGCTGTAACAAGTGGGCTATCAAGAAAAAGCATAAAAGAAGGCCACTCGCCTCAGATTTCTGTGAAGGACAGAACTGGCCTAGACATCTACATCTTGGACAGTACATGCCAACACTATCACAATAGGATAACATTTGACTGATTTTCCTAGGCCATTTAAAAGATAGACTTTGCAAAGTTGAATTAGTTTCATTTTGTGACTACATTGGTCTTTGTAGATCTTAGCCACCTGCTAACTGCTCCTAAATCTGTTGAAAGTGTTTGCTCTTTCAAATCCTATGTTACAGACTTCTAGGAAGTTTCATCACCTGATAGAACTAGCAAAAGCAACAAACAGTACATCACTGACTATATTGCATGCAAGAAACTTACCATGTTTTTAATGGTTTGAAGTACTCTTGATTTTAATCACTTTAGCTCTCAACATAAAAAGATGCAGTGATGATGTTGGCAGTGATTAATGCTGTACAGTGTAACTGGTGTGATTACTGGGTTGCTGTCTGGGGGTTTATTTTTGTAGTTTAGTGATGGCATCTGCTTGCTGAAGAGATTATGTGTTTATCAGATCATTGAAGTATACACTTAACTTCAGAGAAGGGACCTCATTTCCTGTTGACTGTCGTTAGTGAGGCTATTTTCTTTTGTCAGAATGAAAATCAATGGTCTCATGCAGCACTACAAATCAATTTCTTCCATTTAGATTACAGTGCTTTTACGTGCTTGACTAAGTGTAAACAGGCTTCTCACTCTTCAGAATATCTTATAGTTTAACTAGAAATAGGAAGACAAATGTCCATGTTGTTTTTAAAAAATATTAAACCTGACGCATATTTAAAAAACAAAACAAAACCAAAAACAAACCCAACCCACACAAAAAAAAAAGCCAAAAAACCACAAAACAAACAAACAAAAAAACCCAACAAAAACCCAAAGAACAAAAACCCCAAACAAACAAAATCAAAACCAAAAAAACCCACCCAAACCTGCTGGAACAGTGGAATGTCTCCTTTTGAGGTCTCACAATTTTAAAATGCTGCTTAGGTACAAATCAGGATTAAAGAATTGAGAACTTAATGAGGTGAAAGGGTTATTGCCAAACAAAATACTTCAAAACCGCCTATTTTACCCTTAGACAATATTTGTACAAGCTGCACTGGAGCAAACTATTTTGACATGTTTTCTTAGAAAACATTAATGCAATTATGACATTTCCATTTAATCTTTTGAAAAATATGGAATTAGTATATTGCCGTAAGAGATATGAAAAAGTTTTAATCAGCTTAACTTACTAGTTAAGAGAAATGTCTAAATATAGATATAATAATAAGTATATTTAATAGAGATAAAATGTGAGATTGTCAGACAAAGCTGAGTGACATGGTTATGTATTGTGTACATGAATCCCATTTATGTCATAAAGTTAGATTATAAGACATACTGCTTCAGTTTCCCTTCATTCATTGTATAACCAAAAGGAATAATAATAGGAATAATGAGAAAGGAACGATAATGCAAACAATAACAAGCTAGTTATAGTATTCACCGTGTTATGACAATTTTATTTTCTTTGAAAGAAAAGTATAATTATTTTATATTGGCTGTATTTCTCCTGATTTATTTCAGAATTTGTATGGATCATGGACCAGATTCTTATGTCCTAAAAGCCTATTTAAATTATAATAGCCTGAAACAGTGATTTCTACAAACGTAGGGAACTTTATATTGAAGATGGGAACTGGCAATAGATATAGAATGAACTGGATCAAATGGATTTTAATAAATTGTTCCAGGAAAGCCTGGACCTAAATTCAATGCAGTTCAATTGTTGAAAGTGAAATAATTTGCATCTTTACATATGTAAGCAGAAGTAGGAGAATGAATCCTGGGTTCAATAATTTAGTAAAATAATAGACTCTCTCACACACTGGAGCAAGGATTTGGGATCTGCAGATCTGACTGAAAGAGAGTCCTTTGATTTAAGGTATAAAAGGGTAAAAAAGGCAGCTCAAATAGTCAGCTAACAGGCATATCAGTTTGTGGGCATGGAAGGGAGCTGGTATCAGGTCCAAGTTTCTTGGGATGACAACTCAGATTCACTGATTCCCAGGTCAGGATTAAGGTGAAAAGACACCAAGGATTTTTCAATTCACAAAACTCAAGTTTTATTTGCTCACAACAGATATTGGTATGAAACTTTGTCAGTAAACCTTGCAAGCTCTGAAACAGTCAGGAGACTTCATAACATAAACCAACATACACTGACTAGTGGTAGAACTTATATGCCCTGACGAGCCTTGCTTTATATGCTAGGATACAGAGTAAAAAGGGGAGAGAAAAAGGGAGAAAGTGAGAAAAAAAGAGTGAAAAGACAAAGAGGAAAGATGGTCCCAGTTCCATTGCTGGTCCAGACAGCCAAGGGGTCCAGCTCTAGAGGGGTGCAGCCACCCAGGGCTTTGACTCATGTCCTTTTATAATTCATTGCCTGTCCTCCAAGTGGGACTTGGACTCATTGGGCTAATTAGGCATCATGCACTATTTATGCTTCTAGAATTCTCCTTGATTTGGTATGTGTGCAGTTTGTACCTTCATATTCTTCTGAAGTGAGTTGATGGGCTTGGGGATCATTTGGGAGTTACTCCACCCTCCCTGCAGGTGTGACCTTTGTTTGACCTTTCCTTTTGGCACATGTGTAGAGAAAACAGCTCCTCTATGGGCTCTTCATAAAGTCGCTCAAGATAGGGAAGTTCAGCCTCTGAAAACTGTGGTCCCACTGTCTTGTCCCATGTTTTGGGTTACGAGGGGGGGTGAATCTTTTGAATTGTCCGAGAGCCTGCGTGCTGGTGGAAGAGTTGGTGGAAGGTATGGTCTCTGCTCATCAGAGCCACAGCTTGGTCCATAGATGGTGGATCAACCAACACACACATGGGGTGTTGCCTTTATATAGCTTTTCTTACGCATGCACAGTAGGTTGTTCCAGAAGGTTCTCATTTTCTCTGGCTTGTACCTACGCAGTTAGGCAAATTCTGTCTCTGAGCAACGACAGGAGGGAGGGGGAGAGAAATGGCCTACTACCACAACTCCGCAGAGTTTGCTCCACTTCTTCCCCACAGGGCATCCCACTCAAGTTGTTTGAGACATTGTGTCTACAATTTGTTTCTTGTTTATGAACAATTTGTGATGCCCACCTCCGCAGGATCCCCTCATCTTGCCGCACCTCCCTGCCATTACTTACACAGCCCCAGCATTTCCACAGAAAAAATTTCCTTTGCCAAAGTTCTTTATTAGATGATTGAGACATTAACTATGGTTTCATCAGACCGTCACAGCCGGATACACTGCTGAAGACTGTTCACTAGGTGGCAAGCAAAGACTCCTGTGGTGGCAAAGTCTGGGAGACCATGACTTCTAGCACCAAGGGAACCCTCTACACACAGACCTGAAACTACGGAATAGTCCCTGCTAGCAGACGAAGAGGAGGAGGCAGTGTTTGGGGAAGCTGGCTGTGTTATGAGGCCAATCATAGCATTAGGAGGAAATGGCAAGTGGTGGCAGCGAGTGACTCCCTGCTTTGGGGAGGCCCTTATCTACTGACCTGATCTGCTGTTGGGGAGCTTTGCTGCTGTTGGGGACTCAAATCTTGGATATTGCTTGTCCAGAATTCAGACTTTTGCACTTGCTACTTTTCCACATGGGCACTGTTGTGGGTTAACCTTGGCTGGTTTCCAGGTGCCCACCAAACTGTTCTCTGAATCCCCTTTCTCACCAGGACAGGAGAAGAAAATAATATGAAAAGGTAAGGATAGGGGGATTTCTCACAGGCAAAACAGACTCAACTTTGGGAAAATTAGTTTAATTCATTGTCAGATAAAAGTACAGTAGGATAGTGAGAAATAAAACCACCTTTATCCCACCTCCTCTTATTCCCAGGCTCAACTTTTCTTCTTCATTACCAACTCTTCTACCTCTACCCTCCTGAGCAGCACAGAGGGGTGGAGAATGAGGGCTGCAACAAGTTCAACTCTGCTGCTCCTTCCTCCTTACACTCTTCATCTACTCCAGTGTGGAAACCCTCCCACATGATATAGTCCTTCATGAACTGCTCCAATGTGTGTCCTTCCCATGGGTTGCAATTCTTCATGAACTGCAGTCCTTCAGGAGCAGACTGTGGGTCTCCCACATGGTCACGGTTCCTGCCAGAACACCTGCTCATGCATGTGCTCCTCTCCACAGGCTTCAGCATCTGCTAGGAGCCTGCTCTGCCATCAGGTCTCAATGGGCTGCAGATTCCTTCAGAGCACATCCACCTGCTCTGGCATGGCATCCTGCATGGGCTACAGTATGGATATCTGCTCCGATCTGGTCCTCAGGGCTGCAAAGAGACAACTTGCCTCACCTTGTACTTCTCCATGGTCTGCAGGGGAATCTCTGCTCTGGCACCTAGAGGACTAGCTCCTCCTCCTCCTTCTCTGATCTAGGTGTCTGCAGGGATGTTTCTCTGACATTTTCTCACTCACAATTGCTGCACAAGTATTTTTACAATTTTAAAAATATGTTATTGCAGATGTGCCACCAGTGTCACTGATGGCCTCAGCTTGGGCCAGTGACAGGTCTGTTTTGGGCTGGCTCTGTCTAACAGAGGGGAAGTCCTGGATCTCTTCTCACAGAGGCCATCGCTGCAGCCCCATGCTACAAAAATATTGCTACAGAAACCTAATACAGGCACCGATGATACAATTACATATATCAAGTATGACTTCATGGGTGTGTAGGTGAGAGCCAAGGGCAGGTGGGTCAGTCTGTTGTCTCCTCAATCCTGTCTATAAAATCCTATCTATGAAAAACTTGGGGGTGTGTGGAAAGATCGTGCAGGTGAGCATCTGTTTGCAAAGCTAGTGTCATCAACAGGGTTTTGGCTTTTTTGACAAGAGGAACCTCTTTGAGAATCTCCTAGGGAGAGACAGGATCCACTAGAATGGGGAAGAGCTGGCCACCTTGGTGAGGAGAGTGATATCCCAGATGGGAGTGGAAGGGGTAAACCACAGTCAGTGGATGATAGTGGAAAACAAATTATGCAGGGTGACAGTAAGAAAAGACACCTCAGAATAGATAAAACAAGGCGAAAGGAGGCCCTCCTCAAGTGCATGCTCACAAATGTGCACAGCCTTGGAAACAATCAGGAGGAACTAGAGTTCCCATGCAGTCACAAATCTAAAACATTGTGGGAATAACAGACATGGTGGGCCATGTGCAATGGACAGGTATCCACTCTTTAGGACAGACTATTAGAGAAGATGAGGAGGCACAGATCTTGGCCTGTGTCTGAAGGAGTATCTTGGATGCAGGGAGCTTTTCAATGGACAGATAATGGGCCAGTGAAGAGCTTTAGAGTCAGGAGAGATCTGTAGGAGGGATATCATGATAGGAATGTGTTACAGATCAGGCTGAAGATGCGGACAAAGCCTTTAAACACCTGAAGGAAATCTCTGTGTCAGACTGATTCTCACATTGGAAGGGCAGCACAGTGGGACACAAACAGTCATCAGGATTTCTGGAGTTTGTCAGGAATAATTCACTGAAACAGGTACTGAATGGGCCAGCCAGGTACCAGAAATGACACACAGCTGGATGTGCTATTCACTGAAAAGGAATCAGCAGCAGTCTTGGCTATAGTCACCATGAAATGTTGGGCTGTCAGATTCTGAGGTGAGTGAGAAAGAAGAGTAGTAAAGGATAGAATCTGGACTTCAGGAGAAAAGATTTCGCTTATTCAGGACCTGAATCTGTCAAGATCTGTGATTTTAAATTTAAATCAGCTTAGTAAAGTGTTAAAGAATAGTTCATTATTTGGATATCTCACGAGATGTGACCAGTTCCAAAGAGAAGCTGAAATGCAGTCTGGAAGAAATTCTTAGTAAATTTTTTTCTCCTTAATTTGAATTATGGTAAGGAGATTTATGGCTGAAATAAAATTATGTACCTGATACATGCATTAAGGGCAGTATACCACTTCCCTCAGAACATCTCAGAATCACAGAATCACAGAATCATCTAGGTTGGAAAGGACCCTGAAGATCGTCTAGTCCAACCGTTCACCCAACACTGACAGTTCCCAACTACAGCATATCCTTAAGCTCTAAATCGACCCGACTCTTAAACACCTCCAGGGATGGGGACTCCACCACCTCCCTGGGCAGCCCATTCCAACACCTAACAACCCATTCTGTAAAGAAATACTTCCTGACATCTAGTCTAAACCTTCTCTGGTACAATTTGATGCCATTCCTTCTTGTCCTATCACTTGTTACTTGGTTAAAGAGACTCATCCCCAGCTCTCTGCAACCTCCTTTCAGGGAGCTGTAGAGGGCAATGAGGTCTCCCCTCAGCCTCCTCTTCTCCAGACTAAACACCCCCAGTTCCCTCAGCCGTTCCTCGTAAGATCTGTGCTCCAGAGCCTGCACCAGCTTCGTTGCCCTTCTCTGGACACGCTCGAGTGATTCAATGTCCTTTTTGTAGTGAGGGGCCCAGAACCGAACACAGGAATCGAGGTGCGGCCTCACCAGTGCCGAGGACAGGGGTCAGATCCCTTCCCTGTCCCTGCTGGCCACGCTATTGCTGACACAAGCCAGGATGCCATTGGCCTTCTTGGCCCCCTGGGCACACTGCTGGCTCCTGTTCATCCGGCTGTCAATCAACCCCCCCAGGTCCCTCTCTGACTGGCAACAAAATGGAGCAGATTCAGCTTTTTCTTAAAGTGGTAACCAGGGCAACTTTGACTTTTTTGGTGGGAGGTCCATCCCTACAAGACCTTTATGAAATGGAGGTGACGTGATAACTCACTGTATCTAACAACTTGTTACAATATATAATACTTTCTCATAACTTTTTTTTCTGCTGATGCTGAAATGCATTATATAGTTTTTGTGCACTTGTATGTCTATGTAATAGTCTTTACTAGAGATTTCATTAGGTAATACAGGGCATGTGGCTCTTTAGGCTTAAGGTGAAAATAGGCATGAAGCAGACACATGTGCACAAACACACAGGGACTCTTACAAAAAGATTCTAGTCATTGTCTTAGGCGATGTTCTGAATCTACTGCTTCTCAGTTTCTCTTTCTGAAGTTAATTTGCTCTGTGACAAAAGTAGTTAAATTTTCTTAAGCTAAAGAAAGCTAAAGCTAAACTAAGGTAAACTAAAGCTAACTAAGCTAAAAAACTAAAGCTAAGTTCTGAATCTTTTGGGGGAATGTCTTACCTATGTTATGTTGCAAGCCCAACATTTATGTCAAAATACTAAAACTTCCAGGAAGGGGAAGAAAAAAATATTCTCAATTTTTATACTTTTTTCTATTGATGGACAGGCCACGATCCAAAAATAGTGATGCTTCTGCCTCATTGTCCACTTTCTAATCAGGGTGAGTAAAATAGTGGATAAAGATAATGTATTTTTTAATGGGCCAGTAGGAAATTTTCACTTTACAGAATAAAGTATAGAAAACCAAATCAGATGCACATCACTATGTTGTGTATAAAGGTAAATCCGGGTTTATTGACTATATCTGCAGTTTTTGAAGTATAGTTTTAAAACCTTCATTTTCCATGGAAACAAAACCATAGTAAAAATCAATTTGAAATGCAATTTCATGACTACAGGGTTTTTTATATTGTGTTTCATTCTATTACAAAATTGCAAAAGCTCTAGCACAATCTCCTAAGTTTTGAAAGAGCTGCCAAAAGTGGTTTTTTTTCTTTTCCCTTCTGTCATTGTACTGCCTTAATTTAAAAAAACATGATATAAAAGGGGGAGGAGACAAACCAGCAAAATATTCATGTTTTTAACTTTCCTCTACCTGTTGTCTTCTTACATTTTGCATGAACAATCCATTTTAAATTCTCATTGTTCTCTCCCTTGCAAGTGATTAAAAGTCTCAAGTCACCCTCAGAAATATGTAAGTTATGCAAATATAATGGATCCAGATAGTCAGTGAAGCATGATAACCATTCAGTGGATTAACTGGTATCCTCCCATGTACAAAGGAATGTTAACTGATGCGAATTAAAATAGAACATCAGACTGTGGATTTAGCACATGAATCTCATCACGCTGTGACACAAATATGTTTCAATGACATACCGCATCAAACTCAATCTATAACAGTAGCTGTTTTATCTCTTTTTAAGTATTTAAAATTAATATTTTCCTGTCAAATATCTGGTAACAGATTCAAAAATGAGAACAGTAATAGTAAACTCCTAGGAAAATATGATTGGTAGGGACACCTGAGTCAACCCCAGCTCCCTGTAGTCATACACACTATAAAAAAAGATACTTAGTCCAGAGAGCCTCATACTATGATCCACAATATATTTTCTACTCAAAACCACAAACTGAAGTTTTACAAGCTATGCTGGAACTATAACTTGTGCACAGAAGAGAGCAACATATCAAGCCTGCTAATGTCCTAGTTTGCTGATACAGCAACTTAAAATCTTTCATACATCATATGAACTATATGCTTCATAAATAGTGGAGAAGCACATCTGCACTATCTGTATTATTTTATTTATATAGCTTCCCAAAATAATTTCTCTCTGTTACACAGAAGTGAGAAATAGTTTTGTTATACATTTTTACAAGAATAAAACTTATCTTGCATATTAGTCTCACATCTTTTTACAAAATGCTTCTTTGATATTTGCAGCTTGTGGGGAAGAAGGCCCTCAAAAGTATACAGAAGTAAATTATTCTAGTCTTGTGAAAACTGTTTTTCTCTTTTTTTTTTCCCCTCAGAAATATATATGCAACATGACACAATAATGGCTGAACTATCATGGGAGCCTAAGCATGCATCTCACATGGAGAAACTTTGAAGGTATCTAAATTAGGTGTTTAAAACCAGATCTTATCCCAGTGCTGATATGTGCTGCAGAATGTATGATAATTTTTCTCTATTCAAAAATATTGCTTCTGAGGAAATATTCAGTTCATACAGCTACCTGATCAAATCAGCTGCTAGATATTCCTCTCCTGCTACTGAATTTCCAGAGTTCAGAACCTGTTAATGAGTTCTACCGTAAGTGATATGATGTTTTGCATGAATTTTTAAAACCTTTACATAAAAAGTAGCCAACAACTCAAGAATGTCATGCTAAAATATACCTTGAAAATATGCTGTTCAAATACCAAACTCAAGCAGTCAGAAGTTAAGAAATGCAAGGTTTAAAGGGCAACTGTGTCAGGGAAAGACACAAACTGAAAGATTTAACGGGTACTGTCACATTGGTAAAAATATTTTTCCTCTCTGTCTAGACTATGTGTTAGACATCAAAGAGTGCTTTTGGTGGGGAAAAAAAAAAAACAAACCCAAAACACAAACAAGCAAAAACAAAACAAACAAACAAACAAACAAACAAAACAACAGAAAGAATAATTTAAATAGTAACCAGAGAAACCATTCAGTAAGCTGAGACAAACAGATGAACATATACTACAATAAGAAATACTTCAGAGCTCAGGACCATGAAAGGATAACAACATGAATTTTTCATCAAATTTATGTAGCAAGTAAAAGTACTTGTTGAAAATTAGTGAGAATTCAGACTGGTTAAAGTTAATTTAACAGTTTGAGCTGTCTGCAGAATCTTTAAGTGATTTTTGTGATGCTTATGTATTGGCCTATGATGCAAATTTAACTACTCAATTGGCATATGTACATCAATGGAACTATTAAACAAAGGCAAAACTCAAACCATGACAATATTATTTGCATCAAGATATACTGCATAAAGTTAATTAGACCTATATTGAATACGGCTATCAGCCCAATGTAGAGAAGAATTTTGCTGCAGACAGTAAAGTTGCCTTCTACAGAAAGAATTAGACATTAAAGAATCTCCCAATTCACAAAGCAATCTTAAGGGACATCAGCTGTATGCATCATTCTCAAGTCCACTGTTCAAACACAGTTTCATGGCAAATATTGATATAGTATACTGAGAGTCTGAGAAACATGTGAAACAGATTCAACCTTTTTAGTGATATAGAGCTTCCATTTTCTGTTCCTTAGCAGAACATACACTGTACATCTAGAAGATTGCTTCATAAATTCTACTGTGAAATACTTGCAGGAAAAAAAGTTGTCAGATGTGTAGCAAACACAAACTTCTGTCTGCTTTCCTGATGTCTATTTACAGCCTGCAGAGTATTTCGTTAGCTGGAAAAAAAAATGTTCAAAGTGGCTTTATCTTCTTGGAAGCTGCATAACAGAGCAGTTTGTTAGGTGTAAAGCATGTAAGCATGTTAAAGAATGCTAAAGCATGTTAAATATGTAGAGCGATCAAGAAAGAAAATGATTCAGTGCGACCCTGACTCCGAAAAGGATCCGATAGATCAGTTCATGCTCCAGTCTCAGTTTCGATGCATTGGTTGAACTAGGTTTACGTAATCCACAATAGTTTTACCCTCTCAAGTTAAAAAGTAACTTTTCCCTGACCTTATTCATTTACAAGGATATCTCTTCTTTTTTTGTAAGGATATTTCATGTATGAAGAACAATGTTGTTAGTCCTTAGTATCAAAAGTTGGACTGTTCAAATCAAACTGTAGTAGCTAATTTATTTTAATCAAACCTGTGGTTTGATTCTGTCCATGCTAACCAGAAATTTTTACAAATTTATTCACCTGTGATGAAACAGAGGCTCAAGGATCATGCCAAAAACAGAATGAGAATTTTTAGGCAGTAGATTAAGTATAATGAATCTCATAAACATGGAATGCAAATACTTATGAAATATATGAAAACTGAGGTGTGGGAAGAGGTGTAGATAAAACTGAAGAAAAGTTAGCAGTACCTGGATATGGCACTTCTACTGGAGCAGTTTCTTAATACTGTGTAAGTAGTAGCAAGTTCAGAGGTTGCTTAGAGGCTGCTTTTTTAAAATGTCTGGAAGACAAATGGTTTGTCTCACTATTGTCCCTTCTAATATATTATTCATTGTTCATAATAATTTTATTTAATTATAATGAATATTATGTCTTCAAACTATTATGTTTATTCTGACATTCTGGAATTCAACTACCAAAATCTGTTCAGGAGTCTTAGTTATCCTATGTCTATTCATATGCAAAAACTGTGCTGGATTTGATGTTTCTTGATTGCTGATCAAGATCCTCAATCAGGAAATATCATTGCTTAGGACAGCATCCTGCATAGAGTAGAAAAATCACTGGCAATTTTTCAAATGAAAAAAAAAAAAAAGTGATTCAGTGATCAGAGAACTTGTGAAAGAATGGCATTTATTTAGTGTAAATACAAGTCTGATGGGACAGAGGAGAGGAAAGAAAGAAAACATGGCAATGGATTTCAGATAGACAAAGATTGCTACATCTAAGGAAGGTCACAATCTGTTCTGGAAGTCTATAGTGAATTGTCTAGAAATAATTGACTAAAGCCAAAGCAAAGAAGATTCAGGTCATGTGTTAGGAAACACTTTCTAACAGTAACAATAATGTACATTGGAACAAATTGCCTTGGATGGTAGTGCACTCTCCATTAGTAGATTTCTTTATGACCAAATTTAAAATATCTTCAAGGATGTTGTAAATGTAGATATAGATGATTCTGCCATTAACCAGATGAATGGACTAGATGGCCATTTGATACTTCTTTCAGCCTTACAGTTTCATGACTCAAAGAGATAAGGTATGGATACAATCAGGATGTTAGAATTTGTTATTGCATGTCATCATAAAAAATATTAGAGTTGGGAAAATACTTCCATTATACTATTTTCTTACCACAGGTAGTAAGATTTACTGATAGTATCTTAAACATGTTATATGTCAATAATTAAAACATAATTTTAAAATGGTAAAATATTGATCTGGCTGATAATGCAAATATTATGTTGCTTTATTCTATTCAACTTGCTTTAAAAATGTTAATATATTTTAGGGGTTTACCCCCCTCCATCTTACTGGTACTTTTGTATGATGCTTTTTTGCTGCAAGATTTGAAAGTTAACCTCATTTATGAATGCTCTGCATAAGAAAAAATTATGTCATGCACTTCTGGTTGTTTATTTCTACTTTAAAGGAACATGAATATAGCACCTATTTCTCTGATATTTGGACAATATTTTATTATACTTAAATAAGTGAAGGTATGTACCTCTCCAGAGTTTCTCTTAGTGCAGCCAATAAATATTTTTTTGTTAAAATTTTAAAAGTCCTCCAATGGAAGTTGTATAAAACTTTTATTAACAAGAACAAAGCTGTTGCAAGAAAAAACAACAGTTTATTTCTTATTTTGAGTTAAATATCTAATCTATTTACAAAATTTGTCCCAAATGAATGTGCAATAAAGAAAATGAGAATTTCTCACAGCAGTGAACAACATATGCTGCCTCTTCTTTGCTATATACTTGTGTTGTTACATCTACAATACTTTCCAGTGTATCAGACAAAAAAGATTAAATATATATATATATATATATATAAAACTTGGAATATAATGGCAGGGAATTTGAATAAAATTTCCTAAGTCAGTGGAACAAGGTTCCTAATATATTTCTCCAGAATTGATGGAAGTGATTTTTAAAAAAATATTTATTTTTGTCCCCATGCCATCTGGAACAATCAGTTACACAATGGTGTCATTTTAAAGATAGGAAAACATTCTCTAAACTGCCACCCATTTTCCTTGCATTTAGGTCATACTCCTATGTTCTTCTGCCAATATTGTCATATCCAATCAAAAAACTTTCTGTTACTTTATCTTAGCTTAAATAGCTCTTTTCTCTCCTTCATGAATACCAACCCTTTCTCTGTATCATCCCTTAGTAAATTTAAGCAGCAATTACATTCAGCACCATCTTTCTTTTTTAAGCTCTACATAATATACTCCTTTTCTTTCTAGTTACCTGTTCATTATAATAACATTCTCTCTAACTGCTTTACTTTGAATTCATGTTTCTCATTATTAAACAGAATTATAAACCTTACTTCAGGTAAGATCTCACCAGTGCCTGATATTTTTCATATAATTACATTCCTTGCTACATCCTACAACACTCCTTGCCTTTCACAGCTTCACCACATATTAGTAATCCAATTCCTCCTCCTTCTAAAGAATTCTTAAGTTATGAGACCTGAACTTGTAGCAGAAATTCCTATTTGTTCCAAAGCATATCATTGTCTGTCATAAATATAAAAAGTTGAAGGAGTAATGTTAATTATTATTATTCAGAATGCATTCTTTATGTCCTGAAGATTTTGGCATGAGAACAAGGTACTTCCCAGTGCTATTTTTGCTGGGAAAAGAGTAGAGAGTTGATTAGGGAAAAGGCAGCCAAACTGGGTACAGTCCCACCTGCACTTCCATTGGGCAGGAGTGTTGCTATCTCAGAGCCACAACTCAGCTTTGTTCACAGGAACTAGCTGGTTTACTCCAAAAGTCAAGGAGGACTACCACGCATGAAGACCTAGGAATGAAAGGTAAGCTACAAAACAGTGCAGTCCTACTCTAAAGAAACTCCAGAATTTATGTGCTTTAATATTACTGAGCCATAAGCAATATGCATCATTCACAATGAATGAAACATACTTCTTTCTTTAAATTTTCATGGAAATTAATTTACATTTTTTTCTTCCTTTCTTACCAACATTTTTATCTTCCTTTCTTGTCTTTTTTCATTTGTCATTTGAAGTTCATTACCTTCCTTGTAAAAGCTGAACTCTCTTCTCTCCCTCCTCTTACATACCTTCTTATTCAGTTCATCCACAATGACATCTCAAACCTCCTAATTTTCCATCACAACTGATTTTTTTTTCTTCATTTTCTACATATGAAGGTAGAGTTTGAGTTATATGACTAGAACCAAAAAATGTCCTTTTATTTATTCTGCCATGTAATTTACTAATCTAATTACAACCTGAAGTTTTTTAGTGTGTCTGAGATTCATTTTGCTACTGAGAGAAGGGCCAGCAGGCTATTTTTAGAAATGCTTGGAGTTTACAGACAATTCAGCATGAACTACTTTCAAAGATGTATATTTACAGGTTGCCTACATATATATTTATACAAATACATTAAAACATATAAACCTAATATTTCAGAAATGCATTGCAATTTAACCCTCCAAAGCTTTATGCAAAACTAGTTTTCATATTTAGTTATTCTACAGGCAGTTTTTCACATCATGTGTCTATTTAAATAGGAAACATTTTTTCCAATACTTTTAAAATATATTATCTGTAAGAAGTTCCCAATAATTTATTCTAAATGAATAGTCACAGACTCACACAAAGAGAGTTTAGAAGCACATGGTTTTTCATTTTACAATTGTATTATAAAATTTTGGTTTTAATAGATTGGTAACAATAAGGGATGTTCCAACATTATTTTAATTTCTGCTTTCTCCATAATTTGAGGTCCACATGAATGTGGAAGATGTTGGGAACAAACGTCTGGTAGAATTACTCCGAGTTAATTAACACATAATTAAATTTGAAAATGTCAAAAGAAAAGACAAAGATGTCAAGTGATTTTCAACTATCTTATCCTAATGTAATTAGAAAACTAATAATGACAGGATAAGCTTTTTCAGCTGGAGATTTAGGACCCATCAAATAATACAACATCCACCATCTTTCCTCATTTTCTTTGCAGAGTGTTCCATTTTCATTTCCCCTACTGTTCCTTCCAAAGTAATTAAAAAATATTTACATCTGATAAAACTGTTTAACTTATTATTTTGAATAAATATAGCTTCAGTTAAAATCAGTGAGGATAAAAGAAATTTGAAATTGAGGTACAGGAAGAACAGAAGACAATGTTTAAATATTCCGATATGAAGGCTATTTCTTACTATGCACAAATCGAGATTTCATCTTAAATTTTCCTTTTCTCAGCCTGGAGCTGGACATCAGCAAAATTAGCTGATTAGCTGAACTTCTCACTACGGCAACGTGAAAATACAAACCAAACCCAATACTGCCATAAAAAGCAATGTGTTTGGCAGATGTTTGTGCATTGTTACTTGCTTGGCATGTGTTTGCCATAGAAGAATGATATGGTTTATGGATGGTAGTTATTACTGGACATACATTACAACTAAGAGGGCTTTTTTGTCCCATCAATTCTCAAATAAACATCACTTGATCAGTGGGAAGATCTGATTAAAAATTTCTTGCATAATAAGAGACTGTAGGGATATTTGGTAGTAATATAGCCACCACTCATAGATATGTTTTTAGCAAGAACAGATGATCACTTCTTGAATACAAGCTTCTGGGGGAAAAAAAAAAATATTCCTTTCAATTCACAAGGTAAAGCATCATCTGTACGGAGCCACAGTAACGTATAACAAGTATATGAAACAAAATATCATCTGTTAACTGTAAACTCACTGAAGAGCTAATTCAGTTTTCCTGTTAAACACTATTGTTGCCAGTTCTTTAAAAAAAAAAAAAAATCTATTCTTTAAAACAATTCTGGTTTTATACAACAAATACCCAAATAATATAGCAGATATCATTGCCAATCAAAACTATCAGTTGACCCAAAAGTCTCAATTTAAAACTCTCAATCTATGATGTAGCAGCATTACTAGTGCCACAATTCCTCTATCTCTATATCTTCTATGTCTCACACTTGATCAACACAGATTGTTACATGGATAATTTTAAAGCCTTGTTTTCACAGGTTTTATTTGTGGAATTCTTTTAAAAACATTGCACCAAATGTTAATGATTGTACCATTGACCAAACCACATACATTGTTTTCTTCTTTTCAGAAGCCTTGAATCTCATTGTTTGTGTTCTGAAAAGCAATAGCCTTGAAACAAGCCAGAAGTATGTTTTGTCTTAATATCTCTTGTGCAAGTAGTGTTGAAGTGTTACAAACCCTTGGCAATCAACGAGAAAAGAAAATTTCTATCTCTCTGTCATCAACCCACTTAAGGTATTACAAACTTCAGCTGGCCACACTGAGTTTTAGATCAAACCATAATTACAGGAATTTAACGGGTTGTAAGTAGGAATAATGATAACTGTCTTTTTAATTCTTAAGCCCTTATCGAAGGTTATGTTCATCGATTCAAAACATGCCTCTTTAATTTTCTACTTCTTCCTCTCCAGCTTCATTTTCCTCTTCATCCTTATATTTAATGGGATATTTTGTACTTTCATATTGACTCATATGTACTTCCTATAGGCTTAATCTTTCAAGGTGTCATTCTGAATATTTTCTGGAGTTCTTCCAATTTGTTTATTTTAGTGCATTTGCACTTTGCTCATTGGCTTTCTTAATTCACTCAAAATTAATTTCCTGAGATTGAATATGCTAGTATTCTTGTATTATCTAGTCCTACTCATTATTATGAGGTATGGAAGCAACCGGTGGTAAATATTATCAAGCTTCTTTTAAAATTTTAGTCCTTTATTCTGTTGCAAAGAAACGGTCTTCTGTACTTTTGGTTATATATTTGAACTGCTGTCATTCAGTGATGTCCAAGACTACAACAGTTTCTTCTTTTGAGTAGAAGAGGAGCTATTTAGAGTTTTCAAAAAATCTTAAGTCCACAGTATCTGCATGCTATTTGTCTGTGTCAGGTCTGACAACCTAACAGCTTCTTTTATAGTAATTTCCTTTCAGTAAAGTCCCTGGTACAATATGTAATCAACTTTTGTAATGAAGTTTCTTTTGTTTAATTTCCATTGTGATTTCAAAATTGAAGTAGGAGTTATTAAAACAATGGAACTGAGAAAATTATTTTAATTTGGTAATGTCATAGATACGGGGAAGAATGTTACAAAGTATTATAGAACGTAACATATATTTTTTCTTGGTTTTGCTGATAGGAGACAAAACAAAAACATATGCTGCCACTACAATTCAAATGCTTCTGTTTGAGTCCATTTGCATATTTAATTTGTGAGGAAAACACAACCTTTTCCCCCAAGAATGCTGGCTTGTAAAATATATCATAATTAAACTAAGACAGGGGAAAAAGTGGAATTCCCATATCTTTGGTGTTTGCATTGCTATTTGGAACAGATTTAAAATTCTCCATTGATGATGAATTAACTCACAATACACTGTTTAACAACACTTCTACATACGGCAAATTTGCTTTTGCTTAGTAAGACTAGCAAGTAGAGTCTTGCAGTAATTAAGTTTCTAGTGATTGCATTTTTAGTGCAAGGGCAGCTGGAAGAGATTGATGAAGCTTGGATAAAATGAGGCAGACAAAATAGCTGGTACACAGTGTCTTAAACAATTTCCACCATTTAGATGGCATTTCATTTTTGACCTGGAGTGATATGCCTTCATTCCTTACAGAGATCAGCCAGAATTTACAGGTTGACTGGTGATGAAAAAGTGATTAAAAATACATTTCACATACTCTTTCCGACAGTGACTTAGCATTGCTTGCTTTCATCTAACAAGTTTTCTACAGGGATGACAAGTGATCTTACAGGTCATTCCAGGTCCAAGTGTTGTAGGTGTGTACAGCCTACAATCGCAGCCCTTACAGATGCAAGGATCAGGACTAGACCTGCCAGGGCAAGAGTCCCTGAGAGCAAGTGGTCAGTCAAATATCCTGCTGCCACTGAGTTTTTGTTCTTCTGAAGCAGTGGCAACAGTGCTATTCTATTGGAGAGATCCCTATATAATCTTTCGCACTAGCTCTGGCATGCTGCTGACCCCTTGTTAGCCTAAGAAAAATAACTAAAAAGAGAGAGAAAGTGAGGGAGGAAGTGAGGAAGAGAAGGAAGGAAGGAAGGAAGGAAGGAAGGAAGGAAGGAAGGAAGGAAGGAAGGAAGGAAGGAAGGAAGGAAGGAAGGAAGGAAGGAAGGAAGGAAGGTTAGAAAAACTGACAGACAAGGGGGAAAAGAGTTTACTTTTCTAACAGTGAAGTCAGCTGAATTCATTCACTAAGGATTAGAAGAACATCATACAGAACACACAGACAAAATGAGATGGGAAGAGGGGGAGAAGAGTGGGGAGGGCAGTAGTATAGCACTGCCTGCTCCAGGGGCCAGGAAGCAAGAAGTAAACTGCTCGCTTTATGCCATTTCAGCAGATGAAGAGCTAAGCTACCAGAGTCATGGTCTTCCAGAGCTTCTTCTAAGTGCATAGAGAAATTAAAATCTCCAATTTTTATTTTTTTAATTTTTATTTTGTGACTTTGCAAGAGTAGATTTTCTGTATTTAAAAAAGTAGAATGCCAGAGTCATTTACCCTAATATTATGATAAAAACAACTGATTTATGCCAGGTGGAAAGATTTGAGTCTTGGAAAAGAAAAGCACTGTAGGAGTGAAAATTATTGATTAATTATAGATTTAGGTCTCAATGTAGCTTTGGTCTTCAGGGAGCTATGAGTTCTAAATGAGCTCTTAACTTTTATTTAATCTATAACATAATGTACCTGGCAGATTTCTAGTACTAATCCTGTTGCTTATGAAGAGGTATATGTTCTTCTGGTTTATGAGAAGAAGTGTCATTTTTTAAATCTCTTTCTATGACCACTTATTTAGTACTTGTGTTTGCCTTTATTGCAGACAATCTAGATTTTAGGGTTTTTTTCTAAGTCTAACAAGGCTCTCACAATAGCACTTTCCAGAAAACGGTCTATGCCTATTAGCCCTTCCTGGAGAGAGAAGTAAAGATGCCCTAAGCATAAATACTTTTCTCATAGTACCTATACATTGTAAAGACTGGGATTTGCACTTCAGATACATGGAGTGATATAAACATCATGAAATGACTCCCACAAAAATGTTTTATTTTAGCTTGTACATAAATACTTAAAGAAGGCAAAGAGTGCATCTGTCTTTGGTTTGTTACTTAAGTTTCTTCAACATTTAAGTATATTGTGTGAACATAGGTCAAAATCTTTTCAAAAGAAGTAGGCATTTCTGGACAGTAATTCATCTTCTCCTTACAGGACGTAAAAAGAGGACAGTAATTAATCTTCTTACAGGCAGTAAAAAGAAACATCAGACAAATTTTATCTTTTAGGTCTGTTTTCTCTCCACCAGCTATAGAGTGTGTTGGGGAGCATTCACCTTAACCACAATAATTTCTAAAGGCTGTCACATTCTGTCTAAGCCTGTATATTTTTTTTAATTTTGGTTTTGTCTCTTGTTGGGATTCTAGAGGGCTTTCTGTGAGAGAATGGCCATGTGAGCAATCCTGCGTGAGAACAAGACTGATAAGAGCCTCAGCCGAGCAAGAATGTGATAAGGACGTAACCCTGAATGAGGGGGGAGAAACTTGACGAGACAAACAACCCCCGGAAGGGGTTGGGACGGAAGAGGAAGTTCCACAAGGCAGGAAGCCTGGCAAGGCTGATGTGGCACTTTTTATCCAATCATAAGAAGGTTTAAAGAGTGGGCTGAGTTCTGTCCAGTCTTGAGGACTTGTACTGCATGTTACTCACGTGTGAGGGAGAACATTATAAAAGGGCTTTCTTAGTTGTAATAAATGGGCATTGCTTGATCACATTGGTCGTGTGCGTGCCCAGCTCTCCCACAGTCTCTGAAAAAATAACTCCATGTTCTGATCTCCACAATGCCATTGTCGTGAAAACTGATGACTCTCCAGTATGTCCTTCAGTGCTGGGCAAATGCATTAGATTGTCTATACAGAATGAAAGTACAAGGAGCCCCATATTCACAGCAGTTTGCTGCCTGACATAGATGACAGAATGGGATTATTAAACAGAATTAATGGGATTGCATGAATCATCATCATCATCATCATCATCAAAAGTCATCATATCTACTTATTTGATCTCGGATTGTCTGTCAGAGATATGAAATGAAGGGGTCTTCTATATATATCCTGTGTTCAGCAGTTGGGGAAAGAACTTGCATTTCTAATTCCATTTTGATGACTCATGTTTTGTATTTTTTTCATAGACAAACATAAGCTTCCTGGGAAGTACTTAGTTATCGTTTGCTTTCTTTCCAGACATTCTGCTTCGCTGATACGGCACTTTGTAAATCAATTTGAAACTAAAAAGGAATTATTTCAATTAAGTGATATTTGTTCAAATATCAAAACTACTCAAAAAAAAAAAAAATGAAGAAGTAAATCTTCAAGTGCCTATTTACACCTGTTTATACTTGTCATTATTTACAACCAGATCTCATAAGCTTGGAAACAAAATATTTTCCTTATCAACTAGTTTTTCCATTGAATCATTAATGTATTTTCACTGGAAAAATATATAAAATATTTAAATCCCATTAGTTTTCATTCTAGTTGTTTAATATAGTTGCTCTAAAGTAGTAGAAGGAATTTAAGTAATAAACGTTTGTTCTCTAAAGATGATCTCTTTCATCTCCCTCTCATGACCACAGAATAGATAACACTTGTTGCCAATACAAGCAGTAATTTTCACATAAAAGATAGACAAAAAGCATCAGACCCACACTGTTTTAGGAAATGGGATAACTAGGTAAAATGACCACCCATGGACATGTTTATAGTGTCCTAGTTGGGTAGGATATTAAAGTAACTGTCCATTATACGCTTAACAGCTATAATCTCATAGAGTGCTATTCACCAAATGCTTCTCTGCTCCCGTAATAGCACTGGGCAGGGTCCTATGGCTCGGCTCAATTAAAACTACTCTGACAGGGCAAGACCGTTTTGGCAGACAGTACTATTGCTCTTTCATATAAAAGAGCCCTGGGAACACAATAAGCAATCTCTGTACCATAATGAGTGAAATAGAGCTAATGTTCAGTGATGCAGTACAGATTTCCTAAGCTAGTGCAAGTTGACTGTGCTTTGACATACGATACACAGCTTTCTAGAAATGGTTTCACATTTTAATATTATGCTGTCTAGGTGTCAGTTTTGCTGCTTCAGTCGTGTACTGTATGTGAAATAATAGATATGGAGACAAAATGCTAGCTGTAAGTGTTTATGTTTGTGATTTATGTATGTCTTCTTCATAAATTGAACTGGATTTTGCTAACATTTTTTGTCACTGCAAGGAAAAAGAGTCAACCCACAAACAGTCCATAATCTTCTTCACAAAGCTAGCTATAATGTACATAATCCTGCCCATTTATATTTTTCACAAGTAAAAATATAATTCTAATTAAAAATTGCCGTATTCACAGTTCAGTGGTTTCAGTTATGACCCTTTAGAATGAAAGTTTTTAAACAGAACTCTGAAACAGCAAAACAATAACTTGTGGCAGAACTCTGTTTTATTTCATGTCATTTTGGGCACTGTGGGATACCAGACCTATAGCTGATGCCCTAGGAGAGCTTTGGCTTCCCTAGTTTGTCTGTGTCTTGGATCTGCCAGAACTGTGGAAATTACTGGAACACCCAAAGATTTTTCAAATGGTACAAGGTGACTTTTTGTTGTTTTGTTTTGTTTTGTTTTGCTTTCACAAATGAATCCTGACATTATTGTCTATCTTAATCTACAGATTAAAAGATAATGTAAAGTCAGATGAATCCTGGTTTACATACACAGAATATAAATAGCCCTTGCAATAGATCAGGAAAAGACTTACAAAAGGTCTTAGAAAAAAAGATCAATAATGCTTATTGATATTATTCAAAAAGGTTTTGTCATTCTGTCTCTGTCACCTGTGTTTCAAAAGAAGGAATTAAAAAAAAATAAAATTTCTTCTGCAAACCCTCTGTACAGGTAGCTTGCAGTCACAGATGCTTAACTAAATTTTCTCAATTTTCCTCAACTTCTGTCTATTTTGTGATCTCAGAACCCATGTATTTGCCATCTGAATATTCCAGAGCTGTAGGGCAACAATGACCTTTCCTGCCTCCCCAAACAGCTCCAACAAAACTTACTGAACCAACCTAAGACTCAACAACTGCTGTGCCATTGATCACCAAAGCCAGCTGTTTGCTCTGATTTTATGGGATTGAGAACCTGCTTTAGATTTTTATTACCAGCTTGGCCTGAAAAATGCCACAGTCAAGAATAAAATCAAATTATTAATTAAATGAAATGTTCCTAATTAACAGGCATTCTTCTATCTACACTTACAATTTACTTGACTTCCTTCATATACTTCCTGGATTATAAAGTGAGTTGGTTATAGTTAATCATTTCAAGGATTTAAAATGTTAGTCTTTGCAAAATTATGCATATGTTTTGCTGATTAAGGGTACCAATTAAACTCGGACAACAGAGTAAAAAGAGTAAGTGTATTTTACTGGTGATAACCAAATAATGTAACAGCGTAATACAGAAAACATGCAGTAAGAAAAGGCAGAATAGTGCACTTAAAGCAACAAACAGGAGAATACAGGGTAATGCATCAAATCATTACTACATGAGAGAGAGAGAATAGTGATTAAGAAAGATCCATCACCACTTGCATACGTTACCATCACCCAGCCCCGCAGTGGCTGGGCAGCCCCGGTTACAGCGAGGGTTTGCAGAGCCTGTCCCGGCAAGGGGGAAATCCTACGCGGGGCGTCCACCCATAGCTGAGGCTTCCAAAGTCACTGTGAGTGGGTTCAGACTTATATACCAGAGATCGACAAGCCAGAATAGCTGGCACCTTTCTTTTGAGTGGAAAATTTCTGGTTTCATTCTCCTGTTGGATTCCACCCAAAGCCTGGCCAGGGCTCAGGGGGGGAGACCAAGGGAGTTTCTAACAAGGCCAAATACGTGGGTTCTCAGCCTTGAACAAGGCTAAACAAGGGAAGTTGGATACATTCTCTCCTCACTACTGATGATATTTTGTCTAAGCTGCATCTTTCACTAGTGATCTTACATACTTTGTTAATGATCACATACTGAGTTAGCAGCTTTGGCTTGGGGCCTGTTGTTCAGGCTTCAGTATTTCAATGCTTTAGCACTTTTTACATCAGCATAGATGATTTGTTATAACTTAGTACAATACCTACTAGCACAATGGTTATCAGTTATAGAATACACAGGATTCATCTACAGGTCAACTCTGGCTTGAGCCAGTTGTCCAAGCCTCAGCACTTCAGCATGTAATTCTCATTTCAGTTCCACTGCGTACATGATTTTCAATGAAGTTCTACCAAACCACCACTAACTTATTTTAAATGAGGGGGAAAAAATAATCTGTAGACACCATTAACTAATATCTGCTATAGTCATCCTTGGTGACTATAAAATGTAAATTAGAATTATCATTATTATTACATACTAACACATCTATAAATTTTATGTAAGGAAGCTCTTAATTATAAATAAAGCTTTAAATAAATGAAGAAGTGCAATATCTTCCAAATATCAGTTAATTAGAATTTCATTGTAATTTTCCTCTTTTGAAAGTAAACCAAGTCTGTTTATAATTTGTCTAAAAAAAAATTACACATTGCATTAGAAATTAGCCTCATAATGTCTTTGAAACAAAACTACTCTGAAATTAACTTTTTTTTCCCCCACATTTTAAGCCATTTAAACAATTTTTTTAAAAAATTTTTCTACATGATTTTCTTTCTTGAAGAGCTAGATACTGTCTTTTCTGTTCCAGCTTTTTGTTTAACCATGCAAATCGAAAAGGACTAAGCTGTTTACTTCTCTAATGCTCTTTAAAGAAAGAACAGGGACTAGCCTTCACCATGCATTGTAAGTAGTAGAACTTGGCCCAGTGTTGCTATAGTAGTTCAGCATACTTCTAGCTGTGTCCCTCAGGATAGTAGAACTGTGGATGAACCAGAAAACCTTCACCATGCATTAGGAAAACAAAAGCACTTGTATGTCTTTATCATCATCAAATAAGGGTGCATTTGCCTTCACAGCCAAGATTTTAATGCCCCGAAGAGAGTGTTGTTCCTAAAAATAAATGTAACTTTATATCAACACAATTTACGTTAGTCAACTTGAAATTTTAGCCCAGGGCTTGCAGAGGATAAAAGTCTCATGTGAGCACACTGCTCTGTGCTTTGAAAATAAAATGCAAGCATTGTTTTAGGTGTGTTCATTGTTGACCTTTCTCAAAATTCAGACTGCTAATTTCCCACTTCCAAGATATAAAGTCGAAAATACTTCAAGTTGCAGAATTTGTACATCTCTCAAGATATTTATTTAAAATGCTAATAAATTTCATGCCAGATATAAAATCATACAAAATCTTTCAATTTTTCACAAACAGAAAAACCCATAAACACAGCAGTTCTCAAGTACGGTGAACAAGAGAGGAAAAGAGGTAAAAGGAGTGTGGGCAACCATGATATAAATGGGAGATGTGATGGTATTTACCTGAAACTATAGTCCTCTAACCCTCTTTTTTTGACATTCCATAGGAAAAGTTTTCTGGGTGGAAGGGCTCCTCATCCTCATCTTTGCAACCCCATTTGGATAAGCCATAGGTCTTGTGCATCATCTTGAATGCTTCCCTAGCAGTCTCAACAGAGGCAGCAGTGCCAGAATATGCTATAGGATGAAACCTTTAGACTTCAGGAAGTTTTGTGAGCTAGTGTGTTTAGGTCAGCTTATTATCTTCACTACTATGACAAGAAGTCTCAGCTGTGGACAAAATTGTCTCAAAATTTGGATGATGTATTTACTTTTGTCCATCACATTGATTATACTGAAAGTCTAAATGATGAGCTTTGACTTAATACATACAGGCAACATGAATCCTCCCAAAGTTATTAACTCCAGGCTAAGTGTTCCAAAATGTGAATTGTTCCTCATCCGTTATATGTATGGGTGAACTTATGTGTGCAAGGTCTAGGTGTATAAGTATTTTCGCCTTGTTCTGAGCCAACCCAAAACCTTATAGTACCAGTGTATCTTAATTTGGGGTAGACTTCATAATAGTTTGGCTGTATAACTTATAGCTGGTTCAGAAAATTGGCTAAGTGATCTAAATATTTGTAATTAGACACATTTACCACACAGCCTCCTTAAAATTAGTAGTGTGTTTAGCAATTTAAAGCAAAGTGGTCTGATGGGCTGTTCATGGACAATTAAATTTGGGGAAAAAAAGCATAAATTCATTGAAAAACAAATCAAATTACAGCAGAATCTTAGCATTGCCCCTCCTCTGCCAAAAAACCAGACAAACAAAATCTCAGCAAAAAACAACACCAAATCTTTCATCAACCAAAAAAACACTCACAGTTCCTGTTAGGGTTTTTTTCTTGCCAAGTTTCATGCTCATATTTCTCAATATTTTGCCATTAAACTTGAAAACCATAGTAATGCCTATTAACGCTTGTAGCCAAATGATTTTGTTAACACTTTAAAAAATTCATACAAGTGTTAAAGAACAGGTACTGAGTTGACATTATTGCTAACAACTACATTAATATAGTGTAATCATCAGTTTACTAGGTTAAGGATCTGATCTAAATCCTGGCACATTTTACATAGTGTAGAAAGTTGTACAAAGCCAAAGTTAACATAACAGGGAGTTGATAAGCACATTCTATAAATATTAGTGTTGGTTTTCTTTTATAGTATTAACAAAGTTACATGAATAGCCATATATTTATCAGGTTTTTTTCTTTGTATGACGTATAGTGCACAAACAATATCCATTCAGTGATATTCTTTCTCATACAACCTGAAACCAGAACAACTGAAGCTATGATTTCATCAAATCAAACTATGAATCATTGAGATTGCTCAAGACTGATACAGGACCTGTAGGGAAAACCCATGAATTGCAGAGCATGGTATTAATGGTTCTGTGAGCTGTGATTTTCACACTCAGAAAAGTGCTGGCCCAACTGGCAATTATTCTATGGAGATACCGAACTGATTCTCTTTCAGAGAACATGGACCTGGGTTTTAATGGATTATTAACCTTTGTGTCGTTATCAAATTCTGGATAGTTATTTTTGCTAATCTTCATCCTTAATTTTTAAGGATTTCAATCTATATAGACTTACTCCTAAATCATTACAGTACACAGATGCTACATAATTACATCACAGAGAGACTATATGTATGGAAGTAGAACTCCTGTTATTCCCACTCAAAGATACTAGGCTGTTTCAAAACATATATGAAAGTGGACTTTCCCCACTGCATTTTAAACATAAAATTAAGATAAAAACAGATGATCAGACAGGCAAGGATGCAAAAATCAGAACAACTTTCTCTTTTTAATTTAAACTTTCTTCCTTAAGCCTTTGATTTTGTTTCTATTTCCAGAATATTTTTCTCTTTCAGTTGCTTCCCAATTTTTACTTTTATATTTTATGCCGTATACTTGCTGATGTCTGTTTTATTCTTATGTCCAGTTTGGTTTTCTACTTTTTAGTCATACATTCTTCTTTTTTTGTATTATATGTAATGATCTGGTCTTAAGTATTTACTTGTGATATTATGGAAAATCTATTTTCTTACAAGTTGTGAGAGATGACTTGTAAAAACAGGTCTTGAAAGAAACAGGCTAGCGAGAAACAAGGACTGAGAAAAACAGCCTGAGAAAGAGATAAAGGTTAGCCCGGGGAGCTGAGGCCTTCCAAGCTAAGCATTATCTTAAACACTCACAAGTAACAAAACTATAGTCATAGGGTGGATAGTGTGGAGGTCGAAGCTGATAAGGCTGCCCAAATTACACAGGATGCAGCTGGAGCGGGGAGTCCTGTGGAGACATGACAGTTCTGCTCTGGTGCACCTCGTCAAAATTCAAGGGCCATCTGTCCAGTGAATGACCTTTGCTTCATTATCCATGAAATGCATATTAAAGTTAACACCCCTGAATGTGCTAATGAAGACTAACAAGATCGTGCTAATTACATCGTCCCATGAAACACCTTACCCCTCCCTGTACATGAGATGCGTAGGTATGGGGGTTGACGACCTAGGGAATGGACCCAAGGAAAGTGGGTATAAATTGAGGGAGAGAAAACAGAAAAGTTACAGTTATCATTTTGAGAGTTTGCAACTTACTTCATGATGCGTGGAAGTCAACCTTACATTAACAAGTAAATAATCTAAGAAATAAAAATACCTGAAGCACCACTTAGAAGTTTGGTTTCATTTATTTCAGATAGACTGTCAAAGTACCAGCAAAATAATTTATCTGAGGAAATGCCAAAGATACATATGCCACAGGTACAAGAGAGACATAAATAAAAATAAAGGCATATATAAATTGAGAAATGCATGTATGCTTCTGAGGATATAATGTCTGTCAGTGACACACCAAGTCAACTTTTTCCTGTTTGTCATCCAGGGTAAAATAGACCTGTTTCTTTTTCCTTCCACCATTCATCTTTTTGACAGATAACATTGCCAACAAGTGTGTCAGTCAAGGAGGGTGGTATATATGTCTTGTCACTTCAGTGGCACTCTAAATAATACAGTGTTTGCAAGTACAATAATTGTCAATATCAGTATTTGGATATGCGTAACATAAACTGGACCTAGGTGAGGGATGCAGACAGCTAGAAACAGCATGGAAAAGAATCACTTGCGTTGCCCACATGCATAAACAAGCTTTCTAAGTACTGTAGTTAGGGTAAATTAAAGACTGATTGATTAATTGAAGTAATAAACCACTGGAGTTTGATTTTTATTTGTGTGTTTGCTTGCTTTCACCAGATGTCAGGAAAAAAACTTGTGAATTTCCTGGATTATCCTGATAAATGTGGTGTTTTAAGTATAGGAATCAGAAGCTGGGCACTGATATACTTTGGACAAGTATGCTGAGGCCATATCACTATATATATATGGTCTTTACTAGGTATACACTACTAAGAAATAACAAAGACAAGATGCAGGTTAGATGGACTTTGACCTGATTTGATATAGTTAATATATACTTACATACACATAGAATGACTAGAATGAATATTTCTGTGATTATGTCTTTATGTTATTCCTAGAAACAGATTCAAGAATCTACACCAATTCAAGAAATAGTAACAAATTATCAAGAAATCGTTAGTATAAATAATAATTATGAACATTTGTATAGTTACTCACATATGATGACCACTTCTATGTTAGAGTTATTTACTAATGAAATCCATGTAACTTGAAACAATCTATCCCAAGAAAAACAGAAATACAGTATAAACTGGCAAAAGACGCACTGCTTAGCACCAAAGACTGTGAGAGACACTTCTCTAACCAGTGGTAGATTTCCACTATTAGAGTTAGTGGAAAGATCTAAGCTCTTTTAGAAACACAGTTCATCGAAATACTTCAGGTGCCATTATGATGAGAGGAATCACAATCTAAAAGTACTTATTTCTCCCCATCTAAAGTATGTGATATTAGGTTAAATTACAACAAAGCCTTAAGGGCAGGTAACATGATAAAACACAAGCAATAGAGAAAAAATTCCTTTTAATAACAATGCAGAAATATTTACATATTTATCAGTGCAGAAATTATGTCTAAGTTATCAGTTTGCCATACTTGGTTCTGAAGTATGACAAAAGTAGAACCCAATGGTGTTTGCTATAGTTTTGTATACACCATCTGGAGACAACTCCATCTATGCTATTAGTAATGGTAAGCTTTGATAATTTTACATGTACTTAAATTTTAGGATGCTTATATGAGGTAAACCTTTCTTCCAGAAAATTCCTGTTTAAGTTGATAACACATCCATTCTATGGAGTGTCAACGTGTGTTTTCTTAGCAGTGTACCTCTGTTCAGCTGTGGATTGCATATTTTCTAGGATAACATATCCATCAAAGATATTCCATCAAAGCATACTTTTCTTCAGATCCATATTTGCATCCTTTTAAGACATGTCATCTGATGTTTTATGTGTCTGATGTTTTGAAAGTGTGTTTTGAGATAGGCTTAATACATTCTTGGTCATATGTGTATTGTTACTTCACAGTTCCCAGTTTCTTAGAGTCTGGAAATTCAAGCTACAAGGTGATACTAAAATATAATACCTTTCTAAGTATTGTTATTAGTATTTATACAATAATTTCAATGTTGTTGATAATTTTGGGTTTGGTTTGGTTTCTGGTTTCGTTTTGTTTTTTTTCCATTTGATACCTTTCACGTTAGAGCAAACTGTCCGCATCTGAAGTGAGATGAATGTCATCTGGAGAAACTGAAAAATTATAAGAACAAAAATACGCCAGTAGAAGAAACATTCACTGTGCAAAAAATAATTATGTAAGAGACTCTAAATAAATTAATGTAGAGAAATGAATGTCACATACAAAAAGTGCTACTACTATTGTATGATCATTTAGGAATATGGGTTTGTATCTCTAATCATAATGTAAATTGCCAGTGATTCCTAATTCAACTGAAGTACTCCTTCAAGGAGAAACTATACACACCCAGAACCCAAGTACTAAGAGAGTATTTCAGAATTATAAAATGTAAATTATAGTAATTTGTTGCAATTAAAAAAAAAAAATTGCAAAAAAAATCCCCACCCCTTCAAAAAAAACCCCCAAGCCCCTTAGAGATGTAATCAAAGATCAGATGAATGTGTTAAATCAAGTCCATTTGAAAAGTGCTCAAATTCCACCTTTCAGTGTTTGTTGATAGCCCTTTTTCTGTCAAAGTGTGATAAAACAGGTAACCTTAGATTTTCTAGATTCAGTGCATGACTTCCACTCTGACACTTAGAAACAATTGCAAAATTCCCTGTAATTCGATGATTGACTCTTAGTATCTGGAGTCAGAATATCCATGAATCCAGGATGGTGTTTTTTTGTACAAGGTTCAAACAATTTCTCCATCTGATAAATTTATATTATTTGCAAAATTTTGTTAGTAAGGAAGATGCACAAAATATGCAGCTATATGAACCTTTCAGATGTGTTTATAAATTTTGGGTTTGTTCATGGGTCTCTCCATTAAAGTATCACTTTATAATCATTCAGCCAGGGCCCAAGTATAAAAATCTAACAAGCTCATTATGACATACAGGCTAAATTCACTAGTATTCACCCTTTATTTCACAAAGTCATGTATAGTTTCAACCAGAATGGAACAAATCTGTCCTGAGAACTGCAATACACTTCAATATTGTTCTAATTAGGTATACAGTCTCCTGTATCACTTTTAACTATCATTCTCATTTATATCAGATGGAATGTAATCTTGCTGGAGACCTTGTTCCTTATTAAGATTAAAGTTGAAATTCTTTGTATTTTCACATCTACGTTTCCAGTATTGCAATTATCTCCTTAAGGCCAACATTAAATATTAATTTCAAATTACTCTTCAAAAGAAATTCTATGAAAATTCAATGATGAGATGAAAGTTTGAACACAAAGGTAAGGATAATTAGGTTCTTCAAAAGCAGTATTTAGTGAGAAGTGCCTTTATTTGAACAAATAATATTCTGTAATATTATTGGAGTTGCAGTCAGTTCATAACACTTCACCTCTGCTGCTTCTTCCTCCTCACACTCCTCCTCTTCTCCAGCATGTTGTCCCTCACAGATGATACAGTCCTTCATGAACTGCTCCAAAGGAGGTCCTTTCCACAGGCTACAGTTCTTCAGGAACAGACTGCTCCAGCATGGGTCCCCCATGGACCATAGTTCCTTCCAGAAACCTGCTCCTTCGTGTGCCCCTCTCTAAGGACTGCAGCTCCTGCCAGGAGCCTGCTCCAGTGTGGTGTCTCTATGGGCCACAGCTTCCTTCAGGGCACATCCACCTGCTCTGGCATGGCATCCAGCATGGGCAGCAGGATGGAAATATGCTCTGATACGGTCATCCAGGGGCTGCAGGAAGACAACCTGTTTCACTGTGGTCTTCTCCATGGTCTGTAGGGGAATGTCTGTTCTGCTGCATGGAGGACCTCCTCCTCCCTCTCTTTTTCTCTGACCTTGGTGTATGCAGGGATGTTTCATATTTTCTACTCTTTAACAGCTGCTGCACAGTGTTTTTTTACAATTTCTTAAATAAGTTATCACAGAGTCACCACTAGTGTCACTGATGGGATCAGCTTTGGCCAACAGTGGATGTGCTTTGGAGCCGGCTGAGGCTGGCTCTGTCTGACATGGAGGCAGCCCCTGAGCTCTTCTCACAGAACTCACCCTTGCAGCCCCCCCTTTAACACATAAATCAAATACGATATTTTTAAGGGTTATAATCAATATTATTAATAGTTATAACCAATATCATAATGATTTTTCATAAATAGAGGGTTAAACATAGTTTATTTTCACTATTTACCCTCTCTTTCTATGAGAGCATAATGTCTTTCCCTTAATGAATGACTAGCAAATAAGATTTTCTGTAATACTTTGTAGCAGCCTGAAATGCTGGGGTTTCAACCCCAAGCCCCAAATTAAGGTTGACATATGGGTGATTCCCACAGCCCTTCACAAAGGGGCGATGAGTTTACCTTTAGGCTTCCCTCCAGGGTGGTGCTGGCCTGGCAGACAGAGCCATTGGGTAAATGAGCCCCAGGTGTCTGCATTGAGTAACCAAAGGTCAGGTGTCCCACTTGGAGATAAAAGCTGGGACCACTTGCAGGCAGGGGCAGTGTCTGTCTGTGAGGTGGATGCACTTTGCAGGGTTTCTTGTTGGGGAAAGACCTCCTGCCTCCCTGGAACTGGGCTCCAGTCAGGTCTGGCTTTTGTAAACAATGGGCTGTGTAGAGATTCAGTATGTGGCTTCCTTGGTCTTATGTGTTTGACTTGTTGACCTGGTTGTCTCCTGTCCCTTCTATGGGAAACTGCATTTCACCATTTATTCCACCCATTGTTGGTTGTGTGGTGTTGTTGTTGGGGTTAGTGGGATTGATGTCAATTATGTATCATCTGACTGACTTGTTTATACCCCCAGTGCTCACCCATGTACTGACTCTTTTGTATCAAATACAATTTGGTTATTGCATCATCTTTATGCTGGCTGTGTCCTTTATGCTAGGCCTAATAATTAGCAAAACACAACCGCTTAAAATGTGGTTACTGTTATTGTAATTTCAAGCTAATTAACATAGAACAGGAACACAGTATATTCTAATGCCTTTGTAATCTCTTAGAAATAGTAATCTTTACATTAACCAGGTATTTTCTCATGACCTATGACTAATCAAGTCCCCAAAGTCTTCAACAAAATTGTAAGGGACTGTTTGGACTTTGTCTCAATATCAATATTGCTGCTTCACAACTACCACTTACTGGCCTCAGCATCCTGCTGCTGTGAAGGTGTACGCTTTGAAGCCGCTTGCTTTCTGCCACTTGCTTGCTGCTGCTTTTTTTGAAGATAAAGTTCATAAGGTTGTACAGCATCTGACCTCATCTGTGTCTTAGTCTCACTCTTGGGATCATTTAAGAACCCTCCCTGATATCAGATCGGGACAAAAATATACTTCTGTTGGTAGGAAAAAATATAATGTTTATATACAGAAACAGTTTTATTTGTTATGACTAGACTTAGTCTTTTATTATCTGAAAGGGAAATTCTAGTCATGAGTGCAAAATAGCTATGGCTATGTCCAGATCCACAATATCTTTAAAGAAAACACAGACATTCCTGCAATTTAACTTAGAAAACTTAACTGCAACTCACAATAGATTTTATTGTATTAAAATTTATTCCAGTCATGTATCATTTAGCCTTACATCAAGGTTAAAAATAAATGAATCTGACAGTTTAATAATACTATATTCAAGAAACAGAAAAGAGTTATATCTATACATGTAAAAACCTGTTTGAACAAATACCCAAAGACAGAGGGGAATGCAGTACTGACAGTTAAAGACTTATACAGACAGAAGTCAGTGGTCAAAACCAATGCTCTTACCTAGAACAGCCATGAGTTAACCAAAAGAATGAATATCAAGAATGAAAATAATTTTGAGGGAGTTATTTTCTGAATATTTAGGCTTCCAGTTGATGCTTCAAAGCTTTCTTTAAAATTAAGATTGTTAAAGCATTAATATTTTAAAATAAAGCTTGGATGAAATGGCGTCAGGAGTTGTAAGTTTAAAGTCTCTAGAAAAGCACAAAACTACAATATTTTCAAACTATAACAGAATAGATGAAAAAGTCTGTTCATTTTGCCACTTAGTCTTTTATTTATTTCATTATCTTTTAATCCCTAGATTAGCTTCTGCATACATGCCATATGGTCTTAAATTGAGAAAGCCCATTCTCAGACTTACGAGTTAAGTGGTTTTGCATTCAGTGCATTCAGAGTCTCTTAGGGTTAGACAAACAGTTCTCACTTAAGCATTTTCCCAAAAGACAATGAAGTTGTGATTCCTCTGACATGAGTGAGCAGGGATCTTCTAGAAATAAGTGGACAGGAGCAAGGAAATATAATTGTCGAGGAGACAACACCCTGGAACCCATCCACTTGTTTGCAAGAGCATGCAGATGCTTTATTAAAATGCATTTCTTCTGACAAAACAGGGAAATGTGTTAGAGTTCATGAACTTCCATTGTGGTTTTGTCTGTTCTCATAGCAGTCTATCTAGAAACTGTCCCTTTCTCATGTGACTTATAAAACTACAATCTAGTCTTTTCTGATGTCAAGGTTTTATCATATGTTCAAATCAGGTAGAGGAATTAGCAGTGATAATGAAAAAAGGAAAAAAAAAAAACAAACCAAAATGCTTAAGGCATCCCCTTATGCATACATTTGAACTCCTGTGACAATTTTTTTATCTAGAATAAAGGGTCAGGGCCCTGAACAGATTTTTCTTCTTTTTTTCCTTTTCGTTCAATATGCCTTAGCACTCTTAGAGAGGAATATATGTTGCAATGAAGGCTGAGCATAAAGAAATTGATCTATTTGTGAGTGAATATTACAGGTACAATTGATCTTGCCATCTTCATTCTGCAGAACAGGATCATTCAATGCATAATGGTCACTACTGAAAAGTTAGTAAGCCGTTTGAGATATCTCTGGAAATCTATGGGAATTTAATAGAAAGAACTAAGATTCTTGTGACCACTTCTTTTCAGCCACTCTACGTCACAGGGTGTTTTGGCAATTACGTTATCTTCAGTTCTCCTGTCACAAGCCTAAATGACAAATTAAACCATTTCTGCATTAGTCGTCCCATTTTGTACTTTTTACTTCCTTGTGGTAGTTCTTCTGCCATATGCTGACCCCTGGGACTGGAAGAATACAGGCGTCATCTCTAAAATGTTTGTTTCCCCATCTAATCTCTTAAGATTAAACTCTATTACCTATCTCAGTTGAAGAGCATTTAGATGCAGACTACTCTACTGGTAATCATTTAAAGCCAGAACCATCAGGACTGTAGGTCTTTCCACACTACCTCAGAATTTTGAAAAATATTTTAAAAATACTATCGTGAATATTAAAAAAAAATACTGTCATGAATACAAAGACATGTTAGAGATGTTAGGATGTGTCACTAACTGAGGTTGGCTACGAACATTTAATTTAGCTTCCTAGAGCAAAGCATTATGGTCAGGCTTCTAAGTACATAATCACAAAACTAGCTTTTACACTAGAAGTACGCTATCATCCACCTCACAGTGTGGATAATGTTCACCGTGTAAGCTCATTACTTAGATTCTGTTCAAATTCATGCTTTTCTTTTAATTCTTTAAACCACCTAACTTGTAGTGCACTATTTCAGCTTTGAAGTATAATTCATTTCCTGAATGGCTTCATAGGCAATTAGGAGAGAATAAATAGTTCTATGCTCAAAGCCTTGTTTATGAGAAAAAAGAAAACATACCTTTTATATTAAGTCAATAATTTATTGTTAGTGTAATTGGTATTTTAACAGTCTAATCCAAGAATCATTTAGTCAAGTTGCAAATCTTGCAGAAAGTGAAAGAATACCTCTATGAAGTTTCAATAATAATGATAACACAATTACATTTGTTAAATGTACGCTTTAGCTTCTACCTCTTTCCCTGATGTTATGGTCATCTTTCCCCTGCTTTACTGAGCCCTAAAGTCAGTGGCTTCATCTAGGTAGTGGCAGCGGGGGAATGCTAAGGCAAGTTAATATTTTGTCAAGCCCTCTCTTATCAGGCCTATATTTCTCTGTCCTACATTTCTGTGTTAGAATTGTAGAACCATGATGTTATCATACAAAGTTAAATAAAAGTAAATCAAATTAGCCATAGAAATAAGAAAAAATGATCTTACAGTTAACCCTCACTCCTGAGACCTTGCAAACTCATAACACAGCTTATGCTGTGCTATAAGCTTATGCTTCCTTTTTGAGGAACACATAACTCTGTGTTGCTGCAAAGCTGCGCATCTTCATGTCTTCAGTTTTCTGTCCGACTGTTTCCCTTCTGCCCACACAGATACTGCTCTCAGTGACATTCACTTGACTGAACAACAGTTAGAGAGATGAAGTTTACTGGGTTGAAAATTAATCGTTTTTATTTTTAATTTATTTTTGGTGTGTTCATTTTAAGATGTCTATATTCCTTGGCCAAGAGGAACATGAGGGTGCATGAAGGCTACTACCATTTCAGGATCAGTAGGTGAAATATCCTTTCACTAGACATAGGTGTTTAGATTTGGAACATTATACTTTTTTTCCCAAGAGCAGTGCAATATTTCACAACAGCAATGAGCTAGAGTCAAATAAAAGGATAGATTTCCTTGTACCTGCGTACATTGCATTTAGTAAAATGTGTGGCTTCTGGAAAGCAAGAGCTAAAAGCTTTTACTTGGTCATGTAATTAATTGGTAGTGCTGACTTGACAGTGAGCTGTTAATTTTATCAACCAAGTACATCCTTCAGTGTTAAATGTTGTCTTAATCCCAACCCTCCTTGTATCTGCACCTCCATAATGAAATTACTTAAAACAATTGCTGCTTGTAAAGAGATCAATCTTGATAACACAAATCTTATCAAAGAGCAGAAGGAAGATATGAAATTAGAGGATTTTTTGCCCTCAACTTCAATCATATAATCCTATAAGGAAATATTACTTGCTTCAAGTGTGGAAACATCATACCTAATTTGCATTCCATTTATATTTTCAGATGCAACCAGCCTTATTCTTCTATTCAGTGATGACAGAAGTTTTAGACAAATCTTTTTATGACATGTTACTACCACTGTCTTTTACCATAAAGACTTATGAGATACACAAATAATATGTGCTTAAGTCATGCATCTCCATTGGCAGTGAAAATTAATTAAGGACTTCCTACTCATCCCACAGTGTCTTTTCTCTTCCCTCACTCCTTCAGTTCTTGCTTCAATAAGAGATGTCGAAGTGACCACAATGGCTAGGGCAGTTCCCTACAAACTAAAGTACCTGCTCTGTCACATTTCTTATTGAACTGAACTCAGTCCAGAAGAATTTGATGAGTGTGCCTACCAGATCAAACACTCTAGATAATAAAGTACAGTACAGATGTCACTGCAGTCATGTCAGAATTGTAACAAAGCATCAGGGAGGGTCACATAGCTCAACTGTAGTTATCTGAGTGTAGATATATTAGCAAATCTAGTCACCCCTGATTCCCTGTGGAGAGCAATAGACACTTCAAGGATTTGCTTCATCTAGTCTATTTTAAGCATTCATTTTAAAGTGAGATGAATCACATTTGAAGAACACCTGCTTCTTTTCACTGACTGTGAAGGGTAGAAAGAGTGTTGGAATCAGATGTAGATGTCAACATGAAGTTGGTTGATGAACAAATCAGGACACCCGTAAGCTCCTGTAGGAATCGACCCCAGGGAACCTAGTGGTACAATATTTAGATACTAGTGGAGTTCAGGTCCTTCCTGACATTGGGTTGTACATGGGAGAAAGTAGATGGTATTGCTCTCTGAGACATAAAAAAAACCCAGGCGGCTAACTTGAACTTGGGACAGTAGGATTCAGGTAGGAACTACCTCTGGAAGTTATATGGAACTAAAAAATGTTGATCTTATAAAAGTAAAATTTTTCATTTCTTTCTCTCTAATAATGTTCATGTAAAGATATGCATTCTCACTGAAACTTTAAAACTTTTGGGGAGTTTGGGGGAACTTTTAAAATCAACTCTAAAACCATAGTTATCATTCTAAAGCTAACTGTTGCTTCTAGTAAGCCTAACAGCTGTCAGACCAGATCAGATATTTATTATTCAACACAATTATTTAATCACAAAATTATGTTTTATCTTCAGTTCTCTTTCAACTCTAATTTCTGAGCTACTACTTGATACATAAATGCATATATGTAAGTCCTACAGCTACTCATATATAAGTAACACACACTATTGATTGAAAATTTTCTATTCAGTGTCTGAAAAACTGACGATACAGTACACAAAAAAAATCACAGTTTTTTTCCATATATGTTAAATCATTTACATATATACATGTCAAAAATAACAAAAATAGAAAGGTAAATTAAATTACCAGCTTAGAATATCATAGTTCGTATCAAAGACAGATGGAAAAGTACCAAATTATTTCACAGATTAAATTTTCTAAGATGTAGGCATAAGGAATACACATTTTTCATTATTTCAGTAGAAATAAATGTCTGTCATCCAGAAGAAAACTTCTGCATATTTCATCTTGCTGTGTTGTACACCAAGATGTCACAATAACTAAACTACTAATTAATTTTAGAAAGTTATTAAAGATCTCAGGAAAATGGATCACTTCTTAAGAGGCATGCTTGTCTTCCTATTGATAATTTATTAGGATAATTTTAAGTACATATTTTAAGAGAGAAGAATCAATTTTCCACAGCTCCACATAGGTGCAACTACAGGAAGATGTTGTTTTTCATTTACCTGATTTCCAGAGACAAAAAAAAAGTATTAAGTCTTGTCTGTCACAAATTGTCAAGATCAAATACACACTGATGTAAATGATAATGCTCAATATATGTAAGATCTTTCTAATGTTCAAGCTTTTGAGAAACAGATTTCTACTGTGATAAATTCACTGAGAGTTATTAACAATGTCTATAATATATTCAGTTCCAGGAAATCTTTGCAGTAAGTTTTATTCAAACATTAGATATCTTTACTGTTAAGCACGATACTGATGTTCTATATACATATCCTAAGGAAAAATTTACATATATTTGTGGAAGAGTGGCAGTCTTATCATAATCACTAGAGCTATAAATATACTAGAATTAAAATATTTCAGTGTTCTGAATAGACATTCAAAATTTATATTAGAAAATTGCAGATTCGTTCACTAAAAAAAGAAATAATCAGTGAAAGATCATATACCATACAGTACAAAGTAATAATGACATGGTTATTTTCACACCAGAACCATGGGGGAAATGCAAATTTCTGAATTAGATGGAAAGAAATCCTTCCTGAAAATAGACCTAGCAGTACTTGAACCACCTTCCCCTCCAAGGAACAGCTCAGCAATAATTCCCAAAAATACTTCCATTTATAATCTTAAAGAAAAAGGAAAGCCAGCCCACATACTGACTTTTAATACGCTTTAGTTGAAATAAATACATTTTTAATGTCAACTGACTTTTGTGTGCTTTTCTGTACTCATGATGTTGATCAGAAATTCAAATTCCTCAGTAAAATTATTGTATTTGCAGATATTGAATGTTTGTCCAAAAATATTTTTAGTTTTCCTAAACAATAAAATCTACCCTTTCAGGTACAGATACATGCCTTTTATTTAAATCATTACAGTAGAAAGATACAGTATCAGCGGTGTAGTCATAATTTATGCAGCAGTGAAAATTTCTTTCACTCTGAAGAAGGTTTTTTATAATGGTGCACGTAGATTGTGAACCTGCTTTGGCCCTGCTTGTCATGAAAGGGATAAAGCACTTGCATTCCAGACTTCCTTTCCCATCCAAATTATGTTCCTATCATTTTATGATATACATATATAGAGAGAGAAAAAAAAAACAATCATATTGTCCTGGTTTCAGGTGAGAGAGAGTTAATTTTCTTCCTAGTAGCTGGTATAGTGTTGTGGTTTGGATTTAGCATGAGAATAATGTTGATAAGACACAAATGGTTTTAGTTCTTTCTAAGTAATGTTTATAATAAGAAGGACTTTACAGCTTCTGCCAGCAAGAAGGCTGGAGAGGCAAAAGAAGCTGAGAGGTGAGACAGCCAGGACAACTGACCAACATATTGACAAGATACATACATTATGCTCAGGTCAAAATTTGAAGTTTAACTTTTACCTTAACTGGTTTTAAAATTTCTAAAGCCTGAGATCTAAACCCTTTCTCCTGGCCAGATATTTCAAAATAAGCACAGAAGATCCAACTTGTTTTCAGCTCTTTGCACTATTTACGTGGACTACCGTAACTGTTAGTCTACTTATTTCACTAATTCTGCTGTAGCTGACCTGGGACACACAGTTCTCAGCTCTTGTAGTACTGGTTGACTAGCTCATGAGCTCTGAATTCACTGTTCAAGCACTAAAAGTAACCCCCTGAAGAGTTTTTAATGATGTGTTGCTATAAAGCTGGAAGTTGGTGACCATAGATAAGCAAATTATCACTAATAGCACCAATAATTACTGACTTCTCATAAAAGCTATCCAAAAGGTTTTTTAGATGCCCTTTCTGATCTGCTGCTCCTCAGCCCCTTCATCTTGCTGGCCTGATAATCACTGGCTCTTTGAACCCAGTTCACTGGCACAGCAGCAGATGGAAAAACTGGAAGTGCAGTCCACGTAAATACCATTTTCTTTGTAATATAGTCTTACTAAGAGTATTTGCTTCCAGCATAAGGAATGGCTTTGCCAAATCTTTAATTTCCTTGTTTGAAAACAGAAATCTGAACTACAAATATACATAGAAAGTATGTTTCAGCTCAGCTAGCCACCTAAAAGTTAAATGGCTGCCCAGAGCTAGAAATGTAACCTCCATATATAGTTACTCAGGAGAAAGTAGAAACTCCCAGAAGGTAATTCACCCCATCTTAGTTGTGTGTCTGAGATAGGGGGGAATGAATTGCCTGTGGCAGTATGTATTTCTCTCCATTGTCTAAAAGAGGAGAGAGAACTAAACAAATAGCTTTCACTAGATGCCCATTTTTCATGAAGCTAGAGTTAGGTGAGATGAATTTGACCCAGTGTCCATCTCTCCAATGTCAATAGGCGAGTGTTTCTCAATTGCTTATGCGGAAATAGAAATACCCCTTTGATCATGCAGAAAACACAGATTCACACTACACTAACACCCACACAGGCTTTTAGCAGCTTGTCAGAAAGTAATTCTCAGCCTTCAAGGCCCTTAAACATCTCTCTGGTGCAAATCCCTTACCCAGACCTATACTGGCTTTCTACACCTCTTCAAAAAGATGTAACACAGGAGAGTTTCATATCTTCTCTTTCTGTCTCTTCAGCTCATGACTGAACAGCACTAATGAAAAAAAAAAAAAAAATAAATTATCTCTTAGATAGAAGATTTATTAGGCAGGCTAAGTACAGATTTTTAATTATGAGATAGAAAAAAGGAACAAGAAAAAGAAGAGAAAATAAGAACAGGTTTGGAGACTTAGATCATATGCTTATCAGCAAGGAACAAGAAACTTTTATGCAAGTTTCCTTGCACCTTTAAAACGAAAGCAAATATAAATAGGCTTCTGTGCAATGTGCTGTCAAACTATATCCACAGGTAAAAAGAGTGTGAGTACTGTCAATAAAAAAGTGAGACTGCTTGTATCAAAGTTTATTTCAGACTTCCCACTAACCTATCACAGACCACAGTTTTAATATATTTTGCCTGAAATGAAAAAAAAAAAAAAAACAACCAACCAACCCACATTTCTTCTTACTTTATCAGTCTGACAGGGTTCAAGGAGTGTCTGGATAACACTCTTAGTCATATGTCTTAATTTTAGGTAGTCCTACGAGGAGCAAGGAGTTGGACTTGATGATCCTTGTGGTTCTCTTCCCATCTGAGATATTCTATGACTCTATGATTTAATTTCTCAGAGATTAAATGAGATCCTTCCCCTTTCCAGTGGAATAAAAAGAGTTACTTCACAACGTCTGTACAAAAACTTATTTCAATAAAAGATGCTGGAAATTAAAAAGAGAGACTACACATATGAAAGCAAGACAAGGACTAGGAGCTCTCCTGATGTTATGTGTTTCTCAGACAATAAACTAATTTTGCGCTATAATAATAAAAGACTCTTTATAAAGCTTTTAAAGATTCTGTCTCTGAAGCTACCTTAGAGACAAAGTATGAACTTTATGTATTATGAATACAACTGGTGAATATGCTTTGCAAAAACATCAAGAAATACTTGCAGTTTTAGGGTAGCTGTGAAATAATCTGAAAATGTGGAGGTGCTTATGGAGATGGACAATATTCTCATAGTGGAGAAAAAAAAACAATATTAAGTCCTTTGAATGAAATGGTAAAGAAAGAAGAAAAATAGTGTTTGTCTCAACAGACTGTTGAGGTTTTAATGAAGCACAGAAGCCCACACCATCTTCAAAGGTATTGTTCTGACTGCAGCTCAGTGTATAATCTCTCTTTTGTTATTTGACAGTGCAGTTAAAAAGTAGTAATGTGACATGGAGTGAATGATAATTTTTAAAGGCCTATGTCTTACATGATATAAGCTTATCTTAGCATATGAGGTGTCCTGTACCTCAGCAGAAACAAACTGTGCCTAAATTGATGCCCACTGAAAACATCAAAACACAGGAAACAGCTGCGATGGGTCAAATGATCCCACTCTTGCATCTAATGGACATGACATAAAACACTGCAAATTAGGACAGCTACAATCACTTTTCCTGATGTTGCTTTGATGATTACAAGATGCTGCACAGAAAACAGCTATAAACTATTTCTCTATTTCCATTTAAAACATGTTGTATTATTAACAGCAATTTAGAGAGTAAAACACACATTACAACTGTACACTCTGCTAAAGGCAGAAGAATGTGTAGTATTTATGAAAAGACTACCTGTTTCTATGGCTTGGGAGACCCCTGTTGGACATCCCTACCTTCTACAGCAAAAGCTAGGAGAGTCCTCGCTGTCATAGGGCACCCAAGCTGCCGAAGCTTGTTTTCTCTCAGATAGCTGAGGATCATCGCTGGAGCAAATCCAGCTGTGCAGTCTGTGGTCCAGAAACATGACTGCATACATGTGCCGGGGCACAGGGCAGTAAAGGGAGTAGAGGCAGCACACCAAGGACTGTCTGTACAGAGTGAATTCCTTTGATCAAATGACAGCCGACTTTTTTTTTTTTTTGTTATGAATATAATGAAATAATCCCCAATGGGGTTGACTTTCCAAGACATCCCCATTCTTACTTCTTTATTCACCTAGTCTGACCTGAAGGGACATGTCATTAAATCCAACAGATCTTTGTTACTGAGGATAAATTACTCTAATTCTGTATGTTACTCCTTATACTTTTTGCTGACATGAGAAAGAGAAGTTGAATACCTGCAAATATTTTGCAGATCATGGAAGGGATCCTGGGAGGTCTCCAGGCCATCCCTCCTGACAGAAGCACAGCCATCTCAGGAGTCAGACCAGACTACTCAGGTCTTGGTCCAGTTGAGGGCTGAAACTCTCTAAGTGATGGAGATGGCATAGCCTTCTCAGGGCAGGCAACACTTCACTGCTGACTGTCCTCAACAAAATAGGAAAGAAAGAGGTTTTCTTTTTTCCCCCTAATGTCCTATAAAATGAGCATAATAATTCGAAAAAACTTTAAAATTGAAAGAGCTTTCAGTAATTATGTGGTCATTAACGGTTTTGGGTAACCTTACTGGTGATAAGCATGGGACAAGAACAGAAGTAATATCAGGATCTAAGCATCCAGTTCTAGTTACAAAAGGGAAAAATAAAAATCTGAAATGAAGGAAACGAAAAGGAATCTGTCTTCTACAGATATCATCTGTTGATACAGTAGCTGACCATATTTTTGTCCTTCCGGTTTGAAACAAAGGCACAAAGCACCTATTAATATTCCCAACTTCTACTGGAAGTTATTATCTGGTGGGTGCCCCAGTCTTCTCTGATGTCTTAAAGCCTTTCCCAGGATGATTACTAACATGAAATAAATAAGAAAATGCTGCAACCATGAGTTTGAAATTAAACATTGACTTTAATTTTGAAAACCAATGGAGTGTTCACACTTTTCAGAATTTTATTTGAAGATAATTAGCCAACTAACATTAGCTCCAGTCTTTAAAATGTCTTTATTTACTAATATGTATATGTTTATAATTCATCTAAGCTGCTATTTAACTTACAAAAATGTGAATTGCTCAACTTATTCATATGCAGATTTGATACCATCTTTTGTATTTATATATATAAACATTGAGTTAAGAGATAGTAATTTATCTTGATTAGTATAATCATCCTTACATTATCAGTTAGAAACAATTATTTTCAGTGTTATTTTTTCTCTGTCATGCTATGTTTGTGCCATTGTGTTTACAGTAAAAATGTACTTTAATTATCAGCCTCTGTCTTCAGACTGCTAAATTTCATTACATGTATATTTATTTGATCTAAATTATTATGCATTAAATCAGTTTTGTTTCATATTGGTTTTAATTTTGATGAAATCTTGTTTGACTGAAACTGATGCTCAATTACAGAAAAGGAAAATGTGAACATGGGATTTTTTTTTCCAGAGTGGTTTTACCTAAAGCTTAAATGTAATTAAAAGCTACTCTAAACCAAATATTACTTGTGGTTTTTTCTTTACAAAAGTTACAAAGACATTCTTACAAAAAAACATTTTATTTAAAAATATCAAAAGTATAATATGAAAATGAAGTAGGAAATTCCATTATAATGTTTTCTTATAAAGGTTTCTTCTTATAAGCTTTGTTCTTTCATAATAAAGTATAATTCACCTCTCAAATGTATATATATAATGCATGATATTTATATATCTACACCATGATATACATTAACATGTCTGTTACTAAATCAGACAAAGTGTCTCCTTATTCTAGTACTTCTCTGACAGTGGCCTGTGACAAATATTTAAAGTACAAGAGTGGGGAAATGTACAGTGAAACTTCCCCCATTATACCCTCCTAGTTTCCACCAACTTGTAGTTTAGGGAACTCCCCAGAGGTGTTTTTTAATAGCCCTTGAAGGTTTTCACCAGTATGTTGTCTAATTGTTTCCTGCAGTTATCCACAAAGTCGGCATTAGAAATCTAATGTGGTGCTGAACTGCAGAGCTTAATGATGCATTGTGTGAAAAGCAGCTTCCTTTCCTTTGTTTTAGAACTTCTTCCTAGTAATTCGGTATTATTCCACTTACTTTTCACCATTATACCAGATTTATGTAGATATCTATCTGAATTCCTAATCATTCTTCTTTTCACTATAATTCTTACTATTGAAGTTGTTTAGTATTGAGAGAATTTACTTCATAAATTCTTAGAATCAATAATTGGAGAATTTCACCCATTTAATTCCTTTAGATCTTTTAAATTAATAAAATAAAGAGATTACAACTTCTTTTTCCAGTTTATAAGGTTATTCTGAAAACTTATCCCCTGACACTTCAGTCTGGTACACTTGCTCTGATTTGAATTCCATAAAGAATGGCACCACTGTGGGAACTTTCTTAACACCTGAACACTTGTGCAAAGAATTCATTTAGCTCGATGGCTACAGCTTTACTTTCCTGGAAGGCTCCTTTTGCACACTGATCATTGGTTCTGGAGAGGTGTTTTTTCATACTTCCTCTTTCTGTTGTGTTTTATTACTGGTTTAAATACATTTACTAAGTTATCTTTTTAAAATTTTTTGGCTTATCTTTTTGTGGCTATCCATTATCTTGACATATTTTCCTAATTTCTACCTTTCAAGGATATTTTCTAATACATTAATAATGTATTAATAACGTACACTAATATACATTAAATATTATATTTTAACAGCATAATTAAACAGCTTTGTACTACCTGAAAGTGTTATGTACTTTTGAATATTTCTTTTATTTTCCTTCTAAAAGAATGAAAGAAACAAACAAAAAAACCCCGCTGACCAACCAAACAAAAAGGGGTTGTTAGGGTTGGGTTTTTTTTATTTATTATTATTATACTTATTTTGAAGTTAAGTGTTACTAGGAAAGATTTTTTTTTAGGGGCAGCTTTTCCTGTAAATGTGTCTAGATTATTGTCGGGGTAGGCAGCGGCTCTGCTGAACGCCTGACAGAGCAGATGGAGTTCGACCTTGGCCAGATTGTCCCGTACCCGTGAGAGGCCTACGTGCAGGAAGGCATACCACACAAGAACAAAGAACTGAGTAAGATAGGACAGGGAACATTTTCTGCAAGAGATATGAAACTGCTGACCACAGACAAGAAACTATGTGAATTATGTTCAGAATTAAAACTTTAAGAAAGATATAAATCTATCCAATCATATACCGTTGCTATGGGTCTAGATCGTTGCTATGGGTTTAGCCAATTGTGTTAGAGCTTGCGGTAGCTGAAAAAGATATATAAAGAATATAGAGAACAATAAAGTGCTTCTTTTGCCTCTGACTTGATTATTGATTGTCACTTGACCTTCTCTACCACGACAGATTCTCTTCATTATTACACATCGCATGCACTCTTCAGAAATAAAACTTTTGTTTTCCTCTGGTTTCAATGTTTTCCGAATAGTTGCTCCAGAAGACACAGTGACTAAAATAATCTGCTATTTCATTATGATGTTGTTCCGGGTTACCAATACAATTATTTCTGCCCTCATTACACTGAATGTCTCATAGTTCTTAGCGCCTGTTGCAGCTTGGATGGACAACAACATGATGTTCATACCGTATATTTTTAAAGTGTCTCCTTTTTAACGTTTGACACAATCCGTATTGCAGTTTCAGTAAACAGATAGTCAATCATTTCTCAGTAGTTTATTGAGCATAGCATTTCATTTATCATATAATTCCACTTCTTCACTAGTACATCTACTTTTCCTTTCCTATAAAGCATATACCATGTCAGATGTGTATTTATGGGTTATAATGCAAACTGCATTCCCATGCACTACCTTCCTTCCACTAGACTTCTGAAATCTCCATTGTGTCTATGCTTTTGCTGGAAAAAAAGTTATTCACTCACCTGGTATCTCAAATAGTTATCATTTGTATAACGCATATAGGGTTTTTTCCTTCCTGTAATTTTAATATGCTTAAAGAAAGATTTGAATGACTGAATACAATCTCATCTGTTTCTGACTAATTTTTATATTTTCAGAAGTTTTATCTTGTGTCTTTTGAACTCATAATGTCTATGTCTTCATTTTCACTAAATAATTCCTTCAGATTTTGTTGCCCTTCTGCATTTGTCTGCTTCTCCTCTAGTTTTTTCTCCAAAAAGTTCCTGAGGGGGTACCACCTAATCATGAGACAGATAGTTTTTCAGGCTTCCACTGGCCTTCAAAAGACACTGTAAATGTGAAACATCTGCCATTAGTTGGCATACTATACTGTAGCATAATCATATAATTATGAGGAACAGAAATATTTTTCCCATCCTAATGACTAAGAACTCACTCCTAGAAAAGATATTATTTTAACTGCTGTTTATAAAATGAGACTGGGATGACTGTTTCAGAGGCAAGATATTTGCACTGTGTGTTTGTACCTAAAAGTAGTTGAGACACTCTTCTCATATCTGAAACACAGCTTTTGTAGAGAAAAACACCTTTTCTTTTGATCATGCTGGAAATTGTATGTTGGGTTGATTCAAGAGCTGAACTAAGGTCCATCCTAATTTATCTCACCTAATTTCTGAGTTTAAGCCAGAAATCTCATGTACCAATGAAAGATGAAGGAGGGTTTTTTTGGGGTTTGTTTTTGCTTTGTTTTATAATGTGGAAAGGAAAGTGCAAAATATGAAAGTTATGCATTTTTCTGACTGTGCTTGGCCTTATATAACTTCCTATTGACAACATGAACCATCCATAGTAGACTGCTCTTCTACAGCATTTCATTTCGAAATCATCTTGAGACTCCAGACATTATGAAAAATTTTTGTGGTTTATTTCTTGAATACTACCTAAAACAAATGGATTGCCATTTATTTCCTCAAGAAATTTCCTAAACATTTCCACTGTATACTTTAATTAACACATTTCTGACTTCAGGTTATTTGTCTCCAATACACCCTTCTGAAGGCAGACTTTTAAACCCCAATAATTTATATTTTGAAAAATTGTATATTCCCATGAATTACTGATGAATTTATTATTATCCTCAATAATTTTCTTTATATTTCTGTGAACATTGTATAAACATTCAATATGATTCCACAGCAAGCAAAAATGGAGAGATTAATCTGAATAATGACTTCTACCCTTGCTGGTTTTGTTTTTACTGAGTTGCTCCTAGAACAATCTTTCCAATTAGAACTAGCGAGATGTGATATTATATACTCTATTACTCTAGAAAATAAAACCCTTTTAATGACCCTGCCTGTTTCCTGCTAAATTTGTTCTGATTTGTAAGAATTCTGTCATCAAGAAGAGTTAAGTAAGCGTGTTCAGAAATATTTTGCCACTTTAGAAGTTAAAACCCGTAAGAAGCTAATCTCTTGACAAGTACAAAAGATATTAATATTTTTTAAATATTGCAAAGGTAACTAATGAGAGTTTGAACTCACACAGTAATGACAAAAGCTAAATTCGAGAAATTGGGGTCTTGTTTGTTTTGCTTTCAAAAGAGAATGATAAGAAGCTTTCTTTTTCACAATATTCCAACAATTATTACTCTGTTGACTTAATTTTTCTCTTCCATACTGCCTTCTTTATTAGAGCTAATTGCTTCTGCTATGGGGAAAAGATGAAGGCAAATAACCTCAGGATGGCCTTCATACAGAATTTCCCTTAAGTTAAAGATAAATCATTCCAAAGCTAACTTTCATAGGAGAGATGCTATGGAAAAGAAGTGACCATTCTTACCTCAGTTAGTTACTAATGACTTACTTTGTATAACACCGTATTATTTCTGGGGAATATCTCTGGAAAAAGTATTATTGTCCTACTAACAGGGCTCACTCATACAAATCATCAGCTTTCCCTGAACATTTTGTATAATTTCTTTTAAAAATGGAAAGAGTGAAAAAATAATTTATTTTACTACTTTTATGGCAACAAGATTTATATATTACCATACTAGTAATATTTAAATGTTACCTAATTTTATTAGTTATTTAAAATTATATTTTCTCATACTTATGCAATAACAGAATCCTAAAAATTAGGTTCATTTTCAAATATAATAATATAATAAAATGTTCCATTTACATTATTAATATACATCACTAGGTTGATTAAAATTGCATTGTGACAGTATAAATGCAATAGGACAAGACATGTCTAATGATATTTTAAAATTCTCCAGCTCTCCCTATTGAGACTAAATGAAAAGAGAGAAAATATACATATTTAATTAGACCCTTAACCTGCTAAGCCTTATACTTAGGCTAATTCCTCTCCTGATATAGATGCTTCTGTTCAGCATTGTGAGAAATGCTCAGTTGCCAATTATCAATGGCTCAGACAGGATGCGGGGTGAAGCACTCTTTAGTACGCTCTTGCAAGACTGGGTGCCCCACCAGGTGGACGCACCTAACAGCCATCATGCAATGGTTTATATCCCTTTCTCCCAACAGTGAGTTCACTCCCCTGATTCCTCACTGGCCGAGTACTACAGGGTGTACAGACTTCCCAAACCGTCTACCAATATGCCCCTTCATGTATGTGTTCATACATCTCATGTTCATGGAAATGAACCTTGGCTTTCTTAGGGCGGAGAAGTTAATATGCATGAGCTCAGTTCGGGTTCCCCAAGTCTTTTGGTATCTTCATCCATCTAAAGCCAGTTCCAAGTACTGACTCATGGCAGTTGACAAAAAGACCACTTGTCTTCTAGCCCTAGGCCAGGGATTTCCATGGTTGTGAATTGCTCTCGTTAATTGCTTTGGTGAATCGCTCATGCCATTCCCATCAGGCTTATTATGTGAAAACAACATTCTTTCCCTTACATACATGTTACTACTTTTGTTGTAGTAGTTCCATTCTCTTAAGTATGTCTGTTGTGAGCAAAACATTAAACACATGTATAAGTTTTGGCAAGATGAAAGACTAGAAACTGGCTTCCTTAGGATGGTAAGTCTCAGTTTTTCCTTCTGAAATTATGAAAAAAGTTGCTGGTAAATATTAGGAGTACACAGTTTAATATTTTGGGGGGGTTTTCCCCCATAAACTGGATATAATTTTGCAATTAAATGAAGAAAGAAGAAATTAAGAGTCTTGGGTAATATACTGAGCAGAAAGATATAAGTAAGGTGATCAATTGAAGATCATAACAGGTACAATAGCCTCACACGCACAGTAACATAACAACACTTGGATCTGACGGGTTTTGTGTCGTAGCTTTCTGAATATGAGTACATTTCATTTTGTTGTAATAACTCTTTCCATATGAGCAGCAATTATTAATGATTCTGGAGATGAATGGTTTGGGGGGCAGAAGTTGCGTATGTGTGTGTGTAGGAGAAATTTGATGGGAGGTGCTATTGAAGGAGTTACCTAACTTGAAAGAAAAGCAGCCTTGGAGTCCCTTTATAGTCAAAGGAAGTATGTACTTCTTTTTCATTATTTTCATTCAAGAGCTCAGGCTAATTCCTCTCCTGATATAGGTGCTTCTGTTCAGCATCTAACAGTGGATGGAATAAATCTGCAACAGAAAGGGACAAAAAGAGATCAACATAGTACTGATGAAGGAAAAAAAGACTGATGGCCACTGAATGAACACAGCTGCTTCCTAATCTGCAGGAGCTTCTGATTTCAAATCTTTTCTCTCTGTTCAAAGTAATAAATCAGTTTAACACAAGGTTTGTCTGAATGGGAGTCAATGTGCATACTATATAGTGGCAATATTGTAAGAAAATCACCTTTAATTTGAAGTGGTATTAATTGATGCACAGGAGTATGACTTTTTCTTTAGTCTGATCAGCCCTGAATGAACGTGAACACTGCTCACCTTTGTGCATGGGCTCTTATTCTGAGAGGATTTTAGTGCCTTTAGAAGCTGTTGAAAGTGTAAGCAGCACCAGGTAATTGCTCAATGATCTCTTTTAGAGAGAGGATCTACAGAGCATGAGATAATTTTGGCAGAAAGACGGCCAGTGGCTATCAAAAGCTTTTCCTTTCCTTTGTCCCAGCTACTTTCTATTCAATGTGAGGTTAGAAAATACCTTCACTATAAATTAATAGGTACAGCCTACGTATAAAGAGTCTATTAGCTCTCAGGACATCTCTATTAGATCAGTGTTACACCTCAGTATTAGGATGACTCTTAAAAGACCTCCAGCAAATATCTAGAGAAAATCACTGTAATCCAATGTCTACAGTATGTGGCAGGAAACTTTTATTTATGGAATATTTCCCTATGTTACTTTAAAATTCTAAAGCATATAATGCCCTTGTAAATCTTGTGCTGTCCTGATCCAATTCGGGGGAGGTTTCCATATGATCACAAGAGTGAGATTAAGACACAAACAAGGTCAAATGCCGTATACCCAAACCAGGTTTTTATTATTAAAAAGTGAAGAGGGGTAGCGATAGGACAGAATGGAAGGAAAAGACAGAAATAAAGCAAGGATGCGGGATAGGGCTGCAAGAATAGTGACCACCATGGATCCAGCGACATCCCATTGGTCCTCAGTCTTCAGTTCTTCGGTGGTGGGTGCACGTGGATCTGGCTTCGACGGCAAAATTTTCTGCTGCCTTTTAAGTTCATCGATTCTGCTGATTAGCAGATCTGCCTACCTTTAGGTTTTGTTTTTTTTTTTCCTCTGGTCCCACAGGTTTTGTTGCATCTGGCTTCAGGACAGGAACTTTGCCTCTTGTCAGTTCATTAGCAATGCATGCGTGGGGTCTGGCCTACACAGAGAGCCACAAATGCTACAGGATGGGGCCAGCTCAGCACACATCTTTCCCTTTGAGGCTCTTCTAAAGAGTCTGGACAATGTAACTGCAAAGAAGTGGGGGGGCGCATCCTTCAATACACTCCCGCTTCTCTGGGCAGCATCCCCCAGACCAGTCCACAGGCTGCAGCAGCTTCTCTTGGAGGTTTGCACAGACACAAGCAAGCTTTGAGACAGTCATATGGCATTTCAGTCTCTCATAGGTGCTACTTACACAATTAAAATAACAGTTCCTGGTGACCATTAATTATCTGAGAATGTCAAGCAAATGTATGTATACATAAAAAATATAAATACATACTGTACTGGGTCTGGCTGAGCTGGAATTGGTTTTCCTCTATAGCAGCACTCACGGTGCTGTGTTTTATGTCGGGAGCTGACAGGGTGTTGATAGCACCCTGGTGTTGTGGCTACTGCTGAGCAGTGCTTACACAGCACCAAGGCTCTTTCCAACATTACCCCCCCGCCCAGTGGGACGGGGTGGGCAAGGTCTTGGGAGGGGACACAGCCAGGACAGCTGACCCCAACTGACCAAAGGGATATTCCAGACCATATGACGTCTGCTCAGTATAAAGCTGGGAGAAAAGTGGAAGGGGGGGTGGGGTGGGGGTGTCACCTTTGGTCCTCCGAGGCAACAACTACGCATATGGGAGCCCTGCTTCCTGAGAAGGCCCAACATCTCCTCTTCATGGGAAGTAAAGAATAAATCTGTTTTCTTTTTTTTTTTTTTTTCTTCTGTGCGCAGAGCTTTGCTTCGCTTTGCTTATATTAAAACTGCTTTTGTTTTACCCACAAGGGTTGGTTGGGGTTTTTTTACCTATCTTATTTTCTTTCCCTTCTTTGCCCTGTTGAGGAAAAAGGGGGAATGGGGGGAAGTGATAGAGTGACTTGGTGGGTACCTGGCATTTAGCCAAGGTCAAACCACCATAGTATTTTTTGGTGCCCAACGTGGGGCAAGACAACCGCAGTTTTGTATTGTGTGCTATAGCTATAGCATTTATTAAGTGATAAGCTCTTGTGCTGGACACAGGTTTGTTGATTGTGCTGCTTATCTTTATTTTGCTAAGCTCGGGAACATGCTGCAAGGAATTGGGAACATCATGAGTGGTTTCATTCGGCAAGCTCCTGAGGTACTTATTCATCCTTATGTTAGCTCGTTGATACTGTTCATTAATGCTGTTCTTCTATTGTGGGTTGTGTGGAGCTCGGTATGTTTTTGGTGTAAGAGAAGGCACATTTTGGGTGAGTCAATACCAAAATGTTCCCTGAGATGGCCTGTCCCTGGGTGGCAGGGAGAGTGGAAGGATTTGGGCAGATTCCTGGGAGGGTTATCACCTCCCATAGCCTGGGATCTTACCCCTGAACAGGCAAGCAACCCCACAATATTGAAATACCACCTGATAGAAGGGTGCCTTGCCTATCCCAGTGAAAGTCAGCAACTTCTAGTGCTGGACTGGGGCCTGGCCTGTGCTTACTGAACTGCAGTCCAGCACTCTCAAAGGACTGTGGTTGAGATGGGAACTCAAACAATAACAACAACAGCAGAGATTGCCCCAGTAGTAAAAAAGAAGCAATGGACAAGGAGAACAACAGGCCCATAGCCTCAATTAATAAGGGAGGATGTTTTGCTGATTAGGGATATCAATTAAACTCAGACACCAGAGTGAAAAGAGCAGGCATATTTTACTTAAAATAACTAAATAATGTAACGGAATAATACAGAAAACACAGTAAGAGAAGACAGAATAGTGCACTTAAACAAACAGGAAAATACCAGGTAATGCATCAAATCATTGCTACCTGAGAGAGAGAGAACAGTGATTAAGAAAGATCCATCACCACTTGCATACGTTACCATCACCCAGACCCGCAGTGGCTGGGCAGCCCCGGTTACAGCGAGGGTTTGGAGAGCCTGTCCCGGCAAGGGGGAAATCCTACGCAGGGCCTCCACCCATAGCTGAGGCTTCCAAAGTCACTGTGAGCGGGTCCAGACTTATATACCAGAGATCAGCAAGCCAGAATAGCTGGCACCTTTGTTTTGAGCAGAACATCTGGTTTCACTCTCTCAGATTCTCCCAGAGCCTGGCCAGGGCTCAAGGGAGAAGCTAAGGAAGTTTCCCTCCTTATCTCATTTATTTATGTTCTTTTTTAAAAAGGCCACACATCTGTCCCAAGGCCGGACAGCTGGCTTCATGGCTTTGTTAACTTATCCCTACACAGAGAAGAAGAAAGATACATTCAGGACAGACGTGTTTTCATTGCATCCATCACCAGTAATGAGTATATGATATCTAAACTACATCTTTCATTAATGAGCATACATATTTCATTAGTGATTACATATTAAGTTAGCAGCTTCAGCTCAGGGCCTGTTGCTCAGGCTTCAATCCTTCCACCTTTTACATCAGAATAGGTGGTTTGTTATAACTTAGTAAAATGCCTATTAACGCAATGATTATCAGTTATAGAATATACAGGATTCATCTATAGGTAAACTCTGGCTTGGGCCTATTATCCAAGCCTCAGCACTTCATCCAACAGTCACACATACAGCTCCTGTCCTGAATATCCATCTTGACAGATGGGAGTCAAGTCACTGAACATCTGGAGGAGAGAAGAAAGCTTACAGAATGGATAAATGAGTGTTATGTGGGACCTAGGCATGATGTAAATGGTATGGAATAAGGGGTGGAGACTGTACTGCATCTGGCTGAGCTGGAATTGGTTTTCCCCTACAGCAGCCCTCATGGTGCTGTGTTTTATGTTGGGAGCTGTCAGGGTGTTGATAGCACCCTGGTGTTGTGGCTGCTGCTGAGCAGGGCTTACACAGCACCAAGGCTCTTTCCGACATTTCCCCCCCCCCCCAGTGGGATGGGGTGGGCAAGATCTTGGGAGGGGACACAGCCAGGACAGCTGACCCCAACTGACCAAAGGGATATTCCAGACCATAGGACATCTGCTTTGTTGAGAAAAAAGAAGAAAGGGAGAGAAATGATAGAGGGACTTGGTGGGTACCTGGCATTTAACCAAGGTCAAGCCAACACACATAGACACATAAATTAGTGTTTAGCTTTCATAACTGCAAGGAAGAACCTGAAAATGTAACCTAGTTTCAACATGTGGTGTCAAATTTCAAGAGATTAGTAAACTCATTTCCATTTTATTCACCACTGATTTAAGAACATCTACATCCTGGCAAGTGTTACCATACAGCTTGAAGAAATATAGCGAAAGATTCTTCCACCCCACTTTGGAAAACAACCACCAAGAGAGCAGTGGTAGCAGTATTTCCTGGGCTGCCCTGGGCCCCTGGTTTTGCTCTGGTCTATGTTAGTTCCTAGCACACTTCTCTTGATGTTGCCCTCAGTGGCCCAGTTCTTCAAGTCTTTGGCACAGGGAGAAGCAGGAAGATTATGGCTTTAACTTAGTAGGTCCTGACACTCAAAACAGCTACTTGTTTACCTGTGTTTAAACATGGCCCCAGAGAGATGGATTTCTGAGTTACAAAGATAAATGCTGTGTGCCTGTATGAGAATAAAAATTTTAGGCAACTGAAGACAATTTAATTCTGCATTGATATTAAAATTAAAATCAGAAGACAGCATTATCTATGCCTCAGAAACTGTTTCAGATCCTTTGTGTGTTTGTACCTGACAATGGTCTGTCCTACCTGCTGAATAGTTGAACAGCTCTAATTCTTGCCATGGCAGATATATCTCAAAGAACAAAATGCATAATTTATACAATTTCTATTGGCCAAAAGAAGAAGTGAAACAATATAATCAGTTTCATCTTGATAAGCTCTCTCTATGCCTTCCACATTTTCAAGGCTTTCTTTTTTACAGGCAATCATTTTTTCTCACTTTTTATATTATTTTTAAAACATTTTGAATACATGAGTAGTTTGTTTGTATTTCAGTAATGAAGCTGCTTTTGTGCATCATAAAGACTTAAACATTGACTTATCATTATTAAGGTCCAAACTCACAATTACATTTTCTAATCTGACAGTAGCAACCACAGGTTTCCTCTGTTATATTAGTAATTAAGGAGGCATCTGTCAGTTCTTTCCTAAATAAACTTCTGGTCCAGGTTTAAAGACAGGAAATCCATTCTGCCTAAAAATAAATAGCTTGAAAAATTTGAAACTGGTATTTCCACCTTTACAATTTCCCATCGATTTTCTGGTTTGTCTTTTTTTTTTTTTTTTTAAAAAACAAAAAAAGGGGGGGATTTAGTGCGTTTTGGTTGTTTTGTTGTTTGTTGATTGTTTTGTTTTTTGTTTTTTGTTTTTTTTTTTAATAAGGTTTCTTTAATAGACCGTCTTTCCTTTTATGATTAGGCTAAAAATTGTCCCAAAGTATATTTTCTTTTACAAATGTTTTCCTTTACCTGCAGATAATTTAAGCAAAAATATGTCTTAATTTTCATACAAAGTGTTGTCTTTTGATATTAAGAGCTCTGTATTTTATATTTTTTTAAATTATTTTAAGGTATTAGTGCAAATAAAGTCCCTAAAACTGCATGGAGGTTTACCTGTAGCTTGGGGAATACAGCCTCTCTATGATAAAATGGCTGAAAAATCCAGTTTTTATGTCTCCTTTATTATCAACACCTTTGGTCTCATATTGACACATATTTTAATTAGTTATTTTTAAAATGCCATGTTAATGGGAAATATTGGCATTAACATCAAGATAAAGGTGTCATTATTGAGAAAACACATTGATTTTATACTAATAACCAGTATCTTCAAAATATTATGGTTTTGACCAGTAGGAAAAAGAATTTGTCTTATTCAACAGAAAAATTGTGTTCAGCACAGGGAAAGTCCTCAAGGTACTGTTGATAAATGAAGTATTATGCAAAAATTAAAGCTGTATGGTACTTGCTACAGAATGCCATGAATCATCTGATTTTCAGCCATCAGCATTAATTTTAATAAGTTTAATACTTTCGCAGTGGTTGTAGAAGTAATTACACTAAGACTGAAATAAAGATTTCTTTCAGATTTTTGTTGTTATTGCTGTTGGTTGTGCTTAATTTTCAGGTAGGAAAAATATGCTAATGTCATAGAAATTTTTCTCCCCAGGTTTCCATTTAGTATTTCTTTCAGAGTTTCTTGATTTGTTTTCTTTTGTTTTTCCTCTCAGAAATGTGGTGGGTTTCAACAAATTGAAAATCAAATAGCTCTCAAAAGGTCATGTAATGATGTTGAGATGGTGATTTGTATATTGAATAATAAGTGAAGTATACATATCAGAATCAGCAGCAGAACCTTAGAAATAAGATATTATCATGTCACTACTGAGACCATATTTATCAACCATAGAAAAGTAATTCTTGAATTCCATGCAAATATAAGGAGACTGTTCAAAGGTAAAACAAACACTCTCATTTGCAGAATAACTCAGGTGTTACAATTTGGACAGGAATTAAGCAATTCATTTTCTCCAAACTTCAGCTAAAATATTAGCCCCTTGGCTGGGGCAGAAGCACATCCCTGGATGTCAGGCATGGCGCCGCAGCCTAAGCTTGCAGTGGAGTCATTACACATTTAGCGGTTGGGCCCCCAGCTGGCCCCTGGCAAGCTGAGGGGTCAGAGCAAGCACCCAGTTCCCAGAGGTTGATGTGATGCTGTAGGGGCAGGGGTCGTCACTGAGAGTGGGTGTGTGTGTGCACATGCACATACACATATGTGAGCTAAACCAGAAATTTTTGGACAGAAATCACTATGCAGCTGAAAAAAACCATCTTGTTAGGTCATTGGTTATGTATCGCTGGTCTTGTTGTTGCCCCACCTAAACTCCACCCTGGCAAACAGTGCTGTATTACAGCTCATAGATTGTGTCAGACACAGCTCTTTGCATCCTGCTCTACAACACCAAGCGTTTAACAACATCCACAGTACTCTCATGAATGGTGAACACAGGATTTTGCTTATAAAATGCAATTAGATACTTAAAAGAAGAAAGACTGCTACAGTATTAAATAGAAGTCTATAAAATCTGAATCTGATTGAGACAGTAATTGGACCATACTGATTTAATTATTGGTCCTGTGGTTGGAGTTACGGATACACTAATTAAAACCATATTTTTCTGGTTACAACACACTATTCCTCCTTGAACCAGAAACTACTCTTAGTGTCTTGAAGAGCAGCCAGCGCTGTTCAATCACACTTTTAAAAAGGAGGCATTTTATAACCTATCTGATACACACATCATTAAGCCTTTCCAAAAACCAACTAGATCAGGATGACAAGCTTTGAGTTAAGTCTGTTCAGCTTTTAATATAGCAAATGAAGAATTGATGTTATTCACAGAAGTGGAAATAAATGGAAAATGCTTTTGTTCAAGTGCAACTGTTAGTAGCTGATCGGGGGATTTGGCAAGCTCCACACTCCAAGTAGACCTAGAGCACAGCCCATAAAATCACCTGCAAATATTTTGCTGTAGATACTTCAGAAGATTTGAAATGCATAAAAGCCAGAGCATGAATATGCTGCTTACAAAGCAAAGCTGAATTAATTAGACATGGTGGAAGCCTGCTTCTTAACATGTTCTAAGAAAACCTGTATTCCAAAACAAAATTTCAAAGTGCTTTCTGTTATAGTTTTTATTACTCTTTCATTCTGAGTAGATGAAAGATAGAGTGGATGACACGGATTAATTCCGAAGATATTATTATAACAGATATGAAGATTGAAGGAACTGAATGCAGTTACATAGTATGATACATGAAAAAAAGTTAGTGTATATTCTCAACACAGAGTACATTTTAAAGGCTCCTTTTCACATACTTCTGAAGTGTAATGAGACAAACTTTTGCTATTTATGCCTACTTTTCAAGAAGTGAACTTTGTATTTAAGAAAAAAATAATAAACCAGAAATATTCTTTAGGGAAATGCCATTATTTTCTGGTATTTTGTCTAATCTTCAAGGTCTGATTTATATGTTTGCATGGTGGTTTAGAAAAGAAGAGGAAAAGCAATATAAATCCCTGTCCAGTGAGTTAAAATAAGCTACTTCCATATCAACTGCTTTCATTTTTGTTGAGACTCATCAGCCAATGCAAATATAGTGTACCAAAATTCACCAAATATTTTTAATTATGATATTTCCTGAGTCATGAATGTTTTGGTTCTTTGTAGTTAAGAAAATACTTAAATATAAAGTGAATAAAGAGTTCAAACTTTGCCTTTATCTAATGGTAAATGACCACTAAACACTAAACTATCAAAATGAAGAATCCAATAGATAACCAGAGAAGAAAACAATGCTTCCAATTTATTTCCTAGTCAGGCTAAACCCTGAGAATCATTGCCTGCAATACTATATTTTAAATAGCTCTAGTAACAAAGTACGGAGCTTTATTTATTTACTTACTGTAGCAAGTTAACTGTTTCAAAGACCTATTGCAGTCTGAGCATAATTTGCTAACTAGCATGAAATAAATCAGATGAGTAAACTAACACTTAGGGAAAAAGCATGAAATGCCTTTTCTGAAGATATTGAGGAAGGATTTTAATATTTTTTTCCCCTAAACATAAAATCAAAAGTGTCTAATTGCATACCTGTTCAGCTGCAATTTAAGGAGTTCTTACAAAAGTGTATTCATATTGTCCAGATCCGATATCGGGGAGGGTTCTTAAACAATCCTGGGAGCGAAATTAAGACACAAACGAGGTCAGACACTGTATAGCCTTATAAACTTTATTTTCTGTAACAACTAATAAGAGCGATAGGACAAAGAGGAAAAGAAAGGAAAAGGTCGGAATCCCTAAGCAAGAACACGGTAGAGGCGCAACTAATTACCACCACCACGACGAGGGATCTGGCGATGTTCTGTCAGTCTGATGATGCTCCACGTTCCTGGCTCCGAGTTGGTTCCCCTCTTCGAGTTGGTTCCCCTCTTCAAAGGAGTACGCAGTCTGTCTTTTTTATAGTCCCCGTCCCCACAGTTTGTCCGCCCATTTCCACGGGACTCGTTGTTGTAGGTGCCACCCCGTGGTCCTCCGTGCGTGCATGCCTGGGTGTCCATCATGCTGGCGAGAGGCCGGTCTGTCTCGCCATGGTTTCCCCTCCACCCGGCTCACGCGTAGGCACAGCTCGATGGGTGACTGCTGAGACTGCTGATGTTCTCGTCTAGGGCGGATGTGGTTTTCGTCGGGGACTATGTGTCTCCTTCAAGATGTGCTCCTTCATGCTGAGTCAGGAAGTGGTCGTCGTGGAGACAGTGATGTTGAGACATACTAAAAGTCCAAAATGTTCCTTACACATATGAAAGGTTTTTCAGCTCTTTTTTCTGAATAGTTTCACAATGAATGCAGAAAACAGAAATGCTTAATATTCAAGGAAAGCATTCATATATTTTAGTTGTGAAAATATTCTACTCATTTTTACTCGTACACACATGTATATTCTGGTTTTGTGCTTGAGGCAACCGGTTTTGTAAGTTCATGTATAGCATTACTTTTCAAATACTAACTACTGTTGGAAAAAAATAACAGATATTTGCAATCAGTCAGTACTGGAAAAGATAAAATAAATCATCACTGTGACTTTTAAGATTCATTCATTCACATATAATTCTGACATGTGATCCAGTTTACAATATTTTTATTCAGCAACATGGACATTTTTTCCATTTTTTCTGGAATCATAATGGGGCGATTACTTTAGATGAACACAGCAGAGCTCATACATAATTATTATGGAAGAATTAATACAGTCTTCACTGATACACAAAACAAGTTTGCATAATGATGCAAACTATCATGGTTATCAGCTATCAAACAGCTATCTTTCTACACATTCTAACCTACCATAAATATATGATAGGTCACCCTTCTTCCACCACTACTGTATTTAAAATCCCGCTATATTTACTAACTGTCTGCACGTAGGTAGCTATTGCAAAGTAGCTGAATTGTCTCTCTGTACATATGCAGATTTTTACTGTACCTTGAGTACAAGGGACAGCTGATATGTTGTATATATTGTCATATCTTGTCAGAAGTTACCATACCTGTCTTGTGTCACTGCAGAAAGTAGTTCACGTGTTTTTATCCATTATTAAAAGACACCCGACATACCCAGAGTTGTCTGAAAGGATATCTAGACCTGAAATGGTAGAACACCCAAACATTTAACTTAAATGAGAGAACAGATGAACCTGAAATAACCTAGTCAATATCCTTTTGGCTTTTCTTAGGAAAGAGAAGCTATTGAAAAACAAACTACAGCACAGAGCATTTGTTCTGCTGAACCAGCCAATTCGAAATTTTCATAGGACAGAGAGGCAAAATCAAGTGTCAGGCAGCTGTATAGCTAAGCACGCTGAACTGAATGCCCAACCTCTCAGAAGGATATTATACCTGAGTCACCATTAACAACTCTGATGAAGATATGCACCTGAACCACCGAGATGGAAGCAGTCCTTTTTCAGCTCTGCTGTTTCTGATGTGACTAAGCACATATTCTCATCATTCAACATATGAAAACATCTCCTGTGATGCTCTCAGGTGTCTCTGAACATGACATTGGACATAAACACAACTACCTATGCAACTCACCACAACATTGCATTATTTCAGATCTAGGCCAAGTTAAAAACCAAACCATACAGCAGCAACTTTTCTTCAGCCAAAAGAGCTGGGATAAAGTAAAAATATTTTCATCGATATTAAATCTATTCTTATAAATCTACACCAAATTATGACATTTGAAAAGCTTAATTTAAAAACCCTCCAGTATTGCACCATTAAATTCTTTGTGTAACCACATTTCTGATCTGCTTTGTGGAGTTCTCACCCTAAAACACAAAACGGAAATTATGCGGTCATTTACTGCTTTTACACAGGAGGAGTAAATTTTTCATTTGATAATGTAATCTGACAGTTTGACAAAAACATTGAGAAAAGGAATAGTGTATATTCAGCTCTTGAGACAGCCAGAACTGGTCAAAATGCAGACACTCTGCAAACTTTTTGAAATAGTAAACCCATTTCCAACTAACTTCAGGCTTGTGTCTTGTCATAGTCACTGGAATCTCTTCTACTGACTTCCCGTGGCACCACATCAGGCTTAGAAAAGTATCTAACTATAGATGATCTTATGCTGTATGTATAGCTGCACCAAGAATAAGGCTGAGAACATCAGACATATTTTCAACTGTGACCAAAAAGACTCCCTTCCTATTTGCAAAAGGAAAACTAGTTCATTAATGTACTCCTACAACTGTCCTTGGTCTGTCATCAGGGCTTACTTTCAGACTTAATTTAATCTTATGTACAGGACTTCTTTCATAGAGACATAGCATCCTCTATATAGGTTTTTATTTAGGTACAGTACAGGTCAGTACATAATCTCTTTGGAAAAGTGACTATGAAGAGTTCAGAGCAATTAGGTCACTTTATGCTCACTGTCAGTGCTATATTATTGAAAAAAAAAAAAATTCTATGGCAAATTTCAATTGTTCTAATGGAGATTTAATCAGGCTCCCTACTCTATAAAATAGAAAGAAATGTGGAAACATGGACTGCTAAGTGTATAGCTACTGTCTTTTGTCTTTGCCTGTATCTTTGGAAAGTTTTTCTTCAAGGTAATGTTTTACAGTACTATCTTTTAAATGTCCACTAGATTAGATCAAGCAATATAAAGATGTAAATTTTATATGTATTAGAGCTAAGGACAGATATTGCAAAGTCAGTTTCACTACCTTAAATCTAGTAAGGTGATATCTTTAGATTTTTTATATAATTTCAGTCTATATGAATGAATAACTCATCCATAAAAATAAGTCCATACATGTGAATAACAACTCTTACTTGCTGTGACATTCCCTGAAAATGCAGTCCATGACCTTATTTGTGTTGTGTTTCTTTTAAAACAGCTATATTCCAAAGGTGGAAAGTCTTTTCTGGAGAATTTATTCTATCATACTGTGGTGGACTGACCCTGGCTGGCATGGCAGCTGAACTCCCACCCAACCATTCAGACACTCAACCCGGACAGGATGAGGGAGAGAATGAGAAAGGCAATGTCGAGGGAAAAAAAAAACAAACAAACAGAGACCTTCAAGAGACTTATGGGAGAAGATAATGGCAGATTAATAAGTGAAAGGTCAGTAGGAGGGAGGGGGGAAGAAAACAAAAAAGTGATTCCAAAAACAATCACTCACCACCAGCAGACCGATGCTGTGTTGTTGGGAGATAATGGACATGTGAGCAATCCTACACATGTGCACGCTCGGCAAGGACATAGAACAAAGAACTCAGCAACCAACTCCGGAGATGGGTTGGGCGGAGAAAGACATTTGAGTGTGGCGCTTATTAACCAATCGGGAGAAGTCTTGAAGCGCATGGACAAAGCTAACTGTCCAGTCATAAGGATTGCACCATGTACCGTTCGCGTGCACAGGAGAAACCTATAAAAGGGCTTGCTTACCTTCAATAAATTGGCATTGCTTGATCATACTGGTTGTGTGCGTGTCCATATCTCCCGCACTGTGTCATTCCCTGAGCAACGGCTACTTTGGAAGAACTTCTCCCTCCCTCGCCTGACAAGTTTTCTTAGCATGACTTTTCAGGAATATCTGGTCAATTTCCATGAAAAGTCCCATGAGTGTCCCCTCTCAACCTTTTTCTCACCCTCATCCTACTTTCTGTGGGGGTATCATGAGACTCAGAGAAGGCCCTGATGCTGTGCAAGCACTGCTCAGCAATAGCCAAAACATCCCTGTGTTAGCAACACTGTCTTAGTAAGCAGCTTAAAACACAGCACCATACAGGCTGCTGTAAAGAAATTCAACTTCAACACAGCCAAACCCAGTACATATACAGAATCACAGAATTGTCTAGGTTGGAAAAGACCTTGAAGATCATCCAGTCCAACCATTAACCTAACACTGACAGTTCCCAACTACACCATATCCCTCAGCGCTGTGTCAATGTGACTCTTAAACACCTCCAGGGATGGGGACTCCACCACCTCCCTGGGCAGCCCATTCCAACACCTAACAACCCGTTCTATAAAGAAATGCTTCCTGACATCTAGTCTAAACCTTTCCCTCATGCAACTTGAGGCCATTACCTCTTGTCCTATCGCTTATTACTTGGTTAAAGAGACTCATCCCCAGCTCTCTGCAACCTTCTTTCAGGTAGCTGTAGAGGGCGATGAGGTCTCCCCTCAGCCTCCTCTTCTCCAGACTAAACACCCCCAGTTCCCTCAGCCGCTCCCCGTACGACCTGTGCTCCAGACCCTGCACCAGCTTCGTTGCCCTTCTCTGGACACGCTCGAGTCATTCAATGTCCTTTTTGTGGTGAGGGGCCCAAAACTGAACACAGGAATCGAGGGGCGGTCTCACCAGTGCCGAGTACAGGGGTCAGATCCCTTCCCTGTCCCTGCTGGCCACGCTATTGCCGACACAAGCCAGGATGCCTTTGGACTTCTTGGCCCCTGGGCACACTGCTGGCTCCTGTTCAGCCGGCTGTCAATCAACACCCCCAGGTCCCTCTCTGACTGGCAGCTCTTCAGCCACTCCTCCCCAAGCCTGTAGCGCTGCTGGGGGTTGTTGTGGCCCAAGGGCAGCCCCCAGCATTTGGCCTTATGGAAACTCCTCCAGTTGGCCTCAGCCCATGGCTCCAGCCTGTCCAGGTCTCTCTGCAGAGCCTCCCTACCCTCGAGCACATCAACACTCCCACCCAACTGGGTGTCATCTGCAAACTGACTGAGGGTGCACTCGATCCCCTCATATAGGGAGTTAAACAGGAGCTACCCCAAAACCTAGCCCTCGGGGACACCACTCGTGACCGGCTGCCAACCAATTTTAACTCCATTCACCACAACTCTTTGGGCCAGTCCATCCAGCCAGTTTTTTACCCAGCAAAGCGTGTGCCCATCCAAGCCTCGAGCAGACAGTTTTGCCAGGAGAATGCTGTGGGAAATAGTGTCAAAGGCCTCACTAAAGTCAAGATAAACTACATCCACAGCCTTTCCATCATTCAATGAGCAGGTCGCCCTGTCGTAGAAGATCAGGTTTGTCAGGCAGGACCTGCCTTTCATAAACCCATGCTGACTGGGCCTGATCCCCTGGTTGTCCGTTATATGACTTTTAATGGCACCCAAGATGACCTGCTCCATGACCTTCCCTGGTACCGAGGTCAGACTGACAGGTCTATAGTTTCCTGGATCCCCAAAAGGAAAGAAACTAAACAAATTTCACCTTCCCATCCTCCCACCAAAAAAGAAGTCTTGTTCAAAAATGAAGTTGTAATTGAGTAGTCATCTCATTTCATATTTGCACAGATTTTCCTGAAGAAATAGAACAGCAGCTAACTGAAAAGGGAATATGCAGATCTACTATAGGCATATCTATTCTGTAGAATTTCATTGCACTACAACATACATATATATATATATATATATACACACATATTTGTGCATATGCCATACACTTTATTTGGAGTCCAAATGGACACATCCTTACCTGAATGCTGATAGAAATGGAAAACGCAAAGAAACCATATTACTTTTTTACATTTATTACTATTTCTGTAAGACACCTTTGACCCTAAATTGTAGGTTATATCTAGATTTAAAAAATTCAGAAAAACTTCAGAAACATCATTCTAGTTTTCTAGCTGGACAATCTTTGATAATTTATTAAGGAACTTGTCCAAACTGTAGCAATTGAGTACATAAAATTCAGTTACCTTTTCCCCTCTTCTCTTAATATGATAGTAATTCTAATTTCTGAGATTTCAACCACCTTTATTTCTTTTTATTTAAAGAAGTGGAAGTGTGGTTGTGGTCTTGTCCCTTTCTGTTTTATTCTGCATCATTTTAGAAGTATTTTGACATTTAATTAGAAAACATCTATTCAGCAGAAACTTTGTGAAAGCAATAAAAGTAATCATTTCTGAAAGTAAGAGGCTTGCTCTCACCTCACATATGCTGAGCAATTACCTCATCATAACGTGTAAGAGCAATAGAAATCTAGGTAGACTGCATAGATAATCAATTGTCCACCATTTTGTGGCTTTTGGTGCATTGTACTTTCTTACTGCCATCTGTTCTATCTGAATATATGAACCAAATATTAAAAGAAAGATTGCAATATCTTATCAGTTCAATTCAAAGAGTAGCTTGACAACATATAGTTCTTATGGAAGAAGTTATGTAATGTAGAGTTGATACTGGTTTGAACAGTTAATGTCGTAACATCTTTCCTAATTTTGATCATGTAGGCAGAGAGTTTGCTTATCTTTTAAGAAACTCCTGACAAGTAAGTGAATATAATGTGGAAAACTTCTATATCCTCAGAAATTATTTTATTTTTTTCTCCACTTGCATTTTGAAATTTGTTGTCTGTTGATTAACCCTACCCCTCTTTTTCTTGCTGCAAAAGATCACTTAATGCAGAAGAGGATATTATACAACACTTTTCAAAGTTTTAAGCTCTTAGATGTTTTGCATCTGGCCTTCTTCCCAGCCCTGCCATCATCTGTTATCACCGTTTCTACATGTTTAAAATAGAAGCACTGGTACATCTCCTTGTGTAAAGCACTTTGAGAAATACTGATGTGCATGATACATATCTGGTTTGGGTTTTTTCTGTTGATTTCATATATATATATATATATATATATATATATATATAATATACATTATGCTCAGTCTTTTATTTGGTTGTTTCCTCTCATTAGGATGTTAGAAATACTTCTTTTTCCCTCAGTTTTATTTTTCTTACATTTTATATCTGAGTTCTCAAACAAAAAGCTACAACTATGAAACCAAGATATTTCTCTTTGGTTTTTGTATAAAATGTGTGAGTCTGTACTTGGTATTTTTTTCCAGTTATAGGTGTAGATTTTGTTGCTGTAACACTGTTTGCCTGTGTGAGAAAACCACTTTTAGATGGCAATCTTTTAGATGGCACTTTATACGTTTCCAGCTTGACCTTTCACTAAAATTTGCTTAACATGTATTTTGAGCCAGAAATACAATTAGAAAAGTTACAGTGAGTTAGATAACACTATTTTTAAAAAGGAATAAGTAACGCAGTAAAAAATAAACAAGCTCAAAGTAATATCACGTTTGTTTTTTACCTCGGTGAAACTTCTTAAATTGGAGCTTCCAGACAAAAGTAATTTAAACATTTGAATGACCTGATCTTCATACATGAAAGAAATTAATTGAGAGAAGATCAAAACTCAGAGTAGAGAATATAGAGTGCAAACCTAAGACAATAATCTCAGTGAAAGAAAAGAACAATACAAATGAAAAAAAGTCAGGGGAGTTTGCACATAAAGTTCAAAGATTAATAAAAAGTATTGACTCAAATACAAGATTACTACAAGATCTAATACTGTTAAAAATGCTATCTATTAAAAAAAAAAAAAAGTTCCTTTTTTTTTTTTTTTAAATGAATACTTATGTCTAGATTTATTCCAGGAAATCCTTTTTATCTCAATGCTGAGAAAGAAATATTATTCTTGTTGAGTGATTTTCATTCACAGGTATTTTTCGTCCAAAAAATATCATATGAAATATTTTTTTTTTAGCAGAAAATGTATTTTACTGAAGTGAAACTAATTTCATTTATTGGGAGAAACATTTTTTTAAAAGAAAGAAATAAAGTGAACAAAATCAAGATCGTTCTTGGGAGAGGAGAGAATAATGACTAAACATGTCGGCTTAATCATGCACACAGAAATTTCTGGCTATAATTTGTTCTGAGTTTCCAGCTCAGAGTCTCTCAGGAGCATTAAATAGGTTCCTGTCACTCTATTGGCAAGGAAGAGGATGTGAATAAGCTATTGCAGTCTTATTTCAAGTTTCATGGAGAAAGAGACTACTGAGAACCAATCACCATGGAGTAGCTATCATGGGACATATTGTTCCTATTTTGCCAGGCTGCATGTATTCTCTGTCACAAGCACTGGCTTCCTTGTAAACCGTCTCTGACTTTTGTTGGGTTTTAAACCCCTAAAGAGATCATTTTTCACTCAGGAAAGGCACTGTTACAAAAATCTTTTATTTGGAGGAGAATTTATATATAAAAGGTTCTTTTATTGAATGTATATAGATTCAGAGTATATAAAAAAAGGTCTCTGGCAGGTGGGTAAAAGCAAGTAGATTTAAAAATCCAATTTAATATAAAGCCCTGTAAGTTCCCAATTGCAGAGCATACTAGCAGCAGCATATAAACTGTGTGAGCAGCATGTGAAGTTTAGGTAATATTTAAGACAGTGTTTTTCAGTTGTACATTTAATAGCTTTTCTGAAACAGTGCAGTTACCCTTTGCTATATTGCCACCTTTAAACAGTAAAAAATATTTGAGTCATCTCTTTCCTGATGCACTGGGAGAGTTACATTTTATGGCATTTGCTGGAAAGTTTTTGAAGTCATCCTGTTCTCTTGCGTCACAAAATTCCATATGGACTAGCCTGTTTACTGTTGTTCGATATGCTGCGAGCTTTATCTGTTAAATTAATAAAAGCCTAAATATTCCAGGGGGGGGGTCAGAATAAAGCATTTGAAAACAAGAAGATGAAAATAAGTAACTATTTGGGCTCTGAATAAATGTTAATGTTTATAGTTATAAAGCTGATTGATGCTCACAGCACTTCAGAAAATCAGAATAATTATGATCTAATGGAAAAAACTTTTTTTTTTTTTTTTTTTTTTTTTTTTTTTTGGTGAAGAGGAATAATCTTCATCTGACAGCACAGTTACACCAAGCTACGTGTTGGGTCACAGAGAGATGAATATGGGCTATGATAGTGATGGAGGAGCACAGTAGTGTCAGTCTTCTATGTAGAATAAGATCAGAGTGGCAACCGAGAGCTGCTAGTGACTCCACCGTTCAAAATGCTCTTCAGAAATTTTTTTTACTGAGTGGCTCCTGGCTGCTAGTCATGATATATCTATATATTTAGATGTGGACATATCTGTCTAAAAATGTTCCTGTATGTTGCTGAAATAATTTAGAAGTTCACAATTTCAGTACAACACCCACTGATGCTTACCTTGCTCCCCTGTAAAGTAGGATACAATCATAGCACAGTATCACCTTTCAGGTGGCTACCTTCATAACTGAGTCTAGAATATTGTGGAGGTTTGAACTCAGGCAGCAGCCAGACGGCACGTGGCCGGCCCTTCACCTCTCCCTCTCCCCTCTGGTAAGATAGGGGAGGGATAAAAGAAGAGAATTCGTGGGTTGAATAAAAAGAAATAATTTATTAATATAACAAGAGAACAATAGTAATAATAGTGAGTTCAAAAAGAAAATATAAAATGCAGCCATGGCTTACCGAATGTGGCAACCGCCCCCCACAGCAACACGGCCCCAGCCCCACAAGCAGATGGCGCATCTGCAAGCCCCCAGCAAAAAGCTAAGAGTGCATCCCGCCCACCTGGGCATGACATCACATGGTATGAAATACTGAAATGAAAATTAACGCCATCCTGGTCAAAACCAGGAGAGTCTTCACCCTTTATTCCATACCACTGACGTTATGCTCAGGTTTCTAAACATATTCTAAAGAATCACCACCTTTTTTTTTTTTTTCCCCCAGGTCTCACAGATATCATTCCCTTAGTCTATGGCCATCCTTCCACAACGTTTGCTGAGTTAATTTGGTCCATAACTTTGGGTTGTCTGTTATGACAGTCTATAAGGCTGAGGAATGAGGCGGAGTTGGCTTAGTCGGTGGAGCAGGAGGCTTTGGATGTGTCATGGGGATGCTGCAAGGTTATTTGACAGCCTGGCTCATTGGCTATTCTCACCTAAAATCAAATCTTCCTGAGGCACACATCGGACTTCTCCATCTTTCTGCATTACCCACCAAGTGCACCCAGGTCCTTGGGCAAAAGTAATCCCATGCATGGGCTTACCTTTACCCAATGCAGGAGTAACCCAGACGGCCTTCCCCAACATATTCCTAATGCGTACTACGGGGGCTTTATCCCCATCCATGCTATGTAGGAGGTTTGACTGAGCAGGGCCGGCTTGCTTGGAAGATCCTCTGGTATTGACTAACCATGTGGCTTTTGCTGAATGCACATCCCAGTGTTTGAAAGTTCCACCACCCATTGCTCTCAGTGTAGCTTTCAGCAATCCATTGTATCACTCTCAATTTTTCCAGAGGCTGATGCATGGTGGAGAATTTGATATATCCAATCAATACCATGTTCTTTGGCCCAGGCGTCTATGAGGTTGTTTCAGAACTGTGTCCCATTACCTGACTCAATTTTTTCTGGCGTGCCATGCAGCCATAAGACTTTCTCATCAAGGCCTAAAATGGTGTTCTGGGCAGTGGCATGGGACACGGCATGAGTTTCTAACCAACCAGTGGCTACTTCCACCATTGTAAGAACAGTGTTTTCTTTGCCAGGTTTGTGGAAGCGTGATATAATCAATCTGTCAGGCCTCCCCATAATTATACTTTGATCATCATCCTCCATACCAAATGGGTTTCAACTATTTGGCTTGACTGATCCTAGCAGATGTCTCACATTCATGGATTAACTGTGCAATAACATCCATGATTAAGTCCACCCCTCAGTCACAAGCCCATCTCTTCCCTGATGGCCCAAGGATTCATGGGCCCAGCGAGCCAGAAATTGTTCACCCTTACATTGCCAGTCCAGATCTACTTGAGACACCTTAATCTTGGCAGCCTGACCTGCCTGTTGGTTGTTCTGATGTTCTTCAGTGGCCCAGTTCTTGGGTACATGAGCATCTACATGGCGTACTTTCACAACCAGATTCTCTACCTGAGCAGCAATATCTTGCCATAATTCAGCAGCCTGGGTTTGCCACTGCACTGCCAGTTGCTCCGTTTCCACTGGTGTAACCACCCCCACAGGGCATTTGCCACCATCCATGAGTCAGTATAGAGGCAGAGCACTGGCAACTTTTCTCGCTCAGCGATATCCAAGGCCAGCTGGATGGCTTTCACCACTCTGAACTGACCTGATTCACCTTCTCCTTCAGCAGCTTCAGCAACCCATCGTGTGGGGCTCCATACAGCTGCTTCCACCTTCGATGTTTCCCCACAATGCGCCAGGACCCATCAGTGAACAGGTCATATCGCTTCTCATTATCCGGTAGCTCAGTATATGATGGGGCCTCTTCAGCACGTGTTACCTCTTCCTCTGGTGCCATTCCAAAATCTTTGTTTTTCTGGCCAATTTGTGATCACTTCCAATATTCCTGGTCAGCTGGGGCTCCCTATTCGAGCTCGTTGTGTAATTAATGCGACCCATTTACTCCACATGGCACAAGTTGCATGGTGTGTAGAGGGGACACTCCCTTTGAACACCCAGCCCAGCACTGGCAATCGGGCAGCCAGGAGGAGCTGTGCTTCAGTCCCCATCACCTCGGAAGCAGCTCAGACCCCTTCATATGCTGCTGGTATCTCCTTTTCAGTTGGAGTGTAGAGGTCTTCTGATTCTCTGTATGCCCAGCTCCAAAACCCCAGAGGCTGACCCCAAGTCTCCCCTGGTGCTCTCTGCCAGAGACTCCAGGTAGGGCCATTCTTCCCAGCTGCAGTGTAGAGCACATTTTTAACATCTTGCCCTGTCTGAACTGGCCCGAGGGCTACTACATGAGCTATTTCCTGCTTCATTTGCTCAAAAGCCTGTCCCTGCTCCGGGCCCCATACAAAATCATTCTTTTTCCGAGCCACTTGATAGAGAGGGCTGACAATCTGACTGTGATTTGGAATGTGCAGTCTCCAGAAACCCACAACACCCAAGAAAGCTTGCGTTTCCTTTCTGTTAGTGGGTGGGGACATAGCTGTTATTTTATGAATCACTTCCATTGGAATCTGACAACATCCACCTTGCCATTTTACTCCTGAAAACTGAATCTCTTGTGCAGTTCCCTTGATCTTACCACGCTTTATGGCAAACCTAGCTCTCAAAAGGTTTTGGGTTATTTTTTCCCACTTTCTCAAAACTTCTTCTGCTGAATTACCCCACATAATGATGTCATCAATGTATTGTAAATGTTCTGGGGCTTGACCTTGTTCCAGTGCAGGCTGGACCAGTCCATGGCAAATGGTGGGGCTGTGTTTCCACCCCTGGGGCAGCCGATTCCAGGTGTATTGGACACCCCTCCGGGTAAAAGCAAACTGTGGCCTGCATCCTGCTGCCAGAGGGATGGAGAAAAATGCATTGGCAATATCAGTTGTGGCATAACCCTTGGCCACCTTCAACTCTAGTTCTTACTGAAGTTCTAGCGTGTCTGACACAGCAACACTCAGCAGTGGCGTGACTTCATTCAGGCCATGATAGTCCACTGTCAATCTCCACTCTTCATTAGACTTTCTCACTGCCCATACGGGGCTGTTAAAAGGGGAGCGTGTATTGCTGGTGACTCCTTGGCTCTCTAGCTGACGAATCAGTTTATGGATAGGGATTACAGCATCTCAATTTGTGCGGTATTACAGTCAGTACACGATCATAGTGGCAGTTGGCACCCCCTGTTCTTCGACCCTCAGCAATCCCACAACAGAAGGACCCTCTGATAGACCAGGCAACACACAGACAGCTTAATTCCTCCTGTTTCCAAGGCAGCTATACCAAAAGTCACTGATATCCTTTAGGGTCCTTAAAATACCCTCTTCTGAGATAATCTATGCCAAGAATACATGGAGCTTCTGGGCCAGTCACAATGGGGTGTTTTTCCTACTCTTTTCCACTTAGGCTCACTTTGGTCTCCAGTCAGCTGTTGAGACCCTCCTGTCACTCCTGAAATACAAAGGGATTCTGCCCCTTTAAAATTTGATGGCATCAGGGTGCATTGCGCACCAGTGTCCACTAGAGCCTTATGCTGCTGGGGGTCAGATGTGCCAGGCCATCGAATCCACATGGGCCAATAAACCTGTCCTCCACCTGGCTGGAGGCAGGGCCCCTCTAATGTTGATCATAATACTCACTAATGACAAATGGGTTAGTGTGGTGTGCACGGGTTTCAGCCTCATCTTGATTACTGGGAACTGGAGCAGCATTTCTCCTGAAAGGACGACGTTCTGTACTTGTTCTTCCTTCCAGCTCACATACCCACTTTTCTAGGAGGTAGGTAAGTTTTCCATCCCATTTCTTCATATCTTCTCCATGGTCACGCAGACAGTGCCACAGATTCCCCCGTAGTGTGTACCGTTTCTCTTGAGTAGAGAAGTGATTGCTCCTAACAGCAGAGATTCTAGTTCGTGCAGGTGGGAAATAGGATACATTCTCCTTAATTTTCTGGACATCTTGAGATAATTTATTCACAGCTGCGATGATGGGGGAAGAGATACTTTCTTCATATTGTCGTAGTTAGCGAACCAGTTCCTTCATGGTTGGTCCGTATTCGTCTGTCCAGTCTATTATTGTTAATGCATTGGCATATGATGAGGGAGTGCTCTGTAATGAAGTCCTCCACATGGGCTGGGTGCATTGGACTTCATCTGGATCTGTGGGTAGCTGTGCATTACCTGGGTCATAGTCAGCTACCTCCCTCATGACGAGCTCCCTCAAGTATTGAATGCCTCTTACCATAGTGGTCCACTCTACTTGGTCAACATGTCAAGTTGTCCTTGAAATGATACCTCTCCCTCACACTTGACAGAAGTTGATTCCAGAGACTAAGGTTTTGTGTCTCCTTTCCAATGGCTTTGTCAATGCTCCCTTCCCTAGACAGGGATCCCAGCTGCCTTGCCTCCCTGCCCTCTAGTTCCATGCTACTGGCCCCGCCATCCCAGCACCGCAGCAGCCAGGTAACGAGTTGCTCAGCTGTATGGTGGCTGTAATCTTTTCTTATGTCTCGCAACTCACTCCAGGACAAGGATTGGGTGACTATCACTGGCTTTGCCTCCTCCTGTTCTCCTGATGGGCCTGGTTCATCATCACCCTGTATGCTGCGAGGGGATTCTCTTTTGTATTTCTTCTTCTGTATGGGAGCAATTGACACTGCTGTGGGTTGGTCCTTTGGTTCAAGTGCAGCGCCTGTCCTCGGGCTTGTAGTGGCTGCAGTTTCTGTTATCTGGTTAATCGTAAATAGTAGCTTAACCATAAAAAACCCTGAACCACATTCAGGAACACACTAGTTCCAAACAGCATGGTAACCATATTTATGTTAGTATTCCAAAGATATTTGAACCCCCCAAATTTCTCACACACAGCTGTAAATAGCCCCAGGACCGATTACCACATGCTGTCATAGATGAGCATCACATAGTACTACAGAAACAAAACCTTAACCCACCTCTCACGGAAGGTGAGCAACAGCAGGGGAAACTTGTTTTGCAAATGAGGTGATAAGGTCTTAGGAGTCAAGAAATTCACGTTTTACCCATTTTTTTTTTGTTATCTCAGACAAAAAGAAAAGCCCCAGCTGGGCACCAAAAACTGTGGAGGTTTGAACTCACACAGCAGCCAGATGGCACGTGGCCGGCCCTTCACCTCCCCCTCCCCCCTCTGGTGAAATAGGGGAGGAATAAAAGAAGAAAATCAGTGGGTGAATAAAAAGAAAGAATTTACTAAATATAACAAAAACAACAGTAACAATAGTGAGTTCAAAAAGAAAACGGGTAAAATCAGCAGTTGCTTACCAAATGCAGCGACCACCCCCCACAGGAACAACACGGACTGACAAGCAGATGGCACAGCACACTGGAGAGCCAGCCTGAGCAAGAGCCACACCCCTACCTGGGCATGACGTCACATGGTATGAAATACTCCAATGAAAAGTAACTCTATCCTGATTGAAACCAGGATAAATATTTAGTTTCCTGTGGGAATAATTTTCTAGAAGATGCAGTTTCAGACAACATCAAGCTATACATGAGAAGTAAAATATTAATAAATAAAATAGTATTTTGTGTTGAATTTAATGGAAAAACAAAAAACCACAAAAACAACAGAAAGAAACATGAAATTTTAAAAGATTGAAAACCTGGTGGCTAGCTGTAATATTTTCTGGCAGTGCTATGTCCTCTTGAAGTTGAAGCGAAAGAGAAGATGCACCTACATACATTCGTTAATCCTAGGAAAACTCTGGACCATAAATAAAGCTTAGTTTATTCCTGGCATCAGTTACAGAGTAGTAAAAGAAAATTTCATCTAAAGTATTTCAAAAAGAAAGATAAATGTATGAATGATATCATCCAGGACTTTAATGATAAAATTTAAAATGGAATATTCGTTATGAGAAATTATGATTTCTCAAACTGAACTGGTGGAAAAAAAGCTTCTGAAGAGACTTTGTTTTCTGAGCAGAAACTAGAATAGTTTAAGGCCATAACTGGAACTTAGACGAAACACAGTTTTCTAAATATCCTGGTAACTATTGTAAGCATCCAAAAGAGACCAATAAGAAGTATTTAAAAGAAAATGTTGGTACCTCAATAAATTTATAATTAACGAAGAATATTAAACAAACACAGAATAATTGTAGATTAATATGACAATAAACACAGAAACTTATAAGTTGAAAGCTGAAGTTCCAAGTTTGAAGTGATTTCTACTAAGTGTTGGGTAGTTACAAATTTTATTTACTTTGAAACATATATGCAGAATTGTATAATATGATCGTATGATATAATGTTTTTCTTGTTGCCCTGCAAAGACCCTTATTGTATATATTCATATGAAACAGCATTTCAGAAGCTTTATGACAAAGTATTTTGATTATTATCCTACATTGCCTAGAGGGGATTTACTAAAAAACAGTGGAAAATAATACTTCAGTGTCTGTTCCCTCATTGAGAAGCCAGTGACAGAAAAATGTTGAGTAAAGTGATTTATTTCAAACTGATGTGTCTTTGTCATGAACATATTAACCCTCTTTAACATTCACAGGGTGCTGAAGCACTGTTGAATCATATCTACTGATCCATAACTCTGTTATTATAAATGTAAAACTGTCAGAATAAATGGAAATCATTTAATAGATCAAAATAGCATCTTTTTTATCTTAAGAAAACTCATTTAACAACCAAAAAGAGAGTAAAAAACAAATGTCCCATAAGTAAATAGTGAACACTTTTAAAAACACAAGCTCTTTACAACATGCTAAAGATTTCCATCTCAGTTTAAAAAATTATGTGAAAGCAATAAAAAATTAAAAGTATACGGAGTAGTTATTGTATCATTAAAAAAAAGCTATGTTCTTTTCCAGAGTCTGTAACAGATTTTGATTTGGGTAAAAGACCAAAGACTAGAAAACAAAGAAAATAATTTACATTAGACAGTGTTTATATGAATCAATCCTCTTTCTGGAGATACACATAAATGAGAGAAGAAAATTGAGAAAAACCTATTTGTTTAACAAGATATTGATTCTTTTATAAAAGGTATTTCAAGGAGATGAGAGATGACCCCTCATGATAATGTGTTTGTTTCTTTGCAGCCTTCCAGGTCTACATGCACTAATCACTGACATTCTGGGGATTAGCTGCAAATTTTTTTTGTAGTAAAAATGCAATTCAACTCTCACAAGGCAATTCCTGTAGGCTCTGGTAAATGCATCAAAATATTACTAATATTTCTGGATTACTAAAAGTACATCCAGAAAAACATGAGCAAGAAGACTGCGTTACATCATCTTTTTCTACTAAAATGCAGAAGGTGTTCATGCTTGGACGTAGGTGGCAAAGGAAAATAAAGGTGGTGAAATATTCAAAAATTTGTGATTTCTCCAACAAAACTGTGGCTGAAATTTTGTTATTTCTTCACCATTTGTCATGGTGTTTTGTTTAACCTCCCTGTAATGATATTAAGTAGTGATCTTAGTTGTCTTTTCCCTGTATAAGTACATAATTATTAATGTTCACTAGACATAATTTTGCTTTTCTGTTTTGTACATCATAAGAATGTTAACAGGGATAGTAACTGAAAATAAGGCTAGAAATCTGATGACCAGCTTAGAGGAAATACCTGTTATCAGGGACAGGGAAAAAAGTAAGTGGAGATTGCTAATATTAAAGAACTTGAATAAAACTACAACTTCTTGTAAAATCCAAGGTTGAATCTTGTACTCAGCTCTTCTTTGATGGAATACCAAACGCAAAATGGAATCAAAACACCATTAACTTTAGTCTTATTTTTTTTCTTGGATTTTGAAATTGAGACTGGGTAAAATTCAAAGCATTCAAAAGAGTGATAGTTTTGCAAAAAGAAAATCAATCAAACAGTGAACTAGATTTAATGGTTTATTATTTAAGTAATAGAAAATCAGCTGATATTGATAGGATTTGAGTTCTGTCTAAGGCTGATTTGTAATTTACAGCAAACGTTGCATCAGGACAACTGGTTAATTTATTTTTTCTTTTTTCCAGCTTTTCAATATTTTTTATACTGATTCATATTCATATTTTACACTGATTTCACTGATGTGTTCTTACCACAGTAATCAGTCACCAACTCCCAGCACAGCAGGTGAATGCAAATTAAAGTGGTCAGGAGGGCAGTTTACAATTTGCTTTTAAAGACCACACTATTAAGTCTGTTCCTTAGAACAGAGATTTGTTTTGATAAGAAATTGGCCATCTATGCCTTGGGAAAAAAAAAGAAGACAAAACTAGATGTTATTTTTGAAAACTGTGCCATTGGTTACTATCTTCAGTGGATGTTTTCTTGCTTTTTTTTTTTTTTTTCCTAGTGTGATTTGCAGAATTATTTCTATTATTTTCTGTTCTATGTATTCCTGTACTTAACATAGGCTCTGTCTCTGATGTGATAACTGCATGTAATTTCCAGGTTCAAAAAATCATGCAATTAGCATGACTAGGAAAAAACAACAGTAGCACAGAAAAAAAAAAAAAAAAAAAAAAAAAAAAAGAGTTGTTCCTCTGGCTGAGCTATAAATATATGATCTGCTATGCCATGATAAATCTAAGGTAAATCTGCAAGGTCATGTAGTGGTTACCAATATCCATTGATTTCAGCTTCTAAGTCTTTGTATCCAGACTTGATGTCTACCCTTTTATTTAATCTTAGTAAAAGGTAAAAAATAATTGTACTTATCTCCTTAAGAAAAGCGAGATGGGCAAGTATCCAAGAAAGAACTGTAGGCATTGTGATATTCAGTTCTTCAGATTTCTACCATCTATATTCTAGTTTAGGCATAGAAATGCACAATACTTCTTTCCCTACTGATAATATTGAAGAAAATAAGGCTTCATATCTCTCAACCTAATGAAGCTTATTAAAATGAAAGAGAAAAGCCTGTTTCTGAAATTCTGCTTTCACCATGAATTTAGGTAATCTAGATGTCCCTTGTTGCTGGTCTCCATGACAGAGAAGGGCTTCATTATAGTGTAATGGAGCAGGTGTGTACATATAGTCCATTAAAGATGAAAGATAGTTTGAGATCTTTTTCCTTGTTAGTTGTCTTCCAAGAAGTCATATGTGATAATGTGATATCAGTTTTAGTTTGCTACAGTGTGCAGCTGAACTGTGATGGCTTAAGCCCTCATAAGTAAGACTCAACAGAAAATATTTTTCTGATGCTCCAACATCCTATGTGAGCTTTTCAGCTACTGCTGAAGTAAAATTTGTTTAAGGATGCACTGGAACAGACTAGGATATTTCACACTTTCACTTACAAATTCTGAGATGATAGGCTGTAATTAATAAATGAAGACAAGTAAGAAATGACTTCTTAACATCACCCCGATGAACTGATTCACCTTTACTAAGTGATAATGTGATCAAGGGTAAAAAGTTCTGGTACAAGACAGAATATGGATAAATGATTCACTGTCCAACAGAAACAAATTATTAACATAGATGTGTCAGGCGTGACTGCAAGGATGGCAGGATAACTGGTGCCAGGTCTGAGACTGGGGTCAGGGAAAAGGGGGAAGACCCCAGTGGTATAAGCAAGGTCTGCTGCAGCCTGATTGCAGCAAAGAGCTTAAGTGGAAGCTGCAATAATATTTGGATTTTCATAACCGTAAAAACCATGCTATGGTTTTGTGGTGGTGCAATTCTTACCCCTCCCTGCTCTCCTTGTTGGGCTGATTGGTGCCAGGTGTGATTCCATCCACATTCCCCCGAGCCATACACCAATCTGTGGAGATAAGGACTGATAACCTTGAGGAGTCTGGCTCCTGCCCCTCCCAATTGCTTGGAAGAGGTTATAATGGCCCATCATCTCCTGATGGCCTGACACACCTGTGCCTGGGATGTGGTCAGATGGAACAATAACAGGGTTGCCTATTATTCAAATTCTTGTGCAACTGCCGGAAGGCACCAGATAGCATTTGACAAAAGTCAATTATCTTGGATCCTATAAACTGCGACCACCAGAGAGACCCTTTGAGCTCACCTGGATCGCAGCGGCCTGTGACCAGCATCTCCCCTGAGCTGGGACGCCTCTCAGGTACCAAAACCCTTAAGGTGTCGTCTGCTCCGTACAGAAGGCCAGGGTGAAGTCCCCCCACTCGAGTCTCAATTATCACCCACTGAGGAATGCCAAGGCATTGTGAGTATTTGCTCTAAACTCGAGAGGGAAATTTTATTTGAGCTAGCTTCTATTTCACCTGTTTATTGGTGGGTGGGTGTGTGTGGGTGCGTACCCTTACCCTTATTCCTGTGTGCTTGTCCCTTTTGTGTTCATTTTACTGAACCCAAACCCCTTTGTTTCTGTATGTATATGTCTGTTTTGTGTATGCGCATGTATATATGTGTATAAATTAAGGTACCGTTAAGTAAGTTAGAGTGAATATTGTCATTTTAGAACCTGAATAAGTCGCTTTTCTTTTTAAGTTATTTTGTATTGACAAATAGTTGTTAGTTATTAATAAATCTAGATTATTTTCCTAAATCATTACCGTGTCAATACTTTCATCCGCGACAGGTTTTAATAACCATAGTAAACATATCCAAAACCTGATAAAGGCTTTGAAAAATTGCATTCTAACATTTTAGTTTGCAAGTTAACTGAACTCGCATGAACCAGGTTGCAGGCTGACTTTGAATATAATGGTATTATGGTTGAGATGCAAGTTTCATGATAGTTGAACTTTGAACGGTAAGCTTCCTATTGGGAGTTATTGAAAAAAGACAGAAAGGGTTATTCTTATGTGCAGATAGGCTTTGGGCTACAAAACAGACAAGACAGAAGAGGCAAAATAAGTCTAGCTGATTTATTCAGTGCTTTTATTGGCCACTGGACTATATGTTTTTCTCCTTTGTTTGAAAATATCTGCTAGAAGCATTCAGGCCCTGTAATATCTAGGGATTTCTGAACACAGATGGTTTTCCTGAGACGAGCACCCCAAATATTCATTTTACATTTACAGAGTGAGCCACATTCATCAGACTGACAGTCTCATAGAAATTCTGTACTTGTCTTTGGTTTGGTTTTTTGTTCTGTTTGTGGTGGTTTCATTTTTTTATCTTTTTCTTGGTACAATGGTGAAGCAAACATTATTGTATAATTTTTAAAAAATATAGTAGAAATCTCTGACTCAATTTGTCACATTTTCCACAAATTACTTGAGACGCATGAGAAGGTAATCTTGTCTTGCACTTTAATCCATGACAAAGGGGAGAGAAATAAATGTAAAATATGTGTTTTAAAGAAAGCAATTAGATAAAGCAGACATGGTGTTCTAATCCTATAAGGGACAATATGTGTCCTTATCTGAGTACATGCCAACTACCAATGACTTTAACAAATAGCTCCTTGCGGCAGAAAGACAAGTTTGCCATTTCTCAGCATCTTTCTCCAGGAATAAATTTTAGTGACTCTTCTTCCTTTTTTTCTTTCTTGAATGATATATAAACTTTGAGTTTGCTCTGTCTTGATTTTTCAAAAATCAATAACTGATATTTTTTAAAAAATTAAACTCAATACAAAACAGTATTTAATAGACATTTCAGTGATAGAGCACACATAGTGAAATATATTTATAAAGTTTATAAAGAAAATATATTTTTCTATCATCTGTAGCTTTGGAATTAATCCTAAATATACTTCCAACACTGTGAGATCTTTTTAGGTCCTCCTAAGAAAAAGATATCTCCTGTATCATGGAAACAGAAGAATTTATAAATACAGGCTAGTTAATGCCTATTACAAAAATCACTAAACCTTGCTGCTTGATAATTACCCAAGGAAGCTCAAAGAACAAGAAAAAGAAAGCACAACAATCCCTATTTTATGCTCCTATCAATATTCATATTTAGAAAACTTAAACAAAGGGCGGGGGGGGAAGCAGTAATAAGCAAACAATTTGTCAACTTCTTCTCTGCCATAACTATCAGATTTATGGAAGCCATAAACAACAACAGTTTGCAACCCACATAGCAAATGCAGGAACACTTTCATGAAGTTTTGAATTATGGGTTTACAGAAGCCAATGGGAGAGTTTCAGCTGATTTCCATGAAACCAAGATCTTTAGGGCCTCAGGAACATTGGTACAAAGAAACCTCTGGAGGTCACTGAGACCAGCCTTTTGCTTGAAGTGTGATTGGTCATGTCGATAATAAACACACGCAATATGTCAGCATGCTACTACTACTACTACTATATGTCAGGAATTATGGGATTATCATCCAAAACTTCCTGACCCATTTCAGAATCTTGTTTCATGTTTTTAAAAAAATATTGATTTACTATCTTTTGGAATAAAGAATCAAAACCGAATTATTTATGATGGTCATTTGCTGTAACAGAAATGTGATTAATTTCCACTGATGATTGTTACTGGCAAACAAATATCTGGATGTAGTTTTTCAAAATAACTTAAACATTTGCAAGCACTGAAAGTCCATTAAAGTTCCAAAGTTTCTGAATTGAGAATGAATTAAAGAAATAATTTTGAATGGAAAATTATTACATGGAAAACAAACATGAAAAAAGAACTAATGAGATGCATAATTATCTTTCTGAACTACACTCAACTTTGGTTCAGAGTTTTAGCTTTTATTTATGACCTGATATTTTAAGTTCGAAATCAGGAGAGCTTAAGAATCTCTATTCTTGTCCATTTTCTCTTTTTCATCATGTGCATTTGTTTGCATAATATAGAAGAGCAGCAGGGCAGAGTAATTACGGCAATCAGTCTCTGAACACATTAATCTGCTCTAAACTGCAGGGAGTAAATGATGCAGAAAGAAATCCAGCAGGGAAATATTTCTTTTGTTTGTGGCAAATCTCATAGCAAGTTTAAATCATGCAAGGGTAACTTGTAATTTATTTCATGGTTGCCTAGCTATCAGCAATTAAAATACCTGGTAAAAATGTTTGATTTGAAGAGGCTTATAAAGTATTTAGTTTATGTTAGCTAATGAACACACTATTGTAAACAATAACAAAACTCCTCTTTGTTTACTTGTATGGAGAATAAATCTTGTTAATAACTATACTCTTCAAATAGACTGTAACTGAAGGTTTCCAATAGCAAATAAGATTTTTATTTCTCCTTTCATTTCCTTCCTCTTATTTTTGTTCTTATTTTGATTCTTACTCTGATTTAGTCTAGGTACTCTACATAAACATTTCAAGTCACAAAGAGCAAAGCTAAATTCATTTAGAAAAAAAAAAAATTGAACCCCACCTACATGGAGGTGAAATAATGTACCACTTTCAGATCCAGTGGATGGAATTTCACTGAAGTTTCAGTGAAAAAGAGTAAGTATGAGTTCTTTTTTAAATTCCCTTTTGTTCTTTTGATTTCTTTTATTTGAATTGAGTTTCATTAACCCTGCAAAAAAAAAAGAGATAACAGAAGGAGAAAAAAATGTTTTATATCAGAGTTAAAGATATAAAAATGTCCATGAATTTTTTCATTTCATGTCAAACCAGATGACTTTTCAATCTCCCTAGTTCTCTCATTCAGCAACAAAGAAACAGTAAAGTTTTTGGCAACGTTCAACTCTCTGCACTCTTAAAGTATCTTCCCTGTCTTTAGATTTGCAGTGAAAATGTTGTCCCATTACTGTCAGGAATTTTATTTTGTTCATTCTCCAAGAAAAAGGACAGCATATTGTCTTTATTTATTCAAGTCGTAACCCAACAGATCACTGAATACAGAATATCAGTGTTGATATTCTGACCATGAATGCAAAAAGGACATACTGTCTGCTTGAGTTGGGAGAGAGCAGCATTCCCCAAGATCATTAAAGCCAAATAATCATGTTTCTAATGAAGGATTAGACCACTTAATGAAACAGTACAGTAAAAGAATATTTATATTAATATTGGTTTATCGGCTTTTGAATATGCCATGTGTTTTTCTCACTATTTCAGAAATCTGAAAATTGTCATACTGAGCTAGTTATACATATATCTCATGTACAGAGTTATATAGCTTCTAATAAATGGTTTATAATAAGTAGCTTAAAGGAGGTTGAGTGCTGTGTGTTGTCTCCTAACAAATCTGAATTTTCATCCTGACTTTAATTCATGTTTTATTAGGGTTTTGTTCTGAGTGTTAAGGATTTATGTGAAGTATTGTCATGTTTATAATGGTTTTGGAACAATCACTTGATTTCACCCTCCCTCCTGAACTAAATTGAAACAATATAATAGACAACATTCTAACAGAGGAAGACTGTGTCACATTAAACTGATGTTATTTTGATAAAACAGCCGATTAATTAAACAAAGAACTGTCTAGACCTTACTAAACCATTTGATTCAGTACTGTATGTTAGAGTAGAAAGCTTTAGGATTTGCATAAGAATTATAATATATAAAATGAATGAAGAATTAAAGAAAGGGAAAGATAAGGCTGGAGAGAGGTTGCTTGCAGAGTTCCTAAAGCAAATATAAGCCTTGGAAAAACTTGAAAACCATTCTTAATGACCACAACACTAAAAAGTAATGTTATATTACTACATTTGCTGCTTCTGTCACAAATTTAAAGGAAGCATTGTCATTGCAGAATGATACCAGAATACAAAAAAGGGAAAACAGTATGATTGTATTGGGGATTGATCATATAAATGTGAATACTTTTAACAGCAGAAAAATCAAACTATGAAAGAAAATTATGCTAAACCCAGGAATTCTTAATTTAGAAACAACAGAAGAGAAATCTGTAAGTAAATTAGTTAATATTGTGTACATTATTTCAAACTAATATGATTCATCTGCAGCCAAGAAAATAATGAATAGATAACATATCAGGCATGGTACTTTTAGTAGGGAGTGCAAGGCATTAGTAATACATTGTCTGTAATATTTTCCCCAGTTCTATCACTCATATTTAATAAAAATCAAGGCAGTGAATGCAGACTACAAATCTAAAAACCTGCTTTCTGAGACAGCAATAAAAGGACTGTGAAGGAATAAGATTGCTATATATATATCTATACATCCAGTGGAGTAAATGTGGGAGGAAAAGATTTAAACACAAAATATATTTATGTTAGAACTTAGAGTATAGAATCTTTCTAACAGGAAGGACAGTTGGACACTAGAATAGACTGCCTAGCAAAATTCTATCTTCAGCATCAGAGTGTTTTAAGACTGGCAAAAATCTGTCAAGAATGATTTGGTACACCTGATCTTGTCTTTGGGCAGGGAAGTGGAGAAGACGACATGTCTAGGTCCCTCTTTTGATTCTCTGAAAAACTTACTTTGTACAGGGTATCTTTTGTTTCTAACTCTTCACATCAATTAACCAAACAAAAAAGTTGCAGATCGTTATAACTTGGGTTCATTCACTGTTTATTGTACTGCTCCTTTAAAACCAAGTTTTACCTCATCTAAACCTCCAACAGTGAAGAAGGCAGACCACAAACCTCCGTAACAGCTTGATTCATGATCTGCATCCTTCATGGTCATTCCCTTACTGTAGATCACTGTGCTATGATACAAGACTGGCCACTCAAACATTTCACATCCTAATGTATGAACTATCATTACTTTATCAGGATCATGCTTCATCTGTCTTCTTTAGTTAATCTAAATTCTGCTGTAATGTAAGGGGGGTGATAACAACAGCTGATAAACAACACTTGATAAAACCCTTGTTGGCACAGGTCATATTAAATGTGACCTTACTGAAGAGTCATGACTGAAAGAAGATATTTGCTCCATTGGCAAATGCGTGGAGAAGTCTTAAAAATAATCAAAGACAGCTTATGAGCTTTCATATTTGGATAGACTTGGCATATAAAGAACTTATTAATAATGTTATGAATATAATTATGATTTATTAATTCTGTGAACCTATGCATATACTGTTGTATTAAATGAAATTAAACACAAAAACTCTCATCTAAATGAAACTTCATAGAATGAATAAGGTGGTTCTATAAGGGACAAAATAATGGGATGAGGAAAGTTCCTTATGTTTTTGGCAAAGAAAACTCAAACATACTCAGAAATATGTTGTTAGCGACTTTATAAGACTGGAAACTTTGTTTACTGTGAAAACTATTGTTCAAAGAAGCTGTCAGATTCAAACCCCTGCATGCTTCCCCAATATAAACGCTTACATGCCATTGTCTATGTCATCAACACTTGCTATAGCAGCATGTGTAACACAGGATGATAGTTCAGTCAATTTGCTGGATGTCACGGACTCAGCATTGCAAACAACGCAGGTGACAGACCACTTACCAGAACTTACTTGTCAGAGCTCTTGGTAAAGCAGTGAGCAGAGAACAAGTGTTGGACCCATGCATGCTTCAGGCATCAGACAAAACTCACACTGATGAACTGAAGGGGAAATACCATAGGAGATATGCTGCACCAAATACTCAAGGAAAGCCTTCAGCCCCGTCAAGAACTACGTTCAGGGGCAGTTTGATAGAATGGTTTGTTGTTAATGTAAGCATCATTCAAAGGCATTAAGATGAAAACATCAGCAACTATAAATGCCTAACATGCAATTGAACAAGAAAACTTAACAGTGTTGGTAAAAAGAAGCACTGGGCAGGGAAAATGGAAATCTTAAATGAAGTGGAATCTTAAAAAAGTTGTTAACAATGTTTATATGTTAGCCTGCAACCGTCTATGGCCTAAAGATCAGGAATGCTACATCATTTTGTCCTGAAAGTAGTAATAGGCAGTTAACTGAACAAAAATAATTGTATCTCAGGCACAAACTTTTCAAGAGTGCATTAAATCATCTGTTTGCCATCTCTGAGGAAATATTAAATAAAATTCTACATTTCTTACACAGAGCAGCTGATAGCAACAACCAGATATATTAGAGTGCTGTACCTCTCCTGTGTAGATGTATTGGGAAATATTATCACAAACTTAAAACATACTAGCTAAAATATTAAGATATGAATGTGCTGTGAAACCTGATTTTTTATGGTTTACCTAAGAGGTACCTTGATATTCTCAGTATAGTGGCATAGAATGTCTATTGATATCTATAGATATTTTTCTCATATAATTAAAATACTACTAATAAAAATTAAGACCATTGACTCATATTTTATTTGTATAGTGCATAGTTATAATCTTGAACTTTTTGCAGTTTAGTACTATGTGCTGAAAATCAGTCTTCAGCGTTTTGAGTGTGCAGAAATGTATGAAGTTTAAAATTAGGATATATGCTAGCAGAAGTAGCACACTGAAGTCAATGTCTCCTTTGGGGAAGTGTTTTCAGTGCAAGCTGAACACGTCTTGTAACAAAGGCTTGCTATTCTCAACCCTTTTGGATTCTTACTTTCAAGTGGGAGGACAGATTGAATGGATTATTTTTTTCTCTCCTGGAAAAAAACAGTAAGATGGATCTGTGTAAAGCTGCAAAAGGCAATTACAGCTGGAAAAGAAATACCAGAATCAATTATCAATTGAAGAAAGTGAAGAGAGCTCTGATTTAGATGAAGAAAAAAAGGTTCTCATATTAGAGTGGCCCTTGCAATGTTAGAGAAAACCAAGGAAATTAAAGTTGAGTTCTGAAGAGTTTAAATGTCTATATGCTGACTACACAGTGACCTTTAAAGTGGACTTTTAGGTATAAGTTTTAAGGTACTGCATTTATAGCTGGCCTTTGTATATGAGATTCCTATTCACATTTTGAAGAATGGAAATGTAGTTTCTTGCAGGCAAATGAAATTCATCTTGCAATATGAAAGTCCACTGGAAAGCCCATGGACTGGACAGGAAAGAACTACAGTTTCCATCCTGTTTTCCAAAAGAACAGACAGGAAAAAGTATTTCAGCTGCAGACCAAAGAATAAAGGTTTCTACTGCTTTGTGCTTTCAGCCATACGAAACTGTCCACAGCAGTATAAGCTTCAAGCTGACATATGCTGGAGTTTCTTTTTCTGTTGTTCTTTGTCGGCTTTTCTCAATAAGTAACAATACATTTAGACACATAATGCCTTCTGATTTCCAAACACCTTTTAGAAGAACAGTTTCTCATGTTTACAGTAAACATGACAGAACATGAAAAATTGCAAAAAGTAAAATAAAAGCACAAGTGACCAAACCTAAAAAGCTGAGACATTTTCTATTTAGTCATGATTTCCTTGCATAACTGATAGAAAACATGGAGTATTTAAATCCGTAGCTGTGCGTAGCAAGATTAGTTTGCTGTGGCTGAAAGCAGTTACTTATCTATGCATGATGGAACGGGAATCAGGTTTAGAGGAAAATGCCTTAACAAAATGTTTCAGAGATGGGAAACAATGCTAAACTCACCTTCAAACTAGATTTTTGCAGTGTATTTCATTTTTCCACTATTGAAATGTTTGGGCGTTTAGGGATTAAAGGTAGAAGACTCTTTTAGGCATAGTTATGCTTCGTCTCTGCCACATGTGGTTAATGTCTTATTTAGAGAACTACCACAGTAACACAAAGTTATAAAACTGTTCTAGATATTAGCCAATGGACATGTGGGCAATTTCTATTTTCACTTAGTCTGAATTTGCAGCATTACCAAGAAGCAACCTTTCAATCCAGCTGTGGATAGGAACAAGAAGAAAGAAGCCAGTTTGCCTTCACATAAAGGAATCTTCCCCTTTATAGTGATTTTAAAGCAGATGTCACATTCAGCCCAGTCGTACATACTTCTTACAAACATTATTGCTTAGCATGTGAACCACATATCACCTCTAGAGAAATTATTTATTACTCTTTGTTCTTTTTTAGGGAACTATGGAAAATGGCAGTAGAGCTGAGGATTTCACTTCATGCCTTTTAGTAAATTCAATTCAGAGTGCACAATTGCTTCCTGGAAACATACTGGTTGGGGGTGAGATCAATGAGAGACCTGAGACATGTAAGATATTGCCTATATTTAAGGATTGGAGTAAAAGAATTAGCTACATTACTGAATGGCTCAGATCTACGTCATGATTTACTGCTCTAATGGGAAGTAGTCATGTGTATCTGCTAAGTTATACCAGGCTTGATGGAGTAGAGTAGCATAAGAAATAATAATTATTAATTTATAGATTTGATATGACACATGGTTGAAACTCATCATTTTCACACACTTACGTGTTAACCACTATGTCCCTATATGAATTATAACATTAAAAAATTATTTCCTATTAACTTATTATTTCTTTCTTGAGGGCACTGTGTTCACATGTAAATTTGGTCTCAGCATTGCGATATAATCATGTTATTTCTAATGTTAATTACAGTAATGGTGAGGATAACTAATTGAATTGACTTCTGTTCTAAACAGACTGCCCTTGATGGACAGATGAGCTTAGAAATGGCTTTCTTTTCTTTTTTTACAGGAAGTAAAATATAAACTGTGTACATAGTCTGAATGTTTTAAAATTTTCTTTTTGGCTTTCTTAATTCTCCAAAGGCAGGTCGATTTCTTTCTTTAACAGGAAAAAATTACTGCGTACAGAATTTCACCCTAATATGGATCCAGGTATAATCTCTTATATTAAAAAATGCTAACAATAATGGGAGTCCCAAATACCAGAATTCCTGGTGAGCTGTTTGTTCCTTACTTGGATACAAAATTAAATGCAAGAACAACTTACTAATTAGGAGCAGCTATTTGCTCTGACAGCTACTGACCTGTACTACTGTGTTCATGTTTGTCTTTGGTGTAGAGTTTAGTAGCAACCTTTACAACATTTTAAAGAGATTTCTCTGCATTTGTGACCCGGTTTCAGGACTGAAATGTGCTTGTGAAAGAATAATCAAAGCAGAGGTGGTCTCAGGCTGAGTGACATCGGGGGTCATTTGGAAAGCAAAACTATTAGGTAACTACATCTGCTACATTTTCAGCTTCAGATACAAAAAAATAATTTCTATGAGAAAATAGTACAGTGTCATAAAACACCTTGATACAGCAGACTCTTTATTTCCATATACATCTGGCTTTACCTATCAGACTCACATTTCAGCTTTGTTGAATACATATGGCTGAGAGAGGATTTTTAAAAAAAATACACATGACACAATTAATGGATTTAAGGAATGCTGGCTTTCTCCTCAAACTACCTTCACATCTGAAGATATGAAGGAGTTACTCTGGGCACCAGGGTGCACTGACCAGCAGAACAGAACAGTTTCTCCTCTTGCTGTATAGGAAGAAAATCCAGGCTGGCTGCTGCCAAGTAAAGACGTTAGGTATGTGGAGTGATGGAAAAATAGCAACAGCAAATCTTGCTTTCCAGGACTACTCTTCTGTCAACCTTTTTTGTTATTTACACTGCTGAGGAACTTAAACTAGCTCTGAAAATCTTGAGTTCCACCTGCCAAACCAGAGCATAAAAATGATGTTTTAAGGAAGGTAAAGGGCAGAATATCGCTTTAATTCTGCTACAGTATTCATCAGGTTTCTGGATGTCTCATGTAATTTTTATGACACACATTTACTTTATATTTATATGGTACATAGTTGTTGTTAAATTAAGAATGTGTCACTTCCTTATGGCCATCATGATAACCAGTCATGAATCTCATGTAAATTCACATAATAATTGAAAGTAAAGCAAAAACCAGTGTTCTAAGCTGCAATCCAACTCACTGAATTGCTTAATCTTAGAAATAAATTTTATTAGATTTAGTGAACAGATCCCATTTTTGTCCAGGATTCACGAAGTCTCAGTGCCAGTTCATTATTCCTATCATTCAATCATAAAAAATGGTATATGCTATTAATATGCTATTCACAGATACTGAATGCCAAAAATAATCCTGGTGTTAAATCAGACTTTTTGCATTATTCATGATGTCCTCTGTAATATTTTTACAACTCAGAGAGAAACAAGCAGTATTGCTACTTTGGAAAATAAGTCACATGCAGTATTTGTCTTTTAAGGCCATCTGATGGCATTTCTGAGCTTTTGTATAATTAAAGGCAAAAACCTATGTAACTGCAATGTTGAGGCTAAATTTCATGTTGAGAAAATAATTAAAATGACCAAAAAAGTACAACAAAATATCTTCTTTAAGATCTCCCCAATAAGGCCCCTGATCCTTAAAGCAAGGTTAACCAACCTATGCCATGAAGCAAATATATTTTGCAGAATATATTTTTAAATATACAGATTTTAAGCAAGTGTAGTGTCATCCGGCTCAGGGCTAGTCACTTGGCTAGTGTGATTAAAAATCTGCAGTGAACAACAGAGAAGGGAACAGCATGAAATCTAGTCTTTGACTCTTCCGTCCAAATGATCTTGTATCACTCAGCTGACCACCAGTAATTTCTACCTAAATCTAAAGTGTTATTCCTACATTTCCGTGGGCAGCAGAACCACACTGTGTCAATTGCTATGTCCCATAACTAGAGCTTTTTTTCTTATGCAAGACCATATTTCTTATACATAAGTGTGAAAACTCATTAGCTTTCTCAGTGGGACTGCAAATGTAATATTTAAGACCTGTATTCTTAGTAATATTATTTTTAACCAAGGAAAACATTTTTTATCATTATGGTTATTTGGTTCACTTCACTGTTAGTGCAATCAGAATAACTTCATATATGTCACTATCTGTATATGCATAGGAAAGCTGTGTTTTAGCATCTAATTATTTCTAACTCAAAGCATCAAAGACATTTAATCTTGGAAAGTCTTTTTATTTGTTTCTCTTTTCCTCCAGAATATCTGTATTCATTAAGCAGAAAAAATTAATAACTGAAAGGCATTGGTGCAGAAAAGTGAAAAAAAGGCTTCTTGAAAGTAGCTTTCATGCTCTGAACAAGCTTTCTGTTTCAATTTCTTTTCCTTCCCTCCCTCCAATTTTCAAATCATTGGAAGGATAAGGTTATTTGTGGTGTTATCAAATGCCTCTTACCGTGCTGACTGTGATGTATTTCCTAACCTTTACTCTGGCTTTGACTGGGTGATCCCAGCCACCGCATCAAGGGAATGGCTCTTCTGCAGAAAAATTAAATTCTGTCATACCCAGTTGTTTGGTTCCACATTGTGATAAACTAATCAAAAAGTTTATGCATTTTTAATAGAAGTCAGGAAACAGTGAAATTCATGGAATCAAAGAAAATTTAAAATATAAAAAGAACAACCGATTATTTGCCAATATGTTGTTTTTCCCCGCCACAGCTGTTTACTCATTCCAACACATTCCCAACATAACCTTTGCAGGCATAGATTCTAATATATTTCTCTATTTTCTTTTGTGACACTAAATGTGCAATGTCATCACATAAAAGTGTTTCTGGGTATTTTAAAAAGCTGAACAATAAGCCAATGTGGAAAGAAAACAAGGATAAAGTTGGTCAGATGCTTATTATGATTTATGTGACTGCAACAGGATCATTTGACAGGGCCTCATCTAGTTGCCAATGAACCACACTAGACATGTAAAGTTATCAGCACTGAAATAAAAAAAGGAAAGGGAAAAGGAAAAAGAATATAATATCATAACTGTGTTACATAAACACTCTTGTTCAACACTTTTTGACTGTAATTCTAGTTTTTAATATTTTAATAACATCTTTAAAACCAGGAAAAAACTAAACAGAGCATCACAGAATTTAGGCTGGAATGAAAATCACATTATAAAAAAAAAAAAAAAAAGAGCTGGTAACTTAATGGCAAAGATTCCCTACCTGTCTTTCAAATGAAAGAAACATCACAAAATCTTGTGTACCAGTACATTTAGCAACAATGTTTTCCTGAAAATTATATTCCAATTTCCTTTCAGACAGAACGAAGTCAAGAGTCACCTGGAAACCAATGAAAATTCTTTTCTTTCTTTGTCATTTCTCTTTTGTAAGATTTGTAATGGACAAATCTATTTCTGTTTACACATAAGCTTAGCAAAAATTAATTTTAAAGAACCAGCTGTAAGTTACAGTTATGGCCAGCTGCTGGCTGTGTTCATGCTGAAAATCACTTTATTCAGTGCCTGATATAAGTAAGTGTGACCATGTTTGTTAGTGCCTGTACTGTTTCCCATAGCAGGGTACAAATGCCTGCTGAAGTTGAGCTCACCACATTTTCATCCCGTGAAGGCCTCAAAGTCTGTTTGGAATCAGACAACTGTGTCAACACTATGCTCCGTCTATCTCATGTCTGTTAGTGCTTTCCAATAAAATACTCCCACTTGACTGCTGCACACCCATCAGGCAATGGGTAGTGGTCATGCAACTCCTACACTGATGTCCAGAGTTTGGTCCAAATTTATCCAGAGACGCATTGTGGAAAACTTGAAATCAGGAAGATGTATATCTCAAGACCATATACATTTTCTGCAAGGGAAATAAGCTGTTGAGATTGATGCAAGGAACACCTCATATCTCATTCACTCTCAGATAAATTTGAGTAAAAAGTAAAGCAACTGGAAGGCTATCAAGAAGAAGTAATACTCTGTGCGTGGAGTATAGGGAAGTTAGTTGTATGGTACTGGTACTGAGATAATTGGCAATTGAGCTAAAACTTTCCAGGTATGTATTTGGATATCTAAGTGAAACTCTGGCACTGCATAGTGTTGTGTGAGAAACTTGTTCACCATTCCTCTCTGTGCTGGCCTGTGTTTGGCACATTTTGCGTAATGAAACATCAACAAAAGTCTGCAGAAGCCGTTTAGCTGAGAGGTTAGAATGCCTTTCCTCTGGCAGTCATCCCTCACTTTGCTCCCCTGAGCTTGAGGGTGACTGAGGGCTAGACCTGGATTTGTTGAGGGTCTCTCAGCCTTAGGGCTCTGACAGGCAGTATTTTGAGGCTGCCAGCAGCTAGAAACAGTGGTGGTTTCCTACAAAGATTCCATGTAGACTTTTGTAATGGCGGAAGATTTAAAAATCTGTCTTAGGCACTTGATGCAGTAAGAAAACGCACCACCACATTTAGCTTTTAAAAATTCAACAATATTGGCCTCAGTGAAGCTGAAGACAGCCTGGAATATCTCCTGCCTGATGGCAGCATACTGCTAAAGAAAAAAAGTATTTAACCAAATAAAAATATAAAGACAGATCTTGGTCTTGCAAATAGTCACAAGATACAAAATAAATCTGCATTTTGAAAGGCTGAAACATGAGTGTTCTGAAATGATTATATTTTTCTTGGTTTCCCAAATACTACCTTTTACAGTGGGATGCGACAGAAGGTAAATTTCAACATTAAAACAGGTAATGATATCTTAGAGGAGTGTGTAAAGTCTCAGGGCTGCAAGGAAACCTGCAAGTGTCTATGAGCAAGCCAGCAAGAAGCACGGCTGGAACAGACATCTCCATTAGGTCATGGGAAAATATTAGGACATGTAGCTTACCCACTTCCATCGCTCAGCACTGTTGTCAACCAAACATGGAATTTCCAGCTGTTTGCACCAACATGCAAATAGTGCAACAAATCAGGAATTAAAACATATATATGAAGTGAGGAGAGCAAGAATATGATAAAGGTAAAGTTTCAGCTCTGTCGAGGGAAGCTGAATACAGTGGTCTCTGGGGACAGAGGATTACCCCTTCCAGGCCCACTAGAGCCAGAGCTGCTCATTGCTCAAGCCATGGGGGTGTCTCCTGCTCCAGTCTCATATAGCCTGACTGCTGCAATTTCCTCTCCCTAGCTACACCCTAGGCCATGGCAAGTACAAAATTGGAGTATTTATTTCTCTGAAGTCTTACATATATGCTTAAAGGTTATTTGTCCTTTTACTAGAAAGGTAGATAATATCAGGAATAATTACTTCTCTCAAATAGGGTAACAATAAATGCTTAGAATATGGCTTACAGTACAATAAGCCAACTCTTAAAATATACATGCATCACTGAGTTTTATGCCAAACAAATGTCATTTAAATAACATCCATATAAAGAGAGTATCTATAGCACCCACTGTCACAAAATAAGATGACTATTCTTGAGTCTGCTACAATAAGTGAGACTGTAATGGCACTCATTTGACATTAAAAACAATCCACTAATAAAGACATTTTCAGTATTAATGAATCCAATCCAACACTACAGATTTCTGCCTGCTCATTACAATAATTTATTCATAAAGTGTTCAGTTGTTCCTCAGAGACTTTGATGGAGAATTGTACCCGGTAGAGACATTTCTAGGAGCACTTCTAAACTGGTCTCCAGCTTCTCTCCAACTCTTTCCCTTGCTGTCCCTGTTAAGCTTCTTCAAGCAGCCAAAATATACAAACAAGAGACTACTTTAACATTTTCTAAATGACTCTATGATCTGTGGGGATACAAACCTTTAATTCTTCACATTTATGTGTTTTCAGTTCAACATTTCTCTGGCTGTTATATAACTTGTAAGACAGGCTGAGGGAATAGTGGCATAGAATAAATAAAACAGAAATTAAAATAAGAAATAAAGCCAGTCTTTATTAGTAATTTGAAAAGATCTGTTAAAACTGTTCACACCTTCTGGATGGAAATACCAGCCAGAAGACAATTTGAGAAGTTATTTTCATATAATCAGTTAGAAGAAAAAAATACTGTGAATCTGGTGCAAAGTTTACACAAGATAACCATGACCAGCAAGACAATAGGTATGATTATGTAATCAAAATAGAAAAAGTGATGTTGCAACAACTTAGATCACTTAACATGAATATTTTTGTCAACTTCCTCTGTGTTTCCTGTTCCTATGCCAAACTAGTCATGGGGCAATCAGTCCATCTCCCAACACTTCACCAGAAAAGTAACAGGTTGCCATCAATGCTCAGTGGCATACATCTAACAGGGTTGACAGTGAGTCTCCTTATTCCAGATTTTCCAGCAGACTGATTCTGGCACCCTGATGATCAGGAATCATGCTGCTGTCAGTCTTTTTCCTTGTATCTAATACTATTGTTTGGGAATATATTGAGAACCCAGCTACATACATATGTGTTCATTAGCTGCACTCTGATCCAGGTGCTTAAACATTTAGAATGACAATGCTAAGTGTCACTCTGTGTTAAAATATTTTTTCGTTCCTGAACGAAAGTGTGAATCATCCTCTAGTGCAAGTGTTGCAGTTGTTTGAAACAGTGTTAAACTGTCTCTCGTTCCTTTTATCTCTCTCTTATGCTATCTCTTCTACTTTTTATTTTTAGTCTTGATATAAATTCTTCAATAGTTTCTTATTCTTTTTCTTAACATGACACTGGAATTGTCATTGTGGAATGCAGTTTAGACAATTTTTCCAGTATTCTGCTTTATTCTAGAACTCTGGACATCAAACAACAATTTGACTCATTTAATTCTTTCTTTACACGGAAAGAACTCAAAGAAAAAATACTATGTGTCATATCTAGATTCTTCATGAGCTCTAATTCTCATTAAATATTTTAAATTCACACCTAAAACCCAAGGATAAAATGTTTTCCTTTCTGAAATGAATAGCAAACCTCTTGTGGGTCTGTCAACATTAACCTTAAATTATAAGCATCCATATAAGAAGTATATTACTGAAATTAACCTTACTTTGTAATGGGGTGCAGTATCCTTCACAGAGCCCACAAAGGAAACCTTGGGAGAAAAAAAGGTTTGTCTTTCTAAACAAATATTCAGAAGAACTCACATGACATTCCTAGCTGAAGAACTAATAACTCTTATAACAATTTCTAAAATTAAAGAATTATCAGTGATCTATGATACAAGTCTTGATACAAGTCACTTCTATACTCAGTGAAGTCTTTCAGACTATTTGAACTTAATTCAGCTTGACACTGTGCTACTTCAGTTTGGTTTTTTTCTTCTAGGATTATATCTAGTTTTAGATTATTCAACATTAAATCACTCTTCACTATTATCCCTTTCATTTCCTACCAGCATCTAGGCTCCCTCACGAGACCTTGAAAATTTCCAGTGTCCAGGGTAATCACTTTCCTCCAATGAATTTAAGAATTACTACTGTATAGGTTGAAAATAAACATTAGAAATTGACAATTAATCTGCTCAACACCTTTGACATTTAAATGTAAATATCAGTTTATTTTACTTCACCTGCAGTTGATATTTGTGTACTTGCTACAAAATTAACTTTATGTGTCAGAGGGTCTCACCTCAAGAAGTCTATTGTTCATATTTCAGTTGAGTATGCAAAATAAGTGGAATGAACTAGAGCCTGACAGTTGGCTTTTACTGGGGTTGTTCAGCCTCTGACATACCTTAACCAGCTAAATTCGGGGAAACGTCTTTCCATTCTGAGCTTTCTCATAGCAGGGTGAGCAGGTGGTAAAATTGTATTACCTATAAAGTGTTAGGGTATTGTTGTTATTATTTATTATGTAAGAGCTTCTTAAAGCATAATATTCCATTCTTCTCATATTACTTAACAGTCTGCTGAAAGGCACTTTGAGAATATGTGGATGAAGGTAAGAACTTGATAGATTAGAGTATTATGTTAGTAATCAGGATAGATTATGTGTTTCTCAGAGCTGCCAAAGAAGAATCCTTTTATAAACAGACAGAAAAAAAATATGAGACAAAACACTGGGTGCCATCAAAACATCAAAAATATGATTGAGGAGGGAATGGATGTTTAAATTGCAGAGCAGTCTAAAAATCCTAGCAGTGTTGCTACAGAGATAAAGGATTAAATGAAATGAAGGAAATTTTTGGCTTGTTTATCCCAACTTTTCAACATCATGGAATGCCACAACTTCAGATGAGGATTAACATGCATAAGCAAGAGAGAGCTGCAAAGTAAACTCCAAGGAATATATCTTATTAATGGATCCTTTGAGCTCCTTTTAACTAGGGAGTAACTTGCAATAATCTCTTCAGGAGCTTTGCTTTTTGTTTTTGTTTGATTTTTGTTTCTGTGAATATTACTGCTGTTAAGTGTTGGAAGTTAATAACTCTATTCAGCATCATGGGGCTGCCACGTCATTATTCATTCCAAATTGTAGGTACTTGTTTTATTTATGGATTTGTGCAGCAGTTCTTTGACATTCTAAAAAGAGTTCATTGTTAAACAGTGCACGATTCATTGAAGATTTGCAGTCAATATTGCCCAAAATAGACATCCATAAAACACATGCATCATTTGCAGTCTTTTTTGGATGTAAAATGTTAAAAATAGCAAAGGTATATCCTCAGCAATTGTATTTTAAATATATTATTGGAGGTCTGCCATTGATGACAATTTTAAGAAAATGTATGCATTGATTAGTTCCCATGATAATAGCATCTATAAATTGATCTAAACAGCAATGAGTGACAGGCTGGCTTTTTCTAAAATTGTCTCCAGTGGTTATTTGAACAGATCCTGTTGCTAGAAAGTCAATGGCAGATGCTATTTTTTAACTACCACAAGTAGAGCCTCACTTCTCTGTGCAGCACTCCTTAAATCCCCTTTAAGCTTCCAGCAGAGCTCTAACAAGGTTTATCAAATCTGTATCTTTTAAAAATTTTACACATCCGTATGGTAAAAAAATTACTGCCTAACCCCCTAAGTCCTTACAGAAGGATAACGAAATGTTTCCTGGTGCTTTTTAATTCATGGTGTCTTTTTTTTTTTTTAAAAAAAAAAAAAAAAAAAGAGAATGATAAAAAGTTATCCTACTTTTTATAATAAAAGTAAATATATTTCCATAATTTTACAATAATGTGTTATTCCACTATTTTTTATCATATTTAATTTATTTACATTATATTTTCCAAAAACCAGTTTTAGTTCCAGCAATATCTGAGCAGTTCTAAAAGACAGGGAATATATTTCCATCTATACATTTGTATTTCATTTCTGGTACTGTATTGCTCTAAAAATACAGGTTATGCACCCTTAACTTTTTTAATCATATAACATAGAGCACTCTTTTTTGTTATCCAACTTTGAAATGATCCTTCTTAAAGCTTGCTTACAAAATTTATTTTCACTGCATGGTGTTTGCAGTGTAGGGTATGTAATACAGAAATATTAGAGATACTGAAGCTAAGGAATTTGTAACATCATACGTTAGAACCAGTATATCCTTATTTGTTGTTCCATCTATTCCATATATTCTGTTTTCCCTTATAGTAAATTAACATTAAAACAGCACTGATGACATGCTTGACCTGCTCTGGTATATGAAGTGGTTCAGTCACTACTTCACATAGTGTAAAATATAATTTTTATTGTGCTACAGATATTAAATAATAATATCACATGGATATCCCATGAAGTATGGAGATGAATACAGTCTTTTAAAGTTTTCATCAAATATTCAGAAATTGCTTAAAGCCAAGGACTTGAACACTAAACGAAGCAGATATTTGTCAAATTACTATTTGTCAAAAATAGCTATTCAGCACAGTACGGGTCTTTCAAAAACCTCTTAAAAATACACTGGTAGAAGTATGTCAATCCAAACTAATGAAAAATAGTAACACAAAAGTTACAATTATTGTTTAAAACCTCACAGCTTAAGTAATATAAATTAACGTCTGGGAGAAAATAATAATAAAGAATGTGGGGAAAAAAACATGATGGTTTTCTGCTAGAGCATGAACTCATTCTGTCGTACCTTATTTCTGGGAAATAGTGAGGAAAATGCTGTGACATAAGAGAAAAGGAGCCTTCTTCTGAAAGCTGGATGAATGAAAACTCATGGATCAAGGGGAGGGGCATTAGGTGCTTTTTCACAAGATTTAAGCTGAGCCAAGCCTGTTATTTCCGTGACACTATACAGGCATCTTCTTATACCTTGGCTTTATGTTAAGTAAAAGATTTACTGGATTCCTCAACGATACTCCACACAACTGTTTATGTGGTACAGTTAATACTCAGATGCTTGGAATGCAGGACCACATTGGAACACCTTTTTTGAGCAGGAGGTTGAGATAAACACCTCCTGAAGTCTCTTCCAACTTGGACTGGTCTCTGATGCTGTGATATGGAAAAAACTGAGATACCCTCAGGTCTCAAAGAATTTCCACTTACATCAATAAGCCTAAATCAATTGTTTATTCTATCTGAATGTTTACCAACATTAAAACTGTAAATATGTAATTTCTTTTTTCTATAGTTACTTTTGAGGTGGACCTTGGAAACTCCAGAAGAAGCTACTAAGAAAAAGTAGCTTCTAATACAAAAGTAATCTCCCTTACAGAGACATGCACAGTCTAACACATTTAACTGCATACAAGACAACTTTTCTGTCAATCTTGGAATACAGTAATTGTATGCCACATAGATACATAGGATCACAAAACTTATATATAGAAAATAACCCTATTTAGTGTGTAGGGCCAACATTTTATGTACTGATCTGAATAACAGCAATATCATTCCAGCAGATTTATCAGCATGTGCTGCCTGTTTTTTCCCCTGCCATCTGCAGCATATGCAAACACATTGCAAGAAAAACACAAATCACCCACTGAGGTAATTTTTCTTTGTGTCTCCTGCTTGCTTAGGGGTACATAACCTATCACCAGGTAGCATAATAAAGAGTGTCTATTTCTGTTGTAAGCTTCCTTTTATTCTGGGCAACTGGCACCAAATCAAAGAGCTGGTTTGAGTACTAGTTATTAACCAGATCAATGAAGACTACAATACTGTAAATATGTTAATTGCTTTACAGCCACAGATGCATGCAACACAACAGACAAAATTCAGTGACATTTTCTTACTGGAAAGAGATTATATATAATTTGATTTTTTCACTTTGCTGTTTGCCTGATGAATGCTGGTATATTGTCACACAAAGTGGTACCATGTTTCAGCATAAGTGGCAAGTTCTACATCATAACAAATTCTGCAAAGTAATAAAACTACTCCCTTGAGCATAAAGGTTAGTCTGACTCTAGATTGTCGTGCTTGTCACTTCATGAAGCATCCTTATGTTCTTCATGCGTGTAGAAATCTGCAAGAGCAGTCTATGGATTTTCACAGGCTTACTATAGGAATATTAGAATGAACCCAAAAGGTACTGTGAAGTTTCTTAGATAGTAGTCAAACCTCCATTTAGGTGATGAATGTGCTTAGCATGTATATTTCACATGTATACATTTAGACCATCTTTAGTGCTGAACCCATGTAGGTTTTTGATCTGTCTTCTCCGTATCATTTAGACCTTCCCAGTATGGGGAGGATGTTATTCTACCCTTACAGCGATCAGACATTTTTACCTCCTACTTAGATTTTTAATTTTTAAATATGCTGTTCTCTAAGAGACAGACCTTATTCCCTTCTCATTTTCTAGTGCATCCTCTGGAGTGGTAGCACTGTCAGTAACTTAAGGTGGAAGAGTCCGTAAAATAGGGCTAAATCAGACTGTTACTGTGCAGGCTCCTTATAGCAGTAATTGAAATAAAGAGGCCACTTACACCTTCTTGAAAACACAGTCTGTTGTTTGTTTTTTTGTTTTTTGTTTTTTTTTTTCCTTTATCACTCACCAATTCTATTTGCACTGTAAAACAAAGAAGGTCATAAATATAAAATGGCTTCAATAGTAATAACATCCCCTGCAGTTGCCAGGAACAGTTTGTACCAAGGAAACACTGGACATATGTTGACTTGACAGCCATTGGCAGGGCTTTGTTGCATATGCTGCAATATCAAAACACCTTTTTAACTACCTCAGAGGGATTATGCTATTTTCTTTCTCATTTTGAGATAAAATTTGCAAAACAAATGAGTTTCTGCAAAGTTTCAAACAGGAGCTCTTATCCAGGAACCACTGTGAATTATGCTTTTTTTCTTTCTAGTTTTTAGTATCCTATTTCTGCATGAGATCTGACTTAATTTCATTCATGATAATATATATTTTATAATTATATAATTTTATTATAAATTGATAGTCTGGATACCTGAAGTGATTATGAATGGGTGTGCCATAAATTTAAATACTTTTCCTTTATTAGAGGTGAACAGAACACAGAATGCTTTCACTCTTATAGTAAAGATTTAGACAAATCATATGCATTTGTGCACTTGAGGATTTGTATGTACTACTCTGTGTATGTGTGTATAAATATTTACATGCACAAACTCATTGAATGTCTTTATCACCTTTACAAATACTAATGAAACTGAAAATAAACTCACTAGATTTCCTCAACAAGATATTTTCTCACTCATTCTTGAAGAAAAACAAAACAAAGCAAAACATAAAATGCAGATCCAGTCTTGAAAACACTTTATTTTTTTCCAGACTCTTGGAAAAGGAATGATTTTAGCAACTTACCTCAGTGACAAAAGGATGAATCCAAATCCATCAGTCAGATTCTTTCCATTAACTAAAATAGGTTTTGGATGTGGCCCATGACACACATGTTTTTAGTGATTTGTACTAAAAATTTGAAAGAAATGACAGCAACACATTAAAGTCACACACAGAAAAAGTGCTTTTGTGCTGTACTAAAAATAGCTGCTAGATCATCTTTTAAAAGAAGCTCATCAAGGCTGTTGAATAACCAGAGTAATAGCTGTCCAGATGCCATAATGAGATTTATGTAAAATATTACGTGGGCAGAAATTATAATTGCTTTTTTGTTGTTGTTGTCACAGAAGAGAAGTTTTCATTTTTCAGTTTCCAGCCTTGTGAAGTTCAGTTAATAGGCAGAGATCACAGTATAACTTTAGGTTTTCTCTACCTATATGACAACTGCATATATAAAAAATTCATGCACATCTAGTAGCAAAATTTTCAAGCCTTAGCCTATCATGAGATGATACAAATATTTTTGTGATATACATTGTGAAATTCGGGGGTTATGAGCACTAAAGGCTATTCTGTTTTAAACTTTATATTTCAGACAAATGATATTGTCTCTCAATATTAATTTTTTAAAAAATCACCTGAAAGATAATACCTTAATTAAAATAAATGTTCTTGACAGCTATTTGAAGAGAATTACCTAACTATGTTGAACTGAGTAAATTTACAACTTGGAAAAAAACCCCTCAACAAACCAAAAAAAAACCTGAAAGAACACCACAAATTTTTAACCAGCTGTGTACCTCCTTAGAGAAACTGAAGAGTTCTTGTGGAGAAGATATGCATACAAATTATGCCTAGGCAGTTCTCAGATTGGTTTCTCTAGTATCTTCACAGATAACTCCTGTTTATCATGGAGATGCCACAGGTTCACTTCAGCTTTACTACAATCATCTTGATTATTTGTGTTTTGAAATTGCAGATTGCTTTACTTCATAGTTCAGAGGTCTGGAACACCTCTCCTAGGAAGAAAGTTTAAGAGAGATGAGTTGAGTTGTGTTGTTCAGTCTGGAGAAGTGAAGGATCCAGGGAGACATTTGTGCAGCCTTTCAATACTTAACGGGGTCTTGTAAGAAGGACAAACTTGTAGTGACAGGACAAGGGGCAGTGGATTTAAATGGAAAGGGAGTAGGTTTAGAATGAACATAAAGAAAACATTTTTTTTATTATGAGGGTGATAAGACACTGGAACATCTTGCCCAGAGAGGTGTGGATGCTCCCTCCCTGGAAGTGTTCAAGATCAGGTTGAATAGGACTTTAAGCAACCTGGTCTAGTGAAAGACGTTCCTGCTCATGGCAGGGGGTTGGACTAGATGATCTTTGAAGGTCCCTTCCAAATCAAACCATTCTATGATTTTATGCTTCTACGATTCTATGATAGTTGAAACTGATGCCTAAGCCTTGTCTGTCTGACCTGTGGAATCTTTTACGGGTATCCTTCCCCTATCCATTTTGTACACTTATTTAGTCACTGTGGTTGCAAACCTGCAGGTAAACAATTTCTGCAGGTAAAAAAGATTAGATAAATAGTAAAGAAATTAGTATAAAAAGCAATATGTCACAAGGGCTAAATCACCGCTGACATAGAAGTTGAAGTTTCACTTCAAAAGTTTAAAACATGTTTACTTTTTTTTCCCCACTTCTGTTACATTACCCAATCTTGGGCTAAAAAAGTTGTTGAAATGTCATCTAGTGTGATAGCATCTCTGTAGCACAGGCAGCCCAGCAGGATAAGTATTTCTGTTGGGAATCCACAGATGAATCAGAAAAAAGTAGAAAGGTTAGAACTTCTCAAGGCACAAAATACTACAGTAGGGCTGGGGTATATACTTACAACTTCTCATTATCAAAGTTTATTCTCATTAGTACTGTAATAAGTATATGTCCCTACTATCTACATGAGTAATTTTATATTTAGCATGGAAGAGCAAATGAGGTGTTGGAATAAGTAATTGGATTTAAATTTTCTTCTTATGCATTACCAATAGAACTAGGAACCATTTTCCATGCATACTAACAACCTCTACACTGATTAAAATTGATATAAACCCAACATGGACATATATATATATATACACACACACATATATATGACTACTTAATATCAAAGATTTTGCATATAGAAGATAAGTTACTATCTGATCCACATAATCTTTCTGATGATACCAGATAAGGAAGATAGAGAGTGAAAGAGTGGAAAAGAAGGTGTGAGAGAGAGAAAGAAAGAAAGAAAGAAAGAAAGAAAGAAAGAAAGAAAGAAAGAGGAAGAGAGAAGGAAGGAAGGAAGGAAGGAAGGAAGGAAGGAAGGAAGGAAGGAAGGAAGGAAGGAAGGAAGGAAGGAAGGAAGGAAGGAAGGAAGGAAGGACAAACAGGAGAGCAGAAGGAAGGGAGAGAAAGGTAAGTCTTTTGAAAGTCTTCTCTGAATGGAATTATATGGAGGAAGTTAAGAAAAAATATTCACTGTAGTCTTCACTTGTGGTGACAAGTTTTCTGACAATTGAAAGATTTCCAGTGGATGGAGAATCAAGTCATAGGGATGGGGAATAGCGTGAGAAGAGAGAAAATATTATTACAGATCATTAAAGGTCTTTGTAACCGTTAGATTTCTAAATTTAGATACATTGTTTTATTCAGAAGTGGTGAAGCCACAATGCTGTTATAATCAAAACTATCTGTTGCTGAAACCTTCATACATTAGCATAAATATATATGGTTATAATGTTATATATGTTGCAAACACATTTTTATAAAGTCAAAACTTAGAGTAGTGAAGTTTTAATGTCAGCATTTCTGTTAATATTTTGGTATCTCTGTTGTTACTGTCTTTCACAGTCCAAATTATGTTGCAGCTCATTCAGGGAAGTTGAGTATTAAATGACATTTCTTGCTTCAATTTCTTCACTGGGTGTTCTACTGTATTCATAGTGTTACCACATCTAAATACAGACAAGCTTGGTTTTAAGTCCAAATAATGTATATAAGATACATAGAAAATAAACATTATTCTAACAAATTAATAAAATTATTAACAGAATGTGATATGTGAAAATATTTTCAAATTAGATTAAGTTCTTCAGAAGGTATGCCCAAAGTCAAAGCAAAAAATATCTCTTCTCTATGAGCAGTATCTTAAACTTCTTTTTTACCAATCCTTACCATGCAGTGTGCATTTTTTAGTGAGAAATATCTATGTTTGGGACAAATGAAGAAAAGATTTTTCTAGCAAAAAACTTTCAATTTATGGGATTAAAATCTACATACAATAGTTTATTAAGCTACATCTACTTCTTTTTTATCTTAATTTAATGAAGTAGATTCCAGGACATTGTGAAGCTTGCAGTTCTCATAAATGTGCTTCAAAAATTAACCAGTGGGGAACCCCTAAATTGAATCCGATAAACAGCATTTGAAATTACATTTTCAGACTGCTCAGCAACAAATTCTTTTTAATTGTTTATATTGACCTTGCTTTTCCAATAAAAAATCCTTTTACAATGCATAATGTTTCCCTGAATAGAAAAGACTTAATTAGGCTTAATTTGCACAATCAGGAATCATAAACAGATTATAATTTGCATTGCAAAACTGTGGAGCATCATTAACGATACATTTGGTATGGTTGTTATAAGAAATTATATTGAATAAATATCTACAGCCTAAGGTCAAACAGTATAATGAAAATATAAATCCTTATGTGAAAACATTATTTATTTTTTTTTTTCCCCCCCTGGATATTACTGTCCACTGTAGAAAGGCTGCAGAGGTGGAGCTCATTCCATGTATATGTGATTGATATTTTAATCTGTTATTACACAATAATTTTGAAGAACCATACGACTGAAATATTTTTGTGGCTTATTATATAGAATTAATAAAAGTCTGCTTAATAGGTCACTTTTGGTGGGAGCAAGGCTTAAGGAATAATAAAAATAATGTATTGTGAGTCAAAGCTAAAATTAAATCCAATTCTCCTTTGGTGGCTGTCACTGTTCTTGTACTTTACTACTGTCAGATAAAAATATTTTAAGCAGCATGAAAACATTTCTGATAAACAGTATACTTAGAAAATATCCTCTTTCTAATTGTATTACACATACTTAAAATAGACCTCCTAATTATTTACTAATTGGAAACAGAGTTCATAGACAAGCAATTTTGTTACACTTCTTTGCTCATCATCTTTTAAAATTCTGCAGGAGAGAGGGAAGGGGAAAATATGTAGCATTGCCAAGAACATGAATGTTGTACTGACAAAAATGACTGATAAGTGACTCAGCACCTTGGCCTGAAAAAGTGCTGGTATTTCATCTTCAAATCTGTATAACAGAAAATTCTTTGATGGTACACACAATGATGATCATCAATCAGTGAAGGAATCAAAAAAGAGTACTAACAGAAATATTGATTCATGAAGAAAGCTACAACAAGATATCTTACCTCCTCACGTTCTCATGCCTACTTTTAAGGATCTCTTTTGAATTCAAATATTCAACAAAAAAATAAAAATCTGAGTTTCCCCTGGATAAAGATTATCTCTGGTGATCCATGGTGTGAATTGAAATAATGGGGATCTCTCTTCCAACTTTATGCATCTCTACCCAATCTGTCTGACACACTTGGCAAGTAACGAAGAGCAAGACATTGTAAATAGATTTCAAGAAGTTGATCTGTGAAATCTTTAGCCCTTCACTTGTCAATCCTAAGAATTGGAGACTGTAAGGAAACAAAATTTCTCGGGTTATGAGAACTGGTTTTCCCATCAGTACTGAAAGCATTTTAGTTCCACATGGAAAATACCTAAATATATATTCAACTAGATCTAGGTTTTGTCCAGCAAAACACTGTGTATCCAATATGTAGAGGAGTATACACTCAGCAGAAACCAAAAAATAAATGAGAGATCTTGGTTGCAGTTATGCCATGTTGATTTAATGCAGTGAGATGTTTTCAGATATGCTGTTTTCAAAAATATACATTCAGTTCCAGAGAAGTACATTATATTTATTCAGAGCAGAATAGCAGATGCTGCTGTATTGTGTTAGGTTGAATGGATATATGTTGTATGGAAATATGCATTGGATGGGCAAGTAATTCTGACTGGAAAAAGCTGGAATTGAGAAAAAAATGTATTGATACAAATGAAAACATATTGACTGGCAAAAAGCTACTCGCTTCTATAAATAAATGTTTTGAAATAAAACTTATTTATATATAAAAATATAATCCTATCAGTTGGAAAATACTGTTATTGATCTCAGAAGCAATTGACAATGTATTAGATTCAGCAACATGACATTGATTTCAGTGTGTACTGCACATATTTCCCTGAAATTATACTGTGTTAAAAAATAAAACCCCACAAATCCAACTCAAATGTTTCAAGCCTCAAAAGCTTTGTGGTAACCCTGTGCAGAAGAACACGGTCACTTATTGTTAAGATTTATTTTGGCTTCTTTAATTTTTAGTTGTCTTTATTTACATTTCTGAGACTTCCATTTCAGTAATCAATGAGCTGCCCCTCATTCACAGCTCTTTGATTTCTAATTGATGCACATCATTCACATGCTTTTGCTCAAATTAACTCTGTAAATCATGTTTTAAAGACTTATTTGTCCAAACTGTCATTTAGAGAAGACTGGAAAGTTGGACTTCTTTCCCACCCGTTATGTTCTTTATTATTATCTGGTGGGCAGAGAGGAAGGAGACAGGCAATTCTTTTTTTTTTTTTTTTTTTTTTTATTTCTTTTTCTTTTCTGAGGAGTGGAGTAGCTTTCATGTGGATTGTCCTTTTTTGTGCTTCACTAGAACCTGAATAAATTTTTTCCTCCTTAGAAGCTAGTAGACTTCATACAGAAGTATTGCTGTCTTCTGTTTCAAACTTAGCTTCTAAGATTTTTTTTATAAAAATACAGATTTTTGTTTGCTTTTTTCCTAGTGAGTTTCATCTCTTACTATGGAATTAGGTCCTAGGAAAATATAATAATAATAACCAATAATATCTTACTCCTTCCTAAGCCAATGATACTTGTGATTCCATGGGCTTACTATGACTTGTAAATGCAAAAATTTGTATTGTAAGAGATTTTATCTTAAATAACATTTTCCATTAAAATGTGTATTTAAAAAAAAAAATCTTTATTTTTCAAATGTTATCACATTTTTTCTCCACCTCATCTTCCATTGCAAAACCATTTTTTGTGATCTCAAATTACCTAGACGGTTAACTTTCAACTCACAAAATACACTGCTTGATACCTTACCTCCTGATTCCTGTATGTATTCAGTTGTTGACAGCTTATTTGGTCCCCATGTCTTCTTTCTTTCTACTGTTTCTTTGCCTTTCTGCAAGTTTCTCATTTAGCTACTTCAAGAACACTGTTAAAGCCAGAGAGGCAGCACTCTCCCCTCCCTTGCAATGAACTGACTGTTTTGGGGCAAGAATCCTGACAAAAACAAGTAGGAGCACTCAGTTACACTATATTTCAAACCTCTCTTGTTAGAAATTCATGTCAATAAGTAAAACTCTCAAACATAATTTAATAGATTATCAGTATGTTGAACTTTGGTAGTGGATTTTATGTAATTACCCTAAGGAACAGGTGGATTTCATACACTACCCTAAGGAGCAGCAGAAGTTACTTATGAGTATCCAAAGCACTGCAGAATATGCAGAGAAATTAAACAGCAGACCTAGAAAGTAACATCTGTAGCATTTACTTGGATGATCTTGGAACTAAGGTAATCATCTCAGTTTAGTCCTGGTTTGGCAGGTGCGAATCCTCAATTCACTGACTACTAACTGGTGTCAAGAGGTCAAAAATGCAAACTGAGCTTGTACAATGAAGCACAAAGAATAACATTGAAATAAAAATATAAATAGTTTAGATCATTTTTGTATAATTAAAATGTGCCATATTAGGGATGTTTTAAGAAAGTCAAGGTAGAAGTTCCAGTGTATTCCTATTGCTGACTCAGACTCTCCTCAAGAACAAACCTCAGGAGTGGACTACACTGGTAATTGCAGAGTTGAAAACTGGTGGAAGTAGCGTGGTTAAAAGATTCGTTCTCTATACTAGTCTCCATATTGTAGATAATGGGGGGGGGGGGGGGGGGGGAACAAAAACAAAAACAAAAAACCAGCAATATTCTCATCAGGTCTCATGGACTTGTATATCTTCAGGATCCTTAGATGATGTCAAACCTGATCTTCTCCTACAGTGGGCAGTTCTTCATTCTCTCAGTCCCTGCCTTTGCGTTCTGAGGCAAAAAAAGTCACAGAGTACTTCAACTTTCTCTGTACCGCAGGTAACCAGGTCTCCCATTTCCTTCTGGAAAAGGCTCACATTTTTCCTAGTCTTCCTTTTATTGCTGAATACATATAGAAACTTTTCCTGTTGCCCTTGACATTCCCGGCCAGATTTAATTCTATCAGGGCTTTCACTTTCCTAACCTGATCCCTGTCTGCTCCAGCAATTTCTCTGTATTCCTCCCCAGTTTTCTGTCCTTGCTTCCACCTTCTGTAGGCTTCTTTCTTGTGTTTGAGTTTGTCCAGGAGCTCTCTGTTCACCCATGCAGGCTTTTTGATGTTTTTGTCTGACTTCCTCTTTGTCAGGATGCATGTCTCCTGAGTTTGGAGGAGTTGATCCTTGAATATTAACCAGCTTACTTACTCCCCTCTTCCCTCCAGGGCTTTATCCCATGGTACTCTGTCAAGCAGATCTCTGAAGAGGCCAAAGTCTGCTCTCCTGAAGTCCAGTGTAGAGAGCTTGCTGTGCACCCTCCTTGCTCCCTTAAGGATTTTGAACTCCACTATTTCACAGTCAGTGCTGCCAAGGCTGCCCTTGAGCTTCAGATTCCACACCAGCCCCTCCTTGTTGGTAAGAACAAGGTCTAGCATAGCACCTCTTGCTGTTGGCTCCTCTGTCACTTGGAGAAGGAAGTTATCATCAACACATTCCAGGAACCTCTTGAATTGCTTGTTCTTGCTGTGTTGTCCCTCCAATAGATATCAGAGTGGTTAAAGTCCCCAGTGAGGAACAGGCTGCTCTTATCTGTCTATAGAGAGCCTCATCTGTTTAGTCTTCTTGGTCGGGTGGCCTGTAGCAGACACCCATTTTAATGTCCCTACCCATGAGATCTTGGTCATCTCTTCTTCCATCCCCAGGTGGAGCCCCATACGCTCCAGCTGGTCATTGACTTAGAGGGTAACACCCACTCCTTATCTCCCCTGGCTGCCCTTCCTAAAGTGCCTGTATCCTTCCATTCTAACACTCCAGAAATAGAAGCCATCCTACCATGTCTCTGTGATGCCAATAAATTCGAAACCCTGAAGGCATGCACACATCTGTAACTCCTCTTGTTTATTCCCCATGATAGGTGCATTTGCACAGAGACATTTAAGTTGGACCCTTGAAACTGACCTGTTGGCAGGAGTGGCTGGAAATCCTTTGTGCTGCTCTTCTGGTGCTTTCCTACTGACCTGTGATCCCTCCCCAGGCTCTGGGCATCTATTGCTGTCACTGTCATCAAACTAGTAGGAGTGGGATAGATTGAGGTTCCCCCCACTGCATCTTTAATCTAAAGCCCTCTTTACGAGCTTGGCAAGCCTATGACTGAAAATGTTCTTCCCCTTCTCTGACAGATGGACCCCATCAGCTCCCTGTAAACCAGGATTCTCAAAGCGACTCCCATGGTCTGAATAGATGGACCCCTGGCCGTGGTACCAGTCCTGTAACCAATTGTTGATTGGGCAGATCCAACTGTCCCTTTCAAACCCCATGCCTTTGACCAGGAGGACTGATGAAAAAAACCTGCTTATATTCGAGAGTCCCTCACCATCAGTCCTAGTGCTCTGTAATACTGCTTGGTATTCCTCAGGCTGCTCCTGGTTGAGTCACTGGTGCCCACATGAAACATCAGGAGCAGATAATAGTCAGTGGACTGTATGAGGCTTTTTAGTCTCTCAGTAACATCGCCAATATGAGCCCCCGGTAAGGGGTAAGGAGTGCACCTCTCTAGAGAGTGTGTCAGATTGACTGATGGGTGCCTTTACCTCTCAGAAGAGAGTTGCCTACTACTATCTCCCATCACCTTTTCTTAGTTGCGCTGGTTGTTATTTGGGGAGCAGACTGGGCTGCCTTACTCGGCTCCAGTGTCTCCTGATGCGATGGGTCTTTCCTCTTCTGCCTGCAGAACTGTGAAGCAGATCTGCAAGGGAACCTCAGGCTTCAGGGGAAGTCTCTTCCTCCTGCAGGTCCTTGTCATTGCAGCTTCTGTTCTTCTGCATTATTGACCCCTCTCCCTTCTGTGTGTGCTGGTGGGTTTTTGGCTGTTTGGCCATGAGCTGTGTATCCACTGCAGATTGCACTTGGAACCAGCTATCTAACTCCTTCTCAGCCTTCCTGATGCTACAGCCTTCCCACCACTTCCAGCAGTTCAGCCACCTGCTGCAGGAATTCCTCCACCTGTGCACACCTTTTGCAGGCAGGTCTGGTGCCCATCTCTGCCCCAGGATAAGGGTCCAGGCACTTCCTGAAGTATGAGGTCTGCACTGCAGCCTCTCCCTTCAGCAGCTCTGCCTGGGTGGAGGCATCAGCCATCCCTAGGTAGCTGGTGCAGACTTCCCAGCTGGAGCTGTAGCCTTTGTTATCAGAGGAGTGCCCACCATCCTGCCCTAAGGATCAGGTAGGATGGATGCCCTTGGCCTGAGCAGATGGTCACAGGTGCCCCGCAACTGGGTTATTTGGACTTCAAGACTCTTCACTTGACCAGTGGAATGTCCCTCCTTCAAAGAAGCACCCTCCCTGTGTGCAATCCTGCCCCAACTGCCACACCACACCCTGTCTGAGGCACCATGCCTTGTTTTCCACCCTGGTCACTGGCACTCCCTAAGGCTGCCTTTTTTGCAAGAGAGAGATGGCCGCTGTTACTTTATATGTTATTTTATCCATTTTTGACTGGTTCACAAAGAAACCAGGAAAAAAAAAATCTTAAAATGACAAAATAAGAACAACTACTTGTAAGGACCTATAGACTTTGTTTGATTTCAAAAGGGAGATATAAAGTCCATAAAAGGAAAATATGTGGACCATATAAGAAAACAGCGCACATGAATTATATACTGTTTCTACTCCTGTTCTAACAGCATATTCTTTGATAGGTCCATTCTGTATTACTTAAGACTTGTAACAGAAGAGTGTCTCTTACTGGCTGTTCATAAGTTTGTAAGAGCATTTTCATTATTTTTTGGTGTTAGGTAGAATAAAATACTAATGAGGATAATAACTTTACTAAAATAACTTTGTTAGGCTCACAAAGAGAATCCCATGTTAGATTTTTGGAGAACAAGGAATACATTTTATTCTTTTAAGAGCCAAATGAGGGTCTGTAAAGGTACATAAGAGTAATAATAGTAATAATTAATGAATGCAAATAAAATAATAGCAACAGAAGCACAAAGGAAACAGATACGACAACAGCTGACTATTAAAGTAGTAAGTCACTCTCTCCAGTTTCCTGAACTCTGGAGAGAAATGTGAAGGTTTGTTACAGTCTCATAATGAACCCTGGAGTCATACCTGATGAAGAGTCAAAATTGCCCTCCTGGGAGAAATAAGCCAGTGGTAGCTACATGTTCAATGTCCTCCCTGTGCCCTAAAAGATATGCAAAAGACCAGGTGACTGAGCATGCTCTGAGAATCTGCTAGCATGGAAATTTTTGTCAGTGCATAGCCATTTTGTGCACTAATTACTTCTGAGATTGTGGGTTGATGAGGAGCCTTACTCATTCTGAGTCACAGATGATGTGTGGCACATTTTCTTCACTATAACTAAATATGTGGTCCAGCAACTTCTGACAAATCTGTGGAATGTAAATAAGAAAAGTATATAACTTTTGGGGAAATTTCAATTTGTTGCATAGGAGTTTTACAGCTAAAAATGGTAACTGTCAGAGGGTCAGCAAATCTAAAATGATTGGAATCCACTGTCCTAAATCTATGTTTCAGGATACGAGTGACTTGTGGTAAAAGAAAGTGTGATGAAATACAGAATTATTATTATTTTTTAATTAAAAGACCGGGATGTGTCCCAGTATTTGTACATATTCCTAAGTGGTACTGCTTTGATTTCATCACTTGCTCTTTTCACAGTGCACATTGTCAATAAATCACATTCCTACATACAAATGAGTTATACTATGCTGAATTAAAATATACAGTAAAAACAACACACCCGTAAGTATACATTACTGTAAGAAAGTTTTCCTAAAAGTCATATAATTTCAGGTTTCCAAACAAGGTTCTCCATAAAAACTGATGACAACTACAACCACAAAAAACCAGAATTAAATGTCAGTAGAAAATAACACAGGGGAAGAAAAAGTTTTCAAAAAAAGCAGAAAAACAAAGAGACATGTTCAAAATAAGCATAATCCCTGGTTTTGTTAAAAGCAGGGTGGGAGCTCACCATCTGCTTCATATTATTTTAATAACCAGGCTTTATTCCACTGTATTTTTTATTGGGTAGGTAATGATCTGCATTTTGACTTTATAATTTTTTCTTTCCACATTCCTTCTTCCTTCCCTGCATCACTCCCTGTTAGAAAACTGAAAACCCATATATATATATATATATATATATACGTATATATATATATATATATACATATATATATATATATAAAGATCAGCGTTTTCTCTAACCTAATAGAGAGCAGACTGAAATGTTCATAATGCAGCTGCCCTGGAAGCTTGTTTCTGATGCATTCTTTGCCCAGAATACACCTGTTCAACAATTATATGGCCAGCAGTACATTAGCAACATTGCCTGCTGGATTGCAGGTGTTTGAATCTATAGGGAGATTACCTTACCATTTCTCTCCATCTGGCCCTAAGAAAGCAAAGCGTATGTGGGACACTGAGACTGCTCACTTCAGAGGATGTCTCTCTGTCCATTTATCATTGAAGAGCACATGCCACACTTCCTGAATTTCTAAGATGACAGCCATTATGAATTTCTATCTGTGAACTTATTAAAAATGGTACTGCTCCAAGTAAATCAATTTACTCCTGAGAATGCACACATACTAACAAAAGTACTTCCAAATTCCTGTGTGTGCAATCCATTTGCTTGACTGTTTTTACTGTAACTTAAAGAAAAATTTTCCTTGGAGAAAGAGGGTTTGGATCTGGAGTTTTACATCACCTGCTGATGTCAATCCGACAGTAGAAAGGTTGGTAGCAAATATTTCAGTGTAGACAGCCATGAGGCACACAAGACAAATATTCCTAGACATTGCCCTATTAAATGTGAGTGGGCAGGCATATTTCTGCTTACCTTTGTTGAACTCACTTGTTTGTGATGTATGTCAATGAAGGGTAAAAACAGAGGAGACATGTTTCAACTTTGCCAAACCATGCTAGTGTAGCCTTATTTCTATACATTAATTGAGAGGTAATCGTTAAGGAGGAAGGAAAACTACTTAACCCACAGCTTGCTTTCTGGAAATCTCCTGACATCTTGCCACTGGGAAATCAGCAGTGAGTCTGGAAGCTTTTTATTATGTTTACATCTTCCCAAGTATCTCCCACAATTTCTATACAGATACAGATATGCAGCTAAGCAGACTGCTATAACTATGCCTTGTGTGTACAGAATAGAGAAAATTTCCCACAGAGAGAAGTTGAACTGCCCCAATTTACAAATAAGTAATGGGTTTTAATGAATTATCTTGGCTGAAAAACAGATTAATATTTTTGACCTTTTAGATAGAAAGATATTAGAGCAACTTAGTAAACACGTAGGGGCGGTTATATTGAGAATCGATGTATTTGTGGATATTGCTCTATGATGTATTTGGCTACAGCATACAGGGACTCAAACTCAACGATCCAGAACATTCTTTGCAGTCTTATCTTCTTACAGAAACAATAAACAAAGGAGAATTATTTCACTGTGCTCCTGGTCTCAAAGGTAAAAGTTTGGCCTACAAATCATAGTTTTCTATTCTCCCTGATTTCACGGAACCGCAGAATGGTTGAGGTTGGAAGGGACTTCTGGAGGTCATCATGTCAGACCCTACTGCTCAAGTGGTGCCATGCAAAGACTGCCTGGGTCCATTTCCAGTTGGCTTTTCAATACTTCTGAAAATGGAGAGTTCACAGCATCTCTAGGCAACCTGTCACCATCACAGCATAAATGTATTTCCTTCTGTTCAAACAGAACCTCGCGTGTTTCCTTTTGTGCCTATTGCCTCTTGTACTGCCAAGGATGCCAGTGACTGTTGAAACACAAATAGTTAGTAACAGACATGAATCAGAGGAATCTTTATGCAGAATATTTATCCTGTGTAAAGCTACTTGTAAAATATTTTTCCTTCTTTCTTTTTGTATCTCTATGGGTATGACTTTGCAAGTATATGCATAAAATTTTGAGTTCTTTTCTTTAATATAATATTAAAATACAAATGTAGCTGTGGAAAAAAGTATCATTGTTGATATACATATGGTTTAACCCCAGTAGGCAACTAAGCACCACCCAAGTGCTCACTTACTCCCCCTGCAGTGGAATGAGGGAGAGAATTGGTAGGGTAGAAGTGGGAAAACTCATGAGTTGAGATAAAGACAGTTCAATAGGTAAAGCAAAAGCTGTGCACACAAGCAAAATGAAATAAGGAGTTTATTCACCACTTCCCATTGGCAGGCAGGTATTCAGCCATCTCCAGGAAAACTGGGCTCCATCACACATAATGGTTACTTTGGAAGACAAATGTCATAACTCTAAACATCCCTCTTTCTTTCTTCTTTCCCACAGCATTTTTTTTTGAGCATGACATTGTATAATATGGGATATCACTTTGGTCAGTTGGAGTCAGCTGTCCTGGGTGTTCCATGTTCCAACTTTTGTGTACCTCTAAGCTACTTGCTGAGGGGGCAGGATGAGTTGTGGAAAAGGCCCTAACACTGTTCAAGCACTGCTCAGCAATAACTAAATCATTCCTCTATTACCAACACTGTTTTGGTCACAAGTCCAAAACATGGCCCATACAACCTACTATAAAGAAAATTATCCCAGTCAAAACCAGAAACAAGAAACTGGGAGTATCATATTGCTGTGATGAGAAGGTTTTGAAAATTGATGAAGTTTTTAGGAGATGATAACTTCCTGTCACAAATACTCAGTGAGCCAATGAGGAAAGATGCCCTCTTAGACTTGCTATTTGTGAACAGAGGACTCGTGGGCTGTGTGATGGTAGGTGGCTGTCTTGGTCACAGTGATCATGAAATGGTTAAGTTTTTTGCTGTGGTGAGAAAAAAGGTCAGCAGTGTTGCTACCCTGGACATCAGGAGAGGAACATTTAAGCTATTCGGGGAGCTATTTAGCAGAGTACCCTGGGAATCTGCTTTTGAGGGCTTAGGATTCCATGAGTGCTGGTCAGTCTTTAAGAACCACCTTGTAGAAGCACAGGAGCAGGCAATACGACTCTGTTGTAAGTCAAGCAAGCAGGGTAGAGGACCAGATTGGCTGAGCAGGGAACTCCTCATGGAGCTCAAGAGGAAAAAGAAACTGTATGATCTCTAGAAGCAAGGTCACACTTCGCAGGAAAAGTACAGAGCTGTGGTTTGTTTATGCAGGGCTGAGACACAAAAGTCCAGAGATCATTACATTTAAAACTGGCCAGTGTTTTTTCAGGTAACAAGAAGGGCTTTTTAAAGTATGTTAATAGCAATACGAGGTCTACAGAAATCATTGGACCAATACTTGTTGAAGATGGTCATCTGAATAATTTGGGTTAATAAAAAGCAGAGGCATTCAGTGCTTTTTTTCCTTAGTCTTTGTCAGAATTGGGGCTTCCTGGTCCTGTGAGTCAGAGGACAACAAGTGTGGGAACAGTGACTTTCCATTTGTGGACACTGAAACCTTAAGGGACCAGCCGTATCAGCTGAAAGTTCATAAGTCCATAGAGCCTGACAAGATTCATCCCAGAGTACTGAAAGAGCTAGTGATGTTATGGCAGGATGCCTCTCCATATCTACGAATGGCCTTGGGAGTCTGGGCAGATCCCTGCTGACTGGGAGGTAGACAATGTTATTTCATCTACAAAAACAGTGTGAGGGAAGACCCAGGGAACTACAGATCTGTTAGTCTAACCGCATTCCTGGAGCAGGTCTGGAGAAGATTATACTGGATACTACTGAAATGCATTTAAAGAACAATGCAATCATCAGGTACAGTCAACATGGTTTCAAAAAAAGAAGTCCTGTTTAACTAATTGGAGATCCTTCCATAATAAGGTCACTTGCCTGGTGGATGAAGGGAAGGTGGTGGATATAGTTTTTCTGGGTTTTAGTAAGGCCTTTCAGAACATACTGTCCCTCACAGCGCCCTTCTGGACAAGTTATCCAACTGTTGGATGAGCGGGATGAGCGGGTTCACGGTGCTCTGGATGTTGACTCTCCTGAAGGACAGAAAGACTTGCAGAGGGTCTAGATAGATTAGAGCATTGAGCTATGATTAATAGCATGAAATTTAACAAGTCTAAATGCCGAATCCTGCACATAGGATGTGTTTTGCTGATTAGGGTTACCAATTAAACTCAAACACCAGAGTGAAAAGAGCAGGCATATTTTACTTAAAATAACTAAATAATGTAACAGAATAATACAGAAAACACAGTAAGAAAAGACAGAATAGTGCACTTAAACAAATAGGAAAATACTGGGTAATGCATGAAATCATTGCTACCTGAGAGAGAGAACAGTGATTAAGAAAGATCCATCACCACTTGCATACGTTACCATCACCCAGACCCGCAGTGGCTGGGCAGCCCCGGTTACAGCGAGGGTTTGGAGAGCCTGTCCCGGCAAGTGGGAAACCCTACATGGGGCGTCCACCCATAGCTGAGGCTTCCAAAGTTGCTGCAAAGCGGTCCAGCCTTATATACCCCAAAATCAGCAAACCAGAATAGCTGCCACCTTTCTTTTGAGCAGAACATCTGGTTTCACTGTCTCGTTAGATTCTCCCAGAGCCTGGCTAGGGCTCAGGGAGGAGAAGCTAAGGAAGTTTCCCTACTTACCTCATTTATTTATGTTCTTTTTAAAAAAAGGCCATATGTCTGTCCAAAGGCTGGACAGCTGGCTTCATGGCTTTGTTAACTTACCCCTACACAGAGAAGAAGAAAGATACATTCAGGACAGACGTGTTTTCATTGCATCCATCACCAGTAATGAGTATATGATATCTAAACTACATCTTTCATTAATGAGCATACATATTTCATTAGTGATTACATATTAAGTTAGCAGCTTCAGCTCAGGGCCTGTTGCTCAGGCTTCAATACTTCCACCTTTTACATCAGAACAGGTGGTTTGTTATAACTTAGTAAAATGCCTATTAACACAATAGTTATCAGTTATAAAATATACAGGATTCATCTATAGGTCAGCTCTGGCTTGGGCCTATTATCCAAGCCTCAGCACTTCAGGATGCAGTAATGCTGAGCACAAGTATAAATGGGGAGAGGAGTGGCTGGAGAGCAGTCCAGCAGAAAAGGATCTGGGGGTGCTGGTTGTTAGAAGGCTCAATGTGAGCCAGAAGTGAGCTCTGGCAGCCAAGAGGGCAAACCGCATCCTGTGGCGCTTCACACACAGCATAAGCAGCCAGTAGAAAGAGGTGATTGTCCTGCTGTATTCACTGTTGGTGCGGCCTCACCTGGAGTCCTGTGTGCAGTTCTGGGCCCCACAATAAAAGAAGGGTGTGAAGGTCCTTGAATGTGTCCAGAGGAGGGCAACAAAGCTGGTGAAAGGGCTGGAAGGAATGTCCTGTGAGAAGCAGCTGAGGACTTGGGTTTTGTCTAGTCTGGAGAAAGGAGCTTGAGGGGCAACCTCACTGCTCTCTGCAGCTTCCCGAGGAGGAGAAGTGGAGAGGGAGGTGCTGAGCTCTTCTCTCTGGGATCCAGTGATAGAACACATGGGAATGGTTCAAAGCTGCACCAGGGAACATTAGGAAACATTTCTTTACTGAGACGGTGGTCAAACACTGGAACAGGCTTCCTAGAGAGGTGATTGATGCCCCAAGCCTGTCAGTGTTTAAGAGGGATTTGGACAATGCCCTTAATAACATGTTTTAATTTTTGGTGAGCCCAGAATTGGTCAGGCAGTTAGACTAGATGAATGTTATAGGTCCCTTCCAACTGAAATTTTCTAATCTATTCTATTCTAGTCTAGTCTAGTCTATAGAAAAATTTTAGCTTTATCATTTTTAATTTTTTTTCTTTTCCTTTTCCCTTTTTTCTTTTTAATTTATTTTTTATCTTTTTAATTATTTTTTTCTATTTTTTTCTATTTTCTTTTTGTCTTCCCCCCCCCCCCCCCAATTAGCATCGTATCCCTGATAGAGTAGTATTAAGGTGCTCTGTAGACCACTTGAGGTTTTTCAAAATCAATTGCGCTGAATAAAATGTAAGATCATTATCGCAAGAATCATAACAACAGAATAATGTCTCATTTGAAGTCTGGGGAGGTAAAAGACTCATTTAGCTCTTACAGTAAAATGAAATTTATCCAGATATTTTACAGTATCAGCATTAATCTGACAAATTTTTGGGACATAGTTAAGATCATACTCTCTTCTAATCATATCTATTTTATGTGAAAGAAGTCACTTGTTGCATTGGTTTTGATTTTGGATTTTTAAATTAAATAATTTTTTCCTCTAAGAAAGTCAGAATAATAATATAAGTTAACAGGGTTACAGAAATTTGTAGAAGATAATGAGTTAATTCCAGAAGGAACGACTTTATGGCAAATAGTTTTGAAAAATGGATGGGGAACAGAAAAAAAAAAAAATTCAGCTCTCTATGTGCTGAGGTGTTTATCTTCTGTCAACAAAATAAGGTCATTCTCTTCAGAACAAGTTCTAAAAATGTAATAGAACTAAACAATGAACAGAAATGTTGTATTTTCATTATGCTGTGAGAAACTCTTTTCTTGATGTACTTTTCTTATCCATGTGTGTTAGGTTCACAGGGACCTGTCTGTACTGCTAAACACTCTGCTTATATCTTGGCAAGATGCAGGTAGGCATGAAAAAGCCTGTGACACATTTAAAGAAAAAAGAAATACAAGGAAGACGTAAGAGAATGATAAATGGAAACAGAAGAAATCTGATGTGACAAGAATGAATATTTAGATAGGTTTGGCATTTGTTTAAAATGATTTAGTGCAGTCAATACAGGAACCTCTTTGGGAAGTAGTGGAATGATAACAAAGAAAATACAAACAAAACTTGTTTTACATAGCAAAGCAACTGGGTTCCAAAAGACAAAAACATAGAGCTTATAGGGTTTTAGCTCTGTAAAAGATATATATTAGTGAGGGTGATCAAAAATGCTACTTTTTTTAGTGCATGTTCATCCTCTTTTCTTATTTTGTGGATGAATTTAAAAGACATAAATAACAGAAACTGAACCATTTGGCTGACATTACCTGACACTGATGAGGTTCAATTACTGAAAGCTTGAATTAGGTGATTGAATTAGGTCAATATTGCACTAGTTTAATTTGATAGAAAATGAAGAAAAAAGCTTTGATACTGCTTAGCTGTCAGTATTTAGACAGATGAAATTTTATAGTGACTAGTTCTGATTTTTTTTCTCTTTCATAATACGCAATGGAATAAAAACTGCATATGACATAGTAGAAAAAGAAATATTCATAATATTTTGAATGGCTTAAAATTGTTACTTAAACAGTTTTTCAAGTCAGTATCTTTGTTTCTGTTGCTATTCATAACATAATCTAAATGTTAAAATCTCAAAATAATTTGGAAATTAAAGTTTTGTTTCTCAAAAAAAATTAGACACAGGAAGTAACATTTCTGTTTTAAACTCTAGCAGCTGCATTTAAGTCTGTTAACTTTAAAGGTGCTCAGATCTTATTTTAAAATTATGTGTGTGAGATTATGATTTAATATGTCAGTTACTTCTGATTTTTTTTTTTTTAATTACAAATGCTTTTATAAATCCACCCTAGCTTTCCTGTTTGTATGTGCAATGATTGCAGTAATTTTTGGTAAATATAGAATATATGGGAATTCTGAAGCAGCTGAAATGAGGTGAAAAGACACATATTTCATCAGAAGAAGACCAGAGGACTAGTTTTCTCAAAATAAACCCTTATCTTTATAGGAATTTTTAAATATTTCAATGAAGAGTAACTAAAGAAGAACCAATTGACATATTTTACTTAGGTTTTTAACAAGCTTCATGAAGGATCTACCTAACATAGACAAAGGGGTGAGAAGCAAAATATATCCATAGAGTAAAAATGGTCAGAAAACCAGAAAGTTATGAATAAAGGATCACTTTAGATCACACATAAAACCGACGACCAAATTTTTTGTCTTTCAAAAAACCCCACTGCTTTAGAGATATATATTTAGTTAACTCTTTGTCAGAGACAGGTCATGAATCAATTTCAATTAATAAATCCCTTCATCTGGAATTTTCAGGCCTCAGCAGGGGAGAAATCATATACAGATGCAAAATTTGACAGAAGTTATTTTGTGACTATATAACATATTTAACAGGTGCCTGGCAAGCTTTTAATGTTCAGAACATAGCCAAAATTCTACAGTACGGAAAAAAAGCCATCTGTGTGTCATAGCTTCAGTTTCCTTTTATAAATTGTATGCTGGGTTACAGGGTAGGAAATCTGTGTAAATGGGATTTCTGTATGAAGAGAGAATTTTAATTGTATTATGTTTTTATCAATTTGTAGAATCTACCTCTTGAGAAGGAAGGAGAAATTTAGCCATGAGAAAGCTCAGAGATTAATTTACACTTTAGTTCCTACTCCAGCCTCATTTGCTTGCCTTAACAACCAGAGCATTCAGAAGGCAGGGCAGGAGAGTAACAAAGTTGGAGTGGAGAGAGTTGGTGAGACAGAGGCACTGGGAGAATGTGGTTTTATCTCTCAGAAGCTGGCTGGTCAGGCAGGTCTTCAGATGGCTTAAAACACAGAAAAAAATATCTTTCACTCATCTTATGCTTATTTTAACAAATAATGCAAAGACATGATTGTGCTTAGTACAGTAAAACATGAGCTGTGATACATCAGTATTTGTAAGGTCTTCACTTCTAAAAATATAAAATCCCATCAATTTCTTATCCTCTATATGTAATCCCCAAACCCTACTTCTTTTAATACCCTTCTATTTAATGCAGAAAGTGATCAAAACAGTAAATATTTTGATGCAATTTTATGGCATTTATAATCCTGTTCATCTGTGCATTAGATTCCATATATGCTGTCAAATATTAACTTAAATCCAAAACATCCTTGTGATCCATGACTAATCTTGCACTCTTAACTGCTCTATTTGTCAAAACTATTTCTCATTCTCCAAACCTGTCCTAGTTCAGCTAGTATGCGGTTAAGTTTCCCCAGCAATGAGGAGGGAGCTTTAGCCGGGTTATTCATATATCATGCTGAGGTCAGGTCCAGGTGCCCAAGTGCAGGAAGAGCGAGGGACGGCTTTGTTCCACGTCGGTATCCTTCACTGCTGTATCCATGCGGTATATCTCTTGTACTGTTCACTGTTATTACTGTTATTGTTATTGTTATCGTCGTCGTTGTTGTTCGGTTTGTTGTTGTTGCACTGTTGTATTAAATTTTTCCTTATCTCAACCCCAGGGTTTGTATCTCACTCCCTGCCCCGTCCAGTCTGAGGGTGGGGGAGGGACAACGGCAATGTGGTCTTGGGTCCTGGCAGGGCCTAAACCACCACAAAACCTTTATCTAATTTTCAAGATTTTCTCATTTTCCAAAAAGGATTCTTGTACAAAACCACACTCTGATACTATCAATTTTGTACAAATACTAGCATCTTCTTAATTTTAATATAGGGTTTTCCTCACAATTGCAGTCTTGGTAAAAAGCAATGATGTCCATTCTTTTTACAAAAAGAGAAAATACAACAACGTACATAGGTAAATATATCTGTGTACACGATTTCCACTGGTTCATGTGTTTATTCTAATGGAAAAGAAAAAGAATAGAAATAAGTTTTAGAATACTTTTCACTTGTCTCTAGGCTGGGTGTAGGTTATTTGCTCTTCAAAAATGTTTCTTAAATTTTCATCAGTGAAATCTCAAGTGTAGTCCTCCATACACTTTTCATACTTGACCCAGCTACAGATCATTAAAAGTATCTCTTTTTTTCTTGACAAGAGTTTTGGCCCTTCAGTGGGCTTTGTGCCCACCATAGCACAATCTATATGTCTCTCATGGTTTGAACTTAGCCAGTAGCCAATCACCACATGGTCAGTTGTTTACTTCCCATGCCCCACCCCCACCCCTTCCCCCCGGTGAAATAGGGGAGGGAAAAAAATAGAAATTCGTAGGTTGAATTAAAAAAAAAAAATAATTTAGTAATAGTAACAAAACAACAGCAACAATAGTGAGTCCAAATGGGTAATATAGAGCAGTTGCTCACTGATTGACAACCAGTACACAGCCTGCCCCCAGCAGTGATCCCAACCTCACCAGAAATCCTGCCACCAACCGACCGGGAAACTGAAACTGAAACCGAAATGAAAGCACCACCCCCTTATATGCTGAGCATGACATCACAGGATATGGAATGCACAAATGACCGATTAGGGCCTAGCTCTCTAGCTGTGCTCCATCTTGGCCCAAGGAAATATGACTCTATCTTGGCCAAAACCAGGACAATATCTCAGTAGTAATATGTATTAAACTCTCAAAAAAGTTTTCCTTTTGATCCTATAAATGTATTCCTGTTTATTATCATAGTCTTATATGCATCCAGGTATTAACTAGACATTTACCAAAGTCTTATTAAACAATATTTTCTAAAATTGCTGTTTTGCCTTGTGAGGAATTCTGTCATGAGATCTTCAGCCAAAATTTTATGTATAAAACTCTTTTAAAAAGTCAGAGTGAGCAAAATTAACCATCAGATCTCCTGTGGTCACCATAGCAATACGAATTAATGTTGCCTGTAGGTTTTAATGGCTGTGTTAAGACATAGTCGGTTTAGAGTATTGCTTAATGGTTAGACATTCATTTGGAAGAGAGAAGCTGGAAGTCTGAGCCTTGTCAGACTGAAGCCTCCATATTTTGAGTACTATAAAGATGCACTATTAAAAATAATTGGGAAAAATAATACCCTTTCCTTGCCTTTAATAGAAAGGCTACAATTAGATTTTATAATAACATATGTTCCATTGTATTATAACCAGATCCTACAACCAGGCAATTTGAATCATGCCTTCCACTGAGGTAAAACTCTGGTGACTTTGCCGAGAGTCTGGAACAGTGCAAGGTCAATTCTTAGAAGCTGATTACGGAGCAAGATCTTAGATTTGCTAGCATTTTGGATAAGGAAATATATTATATTTGGTGCTCAATGTGGCAAGGCAATGATACTTAAGATAACATTGGGTGGGAGTGTTGATCTGCTTGAGGGTAGGGAGGCTCTGCAGAGAGACCTGGACAGGCTGGAGCCATGGGCTGAGGCCAACTGGAGGAGTTTCAATAAGGCCAAATGCCGGGGGCTGCCCTTGGGCCACAACAACCCCCAGCAGCACTACAGGCTTGGGGAGGAGTGGCTGGAGAGCTGCCAGTCAGAGAGGGACCTGGGGGTGTTTATTGACAGCCGGCTGAACAGGAGCCAGCAGTGTGCCCAGGGGGCCAAGAAGGCCAATGGCATCCTGGCTTGTGTCAGCAATAGCGTGGCCAGCAGGGACAGGGAAGGGATCTGACCCCTGTACTCAGCACTGGTGAGGCCGCACCTCGATTCCTGTGTTCAGTTTTGGGCCCCTCACTACAAAAAGGACATTGAATGACTCGAGCGTGTCCAGAGAAGGGCAACGAAGCTGGTGCAGGGTCTGGAGCACAGATCTTACGAGGAGCGAGGAGCGGCTGAGGGAACTGGGGGTGTTTAGTCTGGAGAAGAGGAGGCTGAGGGGAGACCTTATCGCCCTCTACAGCTACCTGAGAGGAGGGTGCAGAGAGCTGGGGATGAGTCTCTTTAACCAAGTAATAAGTGATAGGACAAGAGGGAATGGTCTCAAGTTGCCCCAGGGAAGGTTTAGACTGGATATTAGGAAGCATTTCTTTCCAGAACGGGTTGCTGGGCGTTGGAATGGGCTGCCCAGGGAGGTGGTGGATTCCCCATCCCTGGAGGTGTTTAAGCGTTGGGTTGACATAGCGCTGAGGGATATGGTGTAATTTGGGAACTGTCAAAGTTAAGTTAGTGGCTGGACTACATGATCTTCAAGATCCTTTCCAACCTAGATGATTCTGTGATTCTATGATAATAGTAAATATATTTTATAACAGTGAATGACAGTAACTTAATGTATTCAAAATTAAAGCAGTAAAAAAAATGTACTTACAGAAAAGATTTTTTGAGTAAATGCACCTTAATAAAGAAATGTCTGTGTAAGCCAAACTCTCAGAAATTGTTTTTAAGTCCCTTGCATAAACATAATGCCAGCTAGTCTTTCATGAATTGCATAGAAAGTATATTCAGAACATTTTGTATTTTACACAAGCTATTTAACAATTATTCCTCTGTTTTGGAAAAATAATTAGTATTTTAGCTTCCAAATTTAATGACTTTGCTAACACAAATATGTTTACTTTTTTTGCATGTATTGCATTTGAAGCAAATGCAAAATAATATTTATTTCTATTTTGACACAGACTAATAAATTATATTTTCATAATAAATAAAATAATTTTAAAGTTAACTGAAAAAATCAGGTAAGAAAAACATAGCAAAACTGAATAATAACATCTGTACTTAATATTTTGTCATTGTCTTATATGTTCTGGCCAGAATTATGCAAAAAAAAATAATTTTTTGTTTCAAATCAGAAAAAAAAAAAAAGTTAAGGTCAAATCTGAAGAAGTTTTTAATTAAATCATACATTTTACTTGACACCTTCTCCCTGAAGTGCTCATTTCTGTTTCCTCTGCTCCTCTACCATATTAAATAAAGAAATCACGGTACTTTCACTAAAATGTATCAGACTCTTGTTTTACTTCATCTAAATGCATTTCAAAATATGATTCACTGCCATACATTAAGTTTCTTGCTTGTCTTGTGATATACATGTGGCTGGAACTGTGAATGATTCAGGTGACTAAATTATAGATTTTCCGATTAAAAGATTCATCATTACAAGTCTTCTACTTGGTTTTAAACTGATGCAGGTAGATTTAACTCTGATACTTCTGACACAGTTTTAATTTAAGTGAAATCAGTTGTATTACAAGTATTATGAATAGTATTGGCATTTTAATATTGGGTTTTATTCAATAGTTTGCTTTTAATAGCTTGCTTTTCTGTCTTTATCTTGTCTGTCTGACATTATCTTGTCTGTCACCTTTCTGGTTTCTGGCAAAGGTTGAATTTAGGCATTCCAAAGAGAGACACACTTCCTGAGAAGTGTTGTCTAAGGAATCCTTTTTTCCATCAGATCCTGTGCCAAAGCAGGAACACAGAATGGGTTTTCAGGTAGAAGAAGGCAGATTTTGTGCCCTTATGCAGCTGCAAGGATGTAATGCTAATCATGTCTGAAAAAAGCTGTAACACTGTACTCGGAAGAGCTAAGATGTCAAGATTGTGAAATCAGAGCAGGAGAGGAGACTAGAGGAGGAATAAAGCTTCATAAAACCATTCAAAGCATCTGATGCTTGAATATATTTTTATTTGTGACATGAGAGGTGTGTGTACCTCATGTGAGACTGGGCTGTGGAGCCTTTGTATCATTTACTTGGCAATGTGGAGATCTCACCTGGTTTCAGTCACTTTTCTCATTCAGAGGAACCCCTCAGTAATTAATTATAGTGTCTCCTTAAATAGTTGTTCGTACAACTAGAGAAAAGGTCTTCAAAGAACAAATCATCTACCTATATATTTAGCATCATATAAGCTTACCTAGGCATGCTATGCCTCCCTCTTTTCCCAAACTGCATAAACAGATCTGTGGTTTTATATGCCTCTAGATGCCTGAACCACTGAGATCTTCAGAGCCTCAGAAATGTTGAGGTAGTCATTACACAGCTGACTAAACCAGATTGTGAGGCATACGAGGTCACATCCACTGGTTCACTCATTTCAGCTCTCTGTGATATTTTTAACCAGTAAATTAAGGGGAGAACTCAATGTACCCCGAGCATATGATGAGGTTTGTGGGAAGGAACTGGGAAAACTATCAGCATTCATCAGTTTAGCCTTTTTTCTAGCAGAAAAGCAGGCCACTTACAAGTACATCTGAAAATAGCAGCCAGACTGAGTTTAAAGAACCAGAAATGTGTTAGAGAGTGTTTCACACGCTTATCAGCAGTTTGGTGAGAGCATCCATATAAAAGCATAAATTAAATAAAAATCTATCCACTTGATCTTGTGCAAAGTAAATTTGGATATAGAGCAGAACAGTTAGGATGTCAGTTATTAAAGCTCTGATATTTGTTTCTAAGAACCTTAAAATATAAGCAATTACATTTTAATATGTAAGGATATCTTGTCCTCAGATCTGTTCATCAGATAATAACTTAGGATCTCAGTTTCCAAAGGGCTCATTGAAGTTGTCAGCAAATTCCCCTTATTTGCTAAGGTAACAAAAGCTCTTTTTGGACTTTCCTCTCAGTTAAGGAAGTGACTTCAGCATATGTTATGGGAATATATTTACATGGTCAGAGTACTTCATACCTGGCAGTTATTTTCTTCTAGAAATGGAAAAGAATAGCACTGTTATTTGGATCATTGTAATGAGAAGTTAGAGAAGCTGGGATAATGTTATATCATATTGTCAGTACTGATTCAATATACAATTAAATGAAACACAAGATTGGAAAAGTGATCCATTTAAAACTGATGAAGAAATTAATAGAATTAATCTCATATTAAAGATTTTAATATTTACAGTCTATCTCTTTGTAGCTGATTATAAAATCTCATAGCTGTAAGTTATGAGTACATAGGGGATAGGTAACACCTGGATTTTCCAGCCAGAGTATGCTGTCAAGTTTGTTAGTACATCTTACTGTGAAAAGTATTACAAGTATCTCAGAAAAAAAGACCTGTCTGTGCAAAATAAATCCTCAAGCTTTGCTCTGGCTAGAATGAATTTGTGCTTTCAATCAGATAGTGATGCCACTATGCAGATAAGCCAACACAGATAAATTACACTTGCAAATTGTGTTGCTAAAAAGGATGGGCACTCATCTGAAAATTTACTCTGATAGTTTTATTTAGCTATTGTAGTCTTCTCAGTTCTTCGTGGCCGTTTGTTACATAAAATGTCATAGTCTTTTATATATGATAGCCTCTATATTAAAGTTACCCAACATTTACTAATATAGAGAAACATGAAGTGGCTTTATTGTTGCGTTTCCTCTCAGTGAGTATTGACATCAGATATGACACCAGGCCTTCAAACTGAAAATTTTGAAGGAAAAAGAGACTTCTTCCATTTCATGAAAGTCCATTTAAGTTTCACAGAGTTACAAACTGTCAGAAACTAACATTTTGTGCCTGTGATTTGTGTAATTCAACAACTTGTGTTTTAGTTTTGGCAGTGAGCCAGAACCCCTACAGCTGTTCCCAGCAGGCTGTGCTCATGGAATCTCACAACATTTTAGACAAAAATGTGGACAAAACCACATTTTCTCATCAAAGAGCAGAAGAGATGTAACCTGTAGATAAGAGCTCTGGCCCAGGGTCCTTTAACATTTCCAGGCAACCATGACTTTCTCACTGTATACACCTTAAATTAGTAATTTCTAATCTCAGAACCTATGATCCTCCAGGTTTAATGGAGAGTCACTGATAATGGTATGATCTGCATTCTGTGGTAATTTTTCCATCAGTTAATGGAAAGCTCTGTGTAAAAGTCAAATAATATCATTTAAAGATCTTCTGGATACACAAAGCGGCCCGCATGAAGATAAATGACTTTTTCTACAGGCAAGCATTTCAAAGACATAAATTCCAACTGCAATATTCTGTAATGCAGGGATCAAAAAAGTAATCAAAAAAATAATCTCAGTGAGGAAAACTATCAGTTCTGCCAGTGATTTCTCAGAAAGGTCTACTGTATCTTCATCTTTGTCAGTTCCTCTGGTTTAAAATAAGCATTGTTTTAGTGTGCAGTGCAGACCTTTCTAAGGACAGAATCACAGGGGACAAACAATAAGACTGCTCTAGAAGTTCAGGGACTGCGCTGGTGAAGCAAAGTTTTAAACATAAATAATAATTATATAATCTACTTTTAATGAAACCTCACAAACATTGTTTTGAAGCAAGTAAGTATATAAGGTTAAAGCTATCATCTCATTTGTTTTCAGGCCAGGAGAGAAGGAACATTACTAGTGCTTTGACCATGTTTGCTACTAGGCAGGTAAAACTACATGATCATTTGCTTTATTTACATGCCCCTGCCTCATCTAGGGCATAGGATAAACTGTATTAAATGAGTGAAACAAAATTTTGTTTTAATAAATTAAACTTCCACTTATTGAAGATGTACACCATGTACTGGAAACTGTGAAGTTTGAAGTCAAAGTAGAAAAATGGACAGAAGAAAAAGAGTGGGTAGCTTAATAAAATATTCCTGGTTTACCTATATTTATTCTGAACTTTGCAAGAAGGTTCGTTTCTAATGTAAATTATTTAAATCAAGGTATTTGAAGAAGACAATTAACTAGTTTTTGCTTTCAAAACCACTAATTAGAACTAGGTTAAAAATAGAATATATTTCACTCTAAGATTTTGACATTTTTTTAATATGTATTAGGAGTGAAATTTAAGCATACCAAATTCCCCCCAAAAATATGGAAAAAAGGATTGGAGTTAAAGCAAAATGTGTGTGTCTCTCTCTCTCTCTTTTTTTTTTTTTTTTTTAAGGTGTTTTATCTGAAAAGAGCATACAAAGGTTTCTTTAAAAGAAACACAGTTTTCAGGAACTTTCACTGTTTGCTCCAGAATAGCTAAAGCCCAGGGTAGTTGTAATATCTAACTGCTTAGTAAAGGAGGCAACGTAGTCTACATAATTAAGACATTCTTAGGAAAAAAAAGAATAAAAGTTGTGTGAATAATAGCTTGATTTAAATTAATAAAATAAGTAATTATAAGTAAATACAGAAAAATGAAAGGGAATGGAGAGTGGTCATTTGAAAAGAAATTTATCTACTCACTTGGGTTCAGGGGACACACTGAAAAGCAAATAACTGTTTTATTTTCCAGTTGTCTGATCCAAAAAAATTAATGAATAATCTGTTATCATATATTCATGTAGCGAAGATAAAAATCTGTTATCCATTTTGAACAAATAAAAGGGTTTTTTATGGATATCTTATTTTTCCTTACATAGTGTGATGACTGGATGGCATAATCTGGTTTATGATGGCATGTTTTGAAAAACCCAGGAATATATCGTATCATAAGGGTATGTATTTGTAAATATCATTATTTTCAAATTTTTCCAAATACTGTTTATTTTACTAACTTCCATCCATCTTACATGTTCCATTGAGTTACCTTCATTCATGTGGAACTTTTTATGTATGGTTGTTGGTGTGGTTGTGGCTGGTGATAGGTCCCTGAGGAGAAGAGGCTGCAGCCTCCCTGCGCCCCAGAGTGATGGCACTGCCAGCGGCCTGCCGTGTACCTGTCACTAGAGGGGTGGAGAATGCTGCAACCTGAACTTAAAAGTAAAGTCAAAACTTACCTCACTGGAAAAAGGGCTGCTTTGGAAGAAATAGGAAATAAAGTTGCAACAAGAGGAACACGTATTGCTAAGAAACTGGAATGCTCCAAAGCATCCATAAAGCCTATGAAAGGCCCTAGTAAGACAACAAATGTAACTGTACTGCCTAAACCTCCAGGTGCTGTGAAGCAAGCAGTTGAAGCTGAAGTTTCAAAGGTTCTGTCTCCTTTCCCTATGGATGTATTATATCTGTGCAAGAGGAGGATTTGTCCCAAGCCTTCTATGATGTGTTGCTCAACAATGTAGAAGACTGGTGCTGAGGACTGGAGGAATTTCCAGCTGTGCAGTGACTACGTAAAATACATTGATCTGTATCTGAGAGATCTTGAGCTGCAGAAGTCAGTCCGCCCACATTACCTCGATGGGAAGATGATCAGTGGGCGCATGCATGCAATTTTATTTGACTGGCTTGTCCAGGCCCACTCAAGGGTCTGGCTTTTGCAGGAAACACTGTATGTGTGTGGCAGTTATGGATTGCTTCTTACAAAGTCATCCAGTACCTCGTAAGAGGCTTCAGCTGGTGGGTGTAACAGCACTGTTTGTAGCTTAAAAATATGAAGAGATGTTCTCTCCTGATGTAGCAGACTTTGTTTACATTACTGACTGCCTACACCAGAGATGAAGTTAGAGAAAGAGAGATTACTATTCTTAAAGAGTTAAAATTCGATTTGGCATGACCTCTTACAATTCATTTCTTAAGAAGAGCATCAAAAGCTGGGGAGACTGATGCTAAGCAACATACACTAGCAAAATGCCTAATGGAGCTGACGCTGATTGACTACGACTTGGTTCAGCATTGTCCTTCAGAGATTGCAGCTTCCATGTTATGCTTGTCCCAAAAGATTCTGGGACCTAACAAATGGGGTACAAAGCAACAGTTCTACACGGGGTAAACAGAAGACAGTCTTGTGATGACTGTGAAACGTATGGCCAAGAATGTGGTCAAAGTAAATAAGAAGTTACCAAGATACACTCCTATAAAGAATAAGTATGTAAGCAGCAAGTTATTGGCCATCAGCACAATCCCTCAACTGAGCAGGAGATCATCAAGGATGGCTTCCTCACTCCTATGAAACCCCAGGCAGCGAAGTCCTGATGGTATATGCACTTCTGTGACTGATTTTATGTGTGGTGCTATATTTATAAGCTAATATTGGTAATTAAAATTATTGCATATTTTTTACTACAAAACATTGCAAATATGCATGTCTTTTAACAAAGTATTTTATGTGAGTGTACTATTCTGTTACACTATAACAGACAGTTTATTAATATCTTTCATTTATTTAAGTACAAATCATTACTGTTAATGTTTAATAATGCATAATTTAATAATGAAATTGGAGACGTGATTAAGAAAAAGACCTAAACCTTTAGCCCTTTTTCCATTAAAAATTCACTGAGTTCCATTGGACTTTATTTCTGAAGAACATTGTGTAGAAGTTTTGATGCCTGGGCTCATACCTTCTTTCTTTTCTTTGGCTTCAGCTGTACATTACATAAATTGAATATACGCCTGACTAACCTAGCAGTCTTCTACAATGGAGTGACCACATCAATGAACAAAGGAACAGCTACAGATGTAATCTTCCTGGACTTCTGTAAGGGTTTTGTTAAGGTCCCACAAAATATTCCTGCTGTTAATTAGGGAGTTATGGGTTTGACAGATCAACTGTTAGATGGATAATGAAATGACTGTGTGGCAGGATTTGTTTGGCAGGGTTTTTGGTAGTGGGAGAGGAAGCTGCAGAAGTGGCCCCTGTGAGAAGTTTATTGAAGATCCCCCGGCTGAGAGTCAGACCTGCCTCTGACCAAGGCTGAGCCAATTGCCAACTGTGGCTACACCACTGTGATAAGAATTTAAGGAGGGAAACCTGGGAGGAGGAGTTGGAGTTGAGAGGAGGACCCCTGTATGAATATTAAGGTCACAGAATCACAGAAACAAATAGGTTGGAAAGGACCTTGAAGGTCATCTAGTCAAACCATTAAACTAACACTGACAGTTCCCAACTACACCATAACCCTAAGCACAATGTCAACGTGACTCTTAAACACCTCCAAGGATGGGGACTCCACCACCTCCCTGGGCAGCCCATTCCAATGCCTAACAACCCGTTCTGGAAAGAAATGCTTCCTAATATCCAGTCTAAACATTCCCTGGTGCAACTTGAGGCCATAAACTCTTGTCCTATCACTTGTTACTTGGTTAAAGAGGCTCATCCCCAGCTCTCTGCAACCTCCTCTCAGGTAGCTGTAGAGGGCGATGAGGTCTCCCCTCAGCCTCCTCTTCTCCAGACTAAACACCCCCAGTTCCCTCAGCCTCTCCTCGTATGACCCGTGCTCCAGAGCCTGCATCAGCTTCGCTGCCCTTCTCTGGACACGCTCGAGTCATTCAATGTCCTTTTTGTAGTGAGGGGCCCAAAACTGAACACAGGAATCGAGGTGCGGCCTCACCAGTGCCGAGTACAGGGGTCAGATCCCTTCCCTGTCCCTGCTGGCCACGCTATTGCTGACACAAGCCAGGATGCCATTGGCCTTCTTGGCCACCTGGGCACACTGCTGGGTCCTGTTCAGCCAGCTGTCAATCAACCCCCCCAGGTCCCTCTCTGACTGACAGCTCTCCAGCCACTCCTCCCCAAGCCTGTAGCGCTGCTGGGGGTTGTTGTGGCCCAAGGGCAGCCCCCGGCATTTGGCCTTATGGAAACTCCTCCAGTTGGCCTCAGCCCATGGCTCCAAGCCTGTCCAGGTCTCTCTGCAGAGCCTCCCTACCCTCGAGCACATCAACACTCCCACCCAACTTGGTGTCATCTGCCAACTGACTGAGGGTGCACTCGATCCCCTCGTCTAGATCATCAATAAAGATGTTAAACAGGAGTGGCCCCAACACCGAGCCCTGGGGGACACAACTCATGACTGGCCACCAACTGGATTTAACTCCATTCACCACAACTCTTTGGGCCCGGCCATCCAGCCAGTTTTTTACCCATCCAAGCCTTGAGCATTCAGTTTTGCCAGGAGAATGCTGTGGGAAATGGTGTCAAAGACCTCACTAAAGTCAAGGTAAACAACATCCACAGTCTTTCCCTCATCCAATAAGCAGGTTGCCCTGTTGTAGAAGGAGATCAGGTTTGCCAAGCAGGACCTGCCTTTCATAAACCCATGCTGACTGGGCCTGATCATCTGATTGTCCCACATGTGTTGTATGATGCTATTGAGGATGAGCTGCTCCATCAGCTTCCCAGGCACCTGAATCAAGCTGACAGGCCTGTAATTTCCTGGATTATCCTTCCGACCCTTCTTATAGATGGGCCTCACATTGGCCAATTTCCATCCTTCCCCGGTCAGCCAGGACTGCTGGTAAATGATGGAAAGAGGCTTGGTGAGCACCCCAGCCACCTCCTTCAGCACCCTCGGGTGTATTCCGTCTGGTCCCAGACAGGATATGGTCAGTGGCAGGAGGAGGAAGTGGGGGGAGGTGCACCAGAGCAGAGACTCCCCTGCAGCCTGTGGTGAGATGGCTGGTCTGTGTACCTGCCACCATGGATGTCCATGGTGGAGCAGAAACCAACCTGCAGGCTGTGAATGACCCCACACTGGAGCAGACACATGTCCGAAGAAGGCTGGTACTCTGTGAGAAGAATAAGCTCCAGCTGTTGTAGTTTGGTGCTAGGAGGGCTTCAACACACAGAGATGACCTATGCCAGAGCAGCATGGAAATTACTACATCCCATTGGAAGGACTCACACTGTGAAAGTTCATGGAGGACTGTCTACCATGAGAGGGACACCATGCTGGAACAGCAGAGTATGCAAGGACTCCTCCCCATGAGGAGGAAAGAGTGGCAGAACTGACCACAACCTCCATTCCTTGATCCCTGTGCCACTGAGGGGGATGAGTAGAAAGATTGAGAACAAAACTGAATCATTTAAGGGAGGTGTGGAGGGAGGTGTTTTTAAGATGTGGTAATGCTTCTCTCTGTCCCACTCTGTCTGTTAAGTGTTGTTGTTATTTGAATTAAAGTGATGTTCTTTCTTTTCTTCCCTTAATGTGTCTGTCTTTTGCCCATGACTATAACTATAATGGATGTGTCATCCCTCCCTGTCCTTATCGTGATTCCTGAGCTTTTTGCTTTATTTTCTCCTCTTTCCTGAGGGAGAAGGGGTGAGTGAACCACTGTGTGGTGCTCAGATGCTCCCAGGGCTCAAATCATGACAGATTGGATGGCCACATCCAAAGAATTACAGTAAGTGGCTCAATGTGTACGTGGAAACCAGTAACAAGTAGTGTCCCTCAAGGGTCATATCTTCATCAGTAACAGACGGTAAGATTAAGTTTATCCTCAACAAATTTGCAGATTACACTAAACTGAGTGATGCAGTTGTCTTGTTAGAGGAAAGGGATGCCTTCCAGAGGAGGCTTGAAAGGCTTAAGGAGTGGACCTGTGAAGTTCAATAAGGGCAAGTGCAAAGTACTGCACCTGGGTTGGAGCAATTCCCAGTATCAATACAGACTAAGGAATTAATTAATTGAGAGCTGCCCTGAAGAGGAAAAACTTAGCAATATTGATAGATGAAAAATTAGATATGAGCTGTCAATGTGTTTTTGCAGCCCAGAAAGCCAATTGCATCCTGGGCCACATCAAAAGAAATGTGGCCGGTAGGTTGAGGGAAGTGACTCTCCTTTTCTACTTTGCTCTTATGAGACCCCAAATGGACTATTGTGTCAAACTCTGTGTCCCCCAACATGGACCAGTTGGAGTGAGTCTATAGGAGAGCCACAAGGATGATCAGAGGACTGGAGCACCTCTGCTATGAAGAAAGGCTCAGTGTTGGGGTTGTTCAGTCTGGAGAAAAGAAGTCTCCAGGAAGACCTTGCTGAAGCCTTTCAATACTTAAAAGAGGCTTATAAGAAAGATAAAGTGTTTTTACTGGGGTGTGTAGTGACAGGACAGTGGGCAACAGTTTTAAACTGAAAGAGGGTAGGTTGAAATAGGACATAAAGAAATATTTACTATAAGGGTGGTGAGACACAGAAACAGGTTGCCCAGAGAAGGTGTGTATGTCCCATCATTAGAACTGTTCAAGGTCAGGTTGGATGGGACTTTGATTACCTGATCTAGTGAAAGATGTCCCTCTCCATGGGACAGATGATTGGCCTAGATGATATATGAAGGTCCCTTCCAACTCAAAACATTCTATGGTGCTGTATCTTACTAGCTATTCCACAGGAGCTGATCAAATATCAAACCTTGTAGGCTTGAAATTAGGCTTAACATCTACCTCTTTCTCTGCGGTTGTTATTCTTGCTTTTACAAGACTCCAGCCTGAGTCTTTCAGGTTACTTCAGTTCATTTGTTCTTTCTTCATCAGTGTTTGGCTAGTCTTGGTGCTGAAATCCCAAACCTCTTTAGGAAAAGTTTATTCTTTTTTTCATTTTTTTGTGTCACTCCCAATAAAATTATGAAGTAATATTTATAGAGAATTTGTAGCTTACCAAATTAGATAGGTTTACATTATCATCTGTTCTGGAGATTCATTACTTTAAATTTTCTATTATAATAAGTCAGAAAGTCTCCCTGTTTACTTTAAAATTACTATCAAACACATTGAATACATGGAATCACTGATTTCATAACCCTTAGTGAATTGGGACATTTAAGCAACTACAATAAATAAAGTTTGAAGGCACTGAGTACCTCAAGCTCTTCTATTTAAGTTTCCTGTCATTATATTAATATATTAAAATGGTGAATATTTCCACTAGGGAAATATGTGAGAGGAAGGTCTATGACTCCTCAAAACAGCATCTGTGGCCTGCAATGCTGTGTCTTTTCACAAACACTGAACTTCACTGATATGAATAATCATGTGGAAGAAGGAGATACATTAGCTCATCAGTTTATGGGAATATACCTTAAACATGAACTATAATAATGAACAAGTACATTTATTTGACATGAGATCTAGGGCAATTTAGAGAATATTTTCAAGATCAATGTTCAGTTCAGATCTAATCTGTAGCTATTTGGGTGTTGGACTAGATGATCTTTGGAGGTCCTTTCCAAACAAAACCATTCTATGATTCTACTCAAAGAAATTCATGACAGTACATTAAATTACTATTTCACGTTTTAAATTTATATGGGCTAGAAGTCAGCCTTACCTGTGTGCTGTAAGCTTTTAAGGTACCCAGTGAAAATTAAATTCCATCAAAGCCATGTGTGCTTCAGAGCTGCTCATGCACTGGAGCATGTAGAATTTTCTGTCTCAGTTCATCTATAAAGATTTCTCAGAGTAAGGCTGCTAAAGTGAAACAGCTGAATCTTTTACATGTGTGAATGAATGAGACCATTTCATACTCAAAGAGACTAAAAAAAAAGTTGAAAATCCCAATGACAACTCTTAAAGGTAAGTAGCCAGTCTTTTAAAGATAGATTACACACATATTCAGAACTTTAGGGTTTTTATTCAGAAAAGTGAGATAAAATCTCTGCTGGGAATTTGTGAAAAATTATTGAGGGAGAAAAAGAAGGAAGGATAAACCTGCACAAAAGCAAGCGGAAAAATATGTGGTACACAAGTCTTCAAAAGTTTATTTTTAGCCTCTTGGTATCCAACTATTACTAGTAGTATTTTCAGTGCAGGAAATAGATCTCATCTCTCAGAACAATTTTAAAGCAAAGAAAAATATGGATTTTTAAAAATCGTAGTTATGAAGTGATTATCTTGAAAAATAAGATGGTAGATTAATACCTATATAAATGACTGAAAAAATCTGAATTTAAATCATATTATTCACAAACTGTGCCTAATAAGTGAGTATAGTTAGTGAAGATCTAAAAGATAGGCAGGTTGTCTGCTCAACTCTATCTGAATGTGTGATTTCTAATAGTATATTTTTCTACTTCCTTTCCATGACCTTTGGGTTCTTTTTTATCCTACATAGTGCAAAAATAATCAGGGAAATGTCATACAGAGACTTTTTCATTCTTTTATTGTATTTTTTTTAAAGAGCAACTTCTATCAACCTTTATAGTAAGAAACTCATTGAAATGACTGAGATTTAACTGCTGGTTTTCTTTTAACACTTGACCTTAAAAAAAATGTGAGGTTTAGAAAGATTTTCTAATGATACATTTCTAGGTATGGTCCCAGATAATGAATATTGCTTAAATACCATAAAAAAGTAGTATTGTTCTTTAGCAAAAAAAGGAAAGATAACTATACACAGTTGAGCAAAAAGCTAAAATATAAGTAATGCATATCCATGAAAATTTTCCAAAAAGGCATAGCTTATTAGTTGATAACAATCCTATCATTTAGCTTGGCAACTGCTATCTCCAGGCTGATCTGAGATGATATATGGAACAGAATTGAGGAGAAACAGAAACTGTAACTTTTCTGAAGATAGCTAGAGGTATTGCTAAAGTAAAGTGAAGCACTTTTGAAGAATATCAAAATACAGGAAACACTACTCCTCTCCTTGCCTTCTGTGCATAAAAAAAAAACCAACCAACCAAACAAAAAAAACACAAAAAAACCCCACCCCAAAACAACAACAACAACAACCAAAAAAAACCAACCATACAACAGATTAAAATAAAATATACCACTAAAATGACAACAAAGAGACAATAATTATCCTTCCAGTATTCTAAGTTGACTATTCCAAACTTCAGGAGCAACTTTCACTGAATAGAGACTTGAATGTTGTCAGAAAAACTGGAATAACTGGAATATAAGCTTACTGATAAATTATTCTATTATAGGTGCGTGTATATGTATAGACATATATTTACATATATCCTAGTCATTCTTATGATACTGTTGCAAACTTTTAGTCCTGCATGAGTATTTACATACTGAATACAGTTCATATATATGTGATAGATAATTGAGAATACTCAATCTGATGGCAAACATCCCCGTTAAGACTAGCACTGATCAGACCCTGAAGCAAGTCATGCTACAAAGACCTTAGGGAAAACATAAGAAACTAGACTACAGACTATTGAAGGGCATGTTTCATGTGAGAAACCTAAACCCCATAGAATATGAGTGAGAAAGTACAGTTGCAAATGTTTTCTTTTAAAAATAAAATTTTAATTTTTTTTTTTAAATTTAAAAATAAAACATTCAAGAGATGAATTAAAAATTAATAAGCAGTGAGTTTATCTACTCAGAGAATGTCTGTACTGTGATAAATACCTGAGAGTTTATCTTTATTCGTGAAAAGTGTCTTGAGGTGTGATCTTCTTGATACTCATAATTTCATGAAAAACACCACACATGGATAGGGTTATCTGACATACTGAAAGTACATACTCTAGTTTTCTTCATGTGACCGTATATTTAATCTGGACCTCTTTCCCACACTGATGTAGCTGAATACACAGAAACATGCAGAAATCCTTAACTGTGTAATGTCATTACTGGCATGCACCAAGTAGTTTATTATATTATAGTCCAAACTTTTTAATTATGTAATGAAATAAATATTGTTCTACTATGTTATTAAACAAAATACCAAAATTTTCCCCAAATTTACTCACTAAATAAAACAGGTAGTATAATTGACCATAAATAGCTCCTGATACCAGTCTAATCTTCTTAGATAGCAAAAATATTCTTTTCATTTCTCTTGCTATGTACAGAGCTCTGACAAGTCAGGAAAGGGTTCAGCACTTTCTTCCTTTTCTTTGGAAACTGATAACATATCCCTCACTTATCTGAACAGGGAAAAGATCATACATGTTGACCTTTAACAAATAACTAGTTTAAAATAACTTCTTCGAACAGCTTGGCAAGGTGTGAGTTGCTTTCAATAAAATTCAATCCCTAATTAGTTCATACATGTATAGAGTTTAAAAGTGCTATTTAGAGTCTCACAAATTTATGAAAAAAAAAGGTTGTTGATGCTTCATGAAGATTTAACACAATATTGTACTGAGGAGCCTGTCTCTTAACTGAAACTTTTTGTTAAAATATGCAACTAGAGAACCAGAAATGTGCTGTATTTCTTATAGAAATAAGGATTACAAGAGAGGCAGAGATCACCCTTGATTTTTTATTCTCCAGGGAAGATATACAAAGGAAGATTGAATGAAATATTATTCATTATTTTGAGACTAAAGTAAAAGACTTGAAATCTGAACTGCATACTATTATGATAGTTTATTAAACTTCCCCAGTTAATATATGAAAGAGACTGTTCCCTGTTCTGATCTCGCATATTGTACTGGAAATCTGGTGCGATTTCTCCGAGCTCTGTAAAAAATAGTATAGATCAGAAACAAGCATAGGGACCTCAGAAGTAACCTCTGACAGACATGGACAAAAAAAAAAAAAAAAAAAAGATATTTTTAAAAGTTTTAATTCAACTCAGTGATGAGATGTTTCAGTTATCTCTTCCTTCATCTGTGTTCTCATAAAATTATGTGATATATGACTGTTAAACATGGCTGCTATAATGCAATGGACTGAGAAGTAGTCTTAGATGCATGAGATATAACTATTCATTTACTTAGTTCTTAAAGTACTGGTATAATTTGAAACAGTGAACTTTTCCATAGCTACAGATGGATGAGGCTTCTCCAAACACTGAAATAACATTTCTGTGCTAACTGCCCGTATTTCCCTACTTTTTCAGATTTGCCTTATTAATCTGACATGTTTATGTCATTAAGAAGTTTGGGGTTTATGGCTTATATTTCTACACACATAGAGGAGTTCTATACAGGGTCTCAGAAAACATGATGAAACTTTTTTTAATAAAACAAATAGGTACTCTGAGATACGAAGGCTTCAGTGTTTTTCCTGTAGCATGGAGCATAGTTTCCTATCCTTTGCTAGCAAATTTGTACTAGTATAATTAAGGAAATCCTGACTTGTCTTTGTACCAGTTTCCCTATAGAATAAATGTCAAGATCACAGTCTTGTGCATTTATTGCCTGTCCTTAACAAAGAATGATTCATGGCTTCAACATAATCTATGTGTAAAAAGGCCTCAAAGCTATCAGGTCTCTCTTCGGTGTCTGTTTTAGGATCTTTTGAACCTGGAACTTTACCAAGATTTTGAATGACAGAAACTTGTTTAGCATTATGTTGGCTGAAGAATACCAAAAATTCTCAGTCAGAAACTGGACTGAAAAGGGAAAACAAAATTATTAAAAAAAAAAAAAAAAATCTTTCAAATATGCGACAGTCCTCATGTGAAGTGCATATATAGATACATCTCTTTATGGAAAGCCGAAGTAAATTGTATCTCAAGTTGCCTTGGTTATTTGGTCTGCTTTTTAGTATTAAACTCTACAAGATATGGGACTGCAGAGGCCAGAAGTTGTTGGTCCAGCCATTATTTTTGTTTCTTCCTGAAGGCCACAGAGCTGGAGGTGGGAAAATTAAGGACTGAGATTCATGCAGAACAGTTCTGTTTAATGTTGTGTGCCATTGTTATAGTTCTCTTATCTGTGGATAAGGCAGTAAGAGACAAATGTGGGTACAAGTTGAATCATTTTGAAAGCTCTGCACAGAGACTAAGTAGTTTCATTACAGACAAAACGTTTGTGATATGCATACAATTTTTGAGCAAATGAGATAAACTACAGTTAAGACATAAAGAGGGAACCACTGACAAGAGCTGGTTTTCACATTGTGAATCAAATGTCATTTTCTCACTGAGAACTACTATTTTATCTTTCTGCTTGTCTTGATATTTGTTGAGTAATAGATGGATTTGCTAATAATAAATTTGTAGAGAAACACTGAGACATTTTAAATATGCAAGAAAGATTTGTCCCTTTTTTATTGTGGATTATCATTTCTCCCTAGACAGTCATATACTGTCAATACCTTTTTATAACTGCAGTCCTTCCATAATACTGCTACAAGACAATAACGGTCTTTGTTTTGTTAAACCTGTCACTTTTGGCAGCTGTACTCTTTCTTCTGTCATATTTCTTCTCCTCAGCTATCTGATGCAAACAGAAAAACTGCCCCATCATTCAGTACAAGAAAAGCATGAACATATTGAAGTGAATCCAACGAAGAGCCATAAAGATGAATAAAGGACTGGAGCATGTGACATATGAGGAGCGGTTGAAAGACCTAGGACATGTTATCCTGTGGTTTTCAAACAAACAAACAAACAAACACACACAAACAAACTCCTTCTTGGTTTCTATTAAACACTTCTATTTTACCCTTTCAAGTACCTTCCTTCTAGGGTTATTGTTGTCTGAAGTCAGTGAAAATACTTATCCTCCATGAACAATGATTCCTGTTGTCCCAGCTTCTATATATCTGCAGGCAATACCTATTTCTCAAACTTTTCAAAGTGTCAAATGGCTATGCGAGCCCAAACACCACCCCCTGCAAAGGTCTCTAGGGAGTCTGAAATTACATGACACCAATTAACTAAGAAATAGACATAATGTGCTTTTTCAAAACTGTTTATAAAATAGTAAGTCTAAATAGCTGTTAGTTGCCACCCAGAGCAATAGGTACTAAGGTAACTGATATTCTTAGTAATGACTGAATCTTTGAATTCATCTAGAAATCTGTTAATACAGTAATGTCTTGCATAGATTAGCCAGCAAAAGCATTTTCCTTTCTGACAATATGTTTTATCAGTCATTTGTAAATGATTAGTTTTATCTCAAATGTTGTTGCTTCAAACAACAACTGAAACTTCTGATGCAGCATATCTGTGGCATCACAGTATTTCTGCTGTATTGCTGTGCAGTATTTCTGCTCTTCTCCCACAGTTATTTTCTGTTTGCCTTTCCATCTGTAATCACATTATGAAAAAAGGCCATGTACTATTAGCAGATGAGCATAATTTCAGTGTAGAATTGTTGGGATTCTAGAGGGCTTTCTTTGAGAGAATGGCCATGTGAGCAATCCTCCATGAGAACAAGACTGGTAAGAGCCTCAGCCTGAGCAAGAATGCGATAAGGACGTGACCCTGAATGAAGGGGGGAGAAACTCGACGAGACAAACAGCCCCCGGAAGGGGTTGGGACGGAAGAGGAAGTTCCACAAGGCAGGAAGCCTGGCAAGGCTGATGTGGCACTTTTTATCCAATCATAAGAAGGTTTAAAGCGTGGGCTAAGTTAACTGTCCAATCTTGAGGACTTGTACTGCATGTTACATGTGTGGGACAACATTATAAAAGGACTTTCTTTGTTGTAATAAACGGGCATTGCTTGATCATATTGGTCATGTGCATGCTCAGCTCTCCCACATAGAATCACTTTGATGAGACTTCTATGTTGTCATAACTTTTGATTTAATCTTTAGAATCAACATCTTCAGAAAATTTTCCTATAAAGAAGACAAGCATTTAAAATATCTCATCGGGACTAATGTCATGCTGAATAATTACATTATATTTCTGTGCAACTATATCAGTCTTTTCTTTGGTAAACTTTTTTCCAGGTTCACACAAATATTCACATCTCAAAGACTAACCTGACTTTCTAAAGTTCTCTAGGGAATTTATTATTTTACTGTCTTTGCTTTAAAATTACTTAGGTGCATCTTTGTCCACATTTATAATTTAGCATTTATTAAGGAGAAGCAAAGCACCTTTTAACATTCTTAATGACTGATGATTTTAATATATGAGAAGACCTAAGCCCAGTAAAAGCTGAGATAATTGCTCAAAAAAGTTCAAATGAGGGAATGAAGAGCAAAAGTTAACTTTAATTATTAAGTGTTTCACATACAACTAATTAACCGTCATAAATGTCAGAGACATAGTCAATGAGCACCACAGTCTGTGACAGAGTAAGTTTAACATTGTGATCCCATACTGTGACCCACAAAAACTGCAAACTTTAACAGACACAGAAACAACAATAACCAAAAAAAAGCTTTTCAGCAAGGATGAGAAAATATGACCTTGCTCACAATACATTACTCATTGATATTTGTTGCATTTGAGTTGTGAAAACATATGCATCATTGATTTACCATGTTGTTTAATAAAATTTGCTCACATGCAGTAAAATAGTTTAAGTGTATTTGAGTTTTAATTTATGTTTTTTGATAGGCCTTATCTCACTGTTTTGGATGCAAAAAGCATAAGTTTTAAGGTGACTAAAGTAACTCAAAAGTGTAGTCACTAATCCTTTCTTTTATATTAAATCAGCTGTAGACTCTAAAATCCCACAAAAATTAATTGTACCAAGCACAGATGAGCAGAAGGATGAAGCAGGAGAAAGTGAAAGGCTGTGTAGCTCTCAGTGTTGCTGCACAGCTGGATCCTGTGCTAGTTCAACATTAAGGGCCTACGTATGGCCCCATTTTCCATTCCAATAAATAAGACAATACATATTTTACTTGATTGTCTAGGAGTTCTTGGAGGATTTATCTGAACATATACATATATGTGTATTTGCATGTTCACATCTAACTATCTGGATTTCATTCACAGTGAGAGATGAGAGAAAATTTTAGGACACGATTTATTCCTATTTAAGTCATGAGTCACACTCTTAGGATTACTATTTCTCTGTATTGACTATATACATCCATGCCTATGTAACTAATACCTCTCCATATTTTAGACTTATGTAGTCAGAATCTAATTTGTCTGTTTGCTTAGGTATATCTTTTTCCCTTGCAATGAGCACCGAATGCGAGTGTGACAGAAAAGGCCAAGATAGAATCCTAGAAAACTTTTGACAAACTTCCACAAATATTTCTGGGTGTTTTTGGTTTTGTTTTTGTTCTTGTTCTGTCTTAGTGTATTCTTTGTTTTTGTTTTATTTTGAAATCTATAGGGAACTCTCATTTAAGTAAAAACTTATGTGAAACTAATTTCTCATAAGTTTCGCTCAAATGATCTTGAAATTAGAAAGTCATTATTTAGAGACTGAGGCCAACTGAAATCAGTCAGTGCCTTTCAATTGATTTAAAAAATGTTATCCTGCAATTCTATTACCAAATTATCTGGGATATAACAAGCTTCCCAATGGAATCTAAGCTTTCCCTGAAGTGAAAGGAACAGGTAATGCTGTTTTGAGGCTTTCTTTCTAGTATATATTTTTCTGTATGTTTTGCTTGGCTTTACAAAGTCATAGCAGTATCGCTGTATATAATAAATACACCTTACTAAAAAGAAAATAAAATCACCATTGAAAATCACTAATCTTTAAAAGGAACTTTACAAATTTCCGTGACCAATTCATGACTTGTAGTATAACAGAGGTTGTGTAGTCAAGTAAACACATTCTTAGCAATTTCTGATAACAGTCAAAGTGGTTCTCAATTACTTTTAAGTAGAGCAGATCTGAGGACAAACAAAACAATTCCTAAAGTGCCCAGGCAATAGAGCTTACAGGGGGAGGACACAGACACAATTCAGATAATACCGCAAGCCAAGCACTTTTCAGAAAAGAGAATTTTCTTACCCTTATTCCTAGTATCTGTTCTGCATAAAAAGCAGTTCCATTTATTTTCTGCATTTCAGTTTTCTCTAAATTTTTAAAGGTCATAAAATTATAGATTTAGTCTGGATTGTGTGTGATAAATGTAGTGTAGCTGCCTGAGGAGTAGCCTGAGCTCAAAAACTTGAAAGTATACTCTACTGTTTGTCTTTCACATTCCAGTCATGGTTCCCCAGATTTCAACACAATATAGCAATCAGACAGTTCCTACAGGGTAGAAATATGTCCTTATGAGATAAATCTTTTATTTTAGGGGTTTATAGTATGCATATTCTTTACTAATAGCTTCACACTCAAAATGCACTTTATTAAAACACATTAAAACCATGTTTTGTATTCCAATACATATAGTTTATCATATATTCTTATATTCATGTATGTATATATTCTTTTTATTCTTCATATATTATTTCTATATTTATTTATATCCTTATAATACAGGAGTCATACTGTTTGAAGCATTTTTAATGTCCAAGACTAACTTTCCCTTCCCTGTTTTCTTATACTCATTGTTTACGTTATACATTGTGCTCCTAAAAGGGGTTTACACCATGTAAACTGAAGAAGTAAGAGCTCAAGAAGCTCTGTATCAGTTTAAGCAGCTTAAGTTAAATGTGATTTTCCTGTTGGAAATATATGTGAGATATTAATGGATAACCAGGTTTTGCAGATGAGAATATTATTGTAAAGAAAAACTTGAATTACATTTCTGCTCAGCATTCTGCACACCATTCAGCAAACCCACCAGAATCTGATTTAATTTTCTATGGCAATGGAATCTATTCCCTACAATGCCATTTTTTCAGTTGCTTAAACACGGGTCTCCCTGTGGAACCAATACTTGTAAGTTATCCCTGTAGCACCAGATGCAACTGACCAACTGTAGTGCTAGGGCCTGAATAATAGGCCCTGAAACAAAGTTGACTTTTAGATAAACCTCACAACAAAATGTTATCTGTTATCACTATATGCTAATTAGTAAAATATATATTGCCATTAGCATTTATTATTAGTATCTGATCATTAACGAAATATGTATACTTATTAGAAAAAGATGTAGCTTAGACAAAATATAGTCAGTAGGTAGTGAGGATGAAATGTCGTGAGAATGTATCCAACTTTCCTTGTATGGCCTTGTTCAAGGCTGAGAAACCAGGTGTCTGGTCTTGTTGGAAACTTTGTGGGAACAGAACCAAGTAGATAAAGATAATCCTTTGGTTCTGTTTAGCCTTGTTCAAGGCTGATGTGAGAGACTGAAATGCCATATGACTGTCTCAAAACTTGGTTGTGTCTGTGCAAACCTCCAAGAGAAGCTGCTGCAGCCTGTGGATTGGTCTGGGGGCTGCTGCCCAGAGCAGCGGGAGTGTATTGAAGGATGCGCCCTCCCACTTCTTTGTGGTTGCATTATCCGGACTCTTTAGAAAAGCCTCAAAGGGGCAGAGGTGTGCTGAGCTGGCCCCATCCTGTAGCCATTTGTGGCTCTATGTGTAGGCCAGACCCCTCGCATGCATTGCTAATGAACTGACAGAGGCATATCTTCCTGTCCTGAAACTGGATGCAACAAAACCTGTGGGACCAGAGAAAAAAAACCCTAAAGGTAGGCAGATCTGCTAATCAGCGGGTATGATGAACTTAAAAAGGCAGCAGAAAATTTTGCTCAGTGTGTATCCGCCATTGAAGCCAGATCCGTGTGCACCTACCACTGAAGAACTGAAGACTGAGGACCAATGGGACATTGCTGGATCCATGGTGGTCACTGTTCTTGCAGCCTTGTTTGTGTCTTAATCTCACTCTTGGGATCATATAGAAACCTCCCCAACATTGGATTGGGACAGCTGAGATCCCAAGAGTTTGATCTTATTAGAAACTCCCTTGGTTCTCCCCAGCAAGTCCCAGACAGGCTATAGGTGGAATCTAACAGGAGGATGAAAACAGATGTTTCTGTTCAAAAAAAAGGTACAAATCATTTTGACTTGCTGATTTTTGACATATAAGGCTGGAGCCTCTTGCTGCAACTTTGCAGGCCTCACCTACAGATGGATGCATCACACAGGACTTCCCACTTGCAGGGACAGGGTCTCCAAATCCTCGATGAAACTGGGGCTCCCCAGCGACTGCAGATCTGGAAATTTGTAACATATGTAAGTGGTGATGTATCTTTCTCAATCACTATTCTCCCCATCATGTAGTAATGATTAGTGCATTACCTTGCTGTCCTAGTTTTGGCCAGGATAGAGTTAACTTTCCTTGGGCTGTGAGGGAGCGCAGCAAGAGGGCCAGGCCTGGACCCATCATGAGAATATTCCATATCATGTGACATCATGCTCGGTATATAGGCAGGCAAGCGCTCTCTCGTGCCCTGTTTTCAGTTTCGGTTTCCAGGTCCGTGGCAGGATTCCTGGTGCGGTTGGGATCTCTGCTGGGGGGGTGGGCTGCATATTGTTTGCCAGTTGGTAAGTCACTTCTGCATTTTACTTGTTTTGGACTTACTATTGTTACTGTTGTTTTGTTAGTATTACTAGATTAGGTTTTTTATTCAACCCATGAATTTATTCTTTTGCCCCTCCTCTATTTCACTGGGGGGGGAAGAGGGAAGTAAGAGACTGGACACATGATGATTGGCTACCGGCTGAGTTCAAACCCCAACAGTCTTTGGCTTCCAATGTGTGGCCTGAGATTTGAGATAATGACAGAAAAAGTAATAATATTGAATGCTCGGGTCCTTAAGATTTTATCACCTCTTTTGCAATATGTATTTCCTATGCTGTTGCTCACAGTCCATGAGAATAGGGTTAAGATTTTGGTTTTGCTGTACTATATGATGTTGATCTATGATAGAGTGCAGTCATCGTTCCTGGGGCTATTTACAATTTAGTTTGAGAAATTCAGGAATTTCAAATATCTTTGGAATGGTGACATTAACATGGTCATCTTACTGCTAGGAGCTAGTGTGTTCCTGCATTTAGTTCAGATTTTGTTCAGTATTAAGCAACTACTGCAGAGTATCACCTGGAAATCTGCCCCAAGGTTGGAGAATTGTGAGTGTCTGGGAGTGTGGAGTAACATGGGCAACTACCCGGAACAGCGGGCACCTCTGGTGTATTGGAACTTCACTCCTGCACAGGTGTATAATCCTGAACTAGTAAACTATTTGGAAAACATGTGTCACCTGGGTAAATCCAGACAGGCACAGCTCACTGCAGCATGCTGGGGTGCAGCACCCGCCTACTGAATGCTATTAAACACTGTTCAGCACCCTCAAGAGGAAGAGAAGGGCTCTAAAGCTTGTACCAAAGTAACAGAAACTGCAGCCACTACAAGCCTGAGGATAGGTGCTGCAGCTGAACTAGAGGACCAACCCACAGCAGAGTCAGTTGCCCTCATACATAAGAACTACACAAGAAAATCCCCTCACAGCGTACAAGGTGACGATGAACCAGGCCCATCACAAGAACAGGAGGAGGAGGCACAGCCAGTGATAGTCACGTGATCCTTATCCCTGAGTGAGTTGTGAAATATGCAAAAAGATTTCAGCGGCCATCCAGGTGAGCAACTCCTTACCTGGCTGCTCAAATGCTGGGACAGTGAGGCCAGTAGCGTGGCACTAGACAGTAGGGAGGCCAGGCAGCTGGGATCCCTGTCTAGGGAAGGGGGCATCAACAAAGCCATTGGAAAGGAGACACAAAATCTCAGTCTATGGAGGCGATTCCCGTCAAGTGTGAGGGAGAGGTATCCCTTCAAGGAAGATTTTGTATGTCATCCAAGTAAGTGGACCACTATGGAGAAAGGTATTCAATACTTGAGGGAGCTCGCCATGCGGGAGACAGTTTATTATGACCCAGATAATGCACAGCTGCCCACAGATCCAGATGAAGTCCAATGCACCCAGCCCACTTGGTGGAAGTTTGTATGGAGCACACCATCATCGTATGCCAATGCATTAGCAGTAACGGACTGGAGAGAAGATGAGGGACCAACAGTGGATGAATTGGTTCACCATCTACAACAATATGAAGAAAGTCTCTCTTCCCCCCTAAGTGTGGCTGTGGAGAAATTATTTCAAGAATTCAACCAGTTTAAAGAAGACATGTCCTACTCCCCACCTGCATGGACAAGAGTCTCGGCTATTAGGAGCAGTCATTTCTCTACTCAAGAAAACCAGTATACACCACAGGGGAAGCTGTGGCATTACCTGCGTGACTATGGAGAAGAAATGAAGAAATGGGATTGAAAACCTACCTACCTCCTAAAAGACAGTATATGTCAGTTGGAAGAAAGAACAAGTACAAATCAGGGTTCTTTCAGGAGAAATGCTGCTCCGATTTCCAGTAATCAATTGCCGAAACAGGGCAGAAAGATTGACTTTGCTCATGATCCTATGAGAAGAACTTCTGATTCATATTCACAAGAAGTGAGTGATCAAGATGAGGCTGAAACCTGTGCACACCACACTAACCCATTTGTCATTACCAGGTATTATAACCAACATTAATGGACAATCAAGTTTATTGGCTGGTGTGGATTAGATGGCCTGGCACATCTGACCCCCAGCAGCATAAGGCTCTAGTGGACACTGGTGCGCAATGCACCCTAATGCCATCAAATTTTAAAGGGGCAGAATCCCTTTGTATTTCAGGAGTGACAGGAGGGTCTCAACAGCTGACTGTATTGGAGACCAAAGTGAGCCTAAGAGGAAAAGAGTGGGAAAAACAACCTATTGTGACTGGCCCAGAAGCTCCATGTATTCTTGGCATAGATTATCTCAGAAGAGGGTATTTTAAGGACCAGAAAGGGTATCAGTGAGCTTTTGGTATAGCTGTCTTGGAAACAGAAGAAATTAAACAGCTGTCTGTGTTACCTGGTCTATCAGAAGATCCTTCTGTTGTGGGATTGCTGAGGGTCGAAGAACAACGGGTTCCAGCTGCCACTACGATCATGCAGTGACGGCAATACTGCACCAATCGAGATGCTGTAATCCCTATCCATAAACTGATTTGTCAGCTAGAGAGGCAAGGAGTCATCAGAAAGACACACTCTTCCTTTAACAGTCCCATATGGCCAGTGAGAAAGTCTAGTGAAGAGTGGAGATTGACAGTGGACTATCGTGGCCTGAATGAAGTCAAACACCACTGAGTGTTGCTGTGCCAGACATGCTAGAACTTCAGTAAGAACTAGAGTTGAAGATGACCAATGCTAAAACTGATATTGCCAATGCATTTTTCTCCATCCCTCTGGCACCAGAATGCAGGCCACAGTTTGCTTTTACCTGGAGGGGTGTCCAATACACATGGAATCGGCTGCCCCAGGGGTGGAAACACAGCCCCACCATTTGCCATGGACTGATCCAGACTGCACTGGAACAAGGTCAAGCCCCAGAACATTTACAATACATTGATGACATCATTATATGGGGTAATTCAGCAGAAGTTTTTGAGAAAGGGGAGAGAATAATCTAAATCCTTCTGAGAGCCAGGTTTGCCATAAAGCGTGGTAAGATCAAGGGAACTGCACAAGAGATTCAGTTTTCTGTAGTAAACTGGCAAGATGGATGTCGTCAGATTCCAATGGAGGTGATTAATAAAAAAACAGCTATGTCCCCACCCACTAACAGAAAGGAAACGCAAGCTTTCTTGGGTGTTGTGGGTTTCTGGAGACTGCACATTCCAAATCACAGTCAGATTGTCAGCCCTCTCTATCAAGTGGCTCGGAAAAAGAATGATTTTGTATGGGGCCCAGAGCAGGGACAGGCTTTTGAGCAAATGAAGCAGGAAATAGCTCATGCAGTAGCCCTCGGGCCAGTTCAGACAGGGCAAGATGTTAAAAATGTGCTCTACACTGCAGCTGGGAAGAATGGCCCTACCTGGAGTCTCTGGCAGAGAGCACCAGGGGAGACTTGGGGTCAGCCTCTGGGGTTTTGGAGTTGGGGATACAGAGAATCAGAAGACCTCTACACTCCAACTGAAAAGGAGATACCGGCAGCATATGGAGGGGTCTGAGCTGCTTCCAAGGTGATGGGGACTGAAGCACAGCTCCTCCTGGCTGCCTGATTGCCAGTGCTGGGCTGGGTGTTCAAAGGGAGTGTCCCCTCTACACACCATACCAGAGGCACATGCAAGTGCTCTCTCATTGCCTTGTTTTCAGTTTTGGTTTCCAGGTCCTAGGCAGGATTTCTGGTAGGGTTAGTATCGCTGCTGGAGGTGTGGGCTGCATACTGGTTGCCGGGTGTTAAGAAACTGCTGCTTTTTACTTGTTTTGGACTTACTATTTTTGCTGTTGCTTTATTAGTATTAGTGATTTTTTAAAATTTATTCAACCTAATAGTTACTTTTTTTTTTTTGTCCCTCCTCTATTTCACCAGGGAGGGGGTCGGTGAAGTAGGCAACTGGCCACATGGTGATTGGCTACAAGCTGAGTTCAAACCTTGACACTTGCTTATTCTCATTTTCTATAATTAACACTATGTAGTAATAATTAAGTGTACTATTCTGTATTTTCCTTATTATTTTCTGTATTACTTGGTTATATCCTTTAAGTATTAACAGAAAAATAAGCCTACTCTTTTCACTCTGGTGTCTGAGTTTAACTGGCATCCTTGGTCATCAAAACACCAATGAGAAGTAGTGGATGTTCATTTAAAGATTATATATTTGGACTGAACCTGAAATCACTAAGCTATTCCAAGTAGCTGTTTTGAAACTGAAAATATGTATGTCAAATGGTCAAAGAAAATCATGCAGTTCAGAGAGACTGAAAAGACAAAAAATCAATGTCCCTCCTAATCTTGGAAGAAGAAAAACAATGTACGTACCTGAATAATGTATTTCCCCCTATACTTAAAATTTCTTCATGTTTTATGGTAATGTCCTACACAAGGGTATATAACACCTACAGCCACCATGGATTTGTCAACAACAGACTGCATCAAAACAACCTAATATCCTCCCATGGCACAGGAACAGGCCTTGTGGCAAGAGATGAAAAAGATGTCATATTTGACTCTGGTGGGGTTTTTGATGCTGTCTCATATGACATTCTCTTAATCAAGTTCAGAAAACATGGTCTGGAGGAAGCTGTTATAACAGGTGTAAAAATGGTACCACTGTTTCACTAGCACAAAGGATGACTCAACTAAGAACCTGTGTCTTCAGCTACAGAATATGTCAAGGTTGATGTGATAATGTGGGAAATAGCGTATTTATTATATTTTCAGATGATAATAAGCTAGAAGAGATTGCCAGAGGCTAGAAGGATAAGAATTCAAAGAGTCTTAATGAACTAGGAAAAAGGTTTGAAAAATAGGATGTAGTTTAAAGGATATATCAAAGACTAAGTGCAGGAAAGAGTTGAGTATCAGTTGAAACAATATATATTGATTAGGTAATATAAGTGGGTAATAGGTCTGCATATGAGAATCTGACGACAATATGTAAAGTATCAGTTAATAATGTTTATCTACTGAAAAAAAAAAAAAAAAGAATGGTAAATAGCCTACCTATCCTATCCTATCCTATCCTATCCTATCCATTTCAGCTGAGTAAAGTGACAACTGCATTTGGCAGGCAAATTGAGATTCTATAAGGATAACCTAAAAGATTGTTAAAAATTTCACTTACATTTTGTCCTTGCACCTGCATGCTATATGATGTAATATGGATAGGACAAAAAAAAGTGATAAGGTTGTATATTATAAAAAAATAATGGGTAAAACCTTCACCTATTTATTTTTAAATTATCTAACATCCATTTTTTAAAGATATTAACTTAAAAAAAATAAGATAAACTGTATGTGTTAGTTACACTTCTTTCAACAGTCTTCAAGAACTTGAAATCTTTGGATTTCAATATGGATAATAGGAAACTGAAAGTGGATAGGTTTAGATTCCATATAAATAAGAAATACAGTGAGGATATTAAGACACTGGAACAAGTTGCCCAGAGAAGGTGTGGATGCTCCATCCCTGAAAATTTTCAAGGTCAGGTTGGTTGGGGCTTTGAGCAACCTGATCTAGTGAAAGGTGTTCCTACCTATGGTTGGGGGTTAGACTAGCTGATATTTGAAGGTCCCTTCACACTGAAACCATTCAATGATTCTGTATTTCTATGATTCTGTGAATATATATCAAATGTTTAGGACCTTACTCAATGATTTTCTATACATTACCGATCCAGTAATTACTCCCTAGAAGCTATTGCCTTCAAGAGTTTCATGTTGCTGGACAGAGATCTAAGTTCTTTCTCTGGTAAAGAAACAACTCTAGCCTTCCAGACAGGAATTTCAGAAACAATGAACAAGGCAATTTTGAAAACTGAATTTCAGGAAAACAATTATATTTTATTATTCTCTACGATTTGGTCTCTCCAGGAATTGAAAAATTGCCTCACTTGTTCTGTATTCTCCAAAATAACTACACTGTTGAACAGTTTAGCATTGTATCTCAGAGTCATGATTAGAATTCCCAAGGATCATTTAATCCTTGAGATTAAAAAGCAAGAAAGAATTGTTCTTATGCTGCTGCTTTCAGAAGCTCAAACTCCTAATTTCCTTTATGTTTCATTGCCACCACTATAGTGGAATATAGGTACATTTAGAAACCACTGTAGTGTTAAACAGTTATTTTGGAGAGCTGGTGATCAAAATCTAACTTTTTGCCTTGTTAGTCTAATGATATAAAGGATGTAAAAGTGTCACTTGCTGTTTTTTTCATGGCTATGACTAGCCTAAGTTAAAATTACCTAGTTTAATAATTTATCACAAAGTGTTAGTTGATTTAGTAAAACTAAAATTAGGACAAATTCAACAGAAAGAAGAGAAAAGAGAAAATATCAATTAACACTGGAAGTTTTCCCTTCTTCTCAATTCATTTTGTGTAAGCAGGTGTCATGATTTAACCCCAGACAGCAACTAAGTATCATGAAACTGTTCACTTACTCCTCACCCCTCCAAGTGGGATGAGAAGGAGTATTAAAAAAACCTCACGAGTTCATGAGTTGAGATAAAATGGTTTAATAACTCAAAAAAGAATAATAACAATAATGATAACAATATTATTAATAACATAGCAATTGGAATGAAAAGGAATATAATAAAAGAGAGAGAAATAAAACCTAAGAAAAGACAGGTGATGCACAATGCAATTGCTCACCACCTGCCACCCAATGCCCAAGCAGCAATCCCCCCCAGCCAACTACCCCCAGTTTATATACTGAAAACGACCCCCTATGATATGAGTATTCCTTTGGCTAGTTTGAATCAGCTGTCCTGGCCATGGTCCCTCCCAGTTTCTTGTGCACCTCCTCACTGGCAGAACATGGGAAACTGAAAAAAAACCTTAACTTTAGATAAGCACTACTTAGCAACAACTAAAACATCAATATATTAACAACATTATTCTCACACTAAATCCAAAACACAGCACTGTACCAGCTACTAGGAAGAAAATTAACTCCATGCCAGGTGAAACCAGGACAGCAGGGTTGAAGTATTTTGTAAGTTAATAATTTTTAATGCTGGATCTTCACACATATCAGGGTGGGGAGGGGGGGGAATATCAGCTTTTCTAATTTATCTTTGATTCACCTCAAAGACCAGCTGCTGTTGAAAATCTTATTATGTGAAGCTGTTATTTGCCTGTCTGGACTCAGAAATCCTTTCCTGTAACCAGACACATACCACAGATCGACTGAGTTTAAATAAAATAGTAGAAGAATGGATCAGCATAGCAGCCGCTTCCAAACCTTAAGTGCTCTTGATCTGAATCATTCTTTCATGAAAGCTTATTTCCCCTCTCTGTTTCCTGGGGTATCATATCACTAATTTACATATCTTTTCTTGTCCTGACATTCACTGTTCTCATATCTCCATTTAGCTGATCAGTTCTTGGCAGCTATCTTATGATGTTCATGATCCCAGGGATATCATCAACACTAAAACCAGAATTCAATCAAGCAGCAAATTTACAGTTTGGATCAGGCTAAGCAGATTAGGTGTCTGCTCTATAATAAGGATGTGAAGGGTTGCCATAGACAAACACCACCAAATGCAGTTCCTGCCAATGAATTTTCATTCAGATTCGGTGGTTCTCAAACAGTAAAAGCTGACTAAACAACATGTCTCTATTTATATTCTGTAATGGGAATTTTAGGAAAGAATCCAAAGTGTGTTATATAGGCTAAAATACATTTTGCCTTTGTCTTCATAATCTAGGGTCAAACTGTGCAATGTAATCAGAGTGCAGTAGAAGTTTAAAAGCAAATTCAGGAAAGATGATTGAATCTTTTCTGACAAGGTTTGATACACTCTGGCATCATTACAATCAGAGCATACAGAACATGGATTTGTAGTAAAGGTGTGGTAGTATGATGGGGACAAGGACAGAAGGAAAGTTTGTGACATTAGTAAAGGATTCAATGCTGTAAGCAAAGTTAGTGGAGGGGCTTGCATGACAGGAAAAGAAGTTTCATGAGGCAGATCATTCCATGGCCATCTTAGAATAATTTCCTGTCTGTGAAGCTATGCCTGCTGCTCACTCACTTCAAAGTGAGGCCAATGGTTTTGAACTGGTGTTAGTTGTTACAAAAGGATGATGTGGTGTTGCACAGAAACACATGGATAGAGTGTTTGCTATAACACCAATGTATTGCATCTTTTACAAAGGGTGACACTCATGTAGTGAATCAAATCTCTGAAACAGGGTGGTCATTCACTGGTTGATGATGACAGTCTCCATTACAAGTGTCAACACAAAGGAGTCTCTGGCGAGACTCCCTGAAGTGCGGCTCTTGCGAATTCTTATAACCAGTTGGCCCACACCAACTATGACTACTCTGATTTATGCATGATCCGTTTCTCTTGACTAGCTTAAACTACACGCAAACCATATCCCAACTACTCTATAGCCTAACATACCTTAAAAACTGCAACAAATTGTCCTATGTTAATTTCTATATACATATGTTTAATATATGCATGATTTAGTCAATTATGCAGCAGAAACAACCTTCAGGAATCCCTGGGACAGACAGATTCTTCTTCCAGGACATTTAAGCATACAAAGAACACCTATCAATGAGTCTATACAGAGTAGGGACTACCTGGGGATAATCTCCAGGGTTGACTGAAATACCCACCATAAGTACTCCTCAAGCACTTTTCTGTGAAGACGTTTTAGGACTTCAGCTAATCACTTTTCTCAAGCCACTTTATCGTCTCAGAGAAGTTTCTAGATCACCCAGTGTGGTGGTTTGACTTTGGCTAAATGCCAGGTACCCACCAAGTCGCTCTGTCACTTCCCCACACCCTGCTTTTTTTTCCCTCAGCAGGGTAAAAAGGGGGAAAGAAAATAAGATAGGAAAAAACCAACCCTTGTGGGTGAAACAAAAGAAACTTTAATGTAAGCAAAGCAAAGCAATGTCTGTGCACAGAAGCAAAAAGAAAACATATTTATTCTCTACTTCCCATGAAGAGGCGATGTCGGCCCTTCTCAGGAAGCAGGGCTCCCATACGCATAGTGGTTGCGTCAGAAGACCAAGGGTGACACCACCCCCTTCCTCCTTTCTCCCAGCTTTATACTGAGCAGATGTCCTATGGTCTGGAATATCCCTTTGGTCAGTTGGGGTCAGCTGTCCTGGCCGTGTCCCCGCCCAAGATCTTGCCCACCCCGTCCCACTGGTGCAGAAAATGTCAGAAAGAGCCTTGGTGCTGTGTGAGCACTGCTCAGCAGTAGCCACAACATCAGAGTGCTATCAACACCCTGCCAGTTCCTGACATAAAACACAGCACCGTGAGGGCTGCTATAGGGGAAAATCAATTCCGGCTCAGTCAGTCCCAGTACACCCCAGGAAATGCATGCAAGGACAACCAGCTACCCCATGACTGCAACCATATAGAAAATGTGAATTCTGTGCTGATACTAAAAATATAACTTAAATCCATAGACCTTTTATAGAAAAGGACATGAGAAAGGAGAGAACAGGTGGTCAGAAGGAGAGCATCTCTTGTCTTTGCCCATAGCCTGCCCCATGCAGTTTCTTTTGCACATTGTCCCCTACTATGGCTCTACTCCCTTAATCAGTCATTGTCCTCTGTACTACATCGCTTTACTTGAGCAATACTGTAACCCAGCTGAACTCACCCCACAGTCCCATCTAAAACTCTGTGTCACTCACACACAATCTAATATTGCCCAAATGACTAGGAGGACATAACTGTTGTGTTGCTCCACTGTAGGCCAGGCTGACACTGATGCCTAAACTATTTTTTTTAAAGTCAATAGAACATAAAAATATTTTTTGTGTTGTACAAACATTTCTCCAGCTGGCTGTCAAAAGATTTTTCAAGACTGCAGAGTCACTGTTTTCTTTAACCTCTGCCATACTGTTATTATTTGAAAGTTCAAAGGCTGAAAAAATAATCCAATTGGTTACATTCTTCCATCAGTAAGGACAGCTAGTGAGGACTTGTCTAAAAGTATGATAGTTTTCCTGAAGATAACTGATCGCAACATTAGATGAAAATTAATTAACTCAATACATTCCCTACAGCTAGTGTGAAAAATCTCCAAATTTTGGTCCCATTTCACATATGTGTAGTTTACCCTAGAATACTTCTATCGGCACAGCTCAAACTCTTGCAAACCTCCAAAGCTGGCTTTCAAACTGCTTCAAGGGATCTCACTTCAAATTATCCAACCTAAATTAACTGATCTTGGAAGTAGAAGACAGGTTCTTGTTAAGTAAGAAAAGGTAGAGATATTGGTATGATATGGCTTAAGTTATCACATGTCACATGAACATCTGATCTTCTCATCTAGATGTCCTTTTAATTACTAGAGAGAAATGGGTTATTTACAGAGTTCACAGGTTTGGGTTTAGGCATATGCCTTAATTCAGAAGTTTCATTTTATTTCCTTGGCTATAAAACCAAGATACAAATTAGCTGAGCTAAACATATGAGATACAGATTTCTAAAGGTGACTCAAATGAACCCACCTTTGGTGGTGAGAATATATGTAGACTGAAACAGACTGTTTACCATCAGAACTCAATTCATTCAAAATCTCCTTTAATAAACTGGTTAAACTAGTAGTAATGTCTCATGTACCTTTGTTGCATATGTTAAGGTGGTTATTCCTGTATTTTTGTTTGGAAACACTAAAACTAAAAAGCTAAAATGCTGTTATTGAGCAGCTCTTAAAAAAAAAAACCCACAAAAACAACAAACAAACAAACAAAAACCCCCAAGCACCAAAAAAAACCCTAGAAAAACTCATCTTTCAAAAACTAATTGCATTTTGAAACACTTTTGATACCTAAAGGATCTGCTTTTATTAACTTTATAATATAATATGCTTTAAAATATTATTGTTCCCTCTAAAAAATATCTTTCAATTAGGATTATGTTATTTCATTTTGTGATTTACAGTACCCCCCCCCCAACAAAAACTAACAGATACTATCTTTCCATCCTATGTACTTAGAATAATTTTTCCAAAGTATGATAAACTAATTTTCTATGGAACAAATAAAAGGCTATATTTCAGTGAGAAATATTCCTCGGCGAAATTTAATTGTGCAGCTCTGGACCATTTTGCCCCGAGTATTATTTAAAATAAAAGGGGAGGAAATAATTATATAATAGGAAAATAATATTATTTTCTTCTTCATCACCCTACTAAATGAATCAACTTACTATAAAAATCTGCCATCTACTGTTCTGACAAAAAAAAGGTAACACAAAATTTGAATCCCACAAAGTAAAAAATTTGAAAATCAGATTAAAAAAAAGAGGGCAATAGGACCAATCCATCAGGAAACTCGGTACATACTTCATAAGAAAGGAAAATTCTTCTGTTATACATAAAAGTTGCCCATAAATGTGGGCTACCTCAGGCATGGTACTGAAAAAGTAGGTCAGATTTTTAGCTTCTTGAAACCTTTTCACCAGTGATGCCAGTGTAAACAGCATCAAATTGTCCAGCCTTTTGTGCTTATTCTTGTGCCTGCTTAGGTGTTTGTATAGTTTCAGAAAAAACTATCTGGAAAATGAGTTGGGTAAAAATGCACAGGTAGATTGACGCAATATTTTTTAGTCATAAGCATTTCTTCATCTTCCTCTCTGACCCTTTTCTCTGAACCAGGTTAGGGCTGCATAAACCCTTCCGCAGAAATAGCATAAACCAGAAGAGAAGATCAGAGAATAAGAAGCCAGAGTGTTTGGGAGTGTTGTGGTTGAGAAAGGTGTAGTTGTGTAGGTGACTGCTGCTGTTCAGTGTACATCTGGGGCCTTGGATGCTTCAGTCTCCTACTTAGAAGTATTTAGTTACCAATACAGAGATCCACAACAATCACAATGTTGAGCACTAGGTCAGAAAATCAGCCATGAGAAAATTCAAAAGAGGATTCTGACTGAGAATCTTTTATTCTATATATTTACTTATCTCTCTGGACTTATCTCTTTAGAACTATCACAAGATACCTCTTTGCTAAAGTGGGACAGGACCTGGAATAAGTGTATGCAGATCTTTTAGGTTTTTGTGTTCTTCTTTCCCTCCTTTGACATCTAAAACAATTGGGGATGGAGATGCTGATACTGCCTCTTGAATGGCAGTCTACTGGCAGAAAACTTTTGGAGAAAGAAGAAAGCAAAGTTCATTCTTCTCCTTATATTGAGGAATACTAACACATTTCTGTCTTCTGGAGGAGTCCCCTAGTGAACAGATTTCAAACCACAAAAAGAAGATTCAGCGCTGGACCATTTAGAAAAAAAACAACAAACAAACAAACAAAAAAACCCTACAAAAAAAAACCAGAAGAAATGTAGCCAAAAAATAAAGAAAAAGACAATTCCAACCAAGAAAACACCACCACTTTCAAACTAAAAATCGTCATCAACCACAAAACCCACAGATTTCAATCTCTGTTTTCCAGCTAGATAGAACAGCCTACCCTGGTAAGAGCAGCTAAGCTATGACGGGAATTGGAGTTTGAGTTTCTGGGGCTAAATAACTGGAAGTGCTACTGTTGCACCATTTTGAGAGGTTTTGGTTTACTATTCCAAAGGTACTAACTTGCCCTCGAGCTTACAACTCCAAGTCATGTGCTTGATTCCATTTCAGAAAACATTTAGGGACCAGATTTCTCTATTGGACCCAGCCCAAAGGGCAGCAGACTTTGAAATACTGGTTTCTTTTTATCTCTCTTTTCAATTTCTTTAAGAGAACATTTGATAAAAAAGAATAGAATATATAAGAGTTGGTAAGAAAAACAAAGAGCAACAACAATGGTTTAAAAATAAAGGGTGACCAACTCTCTTTTATTTTTGTTCTTATTATGGATATTTACTTTATGGTAACCTGTGTGAAAATAATTCCCTAATGCACTGAAATCTATAACTATGATCTCAGGTGTTGTTATTGAATCATTTACTTACTGTGATAACTCGAAACAAAACTGTCTTCATTCATACTCAAAGGATGATTCTTAGACAATTATTTTTGCCCACTACATAATCTGTACAGTAATAATAATAATAAAAAAAAACCTTGTAAAATTTTTCTCTGCTAGTCCTAATTCTAATAAAATCATGTAAAGACTCAAAAAAAAAAAAAAAAAAGTCCCTAGATCAAGTTGTTACAGATCTTACTGGCTTCTCTGTCATGTGTAGGAGTAGAATGCAGCTAATATGAATATGACCATAGATTATGGCCATTAGGAAAACTGTCTGCTCAACACTTCCATAAGTATTTATTTTTGGAAAATTCATATTTGAACTACTTGGCCAGAATCTTGTAATTTTCCGTGTTGCCCTAAATTATGCTAAAGAGTATTTTAAAACACTAGGAAAGAAGAAAAAGACCCAAATCTCAGTGTTTGATAGAAGAAAGTTTGTTCATTTTTCTTTAAAAATGTAAAACAATAAACTTCATCTCCATAATATTGCATTATGTGTTTCAAAATTTTTGTCATCACACACATAAAATAGGAAATACTCAGCAAAGAAAAATAAGTATCAGAGTACATGGTTTTCACATTATAGTAGTGAATTTGAACAAATGTCTATCCATAATATTTAATAAAAGACACATAAACTTGTTGCTTAAATATTGTTTTCTGGATTTGATAAAACAGATTTCTGTTCTGTTGTCAGATAGAAATATTCCATTGAAGTTTACCATAGTGGCATATTAGATGATATATTTACCATTGAATTTTATTGGACCATCAAGAATATAATTTTTCTCACACAAAAAAGGTCATATCTATTGACACAGTTTGCGGTACAAATGATAAAGATTACAGTGAAAAAAATATTTTTTCAAATGAGCTGTTAGACTTAGGAGAAAGTAGAATTTTGTCTGACCACCTTCAAGAAAAGAAATTCTTCTGAATTGTTTCTAAAAATTTAACTCCTACTATTCACAATAGTCTCCTCTGATTCTGCCTTCTCAGTCCATCTTAGCTTTTCTTTCAGCTTTTCTTCAGTGTATCATTCAGAATTTTATGCTACATTTCTGACAGAAAACAATAGTATTAAGAAATTTAAAGTGATTCTGCTTCTTGGAAATATTTAACCAATGATAATAATCTTTCTTAAATATACATTTTCCAAACTATTGCATTAAATAAAATAATTAATGGGAGTCTTGGGTAACTCATTTGAAATATAGAGGGCAGACTAGAAGAAAAGAGTAGTTTGATACAAAATACCATCAAGTCAGACTGAGAAAATTTTGAACATTGGCTAATATTTTTTTCTACTAGTTTTAGTATGACTAGAGTTTCCCCCAAAACATATAATGCAAAATAATCATGCTAAGCTTCTAGTCTCCAATATATCCCTGAGACATTGGTGATTATGAAGGCAAATATTTCAGTTCATTCGGAGAGCAGACAAATTTCACTCTTTTGGAGGAGAAGATCAAGATTCACAGAAGAGGGTTTTAGATCTTGTTTAGCTTGGATAAGAATTAGATCAATGAAAAGCTCTTAAGAAAACTTTAAAACAGGCAGTCGTAACTTTCCCAGGTGTTATTAATATAGTCTCAGCTAAATCAACATAGCTTAACACTGTTGATCTAAAATAAAAATGGTCTCTATGGTACGTGGGAAGCCTTTGTAATCAACAACAGAACAAGAATGTCCCTTCCTTCCTTCCTTCCTTCCTTCCTTCCTTCCTTCCTTCCTTCCTTCCTTCCTTCCTTCCTTCCTTCCTTCCTTCCTTCCTTCCTTCCTTCCTTCCTTCCTTCCTTCCTTCCTTCCTTCCTTCCTTCCTTCCTTCCTTCCTTCCTTCCTCTCTCTCTCACCCTCCCTCCCTCCCTGTCCAAAAAGCAAGTAAGTGAGAAGCAAATACATTTAATCTGGTCAGTTGATCTACTTAAGAGAACTAATTGATAAATCAAACTAGAATGTAAGATGAGAGGATGATGGAGGGATGTAGGCCTGTAGCATAGTCCTGGCAGACCTCTAGATAGGTCTTGTGCTCTTAAAATGAGAGAAAAATATATTGTTATTTAGGGTAATTAGGGCAGGATTTATTTAATTTATCTAATCTATTTAATGTGGGCATACAACCTGCATGTCAAATAAATCACTTAAGAAAATGACCCAGACGAAGTAAATGCCTAAATCATTGACTGAGGCGGGAGGGGGTAACTTTTTAAGAACATCCATAAGAAAATTTTGCCCTCCTAGTCTGGGTATTTGTCTTGACAGAGATGAAAATAAAAGTCAAATTTAGTACCTAAGTTGAGCAGTCCAGTTCCTGTCCTAAGTCTGTTACTTTTAATAAATAAAGACTTTTAATAATATAGCTATTACTGAAAGCCATTATGTCTTACTTCTCTGTTTCTAACAGTACAGAAAGTTCCTCTGTATCAAAAGACAGATCTGCATTACGCTGAGATGGGTAGATGCACTTAGAGTTGTAAAGCACGGTGGGATCTAAGGGTTTATACTTTACAAAAGATAAGAAAAATGGAAGGTAGCTTCCCCTTAAGAAGTCTATATGAGTAAGGCAAAATAAGAAGAATTACAAATCAACAATCATTTTACCCAACTCATACACAGGAGTTGTGTGTTTGGGTTTTTTTTTAACAAATCTGAATTATTAGTTAGCATTAGTCACACTTAAATTCTCTTCTGTTGGAACTAAAATAGGCTGTCGCCATATGCTTCCAGCAGAGGCAGTTGTAAACTGTAGTCTTCAGCTTTTCTTAGTTGTATATTAAAAATATCAATGCTAAACCCAGCTGTTATTTTTGTTCTCACCCTATTTTCATGTATGGCCATTGCTAAAGTTTGCTTGTGGTATATGTACTTTTTTAAAAAGGTAGAAGAGATGACAAAATTTATTCAAGAAAAAGCCACCACTTTATACTTAAATTTCTTCCCCTATAATTTAACATAAATTTAAATACTTTACTGACCAAAAAGTGAAACACAATGGATTTTTTTCTCCAAATATAAGCACTGACTTCATGCTTAAAAGCAGTGAATAGCTCTGTACGATGAAAAAAATATTCCTGGATAACAGCGTTAATTAAAATTTTAATTGTATCTGTACGAATTACCAAGGGCAGAAGAAAAATCATATACAAAACATTGCTTGATGTTTTGGCTTTCTTTCTTTTCCTTCTTTTTTCTTCCCCTCACCCCCCATTTTTTTTTAACTGTTTCTAGAAGCTCATACAGCTAAATTGGAGAGTGCGAGAGCATCCCCTACAGGAACATTTCAGCCCACACCGATTTTCTCTTTTCTATGGTGTTTTTTCTTCTGTTAATTTGTATTCATCTTGCATGGTGCACAGTAATTGTGTCTAGAGAATTAGAGAGGGATGGCTATTGCAGTGGTAATAGAATTACTATCAGTGTTCTAAGCTGGTAAAAGGATTGTGAGTTTCAGTCAGAGGATTTAAAAACACATGCTGAAATGTATATCAGGATCTTTTTTTCTGCAGCATTACTTATTGATGAATTTTTCTTTGGGGTTATAAATGGGATCATTTAAAGCCAGCAAATGTTGTTAAGAAAGTTGACAGTAGAACTCTCTGAAAAAGCACCTTTAAGTTTGTACATAATAACAACTTACAAATGTACACACATGCATATACACATACTGAAGTCATCCAGCTGTTTCCTACCGTGCCCTTCAATTCAAAGGGAACTGTGATTCACTGGCTACAACAGTAGTTACTCTTTGCTATTTTATAACACTTTTATTTTTCCCAATAATGTGTTTTCTGACAATCTCCCCAAATTTATTTAAATAAAAGGTAAAAGAGGAAAGGTATCATCATTAAATACCAACACATTACAGATATGGCCAAATAGGCTGACCCTTGTGTTGCTTCAGTGAGTGATTGTATAAAAATACAGTAAATGTGGACAGAAATTTTCATGTCCTGATACAAGTGCTATGGATGTTATAATATTCTGAGGGTAACATTTTAACGAACACAGATACAGTATTAAAAGTTTTAGTAATCAATTTGTATTATAAAATTCAACAATAAAAATCAGACGAATTATATCTTTTGTTCTCTGGAAGTCTTGCTATCACCTGTACATATTCTAAGTACTAAAATGTAAATCTGTAAACTGACTTCAGCATAAGATGCCAGAAACAAATTGGAACTATTTCACCTTATTTCTGCAGAAAGATCCATCCTCCCAATCTAACTGAAACTACCGATCCTCTGAAATTTGTGCTCATGTAAACAACATGAATCAAATTACTTTGTTGAAAATGACTCCATGTTGATTTAAGGAGAAATTGATTGCTGAATCAAGTATTTTTTTATCCTTTCCCTGAACACATTAGAAATCCAGGGTCCCAAATACAGAATAATTTTTGTATATTCCTCAACACAGCAGTGCTGATAAAGATCTGGAACTTGAGATGGAATACGATGACATGTAGAGGTTTTATAAAATAGGAATTAGAATAAGGACCTCAGCATGTTCTGTAGCTCTTATTATTTGTTCTATTAATCTAGCTTTTTCTCAGTCATTTGAAAAGCTGGTAGACACCAATTTGTATAATTTCTTAAAGAAGCAAAGCAGTGTTCTTTCCCTCACAGATGGCTGGTAGTAGTCAGGGAGAAGCCTGTTCCTTGTCCCTTTCTGGTCATTAACATTCCCTGCACAAGGATTTGAAATCCTAGTGGAGGAAAAGCTGTTTGAGCCCCCAGCTTCCTATAATACACAGTGAAGTGCAAAGTCCATACTACTCTACTGAAGAGTTTCTATTAGCTTTCAGACCCTTTTAGAACAGTCCATAATATATTTCTTCTTTCCCTGAGATATAGCAAATAATTAATAAGTTTTTAGGAAACAGAAAAGTTGAGAACAGTTCCTAAATCCCACACTAGTTTTGCCTTAGATGTCATGTTGTCGCCCAACAATATACAGATAAAATTTTCTTCAAAATTGGTCTTTTAGTTTCCTCATTAATCTGCTGAGATTTTACACAGAATCATGCTATAAACAGTAGTTTGAGACTAACATGAACTTTTAGTTCATCAGTTGTGATCTCAAAGTAGTAATCTATCACATTATTGGACCAAAGAATATTGTCCGTTTGCACTTAGAGTTTTGTGCTATTGTCACTTTGGGACCTATTTCCACCATTCATCCTATTATAGACTACTCTCAAACTTCAGGCTCATGGGCAAAACACTCTTAATTTCCAGACGAAGTTTCTTCTCTGACAATCTGTAGCCATCTGCTGATGTGTTTATGTTGTTCTTTGCACTATGATGTTCCTTTTTCTCTCTTGCTACATCTAAGTGAGAAGAAAACTACGTTCCTTGCAGGCTTTTCTTCATCTTTGAACATTATAGGATCTCTTTATTATATCTTTCCCAGGTATATTCAATTTTTTGGACATGGATAATCAGAACTGCACACATAAGCACACTTGAACTATCTGCTTAGGATTTTCCATTTGTCCCTTACTGTATATGGGTCCTTCATATGTCCCAATATCGTCAGGCATATTTTATGGTCACATCTTATTTGTTTCTATTTGCCAAATTTCCAAGTAACATTATTTGATCTATGTGCTATAAGGATTTTAAATAATTTAGAAGTAGTACACTTACTTACTTTAAATGTAAATTTATTTAACTCAGAGGGTTTTTTCTTCAAAAATTGAAGTGGAATTTGCTAGCTTGCAATATATTTTTTAAGCTTTCATATTCTGTTAAATAATTACATCTTCTTTTATGCTTTTTCAGTTTTATATTGATATAAATATATGATTGTGCTTTATGCTGCATTAGTAGCAGAGGAGTCTAAATATAGGTGACTAGTGCCATTTGAATGCCCTAGGGTATCTGAAAGACACAGTCTATGGAAGAACCTTTCTGGCCTGGCAGCTGGAGGTCAGTTGGCACACTTTAAAATGTCCACAGCAGAAACAATGTTGTTATTTGCGTAACTGTATTTCACTTCAAATTTGATTTTTAAATTATTAGATTTGTTAATGATCTAGTGCCATTTTAGGCTCTGTAAGGTATCCCACTCAGGATCCAGATGCTATTGCAGTTTTGCGATATGTCCTTTGTCCTACACACCTATGTGGTGTGAATGTCTTAAATAACTTAGCAAGTTGCAAATTTTCCTAGTTTTCGACATTTAAGTAGCTAATAATGCCCAAACCACTAAAGGTTTTCATCTTTATAATGTAGATTTAGGAGTCTTCATGTAAACCAGGTGTTTTATGTTCTTGATATATGTAATAAATAGAGAGACAGTAGATCAGTAAAGATCTGTATGTAGATAATAGATGTATTCAAGTCAACATAGTCATCTATATATAGCTACATGCATAATTCTCCAGACTCTGTTGAATTTTTGATTGTGATATTAAAACATTTGTGTACAATTGAGTGTGCAGTGTCACTTCAAATGTTTCTAGCCTAAGATATACACATAGATCTAACATGACACAAAGCAGATAGGAGACCCATGCTTCTGTAACAGCATCTGAAAGCCATGTGGGATGACCTAGGGCACCTCATATATGGGTGAATGAATGATTCCATAGCTCTGCACTAGCCCTAATAGAAACTTAGACATCCAGCTTGCTTGTTTATTTTGACTCTTAAATTTATCTGTCTATAGTCCAGGGGTAAATTGCATTAAAAGTGTTTTAAGTATTACTTATTTATAGAAGTAGTTGTTACTTATTTTATTTAAAGTGTCTCTTTAATTTTTAGAGGGCTCTTAAGTAAAGAGTTCTAATCTTAAAGGTGTCACCTTAATATTAATTTGTCAGGTTGGGTTTGGATACCCAAAATCAATGTTTTCTGGAAAAGACTTTAGGAGTTTGCTTCTTTCCCCTCAAGCCTCTTGTCTTGGTTTGAGCCCAGAGGGCAACTGAACACCACACAGCCATTCACTCACCCCTTCCTCCCAGCCCTGAGAAAGAGAAAAATAAATCAAAAGGCTCAGGAATGGATGTAAGGACAAGAAGGTGTTGCTCACCCATTAAGGGTCACAGGCAGAAGACAGGCTCATTAGGGGAAGGAAAAAAAGGATGTCAATTTAATACAAAACACTATCGATAATGACACTTCCAGACAGAATGGGACAGTGAGAAACATTGCCATATCTTAAAAACACCTCCCCCCACCCCTCCCTTCTTCCCGAGTTCAGTTTTTTTCCCCGATATTTCTACCTCCTCTCTCAGTGACGTAGAGGCAGAGATGGGGGTGCAGTCAGTCAGCTGCTTCTTTCTCCAAGGGCAGGGGGAAGAACTCTTCTGCATTCTCCCTCTACTCCATGTGGCTCCCCTCTCATGGGAGACAGTCGTCCATAAACTTTCTCTGGTGTGAGTCCTTCCCACAGGATGCATTCTTCTCAAGATGTTCCAGAGTGGGTGACCTCCACATGTTGCAATCCTCCCAGTGCCAAACTACAATAGCAGGGGTTTCTTCATCCCATAGGGTCCTGGGGGTACTCCACGGGCCACAGACAAATCTCTGCTCCTCTGGTGACCTCCATGAGTGTCAGGGAGGGTGACCCTGCCATCTCCCTACAGGATACAGGGGGGGCTCTCTGCTCCAGCACACTTCCCCTTTTCCTCCTCCTTCCTTACACTGACCTTGGTGTTCATGTAGGTGTCCTTCTTGCAATTAGTCCTCAAAGTCCCCCAACCACCTCTCAGGTTTTCTTTCTTAAAAACATTGCAGACATGCGATCACCATTGCCAATTGGCTCAGCCTTAGCCAGAGGCAAGCCTGACTTGGAGCCAGGGGAGCTTTCAAGAAGCTTCTCACAGAGGACTAATGCTGTAGCCCCCCACACCTTCCACATAAAACACTGCCCCACAAACCTAGCACACATCTAAAGTGGGAAACATAAAAATGTCCTTACAAAATTGGATAAAAAGAAAATATGTCATCATGGCTCTGTCAGTCACTGACAGTGGATCACTAGTAAATATAAAAAAGGAAGGGTAATAGTTTCTTCCTCAGTCTACCCTCAGTACACTTCAGTGATTTTCAAACTGAGGAGTTTTTGAGCAAAAGGTGAGGTCTTTTTATTCTCTAGAAACTGTCCTGGTTCGGCTAGGATAGGGTTAAGTTTCCCCAGCAGTGGGGAGGGAGCTCTAGCCGGGTTATTGGATACCATACTGATGTCAGGTCCGGGGCGCCCAATCGCGGGAACAGTTTTGGGACGAGTCTTGGGACGGCTTTTGTCTGGGTCGGTTCCCTCACTGCTGTATCCATGCAGTATATCTCTTGTTCTGTTAGTTGTTGTTATTGTTATTGTTGTTGTTCGGTTTGTTGTTGTTGCACTGTTGTGTCAAATTTTTCCTTATCCCAACCCCGGGGTTTATATCTCACTCCCTGCCCCGTCTGAGGGGGGGGAGGGCCAGCGGCAATGTGGTCTCAGGTCCCAGCAGGGCCTAAACCACCACAGACACAGATATATTTTTCTTACATAGATGTGATTGTTTACCTGGAAACATCCATAAAAAAATCTCTTTATAAATCTTGTAGTGACTGCTGCAGTGGTATTCTGTGGCAGACAAGTTCAACAGGGAAATGATATTTAACTATGACTGAAATTGGACAAGTCACTGTGGATAATATGACAGTTTATAGCCTTTTTTCTAAGCAGTGTTTAGCAAGAGGGCCAGGTGGTATACCATTTTGGACAGCCTCAGAGAAAGAGGTGTACTACTGTCATTCAGACAGGTAAATTCTAGTTTGAGAGACAGGTTGTCCCAGCCATATGACAGATACAAGTTGCTATTTCTGAAACTCTTAGGGATTAGAAATCCCTGTAGCACATTGGAAAACCAGGGGTGTAATGTACCTGTTTCTAGTAGTGAATTGACGAGATTAGATACCTGTCACTGATACAAATAATATTGTCAATTCCAGGCCTCAAACAAGCATCCTTATTCTGCTGCAGAAGAGTAGAAACTGTTCCATGCTGAAAAAATATCAAACACTTTTTCCAGCAGGGTTTTGGTTGGCTTGTTTTTCCTTGCTTAAAAGAATTCAGAGTGTTTTCAAGGGGAAAGGATTAGTGCAGGCTATAGAAGGAGTGCTGAAATACACGGTCAGTTTTCTTTTTTTTTTTTTTTTCTATAGATATCACCACTACACAGATCTAAACACCACCAGTAAAAAACTTAATATTTTGTTCTTACCTTCCTCTTTAACTTTGCAAATTGGAAAAAATAAACAAACAAAAAACCCAGCAAAAACTCACCCACCCAAACAAACAAAATCCAGAAAACCCCCCACCCCCCCCCCCCCAACTTATTATAGAAATGGAGGTCCAAGAAAGTATTTTAATTTAATTTTTGTCAGTTGTGTATTTTAACAGCTATTAAGTCCATATATTCCTAACTGAGTTTCAAAAATATTGTGTCTAATTTCACTATTTTCAAATAAAGAAGAAATATTTGATGTCTTGAGTCTTCAGGAATAGTGACACAAGTTTTAGAAGTCATTGTGTCAGTATAATTCAGGATAGCACTTTGAAATTCTGAGTTCAGATGATTAGTCCAGTGCAGTAACAACTGTTTCCTAAATGTCTATCAGCTGTTAAAGGTTGAATGTAATGAGCAAGTGTATCAGAGGTTAAAATGCTGATGCCTCTAGAATTCCAGGAAGTCACTTGGCTCCAGCGGTTTTCTCTTAAATATTGAACTATTGGGGAGGACAGTATCTCCTGTGATAAGAATAATATATAGTAGCAGACTGAACTAGCTTTGCATTTAACTGCAAGGCAATATAAATGATTTATTTATGTCATTTTACAAATAGAAAAGCTGGCATATTTTAATATAACTGACTAACTATTTTTCCTTTCTCAGTAAAATCATACTTGCTATTGACCAGGCTTGTGAGTGCATTAAAAAATCGCTAATTTAAAATGTTGCCCATTAGAAGTCACTTTCCAAATTCCAGGACAATAATACCTTGGGAAAAGTAGAAAATTTAGATAGGATGTCTGGTCCAAGAAATGCTTCAGCTTTGATATATATAGAATCTGTAAAGTTATACCCAAATAAAAATACAAATAAATAGTTGTATATACTTATATATGTATGTGAAATAAGGCTCTGCAATATATGTCTTCCAGTTCCTCGACATTCTATAAACAGTTCTCACTGTGTGTGACTTATCAAGTATCATTCATAGAAACCTACCCTGCTGGACCATGTGAGATACTATATTTGATATATTTTGCTCTTTCAGTGCTCTACTGCAACTTCATTTCTATCCTTGCACTCCTTTTGTTGAGACCATAAATACTTCAGTTTTCAGCAATAAGGTAAATCAGGTGTCTGCTCTGGTCAGATATACCTAATGCTGCTACTGTGCTACAGATACTGAGGCTAGCTCCAGGCAACCTGACATGTTTATACAGTACACTGAAATGCAGAAAAGAAATACTCACTGAAATCCTTGAGAAAAAGAAACTCTTGCATTAACATACAGCTGTACCACAGGTGAACAACCTTATATGTTAACTTGTTTAGTTTGTACATGAGTAACAGAGATAATAGAGTTATTTTGCATCTGGTTCCTGATCCAATTTATTCATATTTCCTACCCACTCTATATTGCTAGACCAGCATTAGCATTATACCTATCTTTGACAGGGATCAATAAACAAAATCTTAATTCATCTCATCTAGAGCTTAAGTTTATAGTCATAAAGCAGTCTCTGAACATATTGAAGTGAATGCTGTCATTTTTATTAGACTGTTGATTGATATAATATACGTCCTGATATAGAAAGGTGCTAAAACTAAAGAATTAGTGGCATGCTTTTTATGTAATCTTAACTTCTTTAGTAAGTTTTAAAATTAGTGTTAAAAATAATCATATTTTAAAAATCATTTTAAAATGTAATGATAGAAAAACTTAAAATGTATTAAATAAAATTTACCTCTGTGTTGGTTTTAATTTTTAAGTTCTTGCGGGTATTAGAACAGTTTGGCTCTTTTACATGCTATATTGGTAATAAAGCCTAGTACAGGCACTAAAGTCAATTGCAAAAAATAAATTAAATGGAGGCAATACTGGTATTGTAAAATAACTGCCAATAAAGTAGCTCAAAATGGTAAAGTATTTTAAAATAAAATACATTTTATTAACATGTTAGAAACCAAAAGACAGAATCATCTAGGGTATATTGAGAGATGGTCAATAAATTACAACATTTTTTCTGAAGTCTAGTTCTTGATGTGAGCTTGAATATTATAAATCAGCTACAGGTAGTCATATCCCATATGCCTCTAATATATATGTGTGTCATACCAAGTTTTGTGGTGGAGTAACAAGTATTTTACACAAGGAAGAAAAATTACCACCCCTTCAGGAACCACTGGGTAAATTGATAATTTTTGCTCCTTAAATTATTTATATTCTGTAATAATCATATCATAAGAGCATTATGAGCTAAACAGCCTTGGCTTGATTATTCTGTTCTAAAAACCTTAAATCATTTGGGAAAGTATAGTAAAAGGTGTCTAGAAAATTTTGCCCTTATAGGGATACTCTTATCAAACTCCTATGTCTACTTAAACTGTTTCTTTTTAACTATTTAACTTTCCTTTAACATGTTGACATACTATGCTGACAACTGTAATTGTGCTATATAATGAGAATTTTTAAGGATCAAAAATATTCCTACTGTCTTTCAAGTGCTTGCCAGGATGTTATTGTCTGGGGAGCTGCTATGTGGCTATCCTGCTTACTTTTCAAATAGTCCCCACTGAACTGAAATCAAAAGCAAAATAAGTTTTGTTTTCAAAAAACCCTGTATTATAGCGCATCTCATTAACTACAATAAATTTCAGAATCTGTAGGTTATTAAGTAGCTGTTCAAGTCAGACAGAATAATCATGCAAAACATGTTGTCCTGAGAAACTGGTTTTCTAAAGTAAGAGAATGGGAAGTTGAAGACTGTAATTTCTGAGGTTCAAAAAAAGTACAATAGCAGTTCACAAATAAACCATCTGCCTCTGAATCCAACAAACATATGTCTGTATGCAGACATGTTTTTGTGCAGTGGCTCAAGTCTTTTCATTCACTAGTATCAAACAGATCTTCAGCTTAAACATTAGTTAACACTTGTCCTGCTATCATTTGAAATATTAGCTTTAGGATAAGGCAACAGAAATCTTTAAAGATATTGATCATTTTCAGTCAATCACTTTTTGAAAATAAATTGTTAAAAAGTCATGTTGATAGAGAGTATCATGCCTGGAAAGTACATAGGCTTTCAGATGTTAATTCTTTCTTAATAACCCCTGCCAACTAAATATAATAGTAGACTACATTATCATGCATCCTGCTTTCCAAAATAAAGGAAGTATCTGCAATTAAATAGCAATAACTGTGATATAGTTTAGTGCATTGTATATAAAATTTTGCATATCTAGTCAGCAGGTGGAATCACATAGATGTGTTAAACCAACACTATGAAACTTAAACCAAAATGGGAGTAATGAAAAACAAACTTTTCTGTAGGGTTTTAGATTGTTGTGTTTGGGGTTTTTTTTTTTTGGTCAGGGGAAGAGGGATTTTGGTTCATGTTAACTGCAGTTTACAACAGAAGCATGCCCTAAGCCGGCCATCTAGAGCTGGTTTATAACAAAATAAAAGAAACGGCCACTTTCAGGCTGTGATATACCTTACCCAATAGTCAGGCCTAAAATAGACCATATAAATTGAACACTAGATATGCTTCTTTCCTTCTGTTGACCAATCTCTGAGCCAGATAATATGCTCCGAGATATGTTTATTTTATAGATGTCTTAAGTCATGTTTAAGAAAGACTATTTCCATCACACGTGTCTCTGCTAATTCTTTCCCCCAAAAAAACGGAATCAGTGAAAAAAAAACACCTTTCAGAGACTTGAGAATAGAATTATTTATACAAATATATATGCATTTATATATTTGTACATATACATATATATATGCACATATATATACATGTAATTATCTGTAAATATATATATTATTATATATTTTATATTACCAATGAAACTGCAGTATCATTTAAATAGCCAAACATCTATTTGCTCACCCACATTAGCCACTGTAAACATCTGCACATCGTACAGAGATAACTGCAGGCAATCTGGAGAAGACTATACCCACAATATCTGTATAGTAAAGTTCTACTTTTCTGTGTGTTTTTGTAGGAATGTTAAACCATTTTCCTTGACAGGTTGCGGATAGAGATTTTTTTAGTAATTCACATACATCCATTTTACATATATATATATTTTTTAAATATATGTTCACATAATAATGAATGAGGGACTCAGAACATTCCTGACATGAAAAAATATTTCTCCAAGGTAGTATCAACTACAGCTTTTTAAAGCAATGTATAGTTCTTGTGGAGAGAGATCAAATGCAGTTTAATGAAAGTTTTAATTTCATTATCTTTCTTTATATTTTGGAAACTGCTGGAACACATATTGCTTTGGTTAATGTAGTAGAAAAGTAACAACTCTTCCTTCTCTGCCAACGTGTCTAATTGTCTCTGGGTTACAAGACATGTAGTGTCAAGTTATTTCTTATTAGCCTGATTCAGAACTGGGATTCAAGTACCTGTAAGTGACATGCAACTTACACAAGCTGCTGAAAATTAAAGGATGGGTTGGAGCTATTCCACTTTGTATAAATAACAATTGGAGCCATAGCTTCACTCTGATTCATATTTCCCAAGCAAGTGTCTTAATCACTGCTGTATAGAGGCAATCACTCATTTGTTCTGGCCCAGTGAATATTTATTTATTTAAAATGGAACAGCTCCAACAAGTGAGGCAGAGACTGATGTAGTGTGTGTTAGTAGCAGGGTAATTACATAACAGAATTTATGTTAGTCAATAAATCCCTGCAACAGGGAATCACAAGATAAAACTATTACAAAAAGTCTGTCATACATTTAGACAGTTGGCAGTTCTGAGAAATGGCATTCTAGCTGGAACATATTTCTCTTTAAAAACAGACTCCATCAGAATTGAAAGAACAGCTCTGTTCACACTGGTATTTTAGAGCCAGAAGTACTGTATTGCCTTTCCATGATCCATAATCCACCACAGGAAGATGTAGGGTAAGTCTCTAAACACTTGGACAGTAGTCTTTATTCTAGTACCAATATGGTACCTAATCCTGAAAAAAAAAAAAAATAAAATCAATCCTCTTCTGTTCAAAATTTGTCTTGTATATTAGATCATTAACTCTTGAGGAGATAAGACTGTCTTTTTCTCTTTGTACTTTAATAAACATGCACCAGATGAATGGACATTGTTTGAAGCTTTAATTACTTGGGTATCATAAATAATGTATTTTACTAATCTGCATTAATAAAAATAATGAAGATTTACAATATTTGTAAGAATCATAGCCCTGTCCACTTAAATTGCTGACATTCATTTTAATCTAAGAATTAAACATTTTCACATTTAAAAAAATTGTAGAGCAAAACCAAATTTCTATTTATAAACACTAATATCCTACATATTGGTTTTTATTATTGCTTATTCAAGTTGCCTTTTCTGCAAGTAAACGGTGTTTTGTATAAGATAAGGGAAATAGTAATCTACTACATATCATTTGCTTAACATGCAAGTTCAACATTTTTGCTAAATGATGTACCATTTTTTACAGCAAAAGCTGTCTTCTGAAAAAAAAAAAAAAACCAACCCCGTAGTAGAATTTTCCACTGTTTAGTATTTTATAGTTATATAAAAATATGAAGCAAAAATGGAAAAAAGCATATAATAATTTCAAATAAATCTGTGGAAACATGAGTAGTCATGAAATTTGTGAACATAAATTCTTTTATTCCTTATATTTATGCTTACTGCATATTGCACATAACTGCTTTCAGATTCTTCAACTTTTTTTTTTTTTCACAATTTTAAAAGATATGAACACCTAATATGGAAAAACTATGGGTTTTTTTTTACTACTCTTCCCAAATAACTTTAAATTTTACAAAAAATATTAACGCTATTTTACCTTAGAATGAAAATGTTTCAGATTTTTACTTCAAATTATCATTTATGGAGGAATCCTAGACAGACACTCAAGTTTAATATGGCTGTGGTAGTATATATTTTTATACATAAGGTTGCTGTAAACCCATGTAATACAAACAAAATCCACTAACTGTATATTTGTGTAACTGAGAAAGGACTAAGGAATCTGTTGATCACAATTACTTTTCTTAAAGGAGGGGACCCCACAAACCAAAAAATGCTGTCATGTTTAGAGATCTTGGCTGACATTGGAAACCAAATAGACTTTACCTCACTAAGAATGTTCTACTGTGTGATTAGACATTTCATCCAAGCATCCTGACACATTTAATTGGTATTACAAGTCATTAAACCATTCCCATTTTCAGATCTCTTAGTCAGATTAGTAAATTCACATAAAATTTAAAGTATTTGATATGCTGCTGAGAGCAGAAAGAGGCCAGAGGAAAGATTAAATGCATCCATGTATGATAGAGATGTGGTCCTACCATGCAGAATGCCTGATATATGTATAGAGAGGTGTCAGAATTAAGAAGGACTAAGGCTCTGAAAATCAATCCGCTTTGTATGATTTTCATAAATGCGTCAGTTAAGGTGATAGTTCTGAAGTATTTTTAGGAGCTACTCGAAATAGGTTGAGCTTACATTTTTATCAATGCATAAGTAGGCAGGTTAAAGAGATACAGTATTATACATGAAGAGAACTATGCAAAAAGATGAGAGTAAAATGCAGTAGTTTCAGTGTAGGCATGTTGGTTCTTGTAAACTACTGAAGAATCTAATGGTGTCAACATGAGAATAATTTAAGATGAATGATATAGACAAGACTGAATGAAGTTTTGGAGAGTAAAGGAAATTAAATTGATTAGCATCATGATGTTTTACTGAAGCTGATGTATAATATAGATGTGTTAAAGAAAAGGTATTTGATATACAGAGGCTAATTTCCTGTTTCTCTCTATCAGCAAGTTTTTCGGGTGATGGAGAAGCACATGGATCATGCAGGGGGTTCAAGAACACAAGATGATCCAGCAATCTGTTCCATAATGATTTAAGCTGATGGTTATGAAGGAAGCATTTAGATATGTCAGGTAGTGATCACATCTGTGAGATGGAGTCTAGTTAACTGAACAATAATATAAAATTGAAGCAACGGTACTATGGACAGTACAAGGCAATATTAACACTAGAATTGGTCTACAGTTTTGTCTTGAAACTTCCCACTAACAATTAAGGATGATGTGTATTTATGGTTATATTAGTAGGCTTAATGACATCGCCAATGGTTTATTTCTCCTTATCAGTGCCAGAGATCCAATTTTCTCGCTATATATGCTGAGAGTGACCCAACATCTACGCATAACTTTCTATCGAACTTTGGCAATTGAGGGCACTGACCTAGTCTGAGTGCTCAGATGCACTTTACATTCCCATAAAGAAGCTTTAAAGGAGCTTGATCATTTTAGACTACAAATCAATCTGAAAGGAGGATGGAAGCTGTTGCAGACTGGAATACTGCAGATATGAGTCACTTAACTGAGGTGATTTTTACAAAAGTTGCTGTCATTCAGGCAAAAGCATTTGAGGAGCTACTAACACTCACAGGTCATTAACCCAGTGCACAGATTTGTCTACTAGAGCCTTTCTACACTGCTCCAGGTAATCTTCTGGCAGCCAGCTGGGTGCCAGCTTTCCTCTGAAAGATTTGTTCACTTTCCTAACATGTTAATTTCTCAGACAGTGAGGTTTTCTTCCAGTCAGCTCTCTGAAAGGAACTTTGTTAGTTGGGGACAGTTGCAGCTTTTATATGCTTATGATGAGAGTAAGAATATCACTAAAATAAAAACAAATCAAAAGAATTAAACTGTCAGACTTTAAGACTGATCTTAATTGAGTTATAGGCGGCTAAACCTGGTTGCACACTTTCTAAATTCGGGCAACTTTATGAGAGTTATAATTTTAAAAGTGGCTTGTAGAGACAACAGAGATAAACAGGCAGTGTCAGCAGGTGAATCAGATCTTCACTATACTCTGCTGAAGGAAGATGGGCAATGACAGACCTCATTTAAGCACATCAATTTGATGCCTAGACATGTTATGAATTTGTGCCACATTGTAGCTCTGCAGAAGAAAAAATAGCTCTTTCTTTCTGCATCTTCCTCTGATTCTGTGAAAATTTGAAAGGCAGAGGGTGTTTTGCTGATTAAGGATGCCAATTAAACTCAGACACCAGAGTGAAAAGAGTAGGCATATTTTACTGGTGATAACCAAATAATGTAACAGTGTAATACAGAAAACATGCAGTAAGAAAAAGCAGAATAGTGCACTCAAAGCAACAAACAGGAAAATACAGGGTAATGCATCAAATCATTACTACATGAGAGAGATTAAGAAAGATCCATCACCACTTGCATACGTTACCATCACCCAGACCCGCAGTGGCTGGGCAGCCCCGGTTACAGCGAGGGTTTGGAGAGCCTGTCCCGGCAAGGGGGAAATCCTACATGGGGCGTCCACCCATAGGTGAGGCTGCCAAAGTCACTGTGAGTGGGTCCAGACTTATATACCAGAGATCAGCAAGCCAGAATAGCTGGCACCTTTGTTTTGAGTGGAAAATTTCTGGTTTCATTCTCCTGTTGGATTCCACCCAAAGCCTGGCCAGGGCTCGGGTGAGGGTGAAAACAAGGGAGTTTCTAACAAGACCAAGTACATTGGTTCTCAGCCTTGAACAAGGCTAAACAAAGGAAGTTGGATACATTCTCTCCTCACTACTGATAATATTTTGTCTAAGCCGCATCTTTCACTAGCGAGCTTACATACTTTGTTAATGATTCCAGACTGAGTTAGCAGCTTCAGCTTGGGGCCTGTTGTTCAGGCTTCAGTATTTCAATGCTTTAGCACTTTTTACCTCAGCATAAGTGGGTTGTTATAACTTAGTACAATACCTACTAGCACAATGGTTTTCAGTTAAAAAATATACAGGATTCATTTATAGGTCAACTCTGGCTTGAGCCAGTTCTCCAAGCCCTAGCACTTCAGAGGGGAAAGGAAGACATATTCATAACACACATCTTCTAACCTCTGGATTAAATGTCTCAGGACATTTATCTTTTAAAAGTACTCTAGAATTCCTCTAGTTTGCTTCACATCATCTGACTTTTAATGAATTTCCTCTGCCTGGTTCTGAAGCATTCATGTGTGATTTAAAGAGGGCCTTTAGTAAAAAATAATGGGCTCAGAGACAGGCAGACACAGAAGATCACATAAGCATGTATTAAATATCCCCATTAATGTGACATTTGACAAACACACATGCTACCTTTACACACAACTTCCTACTTCCCGTCAACACATCTTTTGACTGCATATGGCAGACATAACATCTGAAATCTGCTTGATTCCTGGAGGCTGGTCTTACCATGGAAAGACTCAAGTAAAGAAGACACCGAATACTTCAGCATTTTCCATGTCATGTACCACCAGGTCCCCTTCAGCAGCTGGCCCTAATTTTCCCTAGTCTTCCTTTTGCTGCTGCTGTATCTGTAGAAGCCCTTCTTTTTGACCTTCACATGCCTCAACAAATTCAATTGCAGATGTGCTTTAACTTCCCTAACCCCATCCCTATACTCTCAGACAATGTCTTGGGTCATCTGTCCCTGCTTGCATCTCCTGTATGCTTCCTTTTTATGCTTCATTTAAATCAGAATCTTCTTGCTCACTCATGCAAGCTTCTTACCACCTTTAACTTCCTGCACCTGGAGGTGCACAATTCTTGAGCTAGAAGAAGTGATCCTTGAAAATCAACCGACTCTCTTGGACCCCTCTTCCCTCTCAAATTATTGAGTATTCTAACAGCTACCATAGTCTCAGGTACACTGTCTGAGCACAAGTGTTTCTTGAAACTGTCACCTGTATTAGCTATTCTGGGTTACAAGTCTAAAAAAACCTAAGCAATCATCAAGGTTTGCTCTGATAAGTCCGTCATCAATCAGCCCCCAACATTATAAATTGCATATTCCTAGGAGAAAGGATTACAAAGTTGCAATTTTTTTTTCTATGGGTTCTTCAGTGTCTTAGTTCCTATTATTTACTACATTAACTTTTAACATGTGTTCTGTCTTCCAACTTCCAGAAGAACCCCATAATGAGCAATACTTCCTTTTGGGATCTAAGTGTTCCAAAGTGAGAGGACAGACCATCCCCCAATCAGAAAGAACAAGAGGAAACCTCAATATTATGTTTTGTGCCTCTTGATGTGAACTTGAGATCTTGATATTTATGAGCAGCTACCATTATGTGAATACTATGGAACAGATATTTTTGACAAGCTGACTTGGAAAAATGTACTATATGTTATATCTATCCCTGTACTGTACAAGGTCAAAGATTTAACCCATTTCCTCAGTACTACACATAGTTTTATCTTAATTTAAAGTGTTCATGCTTTAGCTTCAAAACAGTGCATTTAAAACTCACTTGTCCCTGGTTTTGTCCCTTTTAATTTTTTTTCCTCTTTTATCAAGGCAAAGCAGAAGCTTGAAAATGAATGTGAATGACATCTCATCTCAATTTACTTTCATTTACATGGCTACATGTACCAGTTTGGAAAGCATTTAAAATCAAGAAATTATTGACTAACTGACAAGTCAAGGGAAGGACATTAGCTCAGAACATGTTGACTACTCGTTGCTGAAAATCAGAATAAAATTTATAGGGAGTCAATGAATAGTAAAAGCTGTCTGAAGAAAGTCTCTGGTTGTATATTACCTCTGATTTTAGCTCTTCCTTTCCATCCCTCAGATGAACAGCATGTTTCCAGTACCCTTTTCATTTTCATTCCCAGTTTCAACTATTTTCTTCTTTTTTAAAAGAATTTATTCCTTTTCTTTTTATCTCTCTCCCTCCTTTTTATTACTGTGCTGCCATATATAAGACAGACAAAAGAAATATTTTCCCCAGCATCACAAATGTACTTTCCAATTAGTTTGCATACTACTGGGCATCTCCTATTAACATTAGATAAATTAATTAAGCATTTTGAAAACCAGGATTAAAATAGTAGCAAACTTTATTTAATATGAATGTTCAAGAAAACCCTGAAGAAACATTTTAATCAGCTAGATCTGGTCATGCATGACCAATTAAAATACTGCAAATTAAGTATCTTCAGTCTTTCAAAGTGAGATGAAAACTTGGTCTGAATTTTCACACATGAAATAATAAGTTCAAGATCAGTGGCCGTAGAAAGAGATAGAAAACTGAGGACATCTACCACTGATTTTGGATAATGAATCTACTGTCACCAGAAGTGAGATTCTGATGATTTGATGCTAGAAAGTTGGTCCAGTAAGAACAAAAGAAACCTTTAATTCTTCTGTCTTGGGAAAGATCCAGCAGTTCAAACATCTTTTGTGGCTAAGCTTAAGCGAGTTTTTCACATTAAAAGAAAAGAAGAAAGAAAAAAGAAAAAAGAGAAAAAAAAAAGAGAGGTTATTCATTTACAGAAAGGACAAGAGAGGAAAGAAATACCTATTGCAGATTTAGATCTATCCTTGGCTGTCTCTACCTCGTTGGATTTAGCCTTTACAGTTCATAGTGTTTAATATCAAAGTTCAGACATTTTTTCCATTTCTTTTCCATGCAATTTAGGGAAAAATGTACAAAATAAAAAGCCTTTTAATGTTTAACAGTGACTCTAGGCAAACAGTCATTGATGAGAGACAGGCATTTCTAAAGAGCTATTCAGCCCACCAGGATCTGAGTTGTTCCCTGAAGTCATTTATCCTTGCCACTGTTACTAACTGAGCTTTGGCCAACAAACTTCCAACAGTCTTGTGCCTAATTCAGGTGGGATGAATCAAGGCCATTATGTTTCTTTTCAGGTCCTTTCCTTCAAAGTTCTTCTAAGGTCTTTCCTTCTACACAGACATAAGCAGTGAACTATAACATTGGTTATGTATATAAGGAGGAAAAGGAAGGTGGCCATTCCTGAGCATCTGCCTGCAGATGCATCAAAGAAAAGAAAAAAGAGGGAAGAAAGAAGGACCCTCTTTTAACCCAGCTCATGTCATCAATCTGGCTAAGAGCATGACTGCTAAATCAACATAGTTGAGTGCCTGCTCAGGGACACCTGAGCGCATGAGAACCTCTTAATCCCACTTGCTGCTGCTAATGTTGCACTGAACACTGAATTTGATATTAACAGGACTTGGTATTTAATCTTCAGTCTTTGTTGCTAATGTTCATAAATAGTCACAGAATTGTCAGTCTGAAGATATCCCCAGTATTCATGGCATTTCTTTGTAATGGACCACTTCACTGAGACTGTCTTCTGCATTTATTTTCTCTTTTTCGTCCCCTTATATTTATAATGGAGAAATTATTCAGCAGTAGGCTGGAAGAGTTAAATGACTAATTATGTACCCTAAAATAAGTAACTTTGGAAAGAAACTGATTGCACCAGCTGCATCCAGGGATAGATTAAAAGTTATACAAAAATGTTCCCATGAAAATTACATTATATTTTAAATAAAGTTTTCTAGCTGAAAGAGTCCTGGTTGACTGACACTGCATGTTTAGGACAAGGTTTCGCAGGGCTACAATGAAGATTATTTAATCTAATCTCCTTTGCAGATAGAACAAAACAGTTACTTTTGCTTGGACAAGTGTTAAGTATAAAAAACTGGAAATTTTAAATTATACCTTCACATTCAAAAAGATTTTTCACTTTTTGTATAAAACCTACCCATCTACAGGTATCCTCTGATGACTTCTGGATATTATCTCACATGAATGTCAGTGATTAATTGTCCAAGTGTCTGGCAAAATAATTAAAAGCAGAACTTGTAGCAAAAGTTTATTAAAGGCTTATACCCAGTACAATTACCATTTTGTCATTCAGGTCTGTGAACTTATAGAAATTTCATTATTTATCAGAAAAGTTTCTCCCTGCAGCTACAATATTTTGGTATACAACACATATGTACAGTGAATAATTCATATACCAGAAAAAGTTTAGTGGTTTTAAGCAGTATTCTTACTGTTTAGAAAATAGCACAAGGAAAATGTGAGACCCTTCTGATAACTCTGCAAAATTATAGAAGAATCAAATTTTTATTGAAAATTAATAGAAAAATTGGCTAACATATGTCAGGTCTTCAACATGCTGCGTAACAGAGTTCTACATTTATGATGATAAGAGCCCACAATAAATTTTTTCTCTAGACTTATTGAAAATATTCAGAGTTACTTTTGTAAAAATAAAGAAACAAACGTTTCAAGGCAGAAGGCTAATTCTGGAAAGTTGTTGAAGTTATCACTGAAATAAACTAGAAAGATTTTTTTTTTCTTAAATTAACTAGCTCTTGGCATGGATATGGTAGCGAGAACAGAAATATATATTGCTGAGACAGAACACTTGAAATGTGTCAAATTATCGTCAAAGTCAACAGGAGTTAACACAGATCCCCTAGTGGTGGAAGTGAATTTTTTTACAAAAATTAAATGTATGCAAGATTGAAATACTAGGAAATGGAAAGTGGCTGTTAAATGGCTGCAGAGGAAAGGCCAGGAGAGGTAACTACACTTGATGAATCGTATCATTTGCACTATACCCCAGTGGAAATGTTCTGTCAGATGAAACAGACAGTGAACTTTCAGAGTTCTGTCTGAGTTAAAAGCCCTATTCAAAAACTGTGCAAAGAAGATAATTATTTCTTTTCTTTAAGTTTTCAAACCATTGCATGTTATTCAGTTAGAAGAATGATATTCTTTACTTATTATACTGCAACCAAAAATTCCTGCAGGAAAAAAAATATTTTCTATTCATATTACAGTGTTTTATAATAAAAGGCACAAAATGAATAAAAATCTGATCCTGTTGTGCTTCATATGTTACCCTCTCACAGAATCACAAAGTGACTGAGGCTAGAAAGCAGCTCTGGAGATCATCCAATCCAACGATCCTTCTCAGAGGAACATCAGCTACAGCAAGTTGCTCAGGCTCATGCGCAGTTGGAGTTTGATTATCTCCAAGGATGTAGGCTCCACAGAAAACTTGATCTGATTTGACCATTCTCACAGCAATAGAGATTTTATTCTTATGTTTAAAGGTAGTTTTTGTATCTCAGTTGTGTCTATTAACTCTTGCCACTGGGTGTCACTGAGAAGAGTCTCAGTCTTTATTCCCTCCCATCATGTATTTACACACATTGATAAGATACCCCCTGAGCTTTCACTTCTTGAAGCTGAACAATCCTGGTTTGCTCAGTCTCTTCTCATATGAAAGCTGTTCCCTTAGTTACCTTCGGGGCTCTTGGCAGGACTCTCTCCAGTATGTCCATATCTCTTTGATACTGGGAAGCCCAGATCTGGACCCAGCAGTCCACATGTGTCTCACCAGGGCTGAGTAGAGAGGAAGTATCAGCTCCCTCAACATGCTGGCAATGCTCTGCATAATGCAGCCCACGATACCATTCGTTGCCTTTGCCTCAAGGACACATATTCACCTGGGTGCCCACCAGGACCCCTGGAGCCTTCTCTGCAGAGCTCCTTTCCAGCCAGTCACCAACAGGATGTATTTGGTGCACAGGATTATTCCTCCCCAGGGGCAGGACTTGTCACTTCCTACTGTTGAACTTCATGAGACTCCTGTTTGCCCATTTCTCCAGCCTGTGGAGGTCCTTGTGAATGACAGCACAACCCCCTGTAATGTCAGATGTTATTCCTCCCAGTTTTGTATCATCAGCAAATTTGCAGAGTATGTGCTTGGGCACATCATCCAGGTGACCAATGAAAATGTTTAACAGTGTTGGCCCCGGTACCAAACTCTTCAGGCCTCCAGCTAGACTTTGTGTTGCTGCAATCCTTTAAACCCAGCTGTTCAGCTGGTTTCCAGTCCACTTCACTTTCCATCTTGCCATGTGCTTCATCAGTTTGTCTTTGAGCATGTGATGTCAGACATCATCAAAAGCCTTTCTGAAGTCAAGATAAACAACATCTACTTCTCTCTCCTCACCTTTTGAGCTAGTTATGTCTTCACTGAAACTTATCGAGTTAGTTGGGTATATTTTTATCTTTTTAAAAATCACAGCCATCTTACTGTACTTCATATGTTTGTAAACAAACATGATAATTTGCTTGATTTCCTTCCAAGGTGAAGTGACCCTGACATGCCTATCTAGTTTCCCAGATCCTCCCTCTTGCAATTCTGGAAGATAGAAGTGAAATCTGCTTTCCTCCAGTTATAAGAAACCTACTTCAGTCACAATGACCTTTCCAAGATAATCAAGAGTAAACTTTCAATAGCAAAGGTCAGCTTTTTCAGTGCCTTTTGGTGCATATCATCAGATGTCATGGAGTTGTTTGTTTTGTCTGTTTATGTGTTCTCTGACATGACCCTTCTACACTGAAGGTGAGATTTTCTTGCTCCAGACTTCATGATAATCTCAAGGACTTGTGACTCATGAAGGCCATTTTTGCCGGCAAAGACTGAGGCAAACAATGTATTGATTAACTTGGTGTTTTCTATTTATTTTTAAATCTTGAATGTCAGGTTTTCCTCTCAATTAAAACAATCATAAACTGAGGGTACAATGCCAACCATCTGCATACTACCACTCAGGGAATGTTTGTTTAAATGTCTTCAGTGCATGACATGGATGTTACAATGAACCAAGCAGAGAAGCTGGCATTTCTTGCAGTTTTTGTGTGAATAACTTCTGATTTCTAATTATTACTTTTCAGACTATGAATATCTTTTCATAAACTACATTTTGGACATTTGGCAGTAACTATGTTTTATATCCTAATGTATTAAATATTCATGAGCCTTCTTCAATGAATATATTATTTTATATTCTATAGAGAAACTGCATTTTTGCCTCCTGATCTATACCGATTTCTTACAATGGATAGAATTAATAGGACCAGACGTAAGGTGAGTGGCTTTTGCCTGCTGTCTTGGGCAAGGCAGAGTAAATGGCATCATATATTGGATCTGGAGAGAATTGTTTATTTAAGAATCAAAATTTGAGCTTTTAATCTATTTAATTCTCACACACAGTGATTCTCTTTTCACCCACTCACCCACTCACAACATTATGTTCTCTAGGTCTTGAATTCCCTTTTGAGCAGAAAGTTGGCTGTCAGTCCAGGGAGACTGGGGAGAAAGTTATTAATGATGTGCACCTGTTGGTAGCTACCAGTCTTGGGCATTATTGGCTGAGGTCTCTGATTACTTCCCAGCATTTACTTTCCATGTTCCTCCCTTTTATCCAGGATCTTTCTCCACTGCCATGATCCTTCCTCCAGCCAGAGTTCTTCTTTTTGTGTCCCCACCTTACTGAGATCACTTCTTTTCAGGAACTCTTTTTTTCAGCACCACCTCTTCTTCCTGGATCTCCAAGTCCCTTGTTTTCCTAATTTAAATAGCCCCTGAGCAGAGCAAAATATGTGATCAGTCTCCTGTGGTTCTCTCTCATGTCTGCTTTCTAAGTGGAAGATTCAGGACATGCCCCTTTTGTTTAATCCAAGAGTTATCAAAATATACATCCTAGGCAACAATAATTGCAGCTAGTAAGTACCAGGTTTCTTCAGAGTTCAGAAGTTCAGTCTGGGACACTTATCCACACCTATACATACTGTCTGTGGCTTGTTTTCACCTACAACACCTTTTCATCTATGACACCCTATGATCCAGGGTAATCAATTTACATGTAAATATCTACATTTAGTCATCATTTATATGTATGGTGATATTCAGGATAGAGCAAGAGCCTTCAATTTCTTTTGTAAAACAATAAAGAAAATAACAATTCCTTCAAATATGGAAAGTAAAATATATCCTATATAGAATATTTAGAATGCAAAGTACATTGCCGTTTCAGAAACAATCTGGGCAGAAGAGCAATGTCAACATCTGGGGGAAAGATATATGCAGAGACAACCAAAAAGGAGACCTAAAATTAGAATAGAAGTATAATAAACATTAAGCTCATGGTATCAAAGAAATAAAACCAAAATAAGTGATTTGTTTAGTCTCACACAATTTCTGAAATTTCTTTTGGTGTGACTAGCTACATTTGATAGTGAACTGTGGACATTATATACTCTCCAAAACAACCTAATCGGCAATATGTGAGGACAATCTGATAAATTCTGTTTAAAAAAAAAAAAAAAAAAAAGAGGTGAAAGGGTATAACTGAATTTGATTTGATTTCTACAAGTAGTCTACGCAGACTCATTTTTCTAAAGATACATCAAAAAAATTCTGATAATTTTGTACTTTGGTCTGTAGTGCGGTACAGGTTTCAATAGCAAATAACTCTATTAGTTATTATATTATTTATTTTGTTCATTAATGGTGGGATAATGATAATGGTGTGGGTATTCAGTGGCTAATTCACTAAGTCATCAGCTCAAGAAATCTATAAAGAGGTAAACATATACAGTTATAGAACATGATTTATACTATATTATACTGACAGTTAAAACCACACATATATAGTGTAAAAGCATGGGTAAATATGACTGATAGCAGAATCATTAGTAAGACGATACAACACCTATGAAAGATAAATTAATTCTGATGACTGCTATTAAGAAATAGCTTGAGAATTTAGTTCCATTGTATGGAGACACGAGTGAAATTTAGGACATTTATGAGCAGTTGCATAAGTTTTCCTACTACCTCTCTAGCTTATCTACTTCTGATACCGTTTTGTTCTGTTTTGTTTTGTTTTGTTTTCATCAGTGTAGTACTGGATCTTCTTTTAATATTTAACTATTTTTCAGAAGCATTGAGGAAACTAATATTTTTACTGACATATTACTGACTTGTAATATCACCTTTTTACAACTGGAAACAGATTGGAAGCTGCAATGTCAAACACAGTGGCATTCTAAAAAAGCACAATCCTCCTCCTTAAGCTGGACCTCAGTCTTTGCATAAAATGCCTGGGAAGAACTAAGTACACAGAAAAAAAATACAAACAACAGAGTCAATAATTAAATGAATGGAAAGCTATCAGGACAGAAGTATGGAAGAAAGAACAATCTTGCCAGTGCCATCACCCACAAAACTTCAGTTGTGATCTGTTCTTGTGAGCCAGGTGTTTAACCACTGGCTCAGGGAAAACAAAGCTCAGCTGACAGGAGATGAACTCGTATCTTTAATCAGTGCATTAGCATGGCTACTTCCACGTTTGCCTTGCCAAGGAAGTAAGGAAATGTTTTGAACAGATAAAAGCTAGGCTCACAAGAGAAAGTACAGTCAAGGCACAGGACAGAGACATCTCAAACTGTCATAGATTTCCTGCATGATCTTGAAAAAGTTATTAATTAGCTTTTCATCATCTCCTCTTTATTTGAAACATAACCTTGTCTTGTGTTCGCACTTGAGAGTCTGTCAGTGTCTTTAATTTGCAAGTTTCTTATCAAAATAGGTCTTGCAGTTGAAATAAATATTTCAGAATTTGACCACTTAATAGTAAATGCTTTAGGGAAGATTTTATTTTGTGTCTATGAGCCTGTGTGCATCTGCAAATACTAATATAATAGGCCTATGATATCATTAAGTTAATAATAAGTCCATTTTTCAAAGAACAATTGCAATTATTCACAAGAAGGTAGTTAAACCTTGTTTTCTGAAGTGTCATGTTGCATGCAAGGAAGAGTATACACCAATGTCTTAGTTTTTCTTGTTCAGATATATACAGATACACCTCCTTTTACTGTGTTTAATATGGATACAAGAACTAAAGATTTAAGATTAAGCCCTTCACTGTTACGCAGACAAAACTTCCTTTGGGTCAACATCTGTTCTCAGTTAACACACATTTGTGGAAATTGAGCTGAAATTTTAAGTGTTAACTGATGTCAGTACAATTAACAATTTTTTATTTTTAATTTATTTTTCCTTAATCCAGGTTTTATTCCAAAATTATTGTTAGGGAATATAAAATATTCCCAGAATTTCTATTTTGCACTATCCTAAAATATATTAACATATTCAATCAATGTACACACCGTCCATTATTTAAAGTATTAGAGATTAAACTGATGAATTATACTGCATTTATTAATTTATAAGACTTACTTACAGACAGAGATTACATCCACCGAAGTTACTAAAATTATAGTTTATTACTCTGTTGTATAATATTGAATTATTTTTAATATATAGGTAAAATTGAAAAAATAATGAATAATAATGAATAAAATATTATTCTCTGTAATTTTTAATTATATGTGGAATTGATTTTACATAACCTTAACTATCTTTGTATGATTTTAAATGTTTAGTCTAGGCCTAGATTCCTTTGTAGTTAAAAGAAATACACCTCTGAAGCCCAATGTGTCTTAGGATGAGATAAAGTTTCTTCTAAAGATGCCTTTGACTTTCCTTTAACATCAGTAGGAATCTACGGGAATGGCACCGCAGTGGAAGTTGTCTTTGATTAAATATGTGAATTTTTGATTGCTAAAGTTAGAGTAGATCCATTGTCACTTCACTGCTTTAGTTATCACAACAAAAATAACTACTTAAGCTGGTAGTTGGTTACGAGGGGAGTGAATCTTTTGAATTCCCCGAGAGCCTGCATTCTGGTGGAAGAGCCAGACTCTGCCCTGCCAAGCTGCAGGGCAGGTCGAGTCACCACAGTGACTCAAAGGAACAATTGTGCTGGTGACTTTATTAACTAACCATTTTAGTAAGTGAATGGATACAATTTGGCAACGATAAATTGCTAACCATTCAGAAAACTAATAAAGGCACTTTGGTGATGAGACCCATCAATGATCAACTGATCATAATTCAACTCCTACAAAACTTATGCACATGAATATATGTAAGAAAGAGAGAGAGCAGAAAGAGGAAAGAGAAAAGAGAGGAGGAGGGGATGGGAAAAGGGGAATCACCACCCTTGGATCCTGCATTGTAACAGAGTAGCTGTAGGTGGTGGGTCAACAAAGACACACATGGGGTGTTGCCTTTATATAGTCTTATGCATGTGCAGCAAGTTGTTCCAGAAGGTTCTCATTTTCTCTGGCTTGTACATAGCTAGGCAAGTTCTGTCTCTGGGCAACAACAGGAGGGAGGGGGAGAGAAATGGCCCATCACCACAGCTCCACAGGGCTTGCTCCACTTCTCCCCCACAGGGCATCCCACTGGGGTTGTTTGAGACATCCTCTTTCTGAACAGTTTCTTGTTTATGTACAATTTGTGACAGTAGGCTTCCACTACTGAGTAACATTGAAGGTGGACTATAATCAGGACTGTGGCATTTTTGTGGAATATATATGGCACAGATGGCAAATATTTTCTAGCGTTTTGTCACTGTTAAGAGAGATTTTGTTTGTCATCTCACAATCTGAGTAGAAGTAAAACCTTAAACAAAGCAGTCCCTGAGCACACAGAAGCTAATGTTGACTAGGTGAGCTTGTTAAGCATCAGTGGACTTCCCTGCTTTTTTAGATGTTTGGGTTTTTTGGTTGAAGCACAATAACTTTTGAACAAACTATCTGATATTCAGGTGCATGTTCCTCTCCCACATGGAAGGTGCTTAGGCAGTAGTTGTAGATGCCCCTGATAAGACGAAGATGGCCACTGGCTTCATTCTATCCCAGTTGCCAGAATGGCACAGTGACTGTGTCGAGAAGGGCAGCCTAAACAGTAAATATGTAAAAGGTTTTTTTGCATGGCAGCAGTCAGGAAGGAGCTGTGAAAAAAACAGGAGTGCCATCTCCTTCATGATGCCAGATGGAAATTACAGTAGTTAAGCTACAGGATGGTAGATGATAGGTAGGAAGTATTCTTGTCTGCTGCTGAAACAACTCTGAGGAGGAAGTAATCAAGATAGTGATGTACCCATGGAAGCCTGGTCTGGTCTGATAGCAGCTCGGCATGACACCTTATCTGAGACAAACCCAGTGGCCAGTGCCTGACTTCAGTAAGAGAAGACTCCTTTCTCTTTTACTCTCCCTTCTCATTCACAGCCATCATCACCCACACAGCCATCTCCCTGAGGATAACTACCCAGATCATTTCCAGTGTATATCAGGGTTACTACTCCAGAAGGTACAAGCAAATCAGAGGAAGCTTGGTACAGTACATTATGATATACGGCACTTGAAAATCTTATGTTGTCAGAAAAGTCATTTATCCTAAGCTTTTCTAATTCCTTCGTATGCTGTGTTCCTTAAAAATATGCATCTGCATATGTGTTGTCTTGAATCTCAACTATTAAGTATTTCTATAATATGTAGATTTAATATTACTTATTGTGTAGCAATGCCTCAAATAATATAATTCCCAAAAGTCAAACAAAGACTTAAAAATTATTAGATCAGGAAGAAGACTGGAAAACACCTTTGGAGGGCTAAAGGGGGAAATGGAATCAAATAAAAGCCTTTTCCATGTGTAGGGAGAGGCTGGAGAAAGATGTCTAAGGGGAAAATCACACAACTACGGGGAGAAGTGTACTCAAACTTGCATGTGACAACAGATATTATGAAACTGGAGTGGGGTAGAAACTGGAAACATATGCAAATCCCTCCATACAAGCTACTTAGTCACTCTGATTAGGTTTAGAGTAAAATAAAGGATACACAAAATGCCTGAAGAAAGAAAAGCACAAGAATTATGTTGGACCAAGCAAAGATGTATATCAAATGTTCCTAAATGGATCTCTTGATGTGGAGAACAGAATAAAAGGAGGAAGGAACTAAGTACCCAAAACTCCTTCCTTGTGAAAACGGGCTGGAGTTGGATGGAAAACTGGCAAATGGTTGTATGAAATTACTCAGCCTTTTAAATAATAATGTCCCACAGTATACATTTATCTTAGGATATTCTGATTCTCTCTTTTTCATGATATAAAGCCACACTGACGTTTAGCCTGCTAGAAATGTCAGAGTCCTAAAAGAACACCCCAAATCAAACCCCAACCAAAAATCAACCAAAGAGTAAGCAAAACAAAACAAAACAAAACAAAGAAGAAAATGAACTTATTTAGAAATTTATAAGATACATAATTGTAAACAGAAGTAATAATTAAAATTCAATCCTATTGCAATTAAATCATGTGTTTGGAAGGAAAATAAAAGGCAGTAAATTAAATAAATAAAACAAAGGTTAAGAAAGCTAAGGACACCAAAGATGCAACAGAAAAATAAGCTAACAAATTTATACTGTGTTCTGTGGAAGATTTTTATTTACTTATCAAGTAATGGAAATCCAAAATGTCTTTGTGAGTAAATGTTTTAAGAACAGATAAATAGTAAATCTCTTCTACTATAGTTTCACTGGTTTTTAAGGGTTGAAAAGTATTTCCAGCAAAAGTATTAAACTGTCAAGTGGTTTTATCTACAACCACTCCCTAGTTATACAGGGCTTAGGACCAACCTCTTAAAGAAGACATTCTTGCTGTTTTCCTGTTCCTTATGACAATCTGATGGAGGAAGATGAACACAACCATATCATGTTCAGCCTCAGGAGGCAATTATAACTCAAATCCAAGGACCTGTTACGCTGTTGTCTTCTTGCTCCAGCAGCAGCGAATTAACCCTGGCCTACAGTGCAATTCTATGTTACTGCTGCTCATGACCAGCTCTATAATTGACAGAGTCTCTGCCTCCATGAGTTTACTAAGATAACACAATCAAAAGTGGGTAACAGGTATGAAAATGGCTGAGCAGCTGTGGGTTTTGTGTAAATGGACTAGTCTATTTACATGTGGTCATACCCGCAACCCTATGCTATATAATTCAAACAGGGAAAGGGGTTCTTTAGAGATTTTTCAAAAATGCTAAGGAGAAGGTGAGAAACATGTTTCTCTAGTTACTCAAATTCATGAAAACACAGAAAATTAAATTTTTTAAAACCTTGTCTTTTTATATAATTTTAAACACTCATGCTATTTGTTTAATCATGCTACAATTCCCTGTTAAGTGTGTTTATATAGTTTCCCCACATAGCCATGTCAGAACAGTGTGTTTCTCTCTTCATAACGTAGCTTTGTTACTTTAAGGCTTTCAGTGGTTAATGCCTAAATAATGAATTTCTGGAGATTTCTACGCTTCTGTAACTGACATCAGCATACTTTTTATTGTCTTCTCAGAAAACAAATCAAACCTTCAGCCATTGTGCATCAGTTCTGAAACAGGATGTACTCTTTCTGTGTCTGCAGGTTGGAGCTGTAATTCAGATTCAGTTTGACAAATATGTCAGAAAACATGTTTTATTAGCACATAGACCATACTGTTAAGAACTAATGCAAACTGTTATTCTGCACGTCAGGAATATCCTTGATCACAGGCTTTTGGCTTGAGAAGGGAGCAAACATTTAACCTTTAATCTAAGACAATGGCACCCTTTTTCCAGGAAAAAAACCCAAACGAAACCAAACAAAAAAAACCACACAAAACAAAACAAAACAAAAAACCCCACAACAACAACAAACAACAAAACAACAACAAAACCAACCAAACAACAAACCACTAAAATAGATATGGTTTTATTTTGGGAAAAAAAAAAAAAAGTATTAAAAGAATATGTCTATCTTATTTATATATAACAGGGATCATAACACAAATTAATGATCAGTCTTTCAAAGAGATACGTAAGGAAAAAAATATAAAGCAAACAAGAATATGAAATCGAAAAAAATAAAGATCTTCAGATTTCTTTAATTTTCTGTTTACCTGATGTAACTCCATTCCTGGATTCAGCACAATGAGACCTGACGACAACCAGTCTCAAACAAGACAACACATCAAATAATGGCAGTTAAAAATAGATCATACATCAGAAAAACCAGCATGCAAATACAAACCTTACTCCTCCCAGAGTGCCATTATGTATGTTATTTTTGTGGTTTTTTTTTTCCCAACTGTCTCAGATACCCACACACAACAGAATTTATTATGGTTTAAAAGGAAACAATTTCATTGTTTTTCCTAAACAGAGAATATATTATATGTTCCTGTCAGTATGTCACCTGTATGGTGAAGGTCCTGAAAGACAGTGAAGGCCATACTGAAGTTTATTCCCTCATGCAGGTTTACACAAAGCCAGAAGCTTGAGCAGCATCATGGCAGCGCAGACCTCAGTGCACTGATTTAACTGACTGAGAAGGCTCACAAGTTCTTGGAAAGATTTGTAGCCTGCTCTGTGGTCTCTGCAGCTGTGACTACACAGAAAACATTGATTGTATTAATGTCTGCTACAGTGATGACATAGCAAATGTAATCTATCAGTCTTGGCATGGTTAAAGAGATTTTAGGTCTAAAAGCATAATCTTTTTTCCTGAAAAGGTATAGCTGTGTCAGCGTGGAGATCTAATATGGAGAACTTTTGTTGTAACATCCTCTTTTCCCACAGCGCTGACTTTCACCTTCAACAGTCAAACTTTACACACAGCAAAAAAAAGCCTCGGGGTGGGGGGGGTGGGGGGCGCATGAACAGTATGTGAAAAGCAAGAACTAGGGAGCATACACTCCCAGGATGACTCTACAGTTCACATGATAACAAACAGACATGCAGTACTCCATCGCAATCGACTGTAATGACATCCTGTGGCAACATAACTGCAGTAAAGCAGCATAAAAGGCAAAGCCTAACAACAGGAAGCAGCTGCCTGCAGCTCCCCCACCACAAAAGAAGACAACAGACACAGTGAGATGTTGCTGAGACTCCGCAGTGGTGACTATTCTCTGCTTGAAACAAACTCTTGCATTTTTCTTACTTTCCTGTTTCTCTCTTTAAGGGTTACTCTGACCTTTTATACAATAAAATACAGCTAGTGTCCTAACCAATATCTGACCTCACTTGTGTCATAACTCTGTCTCTAGTGATCCACAAAAGAACCTCAGAACTCTGGCAGGACCAGATTCCGACAATCAGTTACACAGTCTGTGTTTTGAAATGTTAGTCTACCCTTCCAATTTTGTGTAAAGAATGGGAGAAATTACTCTTTTTATTTTTCAAATTATGAAACTCAGATTAAAAAAAAAAAAATATTTAAAAGTAGATTTAAGTGATCTGTTTTTAATTGCATTTAGAGTGGGAATGACAGCATGTTTACAAGTATTGTACACTAAATTGTCAACCAGTATATATATCCTTCATGATTAAAGGTCATCAAAGTATTTAAATAGAATGATGATCAATATGCTAACAAAGATATATAGTTGAACACTAAAAGTGTTTTCTAAAGAAAGTGTTAGTTTATCTAAGACAGTTTCCTCTGGAACTTTCATGACTTTAAAGTATTTAGAAAAATAACTACAAATGCAATAAAATTTGGTTTTGTTACAGTTCTTTGTCACATTTAAATTTATGTGTCTGATACAATGACACTTTTTCTGGAGGGTGGGTTTATCCAGGGACATCTGTTCTGGTACTCCACGGTGTGCCTGACACTTGACAGAGCTCAGAGATGTGAAACAACAGCCACAGGACTGTAGAGGCGATGCTCATAGCTCTGAGAAGGACTTCTTTGCAGATACAAAGTACATCCTTCCCCTGTGCATCCAGTATAAGCTCACCTAAATAGACAACAAATTGATAAACACAGAAATATATCATGTCTGACCTATGAGTTAGACCTAATTGGAAGATCATTTGTCATGAAATCAGAATTTTGTGCTGATTATATTATTTTTTCAAGTCAAAGTGGGGAAAAAGATGTTTGCACAAAGCCAAAGTCTTGAAAGAGGAAGGGCCAGAGAGGTGGTGACAGTCAGCATCTACTGTCAGTACCTCAACTACTCTTACTCTTGGGAATTTTCTGGTTTTTTAATATCCATCAAAATGAAGCAAAATCCTTATACCGAAAGCACTGACTTGGATCTCAGAACTTCATATTCAGGTCCTGCCTCTGACACAGGCTGTTCAGGTACAGATGATTAGGAGGTTTGCAGCAGATTATTTTATTTACTTGTTTGTTGTGGTTTTGTTTGTTAATTTGCTTGTTTGGCTAGGGAAGTTGTGTTTTTTTAATAAAAATTAAAATTTAATTTTCAAGGAAACATAATTATTTGAACAAACTTCTAATGACAAAATTTCATGATTCTGGCAGCGATTGATGCGATTTCTCAATGTCACTGGAGAACTCGCCAGTTTCAAAGCCAGCGCTTGCAGGGCAGTGCTAGGAGCACACCAACCTTTGAAAGTCCACAGCTGCAAGGAGTTCCTGTGGGCAATGCATGGTGGAGGCAAGGTGAGGCAAGAGCAGTCCTCCAGAGCTGGGTGGGCCAAACCTTGGGCACAAGGCTGGGCCTGGGATGCCACAGGTCCACAAAGGTCTGCACAGGCTCACTAGGAGCCATGGATGGGAGGTATCATTTTGTAGCAGAAAGGTACAGAACCCCACAGTGGACAGTTCTGAAAATTTTGGAGCTGCTTGGTTTCTTTCATGGCGGGGGCGGGGGGGGGGGGGGGGGGGCGGGGGTGAGGGGGGGGGGGGTTGGGGCAGTGTGAAGCTACATAGACCCAAGGGTCCCAGCCCATTAGTGACTACTCTCAGAGGTGCTGGGTCCTGAGTTCCTATTGCCAATCCACTCTTATTTCAGAGACAAAATTTGGGGATGAAAGGGAAAGCAAGATGGAAGGCAGGAAGGCAGGAAGGCAGGAAGGAAAATAAGTATAAATATTTCAGTTAAAAAATGAAAAGCTGTTCTGAGAATTTTAAAATTTCCTGAAAGATCCGAAATCTATCTCCTATCTCATTATCCCTGGCACTTCATCAAGTTGCTAAGTATTTCAGTTATAAAAAATTCTTATCATAATGAGATAATTCTCTCATTCTTGGCCCATCTACCTATTCTGATTATAAATGGCTTGATAGAAGTATACTTTATCCTTCCTGCAAGTACTGTTCCAAGCTCCTAGAGAGCTATTTCCTCTTGGGAACCTTGAAATTATATTGCTTTGTATAAAGAGAGTTGGTGTAGCTAATAAGAAACTTTGGCAAACTTGAGGTTATTTTTTTCTTAAAATGAAGATTTTTAAGAAGGCTTAGGAAGTAAATATTCCTTGCTATGAAAATGTCTATTTCACAGTTCACTGAGCTATTAAACTGTAGCACATTTAAATATTTTCCTCTTCTAAAAGGTAATATTCAGAAAGAAAAGAGTTAATCTTTTGATTAATGAAAGAAACAAAGTAATTTGTTTCAAGTCATGTAGTCTCTGCTGAGAATGTAATACACACACACAAATTCTCCTGTTCAGAAAATATCAAAATGTAACAAATAGTGAATCTATTGCTATGCTGAAATAAATTTGCATTAGGAAAGATGAGGGAACCAGCAGCTGAGTCCCAAAATGAAGTGATTTGCCTTGAATATCCTTCAAAAGCGCTCCTACAGGAACTAAGAATTTAATAAGAAGTTATTAGATTAAGCCGCCTTCTTTGAAAGAGCTACCAAATTATATGGGACCCTGATTGTAATCATCTGTTAAAAAGACACGTCACAAGAATGAGCTGGACGTCCAGGAATTGTAAGACCAGAGGCAGAACTGTTTTATATGAAAGAGGCAGATCATAGTACTACAGAGAAGAAATAATTTTTGTGAAGAAAGAAATAAAATATAATTTTCAATTTTTGTAAAATTGGTTACAATATCTTAAGTATGGGAGCTATTTTTTTTCTTGGTTTGGACCTACATTGTCAGAGGGATTTTCAACTGTAAATATGTGTCTATTTTCAATGAGGCTTATTATGACACTATTAAAATTAAGGGAAGCATACAAATGACCAATACAATGCATCTGATCTTCTCCAGGAGGTGACAGTGGAACTTCTGCAACAAGCTTACACAATGCAGAAATTAGTACTCCAGTAGGTGAACTTAAAAAAAAAAAAAAAAAAATCATGTTTGTCATGGTAGTTTATTGGTCTTAGAATAAGAGTCAGAAAAAAGAAGGAAAAAAAAAATTGACTTTTTTCCAGAAGTTATCTAGATGTTAATAAAAATGAAGGATAGTCTGAATTCAGTCTGTCTCAAAGCATATAAGCATATAACTCTGCTGTGCATAAGGATAGAGGGAGATACATTTCTAAAACTGCCTGAGGACACACTACATAATGTCCATGCATTATTTCTTGTCTCTACAGATGAGATGACCATAATCCTCGTTCGTTACAGAGATGACTAAACTATGAAAATTTAGTTTGCATTGTTACACCTCTATTATTTTATGAATGTGAGTTTATTGAAGAAATCAGATAAATTTATGCAATCTTATTTAAACTAATCTGTTGCAGGAAAACTATCTGCACCACCAAGGCTTATTGCCTCTTTTATTGCTACTTCCCCCCACCCCCCCCCATCCCCAGATTCTTCCTAGGAATCACGGAGATGGGGCTGAGGGGAGGGTATTTTGCTTGATGACTTCAACTACCAAAGGTTTTTGTAGTCTCCTAAACTTTTAGTGTTAAGAAGAAATGTATCGACCTGAATGAAGAAGTATGAAGACTGTGGACAATGTGGAACATTTTGCAGTAGTTGTGTGGGTTTTTTTTATCTCAGCTTCTGTATAATACTTTTGAAGGCAAAGATAAATTTTGTACCTTTCTAAATGGTTATTAAAAAGTGAATAGGTCATTATACATGACATACTTACAAAGAAGGAAAAGTAACTTTGTAGTAGAATGGAAAATTCAGACACCAGAGGTTTTGTTTTAAAAATGAACTCCCTTTCATTCTTCAGAAGAATCCTTCTTAAAAGGAGAACCAAAAGAATGGGGACAAAAACTTTCTAATGTCATAGTCGTGTAATGAAATTGATTTATTAGGGATTTTATGGACTTTCCATTAATGAAAAAAATTGTTTCAAATATTTAAGTGCAATTCACTCTTCCTAAGGATAGCCTATCAGCACTGTTTCCTGTAATTGTAGGACAATTGGCTGAAGAATATGGATGTTGCCAATAAGATATGCTTAAAGGCATTTCAGGAAAAGATATGTCTAAAATTATCAATAACACTGAGACGAAGAAATTTAATTTTCTAAAATCTCAGGGATTGATACATTCTGTTTTCAACCAGAAATATTACCTTGTTTGGCTATACTTCAGAGATAATTGCCTAAATTCCCTTATTAAGATAAAACCTTCATAAATAGTTGATTTAAGGTTGTGAACTTGCTCAAGAGTGTCGATGCCTTGAGAATTCATGTGTGAAAATTTCTGGAATGAAAGTCTCCCTTCTAGAGACATTTCTGTTTCCTTACTATTGAGTTTCTGAATAACCCGTTTTATTTATTTGCTCTTATGATCTTCTGTCTTAAAGTGTAAAACACTATCATGAGCCATAGTCACTGGCAAAAGAATGTCCATCATCAAATTCATTAACCACTAAATGTGTTCTCTAGAATACATCAAAGCTCTTAGATTTACATAGAGTTAAATTATGATTTATGCTGATACTGTGCTGCAAGCACAAACTGGTTTTTTTACTAATAAAATTATATTTACTCATTGGGTAATCTGAGAAACTATAAACATATCTTAAATATATATTGCCTTTAAACACAATTAATTTAGGCACCTGCATTTCCAGAGGCTCTGCTTGTGAAGTGACCACACAGACTAGTGTGGACAACTGGGAGAATCCATTGGATTGACATCTATTTTGCAATATTAGCAAGTAAACCTGTTATCATTTCATGAATACAAACCAGCCTAGGAACACGCTGAATATTGAATCAATGAAAAATATACATTCTTTACATCAATGACAGTATTTTATTAATGTTTCTATATTTTTAGATATCAATTTCTGCTTCCTCCAATTTTTAAGTGATAATAAAACAAGAAATATGGATGAGGATATGGATAATTTTAATACATATACAATTTCATTTACAATTTGAAAAAAATTTATCTTAGACACAGTGACAAATATGGAGTTGATATATAGAGAATGAGACTAAAGTAATTATATGAATACAGCACGTAAACTAGCCATTGATCAGAACCTATGAAAAGAAGGTTTAACAGTGCATTTATTGCTCATGTTCACTAACTACACAGACATGTGACAGAATAATTTTTAAACAGAATAATTACACATTTAAAATATTTGTACATGATTAGTAGTGAGCAGCTTATTACCAATCTTGTCCTTTGATGGTTAACCAATAGGTTTTACTTCACAAATACCAGGACTATTAGTAGAATGCCAACAAAGTGTGGAAGCTCAGCTATATTTATTTATTTTGTTAACCCGGGCTCTTACGTCACTTTGTGCCAGATTCTGGGGTGATGTGCTGTAGTTGGTTCACCAAGGTAGAAAGATGTAATCTGGCTACAGACCCTTATAAATCCATGGTACTTGCAGAGATCTATTTCCCTTGGGATGTCCAGAAACTATGTTAAAGATCTGACAAGATGACAGATCTGTAGACAAAAAGAATATTTGACAGAAATATCCCAAAAACTGTTAGTCAAGAATTGTACCTATTTTCAGATATATTTTCTTAGACATACCAGTGTTTCAAATACTACTTTTTATCAAATGATTGATTTGATCGCTGCTCAATACTGTCCTTGTCTCCACAAGGACAGAATTTCAAAGATACTAAGTTGAATTTAACATAAGTCATGGTCAGCATAACAGGAGGTAGAACTGGGTTCCTAATTTGCAATTGCTCAGGCACTCAGACATGGCGTGAGGGCAGGTCTAACAGAAAACATGGACAATTTTTGAGAAGGCAATGAAATCCGGGAAGACCCCAAGGGCTTTAATTGCCTCCTTTACCATCTGAGTCCAGAAACTAGGCAATAAAAAACAGATCACCAGGAGCCTGCTGCAGGATGAGTTTAAAAACCTGCTACCTATTGAAATTTTATACATTTATTTATACATTTAGACATTTTTTGCACATATTTATTTATATATATTTACATGTATATTTTATACATGTATTTTTATGTTACATTGTATAAAGAGCTATAAATAGGTGTCTTTATGCTTAAATTATAGTTTATATGAATTTTACATTCCGTTAGGTATTGTAGTCAGAGGATTCATTGTAATAGTTTTCCACAGAAGCCACAGTTAAGAGAAATGTGGGCAGTTTAAAGAAATTAATTCTGCTGAAGAAGCACCTACCAACAAAATAGGAGGTAACAGAGAAAGGGAAGAAAAAGGCTTTAATTTGTGAGTCAGTAAGTTTTATAGTATAGAAAATATTCCCAGTCATTAGCAGAAAAGGTAAAAGAGATTTAAGATCCCACTAATATATGGACCAGGAAAAGCATTTTCAGGCAGCTCATAGTTTCAGATTCAGGCAGCAGTGTTTTTCAGTACATCCTTTGACACTGTCTCACATAAGATACTCATAAAAAAAACCTGTTGATGTACAAGCTGGATGATCAGTGAGATAGCTGACAACTAACTGAACGGCCAAGCTCAGAGGGTGATGATCAATGTAATGAAGTTTAGTTGGAGGTCAGTATCTAGAGGTGTACCCCAGGGATCAATACCATGTCTAATCCTGTTTAACACCTTCATTAATGATCTGGACGATGGGGCAGAGCGTACCTTCAGCAAAGTTGCTGATGACACAAAACTGGGAGGAATGATTGATATGCCAGAGGGTAGCTTCCAATCCCAACCATTCTGTGATTCTATGCTTCTGCAAATCTTCTGAAAAACTCTAAAATCTAAGTTATTCCAATATAACCAATGTTTCCATAAAGTTACTGGGCTGTTGTTAAGGTTATGTAAATGAATACAGTTGGTTTGTTCACTTGCTTTCTTGTAGATCAAGAAGATTATTTTATAATTATTAATTAAAATGTCAACAGTGAATCTTGTCTGCACACTACCACTGTGGGACAAAAACCATAGCACTGTCAGATGTTGCTTTCAGACTTCAAGTAAAGGAAACAGAAAGTAGAAATTACACTTATCCCTCTGTGATCACCACCAACCAAATTAGACTGTGTCAGGGATGACACTTTATTTTTTGCCACTTCTATGATGGGTTCTGGCAGTTTCTTCAGTCCTGGAACAGAGGATTTCAGTGGAAAAAAAAAAAAATCTTGACTCCTGAATTATATTTTGTATTCTGATATTTTAATGAAAACACTTGCAATGTAGTTTTGTTCTCTTGAATATTATGCTGGGCTCATTTTTCTTTAATATTATTTCATTAATATATGAATACTTTAATATCTACTTTGACTCCAGTAATGGTGCTCTACAAAAAAATTGCATTGTATTTCAGAAATCTTATGACCATTTATCCATGCTCAGTATGAATTACAGAAAGCTGTCGATTTTTATTTTTTTTTTAGCTTCCCTTTTCTCGAATGCCATGTTTTCTAATCACATCATTCTTCTTATTACTCTGGACCATTTCGTGGATATATCTTTGACTTAGGTCAAAGCTCTTAAGGGCTTCACTTTTATGTTTGCTGATTGTTCAAGGACCAATCTTTTCCATCCAGCTGAATACCTAAAACTCTCATCCTGGCTCTTGTCAACTTGCCAATTACTGAACCATCCTTTTCTTTCTGGTTGTGACAACTGCAGTCTCACACAGCTTTCATCCATTTCAAAAGAAGTTGCAGAGATTTTCCTACTGTGTAACTTTGACAGTCTGTGTCTGTGTCACCTTTCTTGACAGTCTTCTGGCTTCCACTTCTTCACTGAATCAAACAAACTACTTTTTTTCAGATTCAAGCGCATCATGGATTAGTCCCAACCTACTGAACATCTCTCTTCAGCATCTGGAATTATCCTCTGATATAGTTCTTTCTATAGTACTCACTTACCTTTGGCACCTTATGCTGCCCTTCTCACTGGGTATACCAGAATGCCATCCCACAGATTTTTTTCCAAGCTACTTGTTTTTATTCTATACAAATTCTTGGGGTTTTTTTCTTACCTTTTCTGTAAAACTTACATAATGCCTAATACTGTTTCAGAGCTGTCGTGCTCAAAAAACTGTTATACTCATCTGTGTTTCTACTTCTATTGCAGATCACTTAGAAGAGGAATGTTGATTCCTAGCTTTATTTTTGTACAATGATGTGTACAGTAAGACCTTGACCCCTAGGTGTTATGGTGACAAAAAAGTTAATATTCTAATATGAAAAGCTGGTGAAAAACATTATCTTACTTTTCCACTTCTTGTAGCAATATGATGTTCAAAAGCCTCATGTGAAAATGGTGAGTGCAAGGGGAAATAAAATGTTTTTCTTTTTAACAAAGACTTTTTTGTCCAAAAGAATCTTTATTAAGATACATACTTGGGAACTTACAACTTGTCCTTTGGTTTCTGACAAAAAATCTTGTATCTGGAGATCTAAAAACACGGTATTCTTAATTCACTATGCTGATGCATAAACCAGATGTGTGCTGACAAGAAATGTGATAGTAAAGCTGTTGATCACATGGTTTCCTTCACTTTTTGTTTTCTTGCCGTGTAGTTCACATTGAGATCTCATCCTTGCCCACAGGATATTAAGGGTCTTTAAATTGCACAAGTACTGTACATGAAGCTTCCAAATGTCTTGGAACTCAGAACTGTGACAGCTGTATAGTCAGTTCACAATGCAGTTTTCCATTTTCCTCTGTGATGAAAATACAAGGAGGTTGCAGAGAGCTGGGGATGAGCCTCTTTAACCCAGTAATAAGCAATAGGACAAGAGGTAATGGCCCCAAGTTGTGCCAGGGAAGGTTTAAACTGGATATTAGGAAGAATTTCTTTACAGAAGGGGTTGTTAGGTGTTGGAATGGGCTGCCCAGGGAGGTGGTGGAGTCCCGATCCCTGGAGGTGTTTAATGCGAGTTAGGCTAACAGCGCTGAGGGATATGGTGTAGCTGGGAACTGTCAGTGTGAGGTTAATGGTTGGACTGGATGATCTTCAAGGTCCTTTCCAACCTAGCTGATTCTGTGATTCTGCGATATACAAATTATCACCAATGTGGGCCTTGGAGGTTGGCAAGATGACTAAGTAGGTCAGTACTAACTGAACTATATGATAGTATGAATAGAGATGTAGATATGGTCTCATTCATAGCCACACACATAGCAGTGATGGGCATTTATCTCTCTTGTATTTCCTACATTGTATTCAATAAACTCCAACATTATTTAAAAAAAAAAACAAACAAACAAAAACAAACAAACAAACAAAAAAAAACCCTAGAAAAAGCCCAGTATTCAGCAGAGCCCCAGATGTTACTATTTTTTAGACACCAGCATTAAGTCCTATGCCTACGGGGACAGCACTGAGTTCCTACTCCTCACTGCAAACAGTGTAGTATCAAGTATACAGGACATCATGGAATGAGGGGAAAAAATGGGAAATGGTGATTTAAAAAATTGTTTTTATGTATAAAACAAACAGCAAGTGCATGGACAATATATGCCACCTACCTAAGGTACAAAGCTACAAGCACAGATTTTTTTTCTACAAGAAATAACCATAAGTCACAGATATTAAGGTTAAGGAGAAGTCAAAAAGACCATTGTTTGAGGTATGAGACACCTTGAATGGTGAAGAGGAGAGACAGTTCATTTGACAGTAACATAGGAGTCTAAGTCATGAAAATGCAGCAGGAAAAAAAAAAAGGGTTTGTATATTGGATTTTACTGAGGACCCCTGTGAGTCTAAGAACAGCCTGGAGTCATCTAGAAACTTCTGCATTAAAAAAAAATGGACAGACTATTAATGACCATATACATTAAGAAAGACAAATACGGATTATTTCTAAGGATTTTCTGTTAATCTTGATATTATTTCATCACCTATTGTGTAATTACCAAGGAGGTAATGGCCTCAAGTTGCACCAGGGAAGGTTTAGACTAGATATTAGGAAGTGTTTCTTTACAGAATGGGTTTTTAGGCGCTGGAATGGGCTGCCCAGGGCAGTGGTGGAATCCCCATCCCTGGAGGTGTTTGAGTTGGGTTGACTTAGCACTGAGGGATATGGTGTAGTTGGGAACTGTTAATATTGGGTTAATGTTTGGACTGGATGATCTTCAAGGTCTTTTCCAACCTAGACGATTCTGTGATTCTGTGAATCTACTGAGCTTCATTGAATTAGTTCATATGTTGTGGGTTCATCTTGCCCAGAACACATCAACAAAGTGTTCCTGTGCTCGTTGTCTATGCAATGAACTAGTACATACACTTTAGCAGTGCATGTCCTCTACAGCATACAGGCACCTGTCCATAAGATTTCCCAGACAGAGATATGGAAGCTCTTAAACAGTACTGTGCTTGTCCTGCATCATGTAGTGTTGTTGGGAATTCATAAACACCATTTTTATCACCTGTTATTGCTATTATGAATAGAACCATCTGGCTTCCAGATTTTTTAATATTCTTCCATTAGTTTTATACCATAAATAAATAGATATTTATTTTTAAAAAATGTAAAGTATGTAAATAGGTTTTCTTAAGAATAAGGTGAGAAAATAGGTAAAATTTGCCAAAACACACATTTCTTTTCTATAAAATAATTCCATCAGCTACCCTCTGACCTCAGTAACAATATCCCACATACCATACAGAATGCCTTATAGTGTTATGATTGCACAGAAAAAGCTCAAATAAGAAAAGTTTCAGAGAAGTGGAGAATGTTTCTTTTGCCTTCTATGCATTAGTGGGTTTTTCTTTTGTAGAAAAAAAACCCAAACAAACCAAACCCACCGAAAAAACCCCAAGCACAAAATCATGTTACTTTGGTATAGTTAAACATACAATGGGGATATAATGGATGTAAAGAACAAAATGGTATATTTTATGATAAAATTAGATTTCAGCTTCCAACATGAAAGCTTAACAGTATCTTAAAATGTGCATTTTTTTTTTTTTGTTTTATTGGAAGCTTGTATTTGAAAGAGACATGAAGGACCTTAATGGTCACTCTTCCCACTTAAAACTCTGATTGATATGTACATTTTGCATCCAGTCCAGCTTAGCCACATATCCAGGTGAATATTTAGTACTGGAAATTAGTCTTGTAGGTTTGGAAACTGTGTTTCTTTTTCTTATGTTAAACTTAAATTACAGGAAGTTAGTAAAAATGTCAGGGAAGGGGAAGAAATTTATATGTGTTCATAAATAAAACATTTTGATACTCTATGATTCACTTGTTATGAACAGTGATGTGACATTAAGATAATCCAGAAATATTTACTCATAAACCCATTATCTTGTACTTGAAATGTATTATATGTTAGTAGACCTTGTTCAGTGTTTATTTTATGAAATTAAGAGATTTTCCAAAGATACAATTCTAGAAGTGATGGTCAGATTTTGAGAAATCCTTGTTCATGTTCCCAGATCAGACAGAAAGGAGTTATCTATAAATGAATCAGAGGAGCTTCCTGTTATGTCACTTACTTTTTTTCTCTCTCATTATATATGAAATTGATTTCCATGCAATGGAAACTTTACAGCACAAAGTGATTTATTGAGTAAATATTGGTTTACAAGATTGTGGTTTATTAAAAACCATCACAAAAACAAATATTAATACATGAAATATTTCATAAAATTGAAGTAATTTTACAAGTCAAGCTTCTACTAAGTGAAAGCAGGAGTCAGAAAAATAATTCTGGTGTATTAGTTTTTGTTAACCCTTCTATTTATGTTGACTCCTCAGGCTAAAATATATCATTCACACAGATCACCAAGAGGATAATTCAGATTCCTATTTTTCTTTCTTCCACTCAGAATATTTTTTCACCTACAGTCTTACAGAATTCACTCTGAGTTTTGTCATTAGCCTCAACAAAATCTTACATGTCACCTTTAAGGTCATCTTTGACCCTTTATACTTAGTCTGACATAAAGAAGCCTGCTGAAAATAATGAGATTATTTGATTGGGGTTTTTTTTCTTTTCAGTCTGGAACAACTATTCAGTTTTGAGATGTGATTTGTATCCCCACATGTTCACTGTTACCCCACAGACCTATAGCATCTCTGCTCTAGATTGCAACTATATTAGGTACTTCAGGGAACACACAATCCTGAAATGGCAAAGAAATTGATAGACTGAGATAATATTCATTTCCCTAACTTCTATCACATGATTATTTGTGTTTTGATCAGACAAACAAATAAAATTTACTAGTATTGTGCTGCTGAAACTTTTGGTAAACCATTTTGGTGAGCTATGACACTTCTTTTAAATTAGACTCTAAGAATCATCAGGACACAATTAAGTCTATTAACATTCAAAGTCTGTGTTACTGGAAATGTTACATGGCAATCAATGAATACTATTAAAGACTTACAGCTTCTGCCATGCTGGATTCAAATCTGGGTTAATGATCAAAAAAACATTCACAATTCTCTACCTAATGTCATGCCATCTTGCAGAGAAAAATATTTTAGAGTTTCTTCTTTCATAATTATTCTATTATAAATAATGAAAGAAAGGTCAAATTACCTTTTTGATCAATTTTCCCAGTTCTCAAAATAGTCTTATCTTGGTATCTAGAGCTTGTACAGAAGAAAAAGGATAAAAAACAGAAGAAAAGGTCTCTTAGATCATGTAGGAAATTATGTCAACTAACACTGTCCTTAAACCTGAAAAGCTTGGTTAGGACTGACTGGGGCAAAAATCTGTGAAATTACATGTGAAGAAGAGAGTTTATAGACATTGTTATGTCTTAAGATTTCCTAGAAATTATGCCAAATATAAAAAGCCCCATGTCACTTAAAAAAAAAAAAAAAAAAAAAAAAAGTAATCACGTTGTTTATTGTTTCTGTAATTATTCTTATTTAAATTTGACTTATTTACGTGAAGAAAATTTGTCTACAAAAAAATCCCTATTGTCATAGGATGGAATCCTACCATGAGATAGCAATTTCCTAAGACAGTTGGTTCATAAATCATTTGATGAACTAAGAAGTATTATTTTACAAATAAATATGTGAAATTATATTGTTTATCAGTTTTGAACTGGTTTTATAGCTATGTACTTTGCAAAAAGATTATACAACAAATTTTTACAAAAAATTCTTCCTAAGTTTTTGAGGGGCGATAAAATTTTCATTCTGCGCCATAAACCTGCAAGAAAAGAATTTGTCTCTGACCAAATAATCACAATTTCAATCTTCAGGTTCAAGAAATAAATAAGATTTTGATGAGAAGCAGCAATATTTAAACTGGAAGCTGGAAGACAAGATATAAAGGACACTTAAAAGGGCATCTGTTAAAAATATAAATATTAGAAATTTATAACAGAAATTGAAAGGGAAAAATGATGTAACGGTGATATATTTCAGACAGAATTGAAAGAACTAATCTAAGTTGGTTTTGCTTTGGACAGGAGGTTGGACCAAAAGACCTCCAGAGGTCCTCTCTCCAACCCATAAGATCCTGTGATTTTAAATAAGTCAGAAAACAAACAAAAAAATCAATGAAAAAATATCCACAAATAAATTCCAACTGCCCCCAATCCCTGCCCCAACCTCAAACCCAATATTTTTAGAAGATATTTAGGTGAACTAACATGACGTGAAAACAAAAATGTCTTTATTTTTCCCTAATCTCCAAATACTTTCTCAAAGTACTTAGACTTCTTTCTAATATATATATTTTAAGCTCAAAGGTGTGTATTTAAAGGCTAATTTTAATTCAGTACACAGTTAAGACAAGCTCTTGGTATCCCAATAAGTGCTGTTGAAGAACAAAGCTTTAAAGACAGAAGATCTTAGCATCATGACATGAAAAGATTTGACATTCCTGGACTTACATACAGCGTGGCAGAATTTTTCTGAAGAGTCAAAGATGGGGAGGGAAGCTGATTTTGTAATCTCATGAAGGAAGACTATGTCTTCAATGGAATGCATGGAAAATGTTTGATCCTTCTGGGGTGGCTGAGGATGTTTCCTTGCATTCACCCACTATGTAAAGTTTGGCACCTGGGAGAGACCCATCTTTGATTAAAATATAGTGTCCTTAAATTTCTAACAATCTAAAATACAAAACTTGGTAAAAATGAGGAGACAAAGAGAAAAGCACAGATCACATGTCAATACCAAACAAGGAAGAAACCATTTTCCTGTGTTGTTTCTGTTTCCTCAGACACTTTAGAGAAGCTTAACATAAAGCTTCAACAATAAAGTCTAGTTACTGTTTGCTATTAAAATGAATAAATGAAAGAAAGAGAGGAAGAGAGGAAGAGTGGGGGGAAGGGGGAGGAGGGAAGAGATAGAGTTATATTCTTGCATTTCTATGCCACTCAGGGTCTTAGTAAACTAGTGCTTATATTTGAAAGTGCTAAAACCATCTTACCACATTCCTTTTATGACCTTTCAGGTGCAGTTGTTGTCTTTCATAGTACACAACTTAAGACTTAATTTAGATACCCGTATCTCTATTGACTTTTATAATACTGTACACTGAAATGACATCATTAACTTTAATGCACCATTTCTAGAGAAGTAAAAAGATAAGATTAGTAAAAGAAGTATTTAAATATAATGAGTGAAATTTTGGGCAGTACTGATTTTTATCTTGTTTTATTAATTAAAAAAAATCTATATTGCAAGCTTGAAACAGATTGTTCCAATTTATGCATGGAGTTGCTCTTCTTAAGAAAAAGAAATTGATGTAACTTTGCATCTAAGACTTCAAAACCATGCCAGATTATACCCGAGGTTTGTTAAGTATGATTGAAATCAAGTAATGCACATAAAAAATGAATGGAAGGGACAGAAAACCTGCAAATTCTCATAAAAAATATGTTCAGAAAACCTTATCCACAGTCTTTCTATCCCATCTGTTTGTGTACATTTGCAATTGAAATGCTAAAGCTACATCTGAAAAACAGAATTTTTCAAAAGACCTAGAGAGCTAAAAATATGTATGAAAGGAATGAATCTGCTCAATGACAAAAACATATCTGCCCACAGATGCAATCAGTTGAAGCTGTGGAGAAACGTTGATAATGCCAGCTTCCAAAATCTATTTTATTTTATGTCCTGTGGCCTGTACAGCTATGTGTAGAGGTTCATTAGTATCACCACAGAAATTGTACCTGGCATTCTCAGTTTCTACAAGGACATTAAGAATATTATAGCTGCAACTTTCTTTCAATAAAATCAGAGATTACCCTTAAGAAAAGTTATGCAGACTTGTTATCAACCTGCAAAGGTAAAACTTTGATTCAGAGTAGTGGAGCCAGTACTCAGAACTGAAGCCACTGATTGTAAAATATTCATTATTATGTTGCAAAGGGCTAAACAATCAGCTCTCCCTAGACTAACAGGATATTATTTTTCATCACATTGCACATAATGAGCTTCTAAAAACAAACAACCCAAACAAAAAGCACTTGGCAGGGAAAGATATTTTTTCTCACATTTTCTGCAGGTGGTGAACAGAGAGCAACATGAATTTTTAGCCAGCCATCCTTAGTCCTAAGGAAATGATGGGCTACTGATAGAGTTATATATAACTGCAGTGAGCAGTAACACCACTTCACCTAAATCATAAAATTACCAAATTCAGATGCATTGAGGAGGAACTCAGTGTGTCTGTGACCAACAATAAACAGTCACTGTGACATATCAAGGCACACACTGTGAAATGGGATTTTCTGCTAATCTGATTTCTGCTAATGTTCACTTCCTCATTCTGTATATTCATGATATCAGATTAAAACAATAGCAATTCCCCTAAAAACTATCAATTCAATTGCTTCTAGTAGTAAGTGGGCAATGAAGTAATTAATACTGTTACTGTATTATAACTGTGTTACTTGCCAGACCACATTCAAAACCAGAACACAATGGACTTTAATTAAAAAAGAAAAAAAAAAAAAGTATTCTGAAGATAAATTAAATGAATTCTTAGTTTAAAAAGAGAGCTGATGTGCTTCTATGTAAAATATATTCCTGTTTTGCAAGCCTAAAGAAGTATTATTTTAATTTTAAACGTATATTTTAATCAAAAAAAATGTAACTAAAATACTATTGATTACACAGACTTCTTGTCAGGAGCAGTTACTTCTGCTGCACAATGCAACATTGAGAGGTAGTAATAGAATGGGCAGGTTTAAAAAAAAGAAGGATTTAATAGATTTTGACTGTGTGTGAGAAGCATATCTCAGTCGACACTAGGAAGCTTTATGAAAAATTAATTATTGTTTTCAATTACAGATACTAATTTTTTTATTGCTAAATAGGTAATATACCCTGATTTGCTATTATTTGTGGGACGTTTTTTTTTTTCTTTTCATTGTGTAAAAATGCTGTGCTCGGCTCTTTATATAAAACATGGCCAGATATCACATCATTGTGTAAAGACTACATTTAATTTAAAATACTCAGGAAAGAATGGAAACATTTTCTATTACCTATAAGATGTTTTATGTTTCCATCAAATGAAGTTAATTTTCAAAATCTATCTTCTGCTTTAATAATTCACACAAATGTATGTTTGTTATCAGATGTGGTCTATTTCTGTAGCTTCTTTCACTCTTCATCTGATCTCTATTGTTTTGGTTTTATTCTGTTTCTTTGAGCCAAATTAAAACAAGCATACCTTCATTTCTGGGTTTTTTTGGCAGCAAAACAGATTTTGAATATTTGCAGGTGGATATTATCACAGGCTATTTCTAGTCTATAAGCATTGTTGCAGAATCACTTTCTCACTAGTTCCATAAACATAAAAGTTTTATCAAAATAAAATAGTCTGAGATACAGCTGTCCTATCATCAGAGAACTCCCTTTGGAATAATTAAACTCAGTCTCCACTCTGATTCAAGGAAAACATGGACTTGTCAGAAACTACGAAGATGGAAGTAATCATTTGAGCACTGATATTACCTATGTCATTTTAGCAATATTTGCTTTACTGCTTATGTATGTGTGTTTATGAATAGTCCTTATTACTGCTTTCTGGTGAATTATACTTGAGAGAAAAATACTGGAAGAGCTTGTTAGCTAACATATAGAAAGTATTGGTGATATCAATATAATACATAAACATTAACAGCTTATTACTTCCGTGTTCCCTACCATTTATTTGAAATCCAATTTGGATAATACACTATTACAAATAAATAATGTCAATTTATAATCCTTTATATTCAATATTGGCAGTTCAAATACAAATTAAACTGATATGGCATTATGAAATCTGTTTAATATGTAGTAAAACAGAAAAAGGTTTTCCACCATGAACTGAGAAGATTACCATGTGTAAATGATCACAAACATAAACCAAATACTGCTATGAAAACAAGATGTCATCAGATGTGTTAATATTCCCCACCTTTCTAGTTTTCCTGGATTATAACTTCATGAACCAATGCTATGGTCTACTGGTTGCCCTTTCACATTTTCAGTGCCTTGGTGGGACAGAGGAAAGAAGAAGAAGATTTAAAAAAAAAAACCAAAAAACCCAAAGAAACCACAACCAACCAACCAACAACAAAAAAAAAAAAAAAAAAAAAGCCAAACCCCCTGCCCCCTCCCACAACAAAAAAAACCCACAACCTATTAAATATTGTCTAGTCTTGAGAATATTCGGTCCCAAATGAAAAATGGTTTTGATGAACAATTTCTGGGAGGTGCCAGAACAAAACAATTTTAAAAGGGGTTAGACACCCTGATGCGGTCAGAGGTTGTTATGTCTGCAGTGACAGACATTCAGCACAAGCCACAATGAAACACTGCATAATGTTCTGAGCTAAGGAAATGGACAGTTAAAAATCAATCTCTATCTCACATTCCCAGCTCTGAACCTGAAAATGACAGCTATTAACCAGATTTACATTTTATCCCAGCTAGAATAAAGCCAATAAATCACTGGGCTTTTGGCTGCTCAGATAATTACAATGTGAGTGGCTGCTGTGAGTTGCACCCGGAGGAGATGCTTTCAGAGGGTTAGAGCACAGAGTGGAAAGAATGACAGTGAAAAATGGGCTTGATTTCCATGTTGAGATGAGAGCTTACAACATGCAAATCGCTAAACACAGTAACCTATGCTGACACTCATCAGCCCCTCTCATCAAATACCCAGTCAAGGTAAGTCTGTGTAGTGGGACATCTTTACAGAGCTAATAGATGAGGTGAACAACCATTTGATTTAAAGGAGGCAGCGAAGTTTTTAATAGCATATTAAAAAGTATTCCCATGTGTCTTTGCCAGAAGTGATTTCATTGTTGTCAAGATCTTTAACATAGTTTACCAGCTTGCTCCTGTGAAAATAGAATAGTTTTGAAATCTACTTCATTCTCATTTATGATTAGTTTAATTCTAATACCCTTTTCATCATATCTGTGTATCAGATTACCCAGCAGCAAGAAATTCAGCTATACAGACTTGTCAAGAGTATTTGAATGAAGACACAATCCAAATGTTCCTAAAAATGTACTGCATGAATGCTCATTTCGTCCTGTAACAATCTCTTTCATTTCTCAAACATAAATCACAGTTCCGTCTTATGACAAATGTAACGTGTGTGCTTCGTGGCTCCTCCCTGCAACTGTCCTGGCTCCCACTCTGAACTGCATCTTCCACAGTGCTTTCCTGCATGAGGTCCTCTTGGGATCCTGGCACAAATGTTAAAATGGAATAATTAGGTTTATTATTCTGTATGATTCTCTTGTTTGCATTTTAAAATTCCAATAAATGTTCCTAAATAAAAAAGGAAAAGTAATAAATGGAAATATCAGAGTACTATTTTTCAACAACTCTACTCCTATCCTTTGATGAACTGCTTTAAACTGTATGCAAACAAACCGAAAAATAGATATGTTTTTATTACTACAGACTTGAGAAAACTGTCTCAAATACAGCTGAAATTCATCTAATTGAAGTTGTTTTGGAAGTCAAAACAGTGGGATGTCCATATTGTTCCAGTAGGATTATCTTATTACCTAGAAACAATAATTCATTATTATACATTGTTGATTACATATTTTATCAAGTTGCTTTTTCTCTTGATGCTCATTTTTTTTGTTCGTTACTGCATTATATAAGACCCCCTATTTCTTTTTTATAATAAAAAGCCTTTGGACGTGGGTTTGCAGATAAAGCTGTTTATTTTTGCCCTATTTCTTTCTGCTTTGCAAGAATTATAAGGAATATCAAGAATGCTTCAATAAATGGACATTCAACAACAAAAAATGCACAAATAGTGGTGAACACAATATGACATCAACAACAGTTGATAAACCCAATAATTACTTGCAAACAAAAATCTGCACTAAGGTAAATAATGTGTATATAACTTTCCAGTCTACTTGAAATGGTCATTATTAAGTAAAAACCTTATATATTACCTCTCTGTTGGGAGAGAGGGAAAGCATCAAATGTGAAGGTTCTGAATCCTGGCTGACATTATACACACCAAATCTCTTTAGTAGTTGTAAATGGATGAGATCACACTAACTGTAAAAGATGATCATTAAATGCAGCTAAGCTGCAAGAAATTAAGACAAAGCCACTACAAGAACATGAAATAAAGTCATTATGGAACTACTTTAAAATTAAGGAATGATAAAATTGAGAAGAGGAAGACCCCTTAGTTTGGACGGACATGGGAACAGGTTGAAATATAGAGAATGGGAGGAAAATAAAACAGGCTGGATAGAAACAGAGGAATAATTACACCGAAACAGGAAATAATTATAGACTTTAAATATCATGCTAAAGGGCATCTCGGAGCCAGAGCAGAGTACGTGAATTAAAAGACTCTCCTTGATACTTCTGATATCTTTGCTTGTTTGAGTACATTCATGATGTATTCAGTGCTGAGGCAGATAAAGGATTATAGACATTGGAGAAAAATGCAGGGAAAGCTGCTCCACTCTTTGTCTAATTGAACTTTAAGTAGAAGAAATAGAAGAGATGAACACAGAAAAAAATTTGGCAGACATCTGTGTGCACTACTGCATGAAGGAACAATTTCCTTCTTCTTTGTTAGCTCCTTTTCTGAAGTGTAAAGATATGAAAAAATGTTTTAAACCTTCTTTTCCTCTCATGGGATTATAAAATAGAGTCATGGAATAATCTAGGCTGGAGGGAATTTTAGATGTCATGTGATCCAACTCTCCTCTTAAAACTCAGTCATTTTTTATCAGGTTGCTCAGGGTCTTATAATGTCAGATTTTGAATATGGTAAAAGACAGAACCAGACAACTGGTTCCAGTATTTGATCATCCTCTTTTTTAAATTTTTGCTTAGTATCCATTCAGTATTTCCTTTGCTTTAACATGTGTCCATTGACTACTATCTTTTCATGTGCACCTCTGAAAAGAGTCTGTATCTATCTCCACTACATTTTCTTTTTAGGTAATTTTTGACAGCAGTAAGGTCTTGCCTGCATCTTTCTTTAGGGCTGAACAGCCCCAAAACTCTCAGCTTCTTCTTGTATGACAGCATTTCTTGAATTGTGAAATCCACAGTTAGTAGATGAATGAGGACTTCTTTGTATACCCAATAGATGACAGTATTATGTGAAACCATATTCCCCAACAAAGATTTCTAAAATCAGTGTAGTATACACAGAAATAAAATAATCTACAAAGAACTTAATTATCTCATAACTGATAACTCATTTACAAAACCAGCTGTTTCACCCATGAATAAAAGTACAAATAGCAACATTAGAAGAAAATCAAAAGTATTCTGTATTCCTTATTAATTGATTGAATTTCTAATTTAATACCAGATTTCTTTTCATTACAGTTAGATTCTTAATTAGACTACTTCTGAATGCAATAATGAATTTTGGCTTATACATGAATTCCATTGATATGGATATTCTGGGGTCGCGAATATAATATATTAATTATTAAGAATCTACATCATACTAAATATGATGAAATTATTAGGACTATTCATAGTGTTATAGGAGGACATAAAGGCTAACTTGACATGTGCTATTACTACTCCAAATTCAGTATCTAATAAATCCTAAAAGGCAAATGCTCTAGAACAAAAGAGAAAGTAGCAATAGTATATATTTTCTGCTTCAAATATATTTAAAATTTTTATTCAGTTTGAAAATACCTGTTCTCCAAAATTTTACTAGTCAGTTTGAAGAAAAAAACCTCTGTAGCTGTAAATCATACTTTAATTTGTACTAAGTAGTATACATTGCTATTAAGCAACTAAGACTCTATGTGTTTATGAACAGAAAATTTAACACATACGATGATTTTAAAAGTAATTACTAGTTACTAATTAGCATAATCTAGTATTACTTACTAGATTATGCTAATAATTACAGTTTCAGAAAGTTTGCGTTAGAAGAGTGGTATTTCATGAAACTATATTTAGTTGGTGCAGCAGTCATAATAAGCTACCACTTATAAGGTGAGCTATCCCTGCAGGGCATTTAGGATAAAATGACATATTTGTCTCTTCTCACAAGCATTCTGGGTAAATTCAGTAGCATGAATTCCTGTTAACAATCTGCCTGGACTTAAGTCCTCTACATTTTCTCATATCTAATATTTACTGTACCAAGGTAATTTTTTTTAACACATTATTATCAAGTTATTAGTAGGGTTAAAAGAAAGAGCTTAACCTTCCCTCAATAACTGCATTAAATTGAAAAAAATTGGCAGACAACTACACACAGCTCCTGCAAGAAGTTTATCCTAAAGAAAATATAGAAAGACTCGAGAAAAATTACAACTTTATTAGTGATAAAATATATGATAATCCATAGTCTAGAGGTACAACAAAATATTTCATTTTATCTTGTCCATCAGCAATAACAGATAAAGATTAAAAAAATCTGTGGGTTGTTTTTTGGTGTGGGTTTTGTTTTGTTTTGGTTTGTTTTGGTTTGGTTTTGTCTAAACTCCTCAAACTGGTTACTTGGTTTAAAACTCTGTATTCACAAAACTCAATTTCAAATTACAGTGACATTAGCATACTCTTTATCATTGGCTATTGTAAAATATTTTTGTTTGGGGAAAAGAGATTGAATTTATATAAATCAATCTGAAAGTGTTATTTTTTCCTTCTTTTTTCCCCTCAGCATTTTCTGTTAAGAAATAGAGTTTGTGACCAGGAATTTTCTGTCTCTTGCTGATAAAATGACAAGACAAACCCAGAAATATTACAAACCACAGAAATCCAGAACTCAAAACACAAGTCAGATTTTACCTATTATCTTAGGTCTGAGCACTAAGCTGTCCTAGTAAAGTGGGACAAGAGGATGATGATATACCACCATCTTTTGACCTTGAATGTGCAAACAAGTAATTTTAGATAGCATTTAGAAGAACTCTTCTGAATAGTTCATTCACTCATTAATGTACGCAAAACCCACACAATTCAAGACAGATTTTGCAATTTTCTTGTGCAGTCATTATCTTAGTTCTAAACACAGTTGTTTAAAGCTATATATTTCCTGGTAAATACCAGGAATAACCTTGTAAATACCGAAAATATTTCCGGGTAAATAACTCAAAAACCAGAAGTATGATTAAAGCAGATTTATGGTAATTACAAAATTATTCTTTTTCATCTATGTATTAAATTGTAAAAAAAAAAAAATAAAAATAAAAAGATAAGAGAAATATTTCTATAAAGGTATTGCAAAGTTATCATTTTCTCTAAGTTCCTTTTTTATATGATTAATTTCCTTACCCCTTTCAGCACAATGCATGTGCAAGCATCAGAAAAATCCCATTATTGCTACTTGTCAGGTTTCTCTATTATTCCCTCGGGAGCATGCAACACCAGAATTTCCTGCCACATCCAAATAAAGAGATTCTAACAGCACTATTCTAGGGTATATATTTTTCTTACATTGAATAAGCAAGAAAAAATTCACAGAATTATAATCAATTATTTTGACTACCAATTTCCTTGAGTGTGGTTGACCTGAGTGAGTAATTTGCAGTGAATCATTCATGGGATTAATGTCCCTCCTTCTTTACTTATGGAAAATCTATGAGCCATTCCTTTTTTTTTTTTCTAGAACAGAATCCCTCTGAAGTATTTTTACTGAAGACAACAAACTTTCTGTCAGTGGAACTGTATCTGAGAAATATGTTCCCTGGGTTTTCAAATCTCCATGGACTGATTATATACACTCTGTTATTTTAAACTTACTAGTAATTTTATGTACATGAATAGTCATACGTAACATACAACTGAACTACTGATATGCACAAAGCTGAGTGTGTGCACAAAAATGTGCAGGACCAGCACTCACAGTCTGGGCCTTGCAACACATCAGTACAGCATTATTTTTTCTCTGGTCCTTTGCAATCCACTCTCCCTCAGGAAAACCATCTTTGGTTACTGGAAATACCTTACTGTGAATCACTAGATAAATGTCTTTTTAATAAAGAGAATCCAGGTATACTGGTAAATTACTATGATTGAATACCTTTAATGTCTCAGCTTCATTAGGCAATGACAGGCTGTCACGCTCTTTTCTTACTTATTCTGGTTGAGTTGCCAGTCCTTTCCTGTGGCTACTAATGATGACAGATCATTCATTACTCTATGAGAATACAATGCATTTCCATCACCGTCTTATACATTTTCCCAACCCCACAGGTTGTTAACTTAGAACCTTACATGATCTCTTGAAAACAAAAAAATATACATACCTATATCTCTTGCTTCTAATTGAAACACAGCTGAAACACATGCAAGTATTAAGGATTTATTTCCTAATAATGTTTCAACAATATTTCAAGATTTAGTAAGTAATCCACTGATAGACAGTAATAAATAAAGTTTCACCTTTTCATTCACATTAAGCTAAGTTGTAAGCACCTTGAAACCCCTAAAGCAACAGGAGAAAATGGAGGCTCCAAACGAGGCAGGGTATCCCTCATCCTCTTGCTACCAAGCTGAAGGAGGGGACCTAAGAGATGGGGGAGGCTGGAAACAGGTGTCTGCTCAGGGAGGCAGGAAAATCCTCTCCCGACCTCCCTCACCCTCCATGGTGCCCCTTCACAATAGATTTGGGGCCCTGGAACTTTTGAATGAAGAAGAGAAGGAGGAAGAGAATGAGACAAACAAGGAGGAAGACCAAGATCCACCAAGGCTGGGTCATTCTAGACCAAGTATTAAAACCAGTTCTCAAAAGAACCCCAGAAGAGTCATTGTGGTGGGTGACTCCATTCTGAGGGGTGTCGAAGGCCCCACATGCAGACCAGACCCACTTCATAGGGAAGTCTGCTGCCTCCCTGGGGCTCACGTCAAGGACATCACAGCAAAATTCCCCACTCTAGCAAGACCCAAGGACTACTGCCCTCTCTTAGTTTTTCAGGTAGGTAGCGATGACATTACTAGAAGTCCTAAAGAAATGAAGAGAGATTTCAGGTCCTTGGGGAAAGTGTTAAGGGGTCGGGGGCACAAATTGTGTTCAGTTCTGGAGATGGATAAAGAAGAATACAGGAGAACCCAGCAGATGAAATGGTGGCTCCAAGACTGGTGTTACCATCAGGGTTTCAGATTTTTCAATCATGGCTTAGCCTACAAGACGCCAGACCTTTTGGCATCAGATGGAATACACCTGTCCCAGAGTGGGAAGAAGATCTTGGGGCAGGAGTTAGCTGGGCTCACTGACAGAGCTTTAAACTAGATTTGAAGGGGGAAGGGGGCAAAACACCAGCCCATCTGAAGTGCATGTATATCAATGCACACAGCATGGGTAACAAACAGGAGGAGCTTGTAGCCATGATGAAACAGGAAAATTATGATGTTGTGGCTATTACAGAAACATGGTGGGATGTCTCCCATGACTGGAGTGTGCCAATTGATGGTTACAAGCTCTTTAGGAAGGACAGACAAGGAAGGAGAGTTGGTGGAGTGGTGCTGTATGTTAGGGACTGTTACTATTGCTTTGAGTACAGGTATAGTGAAGAGAGGGTGGAGCGTCTTTGTATTAGAATCAGGGGGAAAGCCAACAGGGCAGATGTTGTAGTGGGAGTATACTGTAGGCCACCCACCCAGGACAGAGAGGTAGATGAAATATTCTACAGGCATTTAGGAGAAGTCTCACTATCACTTGCCCTTGTTCTTGTGGGAAACGTTAACTTCCCAGATATCTGCTGGAAATACAACACAGCAGAGTGGGACCAGTCCCAGAGATTCCTGGAATGTGTGGGAGACAAATTCTTGACACAGCTGATGAGTGAAATGACCAGGGAAGGTGCCCTGCTGGATCTCCTCTTTGTGAACAGACAAGGACTGTGAATGATGTAGCAGTTGGAGGACAACTAGTGCACAGTGATCATGAAATAATAGAGTTCTCTGTTCTTAGAGATTCCAGGAGAGGGGGTAGCAGAACAGACATCTTGGACTTCCAGAGGGCTGTTTTTTTCTTCTTTGGACACCTGCTTGACAGGATCCCTTGGGAGACAGTCCTGAAGGGTATAGGAGTCCAGGAAGGCTGGACACTCTTTAAGAAGAAAGTCTTAATGGCTCAGGAGCAGGCGGTCCCCAGGTGCTGTAAGAGAAGCCAGCAACAGAGAAGACCACCCTGGCTGAACAGGGAGCTTTGGCTGCAACTCAGGGAGAAAAGGAGAATTTGCAGCTTTTGGAAGAAGGGGCTAGCCACTCACAGTGAGTACAAAGAGGCAGTGAGACTATGCAGGGTGGAAATCAGGAGGGCTAAAGCCCAGCTGGAAATTAATCTGGCTTCAGCAATCAAGGATAACAAGAAGTGTTTCTATAAGTATGTCAGCAGCAAAAGAAAGACCAGGGAGAGTCTCCATCCCCTGCTAGATGCAGGAGGAAACATGGTATCTAGTGACAAGGAAAAAGCTGAGGTGTTTAATGCCTTCTTTGCCTCTTTAATACCAAGACTAGTTGTACTGAGGGAATCCAGCCTCCTCAGTCAGAAGACAGAGACTGGGAGAACGACCCCCCCGCAATCCAGGAGACAGTCGGTGACCTGCTGCATCACACAGACACACACAAGTCTATGGGACCAGATGGGATACACCCAAAGGTGCTAAAGAAGCTGCCTGGCATGCTTGCTAAGACGCTTTCCATCATTTACCAGCAGTGCCAGCTGACCAGGGAGGTCCCGACAGTTTGGAAATTGGCCAATGTGACATCCATCTATAAGAAGGGTCAGAAGGATGATCCGGGAAATTACAGGCCTGTCAGCTTGAGTTTGGTGCCCGGGAAGCTGATGGAGCAGCTCATCCTGAGTACCATCACACAGCACATGTGGGCCAGTCAGCATGGGTTTAGGAAAGGCAGTGTCCCAGTCCGATATCGGAGAGGGTTCTTAAACGATCCCAAGAGCGAGAATAAGACACAAACGAGGTCAGATGCCATACAACCTTACGAACTTTATTTTCTATAACAACTGATAAGAGCGATAGGACAGAGAGGAAAAGAAAGGAAAAAGTCAGAATCCATAAGCAAGAGAACAATAGAGATGCAGCTAATTACCACCACCATGATCAGGGATCCAGCGATGTTCTGTTGGCTTGTTCTTGGTGCTGATGATGATGTTCAATGTTCCTAGTTCCATCGAAGTCTCCAACAAGCAGCATTCCGAGAGAGGAGTACGCAGTCCTTTTATAGTCCCCCGTCCCCACGATTTCTCCAGAAAGTCTGCATGTCCAAAGAAGGGCAACGAAGCTGGTGCAGGCTCTGGAGCACAGGTCATACGAGGAGCGGCTGAGGGAACTGGGGGTGTTTAGTCTGGAGAAGAGGAGGCTGAGGGGAGACCTCATCGCCCTCTACAGTTACCTGAAAGAAGGTTGCAGAGAGCTGGGGATGAGCCTCTTTAATGAGGTTACAAGCAATAGGACAAGAGGCAATGGCCTCAAGTTGCACCAGGGAAGGTTTAGACTGGATATTAGGAAGCATTTCTTTCCAGAAGGGTTTGTTAGGCATTGGAATGGGCTGCCCAGGGAGGTGGTGGAGTCCCCATCCCTGGAGGTGTTTAAGAGTCGGGTGACTTAGTGCTGAGGGATATGGTGTAGTTGGGAACTGTCAATGTTAAGTTAATGGTTGCACTAGATGATCTTCAAGGTCTTTTCCAACATAGATTATTCTTTGATTCTGTGATTTTGTGTATTTGACTTTTTTACTGAAATTAAAAACATGAGAATAAGAGGTCTTATTCAGAGGAAGGGAAAATTGTCTATAATGGTGTACTCCCATATAGAGAAAATAAACCTTCACCACAGTGTCTGCAATGTTATTTATTAATCTCTATACATACCATTGAAGTAATGAGTGCAAATTTGACATAAGAAGACAATTTCTATTTGGATGGAAATGATGTTTTCTTTACATTAAGGATAATGTTAATTGAGAATATAAAAATCTAAACTATCTACCTCATGACAGAGGAATTACTAAACCATAAAATGAAACAGTTGGTGGTGTACTGACAGATAGTTTAAAAAGTTTTTCACCACCGAAGAAAACTGACATCTCTGCTTGCAATGTTTAAGAGTAAAGAATACAATAACTGACTACAGCATTCTCAAAACAGCTCTACACAGAGAGCTGTAATGAATGTGTAAAATGTATAAAATTCATGTTTTTAATCTTCTCTGCATTTTCTCATTTTGAAGTATTGTTAGTGTTTTTCATATATTATAGATTATGACATGCCATACACTAAAGAGCTATAGCATTATTATACATAAAGCTGGAGTTAATCAAACAAGTACTTCTATAAATATTCTACAACCTTGTGGAGAAAAAGGTAAAATGCACCCTAATTTGATGACTAACTTTGATTTAACAAGAACTGGTATACTATTTCTGTTCAGTTGTGGGATTTAGTTTCCAGGATTCAGAATGAGATGTTTGCGTGTTGTGAGTCTAAATATGATGCGTGACTAGAAACAATTCAGTGACTGTATTGATTAGGCTGTTGAGCTGTGTTTTGTTTAGCCTTAGTGCTATGAAATTACCCTCAAGTGTAATAGTGTCAGCAACTCCTCTCTCTTCTTCACCTACAGAAGAAAAACACTGCAGTGAACTCTGCTTTGAATAACCAGGCACTACTTGGACATCATTACTGGTATCTCCTCCATCCAGTGAAGGCGGATGCAAGAAAAACAGTCCCGTTGCTACAATTTGTAGCTGTGTGTATTAAGACCGCAACTACTAATGCATGAATAATAAACCAGAGAAACACAAAACATACTCCACCTGCCTGACAGATGATGTGAAGGTAAATATTCCTTCAATCAATAATTAGGGTGAGGTTTTGAACAGAGGAATTAATTAATTCTTCTGTCAAAAAATATCTTCCAAGTCTATAAACTCTCCAGGGTTTACTTTAAGCATCCTTCATTTCACAAAAAATACATTTTAACTCTCCCTGTACACAGCTATCTTGAGGCCTCCTCCAGAGAAATGCTGCAATGACCAAAGAGGGAAGTCCTGATTCCCCAAACATTCGTACTATATCAGTCTTATACTTAGCTGTTGCTTTATTTTACTATTAATTAGTGAAGTACAACATAATCTGTACACTTGCCAAACTAATTACATACTCCTAATTCCAGCACCTGATGAGATTATCCCTCCCTTACCTTATGAAAAAACAACTAATTTACCATGCAGGTGATAGTTGGAAACTTTAACAAACTAACTGTCACATATGCAGATATGTCTCTCCCATAAAATGTACCAAGAATATTACAGATCAGTAAAATCTACTTTAAACAATTAGAAGCAAAGTCCTACAGAATAATATACACCTACAACTTTTATATTTTTCATTAAATTAATAGATAGCAGTGTACTTTTCATGTTCTGAACTTACATGTTGTGCTTGGTGAGAAATAGGCTTCAGCAGAAAATTTAATTGCCATTTTCAAATTAATTTAATTTTCAGAAAACAAGAATCACTTCTGCAAATTCTGCTTATTTCAGAATTCAGATTTCTGATGAATCTGCAAAATGAAAATTTCAAGACTTCGTAAGATATTATCCTATTCCATTTCAGAAGAGTAGAAAAAATTTAATTTTCCTTGAACATATTAATCAATATGAATCCTTAACACTACCTTTTTTAAAGATCTTTTAAAGAGCTTCTACATAGAATGGAACAGAAGCCTAGTTTCCTGTAGAATGTCATCCTTTATCTCTATACTCTCTAGGACAATAATGTTGGCTTTCTTATTCTGGCTTATTTCTTATTATTGTACTTCTCATTCTCTCTCAAATCCCATGAATTTCTGCTCTCACAGTATATCCACCTCTATCACACAACTTCTAGGCAGACAATAAACCTGTTCAGGGAGTGATTTGGAGCTACTGCACTCCTTTGTCAACAGATACATGCTTATTGATTAACCTATACTCCAAGAAAACAAGTTGTTTTCATATTATAGCCTTTTCCTCAGTAAGGGCACTAATTTCAGTTTCCTTGCTCTACATAGCCAGTAATAAAAATTTTCTATCCTTTCCACCTCTGTTCCTTTAACATATAGTTTAATTTTTCCAATAAGTTAAAAAGTTTTTTACAGACACTAACAGATAACACAATAAAACCTCATTTCCTTATAAAAACCAGACAAAATTGCTAATTTTAAGTGTTCAGTGCATTTTAATAAAACTTATTGAGGAACTACCTTTATTTTACCTCTTAGACCAGAAAGTTCTTCTGTTTCATGAATCTTAATTTCTCTTCTGCAGAGTCAACAGCTCCAAAGAAAGAAAGTGTCCTTATTTTCTAGTCTAATTATTTAGATGTCCTCCTGTGGGAGCTATATGGTTCAAATTATTTAAAACTGAAGAGAAAACTATATACTCAGTCCATACTAGTTTAAAAAAAAAAAAAAAATCAGTGAGATTCATAATGATAAAACAAATTCTGAGAACATTTTCCATACCACTTGATGTACTTTTTCTAGTCATTCTTTGAAAAATACCAGCATAAAATTTTGTCCTTGTCATCTGGGCCTCTTGTCAAAACACACCTGGCTAAAATCTCCTCTAAGTAACCATTACAAGCACTTCTGCTCCATAAGTGAAACCAAGCTCAGCATTCATTTAGTTTCCTTCGTGATTTTTTCTTTTACTCAATACTTCTTTTAAATTTGGAATGGCTTCCTCAATCCCATGTGCTCATGAAGTTCTCTTTATTCACTTAAATTCTCTGTAAAAACACGCCTTAGTAATAAAATACAGAAAAAGTAAAGGGGATTTCTTTTATGATTAAAGTAGGAAAATAAGGTCTATAATATAAGAAATGGTTCTTTTTACTTCTACTTGGTTAGAAAACCATCATATTTTAATTTTCATACTCATTTACCGTTTCAACACCCTTAAAGATCTGATTGTAACATGCGTTGTCTTTAAAATAAGATGTTTTGTGGGGCTTAGCTGATAGTTCAGTTATATCTGCATTCCACTTGTGATCTACTTTTAAAAATCATTTACCCTGTGTTTGCCCTTGACAGACCTTTTCTGTACAGCTAAGACAATGCTCTTGCTTTTGAAAGTTTTCTCTCATCCTTCTCAATTTGATTCCCTAATTCCAAAGGAATAGTATTTGATTTTGCTGTCCTTTAACTCACTTATGTAGGATTTTTAAAATTCAGTAGTGTGCATACTTGGAGAAGAATCTCAACTATGGTTTATAAATGTAAATAGTTCTGATTCTAGAATCAAACCTGAAAATTAGGTTTCAGATAAACTCCTTTGCTGTATTGGGTCAACTTGATTCCAACACATCATGGTTTTGAATTCCCAAGACACTGAGGATAAGACTACATTAATAAGTTATCACTAGGTAAATGAGAGCAATACATTTCTTTAATTTACTATCACATGCCTCACACATTTTTAATTCATTGCAAAAATAAGTAATTTAATCATTCTGCTGACAATTCTCAGTGATGTTGAAGTCAACAGCAGTTGTTTTGGGAACACAGCACAGCAGATACGGAAAAATCCAGGCGGTTCCTAGAATGTGTAAAGGATAACTTCCTCACACAGCTGGTGAGTGAACCAACCAGGGAATGTGCCCTCCTGGAGCTGCTTCTTGCAATCAGGGAAGAGCTTGTGGGGGAAGTAAAGGTTGGAGACCATCTAGGGTGCAGTGATCATGAGATGATTGAGTTTTTGATACTTGGAGAAACAAAGAGAGGGGTGAGTAAAACTGCCACCTTAGACACAGAGGGCAGACTTTGACCTGTTCAAAAGACTGATTAACAAAATCCCTTGTGAGTCTGCCCTGAAGGATATGGGAGCCCAGGAAGGCTGGGCATACTCCAGGAAAGAAGTGTTAAAGGCACAGGAGCAGGCTGTCCCATGTGCCAAAAAACAAGCAGGTGGGGAAGGAGACTGTCCTGGTTAAACGGGGACCTTTGGCTGGATCTGAAGAACAAAAGGGGAATCTATTGCCTTTGGAAGAGGGGGCAGGTCTCTCATGAAGACTATAAAGATGTAGTGAAGCTCTGCAGGGAGAACATTAGGAGAGCCAAAGCACAGCTAGAGCTCAACTTGGCTACAGCTGTTAAGGATAACAAAAAATGTTTCTAGAAATTCATTAACAGCAAAAGGAGGATTAGGGAAAATCTCCCTCCTTTATTGGATGCAGAGGGAAACATAGTAACAAAGGATGAGGAAAAGGCTGAGTTGCTCAACGCCTACTTTGCCTCAGTCTTTAGCAGTGGAACTGGCTGTTCCCTAGACACCCAGCCTCATGAGCTGGGAGATGGGGAGGGGAAGCAAATTGAGGTCAGCACAGTTGAAGAGGAGGTGGTCAGAGACCTGCTGCACCACTTGGATGCACACAAGTCTGTGGGACCGGATGGGTTACACCCAAGGGTGCTGAAGGAGTTGGCAGATGTGCTCGCCAAGACACTTTCCATGATTTAACTGAAATCATGGCTGACTGGGGAGCTCCCACTGGACTGGAGGGTTGAGGAGACAGAGGCACGGACTCTGTGTACAGTGCAAACATACAGAGACCTTTATTGTTTTTAACACTCAGAATTTATACCATTTTCAAAGCTATGTCAGTCAGCACGAGTTAGGCTGCATTATAATAATTTGTTACAATGTATTATGCAATTACTGTTCACTCACTCTAGTCTATACACTGATTGGCTAAGCTAAAAGATTAACTCTGCCTTCGGCATGCTGGTTTTTAGTCCTTTAGTTTTATAGTTCTTGCAACTCTGCATTTTCTTGTTTGCCAGCTGCCAACTTTCTTCAATTGTTCTTTATTCTTCAGTCAAGGACATTGTCGAGCCAAGATGTCCATTTTCTGCCAAAAAGCTCTCCACAGAGGGTGGCAAATGTGACACCCATCTACAAGAAGGACAGAAAGGAGAATCCAGGAAACTATAGACCTGTCAGTCTGACCTCGGTACCAGGGAAGGCCATGGAGCAGGTCATCTCGAGTGCCATTAAAAGTCATATAATGGACAACTAGGGGATCAGGCCGTCAGCATGGGTTTATGAAAGGCAGGTCCTGCCTGACAAACCTGATCTCCTTCTATGACAAGATGACCCAACAATTGGACAAGGGGAAAGCTGTGGATATTGTCTACCTGGATTTACAAAAATAATTCAACACAGTTCTTCATAGGATTCTCACAGAAAAACTGGCTGCTCATGGCCTGGATAAGCGAACAGTCTGCTGGGTCAAGCACTGGCTGGATGGACGGTCCCAGAGAGTGGTGGTCAGTGGAGCTAAATCCAGCTGGAGGCCAGTCACAAGTGGTGTTCCTCAGGGCTCGGTGTTGGGACCATTTCTGTTCAACATCTTTATTGATGATCTTGATAAGGACATAGAGTGTATCTTCAGTAAGTTCACAAATGACACCCAGTTAAGCAGGAGTGTCGATCTGCATAGGGAGGCTCTACAGAGAGACTTGGAGAGATTGGATCAGTGGGCCAATGTTAATGGGATGAGCTTCAACATGTGGCCCAAGTGCAGCCAGGTCCTGCACTTGGGCCACAACAACCCCATGCATGGCTACAGGCCTGTGGAGGTGTGGCTGGAGAGCTGTCTGGAAGAGAAGGATCTGGGGGTTCTAATTGACAAGCAGCTGAACACGAGCCGGCAGTGTGCCCGGGTGGCCAAGAAAGCCAATGTTGTCCTAGCTTGTATTAGGAATAGTGTGACCAGCAAAAGTAGGGAGGTGATAGTTCCCCTGTACTCTGCACTGGTGAGGACACACCTGGAGTATGAGGTGCTGGAGTGAGCGCAGAGGAGGGCAATGAAGTTGGTGAAGGGCCTGGAGAACAGATCCTATGAGGAGTGATTGAAGGAGCTGGGACTGTTTAGTTTGAGGATGAGAAGACTAAGGGAAGACCTCACTCTCTATGACTACTTGAAAGGACATTGTAGAGAGGTTGGTGCTGGTCTCTTCTCACAGGTGATTAGCGATAGAACAAGAGGGAACGGCTTTAAACTGCGATGGGAGGTTTAGACTGGGCATTAGAAAAAAAAAAAAAAATCACAGAAAGAATGGTCAGACAGTGGAATAGGCTGCGCAGCGAGGTGGTGGAGTCGCCATCCCTGGATGTGTTTAAGGGTCATTTAGATGAGATGTTGGGGGATATGGTGTAGGGGAGAACTTCATAGAGTAGGGCTGATGTTTGGACTCGATGATCCCAAGGGTCTTTTCCAACCTGAATGATGCTGTGATTCTGTGAACAGTGAACAGTACTGAGGTGATAGTTTGCAAAAGGTGTGTCATCATGTTTCAATTGGCTTCAAAATTTTTTACATGTCTTCACGCATTACATAAAGAACACAGTTTAACACTGATTGATTCTGGAATTACAGATTGGAATGCTTCACTCATAAATGCAAGTCCTTCAAGGTGTCTGCTCTTCAGTGGCGTTTTGAAAATTTCTGATGCTACTTATTATCCATTATATAATGGGTCTTCGTAAGATTACAGACATTTCTGTGCATGACAGAGATGGAATTGTATTATTTTTCTCATTTCATAGGTTTGTACACATTAATGAAGGGATAAAATGAAGTCTTTGCTGCCTCAGGACTCTTTTGACTAGAGTCATGCATGGCTTTGTTTACTTTTTTGTCTTTGGTGACTGGTGACACCAGGCTATAAATAAGCACTGAAACCTCACCTGTGTTTACATTAGCCAATTAAACATGCATACATAAACCAAACAAAAAAACTATTAAAAAAACAACAGCAAAAGAAAGAAAAGGAAAAAAAAAAAAAAACAAAAAACCAAGAACCACTGAAATCAGTGGAATCATGATGGCATAATAGATAGACAGATTAATGGTTTAAGAGTAGCTTAAATTTTGTGTAATGGGTAGAGTGAAGGATGACACACCATGGTGAAATTGGAGCCTGAGGTCTAAACTTATGAAAAGACTATTTCCTGTGACCTTTGGGTACCTATTCATTTATAAATGTATACCAGTATGTGATGACCAGATGTGATAATGTTCCATAATTTCTGTATGTTCCACTGCCTACAGGAAGTGTTTTGGCTGTGGAAAAATAATCAAGTTTAACCAAGTAGATTTTGGACATAATGCTTGTGTGAAAGGAATTTATCTGCTCATTCTTTCTTTGAACAGTTTGAAGTTTCAGGTAGTATTTTCTTATTTTTAGCCAGTATTACCTAAAAATATATGTGATTTGAAGTTTTCATTTTAGAGGTGGTATAGTTAGAAGTCTACAATCCATGAATAAGTATTGAAATTGTAAGGAAATTCAAAATATAAGAAAATCTTCAGAGTGTACCAGCAAGGTGCGTATAACTGATGTCTCAGAAACAGTGCTTCATTTGTTTCATTAATTATAACAGTAGAAACCTGCAGCAAGACCTTAAAGTCCCAGCACTCTATCTTCAGGGACATTTTGGTCACCAGTATGGAATTCTTGTTGTTGGATATAGATAATATTCTCCACATAACATAATTGATCTTGTCTAACTGAAATGAGCTTCTAGAAGGAAGGCATGAAATATTAGGTGAGAGAAGGGCTAAACTATGTTTTGAACACTGGTATATTTGATGTTTGAACAACAGGAAAAAGCTATTTTGTTCTAAACTAATACTGATAAGCAAAAACTTCTATTTCCTGTAATATGTTTTCAAATTTAAATCATAAGTGAATTCACAGTCATGGTTCAGGACATGGCAGAAAGGAAAACATGAGAAGAACATGTACTGTGAGCATGACTACATAAGATATCCAGTAATTCTTGTTTTCCAGATTCCATATTGTGTAAATTAACAATCATGTTTTTTTTCCGTGTTGTTCAACAAATAAGTAATATAAGTTTGCCTTTCTCAAACTTCTCTTTTTCCAGTCACAAGCTCCTCATTCAAGATTGAAACAGCAAACAAATTGGTTGTGTTTTTTGGTTTTGTTTTTTTTTTTTTTACATGTAGCTTCTTTCAGAGGATGAAGGCATTAAAAGACTGCCAGTTAAAACCACTTTGATGCCCAGTCCTGCTTTGTATAAGGCAATTTCTGGGAGATACTGAACATCCTTACTAGAAGAAAATGCCTTTGAGATATTACAATATATGAAACATCAGAATTTCACATATTAAAGATTAAATATGAAAAAAAAGGTAATCTTTACTCTCTCTTCAGTTTTTTCTGAAATATTTATTAATTGCTTACAAATTATATTCCAGTGTCTGAATATTAGTTTTTCTAAAAGTAATTTTATTATATAGAAATAGTATTTTTATACTTTTTTTTCCAGGTTGCTACAGCAAATGCCTGCAATGTCTAAGAAGTATAATGAGGCTACCTAGGTCAATGTGAGATAAAATTTAAAGCCCCACTTCATCCTACTTACCATTCAATTATCTGATCATCAAAGTCTAAGCCTAGGCAGACTGCAAAGTTTCTTAGATATCTGAATGCTACATGACAAGATACAGTTTTTCCCCAGCCTGAGCTGAGAAGCAGTTAACAAGCTGTGATTCAGAGGCTGGAAGGAAATACTTAAAGAGGCCTAGTCTATGTGTATGCTAAGACATATTCCTCATGCTCCAGTAATGGAATGATTTAGAACCTAAAACTCCCTGTTTCCAAGATAATATACTAAATGCAAGGCATTAAAAGAACATTTTTCTCCATACTTCTTGTCATCATTGTAACTATAGAAAAAAAAAAAAAAAAAAAAAAAAGAAAGAAAGGAAATCAGAAAATTATATTCAGTAGGAGGGAATGTTTTGGAGGAGGACATGTGTTCAAGGGACAACCTATTAATTTTACACTCGCTGGGTAAAAAACTGTCTGGATGGCAAAGAGTTGTGGTGAACAGAGTTAAATCCAGCCGGTCACGAGTGGTGTCCCCCAGGGCTCGGTGTTGGGGCCACTCCTGTTCAACATCTTTATTGATGATCTATATGAGGGGATCGAGTGTACCCTCAGTCGGTTTGCAGATGACACCCAGTTGGGTGGGAGTGTTGATGTGCTCGAGGGTAGGGAGGCTCTGCAGAGAGACCTGGACAGGCTGGAGCCATGGGCTGAGGCCAACTGGAGGAGTTTCCATAAGGCCAAATGCCGGGGGCTGCCCTTGGGCCACAACAACCCCCAGCAGCGCTACAGGCTTGGGGAGGAGTGGCTGGAGAGCTGCCAGTCAGAGAGGGACCTGGGGGTGTTTACTGACAGTCCGATGAACAGGAGCCAGCAGTGTGCCCAGGTGGCCAAGAAGGCCAATGGCATCCTGGCTTGTGTCGGCAATAGCGTGGCCAGCAGGGACAGGGAAGGGATCTGACCCCTGTACTCAGCACTGGTGAGGCCGCCCCTCGATTCCTGTGTTCAGTTTTGGGCCCCTCACTACAAAAAGGACATTGAATGACTCGAGCGTGTCCAGAGAAGGGCAACGCAGCTGGTGAAGGCTCTGGAGCACAGGTCATACACGGAGCAGCTGAGGGAACTGGGGGTGTTTAGTCTGGAGAAGAGGAGGCTGAGGGGAGACCTCATCGCCCTCTACAGCTACCTGAAAGGAGGTTGCAGAGAGCTGGGGATGAGTCTCTTTAACCAAGTAACAAGTGATAGGACAAGAGGGAATGGTCTCAAGTTGTGCCAGGGAAGGTTTAGACTGGATATTAGGAAGCATTTCTTTACAGAAGGGGTTGTTAGGCATTGGAATGGGCTGCCCAGGGAGGTGGTGGAGTCCCCATCCCTGGAGGTGTTTAAGAGTCGGGTCGACATAGCGCTGAGGGACATGGTGTAGTTGGGAACTGTCAGTGTTAGGTTAATGGTTGGACTGGATGATCTTCAAGGTCTTTTCCAACCTAGATGATTCTGTGAAAGTCAGCTGATTACAACATACCTTAAAGGAAGAAGGGTTTCTCCTTCTGTTATCTAAATTTATCTTTTACTGGAAAGAGGTTTGGATTGTGGCATGAATTTTTTCTTTCTCATTTCAGATGTTTCTGGCATGGGTGAATAAAACAGTAGTAGTTCATTCTTCTTTTCCCAAAAAGGGGATAGAATCGCAAAATCCACAGAAAAAAAAAAAAAAAGAAAAAGAAAAACTGATTGAGTGCGCTTAGTGGTTAAAAATAAGTCTCAGCTTCACTTTAGAGCTGTATGGAAGCACATTAGGCAGAGAACTAGTTGTTGTTGTTTTTTATTTTGGTTTGAGTATTTTTTGATTATTATTTTACTTAAATGACCAGCTATAAAAAAATTAATATGAACAACATGAATTTGCCCATTTCATAGAACTATTGTTTAAAGTTTTCTTTCTATAAAATAAAGGAATTCTCCAATGCATTCATGTTCCCATCTTTGTAACTGTAAAGACTATAATGTGGTAGTTCAACTGATGGTTTGAACTGAACAGGAAAACTGAAGGTTAAATCCCAGGAAATTTTTAAAGTCCAAATGAGGTTTCATAACAATGCATAAAGGTAAATGATTTTTTGTTTTCTTCTGGATGTGATGCTAAATCTTATTCTGTGGAGAGCAAGACAGTGATGGTAAGAAACTAGATTTAAATAACAAAAAAATATATTATTTCAGTGATATAATCTTCTGAGGAAATTACACTCACAAACAGTGGGTTTGCAGCACTTTCATTTCTTTAACAGGTGAAAATGTAATTCCTATCTTTTCTGATTGTTGGAGGCAACTACATATCATAAGTGAGATGCATTTCACTTGACACAGACCTTTCAGTGGACAACATAGGGCATCCATCTGCCAAATAGTTCTTAAATCCCTATATCACAGCTGAAACATACAGGTATAATATCATAAATATTTCATAACTTTTTGCAAGGAAGAAATGTCAGGTTTGAATTAAAATTAGATAAGAAATATTATGATATGGAAGAAGTATAGCCAGATACAATACGAGAAAAAGCGTGCAAGTAGCTTGATGTTTCCCAGAAATGGACTGTCAGCAAACTCTTTCTTTTTTTAAAAAAAAAAAAACCTGCATGCATGCAGTTTATTTTCATTCCTAACCTTGTTCTGAATTCTCTATTCATGACAGCAAGAGACTTATTAGACTCCTAGAATGACAGTACATACCTAAATAAGTTTCATTTCATTACTTCAAGTTTTTTTGTGGGGCACATGGAGTGTTTGCTTTTATTCTGCCTTGTTGTAGGGGTGGATGGAAGGGTGGACCAAAAGATACTTCTTCAGTAAATGTCACAAGCAATAATATTTATTGCAAGTAACATCAGAACTTCTTCCTCCTCTCTTTCTTGTTACTGCCAAATGACCACTACTCGTCTGTAACTTCTTCCTATTTACTCTTGCTAACTTTCTTTCCCTTGGCTCTGTTTTGTGATTTCTGAGTTGGGAGGAGGCTGATAGACAGAAGGATTTCCTCTTTTGATGGCAAGATCTTTTAAAGCACAACTACAAAAATAGATCTTTGCAACTACATCTAGTTCCACCAGCACTGAGACAGTGGGTATAACTCAGTCCCAGGTTATCTCTCAGGCACAGAAGCAAAAATGTGTTTTCTCATGGAAACTGGTGAATAGCCTCTCAGCTCTGGCTAGACACAGACTTAGTATGCAGCTAGGTAAACATACCATTCCTTAATCATCTTAAGTAGAGCTTTTCTTCACCTGTTTTATTTAGAGTTCTTTTTTATCTTGATTATGAACAGTCCAAATGTGACGAAATCAGTGCCTTGAACACTGCTAATATTTTTCAATCTCTTCCAGAAGCCCTTTGCTCAGGCATCAAAAATGAGGTTTTGTAGCTGCATTACACTGACATCATGTGTGGGGTTTTTTGTGATAGACTTTTCTGGTTTGGTCTTTCTCTTCCTCAGTCATTTTCAGCAGATGAACTCTCAGGTTATAGCAAAAACCTGTATTACAGATATACCATCTTGAACTTTTAATGGCTGCATTTATTCCCAGTTTTAGAATTCCAGTCCTCAAGGTCATCCAGTTCTTTCTGATCTTCCTCAGTTAATAATACTCCTTGACTTTATTATCAGTAAATTTTATTAGCATGAACTTTTCAAGTCATGGTCGTTTTTGAAAATATAATATGGAATAAGAAAACAGAATGATCTTTGAGTAGCCTATGCTTTCACAGATGCCTCCCCTTCCAGCTACTTGCTAATCCTTCCCCTTTAATCAATTCCTGAAGTAGTTTACTATTTTTGTGCTAATTCCCTTTTTTTATCTGAAGTAGGTTTCTCTAATAGCACCATATCAAGTACTTAAATGAAATACTTTAGTGAACACCAGGTAGATTGTATTTCTATTATTTCCCTTTTCTAGAAAATAATTCACTTTATCAGAGGAAAATAACAGTTTATTTCAGTGTAATCTATATAACTTCATCTTGCACTTAAGCTCCTTTTGCATTTACATAGATATTCTATGCAGTTCTTTACTTCACTCTCATTCCAGCCTCCTATTTCATATTTCTATAACCTTGAGATCATAATACTGTGTTTTGTCTCAGTCTTTCCCTTCCCTCTCCTTCTCCTCCCTCTTTATTCAAAAGAAATGCTGCACTCACTATTTTCAGTTATGACATATCACCCTACAGTTGATAGATTTATTAAAAATAACTGCTATCAGGCCTGAGATTTCATTTTTCTGATGCAGAGCTTATCGGGGCTCCCTGGCCTGAGTGTACTAAGCAATGTAAGCTCCCTTTCCACTTCTGTTGTTATTTCTTTTCCTTGCTCCTGTTCTCATGAGCCATCCTGCCTTTCTCCCACATTCAGTATCATCGCCTTGATCGGAAAATGAGGCAAAGTATTAACTCTGTTTGGGAGCCACCTTTATCTTTTATCTGTATTCCATTCTCTATCCTTTTTCTCTTTCTTATTTATATGGTTGAAGAATCTTTTGTTATTTTTTTGTTATATTCTTTGGACACCAGGACGATAAAAGTATAGAGATATAATAGAGATTATGTGGTTTTGAGAGACAGACAGATTTCTTGGTGTCAGAACTATGCTTATGTTCGTTTCTTCTCCCTGGTGCTAGTGAAAATGATCAGATTCTCAGAGTGGGAAAAAAAGGCCTTCATTTAGCACTGAATGTGAACACAGGATGTGATTAAATAAAGCTGTGCAAAATACAAAACCTTGGACTCATGTGAATTGAACAGTCGGCTTGCCACAAACATAGCATGAGCTTGAGGATAATTACTTTTCTGCAGAGAAGCATCTGTTCAGTTTGAAACAGGTGGCGGTGATGCTGCAAATGATGTTAAGCATTAAAGCTGCTATCAGTTGAAGTTTCATAATGTAGCCTTCTACCTCAGGCAGCCTCCCTTTCTTCATGCCAACATCTCTTTTCTTCCACAAAAGAGTTTGTCGAGGCATTTATTATTTAAATTAAGGCATTTCTCATCTAAATTAATCTTTAATTAGTGTCCATATTCTTCCCTTTCTTCTCTGTTCCTAGATGTACTTGACTTGTACTGAATGCCCTTGAGTTGTATTCCTTAATCCCAAACGGTTCTTGACCCAATTGTGTTGCAAGTATTTATGCTTCTCAGTTATTAAAAAATATTGTAAAACACTTAAGTGTATTTGAGCTAACAATTTTTGAGTGAATTTTGAAATATTGTTACCAAAAGTCATTCATTCCAGTAATGAGAATATGCTAGTAATGGAAAACAGTCACTGATCATGGATGGGGAATATGCAACATAGGATAAAAACTGGGATCTGTATTCTCAGGTGAGTTTATACACTGTGTGCTGTTTAAGGTGAAGAAAATACAACGGCATTCCTAAAAGAAAATGCTGAATATGAAAATTATAACAAGACAACTCTTGAGGTCCATGCTATTTTAATTTGTGTGTAATATACTCAAAAAATAATCAGACATTGTAGTATTCTAAAACACTTTCCAGCACCGTGTTTGCCACACACAAGTATATTTCTGTTCATTAATTATCATCTCAGGCTTAATTTCACAAAATGAGGTCATATCAAGAACTGACTGACCTTTTCCACTATACCAGCTAGGACATTGGACTAAACTATGTGAGGTAATATGAGATACTCAGACATAATAATTCATAATTAAGCTAGATGCAGTTTATTTTCTTTCAGACACAAAATAGCCAATACACAGTTTCAAGGACAGTAAGAAAAAGATAGAGACATTCTATGTAATATTTTTGAAATATGCTTGGTTCTTCTTTTAAAAATTTCTTGAAAATATTTTTTTCAATTTTGTCTCTAAGCAAAGCAATCCTCTTTTTATACGGTTTTCTCTGGAGGAGGAGAAAGATGGGAAAGAGATTCTCCTGTTAATCAGCTTGAATAGGTTAAAGAAGCTTGAGTTTCTTTATGTAATTCCTGTTTGGTACCTTTAAATCATCTCACTGTTGGTGCTACCTCATCATCTTGGATACTTCATATAACCTCCAAACATAAAGACCCCATGTGATATTGCAGGAACTGTAAAAGAGAACTTCAAAACACTGCTCTATAAGTAAAAAACTGGTGTTTTCAAACAAAAGTCTCCCTTTAATTTTTTTAGCTTGTCCTCATAAGGAAGATATGACAAATAAAAGTGAGCAAAGTCCTACAAGTAGAAAGGATATATCCTAAATTAATGGCATATAACTTATTCATAACAGTAACTCTGAAGTCAAAAGTCTAGAATATAAGTGCAGATGGATGTATAGTATCTATCAGGTGAATAAATATACTATGATGGTCATTAGTTTCTCTGTCATGATCAATTTATAAGAATTAAATTATTATGAAAAAGAAAAATAATTCATTTCTATTTCAATGCATTATTTAAATGTTTTTTAAGGATTCATTTTGACAATTGGAAAGTCCTTATTGCATTTCTTCATTTATGATGAATGCTGTAGGTATGAATATGATGTAAATCTAATGCTTTAGTGTCCATATATTTTAGGTCATTTCAAGGCCAAGAATCTTTTATATATAACTGCAAAGTATTTTCACCAATTAGAGGGCTGCATAATCTCTGTTCATTAAGAAGTGTTATAGTATCTGTTCTGTGATAGTTCAATAAAGTGTTTACATGTTTATTCTAAAAAGAAAAAGAAAAAATGTAGTATCTCTGTAGCAGTGACTCACTAAATAGCCCTGAATAGCTGCTCACTAAATAGCTGCTATAAGCAGTGAAATTTACCAAAGATATCAGTGCTAGAATTAATCTGTGAAGTCATCCTTACAAAGTTTTTTGAAGAAAGTTGATATACCTAGCATTTTAGCTCATTAATTTGCAGTGACATTGTCTCAATGTACACTACAGATTTGTCTTTAGCACACTCGTAATTTTCCTCTGTTTTACTTACAGTCTCCCGAAGTACTAAACGACTCTAAAATCTGCCCACTTTAACCGATGACCAGATAGTGAATTTATCTAACCACTGACTTCCTAGAGAAATCTGCCTTGAAAGACAGAAGGATTGTCTCTGAGATGTTATTATTTTTCAGTGTTGAGGTCACATTCACAGATGCCACATCTGAATCAGTGGCTTTAAAGCTTACTTCAGTTTTTGGATGTACAAAACAGATATCCAGCGTGTATGTCTTTATAAATTTGGTGTTCATCAGCTGATATAGAGTGCTTCTCATACTGGTCACCTTCTGTGGATCTCATAATTACAGTATCCTATTTCCCTAGGCTGTGTGCAGAATAAACTAGAGAGGTGTTCTTGCCCCAGGACATTTGCAATCTACTTCCCATTGAAAAAAAAGAGAAAATTTTTCAGCTTGTATGAGACTGAGCAGTCTAGCTTTCACTCTTAGTATTCAAAATACAAATTAAGCTTTGGTTCTGCAAGTCTTTATATGATGTGCAAGAGAATACAAACTTTTAAGCAAGGCCAATGTTGGGCACAAATATCATGTAGCAAATGCTATTCACATTTTATACTATGCTCTCTCAAGTGGAAAGATATGCTAAACCAGAAACACCATAGTGGCCTGATCTCTGATATTATTAGAATACACTGGATATGCTGATCCAATATCTTGCTAATAGGTCTATTCTTTAACATCAAAACTGATAATTAGAAGTGTTGAGCAAAAATTCTCTAAAGAAAACTACAGCTGCTGAGCCAGATTTGTCGCAAGTTCTTGATTTTCCAGCAATCCGGGATAACCGAAAGTGCTCAATGACCTGAAACTGTCTTGTGCTTGTACAGGTAGCCAGTCATCTGAGGATGAGCAAATAAATGAGGCTTCTGACTCGAAGCTGACAACAGCTATCATGGGCCTCATTAACGTACCTGAAAGACCCAGCAGTTTACCATAAATATTTGTCCTTCTCCCTAATTCTTCTTCATCTGGATGAATAATGGAGATGTACAGCTGCTAAACAGAATTACAATAAAGGCTAAAGAGGACAGTATATTTTTGTCACTATTCTGGCACCCTGAGAAGGGTCAAACAGTTCTCTGCACATTTTCTGCTTCCACTAAACAATAAAGGATCTGAATCTAAACCAGTAACTATTTCTGTTTTTCAGCCCTAAATAAGATGGTCTCCAAGAGTGCCACAGGAAAGTGCTCTTACTTTCAGTCCCTGTAGACTTTATATATGAGATCACATAACAAAACTTTCTAAGTGAGCCTCTACTTGAGTTAACAAGCCAATAGCTGAGACAGTGACATCCACAAGTTCCCTCCAGATGTTCTGGGACAGGATGAGTGGGTCTGAACTCACAGGAGAGATGAGCAGCTATTCTTTACAAGGTCCATAAGCAGCCTCACAGCTAACAAAGCTGTCAGCCAAACAGAGCCAGAGGAGCTCTCACCAACATTTTCTGTATTTCAGTTGTCCCCTGAGAAGAAGAAATAACTAAACCAATTATTTTTCCCCATATTACTCTTGTAGATGCCAAGAATGTCATATAACATGTAGAGATGTGGTGGTTTGACCCTGGCTGGACACTAAGTCTCACCAAAGCTAGTCTGTCACTTCCCCTCTTCAGCTGGACAGGGGAGAGAAAATATAACGAAAAGTTCATGGGTCAAGATAAGGACAGTGAGAGGTCACTCACCAATTACTTGGTAAAAATTGGGGAAATTAGATTAATTTATTGCCAATCAAATCAGAGTAGGATAATGAGAAATAAAAACTAAATCTTAAAACACCTTCCTCTCACCCCTCCTTTCTTCCTGGGTTTATCTTTACTCCCAAATTCTCTACCTTCTCGTCTCCCAGAGGCTCAGGGGGATGTGGAATGGGGGTTTACAGTCAGTTCATCACACTTTGTTTCTGCCGCTCCTTCCTCCTCAGGTGGAGGACTCCTCACACTGTTCCCCTGCTCCAGAGTGGGTTCTTTCCACAGGAGACATTCCTTCCAAAGCAGGCTGCCACAGTGTTGGACCCCTACAGAGTCACAAGTCCTGCCAGCTAACCTGCTCCAGCACAGGTTATTCTCCTTTCATGAGTTGACAGATCTTGCCAGAAGCCACATCCAGCATGGACTTCCCACGGGGTCATCGACTCCTTCAGGCATCTACCTGCTCCAGTGTGGGATCCTCCATGGGCTTCAGGTGGATATCTGCTCCGCTGTCAACTTCCCCAGGCTGCAGGGAAATCTCTGCTCCAGCACCTGGAACACCTCCTGCCCCTCCTTCTTCACTGACTTTGGTATCCGCACAGTTGTTTTTCTCATATATTTTCACTCCTCTCTCCCAGCTGCAATTGCTGCTGCACAGTTTTTTTTTCTCCCTTCTTAAATATGCTATCACAGAGGAGTGATACCACCACCACCATTGCTGATGGGCTCAGCTTTGGCCATCAGCAGGTCTGTCTTGGAGCTTCTGGCCTGCTCCGTCACTATTGTGGATTGAGCGATACACTTCACTTGGAAGAGAGAAGTAGCAATATGTTTACTGATATAAAACAGTGATTTAACAAAGTTTGTTAGTAAATGCAACAGTCATTTAACAAGATAAAACGGCAAGGTACACTTTATTATTTACTGCATAGAGGACAGGGTCATTCAAAACTGTCACGGAGACCCTCCTGTTGAGTCATGAGGTTCAGAAAAGACACCCTTCTGTTCTAAACTCCTTCTCAGAGGGGTGTTTAGGTGCAGCTGGATCCACTCTTAGTCCCAGACTTGGTCAAAGGATTATATGTGCACAATCAATCTTTTATATCACTTAACTAAGATTTCAAAGTTTCAGCACAGTTATTCCCAATTCACTTACTGAGTATCTGATGTGCTAAGAATTCTTTCAACCTCAAGGAGAAACCTTGAGAAACCTTCCTACTCAAGGGGAGATCCTGGCATCCAGCTGACGGCTGTGTAGGAGAGCTCAACAAGCCCTGAGCTGTCCACTATTTATGGAGTAACATAATCGACTTGCAGTGGTATTTACATACCAACTATAGCTGTAAAGTTTCTTCCAAATTTGGCTTGAATGAGACATTGACCTGCACTGTGATTAGGTGGGTGCATTGCTCAAATTAGCTCTTGGATATTTTGTTACCTGTCTCCCCAAAATCCACATGAGGAGACACATCCATTGTGACCACCACTGGTGGTTATCACTTGAGCAGGGCTATGGGTAATACAGGTTATGGGGTGGGAGGGGGCACAGGGAGCACACCACTACAATCAGACATGGGGAAAGCTTCTAGCAGCTTCTCAAAGAAGCCACTCCCACAGTCCCCCCACTCCCAAAGCCTTGTCACAAAAGCTCAATACAAGAAATTACCAGGATGTTTCAGATGACTTGGTGTTGTGGTTTGAACTCAGCTGGTAGCAAGTTGCCACATGGCCATACCCTCCCAGCCCCCCACCCCAGTGAAATAGGGGTGGGACAAAAGACAAAAATTTTAGGTTAAACAGAAAAAAATTTACTAGGAAAACCAACAGTAATTATAGTACTCCAATATGGGTAAAATGCAGTAGTGGCTCACTGAGCAGCAACCGGTACAGACTCCATCCCCAGCAGTGATCCAGCTGCACCAGAGAACCCCTCCCAGACAATGTGGAGACCGAAAACAAACAAAAAAAAAAAACACACGTGAGAGAGCACACGCCTGCCTATATGCTGTCCTTGATATCACATGACATGGAATACTCCAATGATTCATCAGTTGGGATCCAGCCCTTCAGCTGTGCTCCCTCTCAGCCCAAGGAAAGTTAAGTCTATCCTGGCCAAAACTAGGACATTTGGTTCTCCTGCCCACTATCCAGTCTTTTGAGTTGACCTGCAAGAAAAAGATTTGGACATCCTTATGCATCTGATCACTGCTTCTTGTGTGTTCTTCAGTGGCTGCAGGAAAAACACATCTTATAAGTGAGCGAAGCAGGTCCAGGTCCAGGTAGTTGAAGCCAAGATGCCTGGACTAGTAGTATAGCAGTGCTAGTATGACTCCTGGTACAAGGAAAGAAATAGTGTTCCTGTTCCAACTTATTTTTATTATTTTCTCCTGCCTTCTGTTATATTTGCAGCTTCATGCCAGGTAATTTCAACTCTTTCCATGATCTTTTCACTTCATAACATAGCACTGTCCTCAGAATTTATAAACATATCACTGGAAGGGGAAAATAATTAATTAACACATGGTATTGAAACTTCAAGATATAAAACGCAAAATTAGACTTAATGGAAGCTATTATTGGCTCACCTGTTCTTTGAAGACTATTGATTACAGCTGAGAAAAAACTCAACGAGTCTAACAGAGGAAAATAGAAATCAGAAAAGATCTATGATTAAGTAAAAGACAAGGAAGCTATAAAACTTGAGAAAGGTATGAAAGAGTCTGTTTTTAAGAGTAGCCTCTCATAGAATAATTAATTTTCCTGGTTTCCAGTGTTAACTAAAGTTTTGACATAAATGGGCATGTCACAGAAAAGACTTTTCTAATTTATTGTGCCTAGAGGAGCACTGAAACTGCCATAAGATATCCCAAGATTTGTGGGCATGAGTGTGCTATCAGAACACCAGTATGAGGTGGATAGTTTGCTTCAATTAGCAAACAGTGTTTTTTTCTGGGTATAGGGTCCAGATGCACAGGGGAGAGCAAGGACTTGAATGTCCAAGTCTGTGAGTGGTGTGGGGAAGAGGAGTTGTCCTTTCCTCAGTCACACACCTTAACATGAGCTGGCAGCAATCATGGGAAGACTGAAGCTGCTGGTAGAAATTTTTTGAATCATTCTACTCCCACAAGATTGAAGAGTTTACTGTCTAGTTCAAGTAGACTGAAATATGCCCTGTCTCTGGGGATGCATCTCATGCCTCTTCATGCTGTAGTAAACTGCCTTCTGCTTTGGTTGAACGCAGACCAGTAAGTCTATGCTGATTTAACTTGGAACAGAATATTTGCCTATAAATCAAAGTCAGATGTTACATCCAACAAAAAGTATACTAACTACAGAGAAGAGATGACCTAAGAAGCTAGAATTAGAAATGTTTATCCACACTGACATACAAGAGACCATTTCTGTGTTATCTGCAGCCAATTCGTGGGTGGCTCAAAGAGTTCTTTATAAATTATTAATACTAGACAATGCACTCAATCTTTTGTATTGCATTAAAAATTTACACAACTAATATATTGTACAAGCAAAACCTTATCTCTCCTTCCCTCAAAGAGGCTATTTTCTACCTGCTTGTTTGAAAGATAGGTGTTATAAGACACAGATCCCCTTTTGCCCAATGTTTTGCAGTGTACAAGCTTTGATATGGGCACTAAGGTCTTTCTTGACAAACAGCTACAGATAGTGATAAATATATCTTATTAGAAACAAATTTAATTAAAATTCTACTAAATCAGATCCCTAATGCAGAAAGATAGACATAAACAAGACAATCCATTATGCTACCACAAACTCACACCCATAAAACATTCTTGACAAGTCTGTAATTTAGGAGAATTTTTTGTCAACGATTTGTAAAACATTAACTTATTCAGTAGCTCATTTATTAATTTTATCAAACCTGAAATGGTTTAATACACTTTCAGTAAATTTTACAGGTACTGCATTAATCCTTTACAAGTTTCTTTTTAAGATAGTATTTTTTTTTTTTATTTAGCAGATTAATTTTTCATTTTACTTTCTATTTTTCCTTCATTCTTTTGCCTACATACAGTTTTTTGTATTGATGAACATTGTAGAGTTTTTTCTTTATTTAACTACTTTGCTATACCATTTATAAGGAATGATTATGATGCACTTTTTTATTGTTGACAAATCTTAATTTACGTATCAGGTCTTCAATATTTAAGTGTCTTATCCAGATTCTAATCTCGCTCACTGTAAGTGAAAAATTTAATTACATCTGTGTTCTGCTTTAGTTACTATCTATTTAAGTATTAGTTTGGGCGATACTTGTGGTCTTCCAACTCACACTGGCGAGCCTGCTGCAGAAGAGTCTTATGTCTCATACTTATATCTATGTAAAGAAAAATAATAAAATTGCTTAGCATGGGAATAAAATACTCACTGCCTGACCCATATTCAGCACTCAGAGTTGCTGAAATTGATGATGACAATTCAAGGTGCAGAATAGCACTTAATAGGACATCCTCTACAGCATGAATTGTCAGATCTCCACTGACTTCAATGGAGCTATTGGCAGATTACATCAGCTGAAGATCTAAACCAGTGAGTAAAAGGATGACAGAGGTAAATGCTTTACATTAGATCACTGGCAGTGGAGTTTTCAAATGAATGTTGTCTGGTTCTTGTGACAGATCAAAGATTTCAGAGTCTACAGCATATACACAGCCATTTGTGTTCTGAACTGAAAAGAGGATGGGAATTATCTGATACATGACATTCCTACATTCCCACAGAGAACAATAGTAATAAGGAGCTAATAAAAATTAAACAAACAATTATTCTTCTCCAATACCATGACTGCAATACAACAGGTATAAAAAAATTAACTTCTGAATACTTGAAAAGATGTAGAACAATTCTTGTAAAAGAAGTGGGGTTTATGTAGGAGTGGGTTGGCTTTCATCTGCTGAATGGTGACCTTGTGAAATAATATTCTTGTGGTACCATTCATCCCAAAAGATGACAAGAGACATCAATATAGATAAGGCCTTGGATTTTTTTTTTTACTTTTTTTTTTTTTTATGTTTTCCAGAACATTCCTGTGAAAATGTTTCAGAAACAATTTATTACAGACTCTCCTGTTCTGCATTCAGTCTGTTTGAAAGCTAAACACTGTTAGTTAATCAAAACAATGTATGTATACATTCTGCTAAAGCAAAGATGCTTTGGTATGCCAGGAGAAAGTAGTTTTGTGGAAAATGAAGGTTTCCACCAGTGGAAGAAATGTTTAGACAAAGGCATCTGGAATCAACTCTTCCAGAAAGGTTTTTGAATCTGTAGACAGAGTGTAAGCAACTCCTTTTTCTTTTCTCTCCTTTCATTTCTTTCTATAGATTTATGAGACCACAATATTCTTTTATAAGTTTAAGCCATTTCTACTGCAAGTAAAACATTTTAACTACTCGTTTGGTGTCGTTTCACCTTAATTTAACCCGAGGGGATCACAGAGCCTTTACAACACTCCTGGCTCCCAGTCTGGGTCATAACACAGAGCCAGACTTCTCATAAGACCATGCTGGGAAGACATATTACAAGAAAACTAAGTAGGAGGAGCAGGTTTTCCTCTTTCAGAGAGACTGACTGAGACAAGTCTTTGAAATTTAAGTCCATGGACTTAAACCTAATATTCGTGGCTTACATCAGCTCCCTAAATACTCATTCTCTCTCCCTTCTTTTTCACTCTCCCCAACAGTTTAAACATGTTTTCCAAGGACAAACAAAATAACCAGTTCGTGATTCACAAAGGAGTTAGCGCTGAAACCTACAGGTTTTCTACAATCATGGGGGAAAATCTAGGAGTCCACATAACACTGGGTTGACAGTTTTGCCCACAGTAACTATATGTGGTCAAGTCTCCCAGAGCTCATGGCTATTTTTCATTTCACAAAATTAGAATTAGACAGAAAGGATAGAATTTACTTTTATGTGGGTTTTATTTTCCTCTGAAAGGAACTAATCTGATTACTGTGAGCCACTTTATTCATACTTTAAACTATTTCCAATCTGCTCATCCAAATTGTTTATACTAATGGACAAGATAATATAGAAGTAATAATGACTTAAGATGTAGCAACACTGCCATTAGGACGACGAAAGGGGAGAAATTTAAGAAATACCAAATATTTCAAGAACAGTACCCTGAGCACATACGTTTTGTTTTGTTTGGGGTTTTTTTGTGTGTGTGTGTGTGTGTGTGAGTATATTTTTATGTGTGTCCATGTTTCTTGTTGGGAAATATTAGTATTATGCAGTTGTTCATCTTGAATACTTTTAAATATGCATTTAATTCCATCTCTATATATGCTTAAGGAACATACATACTCAGAAATATCTGAACTAAGATTCTTCTTTCATGCTTTCTGAGGATAGCCATAAACTTCTTCCATATACCTTTACATGTTTGTTTTCATTCATTCATGTATACAACACAATCACTAAGATCTCAAGCACAAGGAAACATCATCTGATTATGTTGAAATATAATTTTGCAGTATTGGTTCTCCATTTTCATCTTCTTATAGCTCTGGACATCCCAGAGAATTGTTTTGATTTTTTCTCTTAGGTAGTACATCATCAGTTCTTCAAGTCCAGATTAGTATATTTTTTTCAAAAAATAGATGTGTTTGTGAAGGATTCAACATGGGTTTGAGCATTAAAAAAATCATAGCTTCCTATCTGGCAATAATCCCATGAAGTAGTATTGGTTGTTGCTATTAGCAAAAAGTGACAGACTCCAGGGTTAATGTAGCTGTCTGCTTTGGGACATTCTCAAATAATTTTGGATTTTTTTCTCTTTGTGGTTTGTTTTTTTGTTGTTGTGGTTTGGTTGTTTTTTTTAAGGTGTTGCTCGGAATTTCATATTTAACTCATATGATCTGATTAAGTAGGAGGTTTTTCCTTTATCTGTTAGGATAACAATCAAAACGATTATTTTCTTTCATTGAATGAAGCATTATACTTTGAAATAAGTAAAGTTTTGGATCTTGAAGCATGTTGTATGTGAACTTAAGTATGATAATGAATGCTAAAATGTCATTAAAACTTACATCATGGGCAAACCACACAGCTATGACATTGAGAAAAACCGCTCCATTTTATAGTGTCATTTTTTAATCTTTTAGCCAAGATAGAACTAATTTCCTACAGAGAATTGCTTTACTGGACATAAAATGGATGAATTTTCAGTAAAGCAGGCTTACATCTCCACTTGGTGATTTCTTGTCAAAATACTTATGTTATGCAATTTATTTATTTGATTTAGCTTATATTATCTTTTTTTTTTTTTTTTAGCATTACAGATTCAACTGTCATACTCATTGTACAGCAGATTTAAATCATGCAGTCATATGAAAATGAAAATATAAGCACATTGTAACCTATCAATGTTTTTAATACACTTTACTATTTTATTCCAATAATATGTTAAAGAGCATCAGTTTAATCACAGATCTTTCTACAGCCTTCTGACATCATTTTGGGTTCTACCCTCTAGGGAAAATCTAATGTTAAGGAACAGATGATAATTTATCATCGCTAATAGAACATTGCTTTGTGAAGCCATCAGTAGCTCAGCAATCTTTGTGATTGACATACCAATGCCAAAACTGTGCTCTCTGGCAGGAAGAACACTATTTACAGAGGAGCACTGTTTTCTTGCCAAACTCCAAAAAATACAATAGAGTTTTTTGTTCTTTGCAAGTTGTATTTCCACAATAACTTGAAGAAACATATGGACACAAATGTGGGCCAAATAATGAGAAAAACTCAAACATTCCAAGCTTAACTTTACCCCTATTGACTTTCTGAATTATCTATGTCAAAATAAAGTATACCATAAGGTCTTCCACAAGCATGTGACTACTACCCAGTTCTGAGTACTACTACACTGTTCTGAGAAGTCAGAAGTAGAGGTTTTCAGTTAGTGAGTTCGCTGGTCTGGATTATGGTAATTAGAAGATATTTGTATTATCCTAAAAAATTCCTTCTCTTCTTTTTTTTAAAAAAAAAAAAACAAAAAAACCCAAACAAACAAAAAAAAACCAAAAACAACAAACTTCTGAAATTATTTTCTTGGGTCTCATGTCTTTAATGCACATCAGTGACCACACAGATGGAATCAGTTAGACTCAGCTATTGTTATTTATCTTCCTCAAGCCAGAAACTTCAGTTCCCTGAACAAGGAACAGAGAGGAGCCTGTTTCCAGGGCACTCTTACAGCACTTGAGACAGCAACTAGGCTTACTGCAAAACTTCTGAATAACCTGTGGTGGCAGATCTGGACTGTGTAAGAAACACATGAATACCTGCTTACCGGTCTAAATTGTTCCTCAAAGAAGAATTTTAAAATTTCTTTAAAAAATCATAAAAATTACTAAAGTTAGATGGTGTGAATACTCCCTGAAGTATAAAATGATATTCAGTTCTGATCATTTAAGGCTTGGTTAAGAGATCAGATCTGCAGGCAGTTCACTAGAATTTGAACCATCTTGGCATATATTCCTCAATGCTACTTTACTATTCTCATTCTGGAAAATGCAGTCTTGGCCTTTCATTTCCATTCACAATATTGCTTTGCAGATCTTCCTCTTGGCTTAACATTTTAATTGTTTCACCGCTTTCTGTCTCTCAAATCAACCATTACTTATGTGTTTTCAGTTCATAGCCTACTCCCACTCCACCATTTTTCATTCATCACTGAGAGATTAACTTTCCCCTCAATCAGCCCAGACTCCTGTCTCCTTTCACCTCCTAGGCAGATTTCTCATCCAACATCTTCATTCCTTCACTCATGCAGTCCATCATATTTATTTTTCAAAACAATTAAATTGACATACTACAGAAGATATTATCCATCAAACTGCTACATATTATGTATTGTTTTTCCTCTCTTTCTCTTTTTCTAGTTTAAAGTTCCCTGGAGCAGTTACCATAATTTCTGGTTGTATTAGTAGAATGTCTAGCACAGTCAGTCTCATGAGTGGAATTCTTTAGTATTCCTGAAATGTAAATGCAGATTGTAATAACAAGAATAATTAAAACATAATATTGCTAATAAGAATATTTACATAAAATGTCTGTTGCTTAAATCATAATTAAATTATATTGCTTCATATGCTAGGAAAAATATGCTTCTTTATCCATTTCATTACCTACACTCATTATGATTTTTCTTAACTGTACAAAAAGAGGGAACACAATTTCAAAAACCAAATGTTGCTGAAAATGTTATCTTTCTAAGAGAAAATTCTGCTGCTTTTGAAATTTATAATCTAGGCTGTCGTTCTGCTCAAATATGAGTAATCTCTTGATTGTCATCTTCTAGAAATTATCTTTTGCCTTTTGTCTGGCTACTTGAGAAGCTTGGTGAATTGGCTCCTCGAGTATCATCAAAGTAATTGACTACAAAAGAGACTGATCAGACACTGCAGTGCAACCTAGCTAAATTAATTCTAGAGCCAGGAGTTCACACCCTGAATAAGACTTTTATTTTTATAGGGCCCCATTTTTCATTGACTGAAAACACTTAGGACATGAGGCTCTTAGCTGAGCTGTTTGGTTTACATCTTTCTACTTAAAAAATTTAATTAAAAAAATCTGTTTCCAGAAATGATAAATGAATCAGGGGTTCAATACATCTTTAACAAATGTGATGTGTTATTCAACTGTGATACAAGACAGATTTTTAAGTTGGCATTATAGATTACTCCAGTAATATCTACATTACATGACATTTGAAAACTGTTTATGGTATTGGATTTGGACAGCACATGGAGGGGGAACTTTGGAGACTATTTTTGTTTGGGGTTTTTTTTTTGATTAGTTGGTTGGGGTTTTTTTTGTTGAGTTACTATTATATAAGATGAAGGTTTGACTGACTCACAAGATAAATTGTCAAACCTTAGTAAGAGATACACTTATGTGATGACCTAATTATTATTATCAATGGAAATTCTTGTATAACAATTACTTAGGTGGCAGGTGATAGTCATTATTGCCCAACTGTCAAATTGATGTCGTATCAGTAAAATTAGTTGCATTTCTAATGTCATGCTCAGTAAGTTTGAAAACAAAAATGCTGCTTAAGAGGTTTAACTAGCTATGTTAAGATCCACCTTATTGTGAACATAAGAATGAAGGCAGAAGACGGCACACAAAACACTACTACTTCAAGGCTAGGGAAATAAAATGAACACATCTGCACTGTGCTGTTGGGCTGAAGAAGAAATCTCTGCCTTTTAGGCCACAAACACTTCCAGGCAGCAACTGCCTTGTGTGTGCTGTACTTAGCATACATAGTCCAATTTCAGCTGGTGTTTTGAAAACACCTGTGCTTGTAACCCTGTCTATTTAGAGCAATGCAGCACAGAGATCCTTGAGCTAATACTGATCCAAGTCAAAGCTGTGTGATGTCCAAGAGAGGTGCAGATAGACAGAAGCACTAACTTGTGTTCTGAAAACAACGTAAACTAAGCTAACACAGGGCTGCAACCAGGCCATGAAGCCTAGTTTCTGGGCAACAGCATTGGGCTGACATGGCTACCAGGGTTTTGGTACCACAGCAGATATATTTTTAGTAGTTTGGGGAAATCTGTGCATTCTCTTCCTTCTTGTTCAAGACAGACATACCTGTGTCTTCTGTTAATGTTTCTGGGGTGCTGTACTTTAATGGATATGTCATAAAAATGTGTCTACCATGCTGTCATTTCGTTGAATATCTTCTGAAGTAATTTATTTCACTGACTTGTGCTTGCATGGCTTTGTGATACCAGAATGTATGATCCCTGGTAAAATATCGGATACATACAAGTTACAGTGAAGCATATATGCTTACAGCTGGAAAAGCTGAACATCGTAACATATTTTTTATGCTCAGTGATGTCTAATGCAGGTATTCCATTTCTCTTCACGAATTGCTGACAAGGTCAAGCTTTCCACTCTCTACAGTTCCTCTTGTCTGTCTTTCTCAATTGTATTTCACTGGACACTGGTTGTCAAAGACCAAGGAAACTACCTCTGAATTGCATTGAATTTAGCATATTTATCAGATGTCATGACATAAGGTTGGCAAATGTAAACAACATATTTGACAGAAATCACTTCTTCACTTGAAAAAGATAATGACTGTCATTTTAAAGCTCTTGTTAAGTAAGTAAACCTTAGTATAACTTCAAAATACTGGAGGAAATAGCCCTTCATTCTTCACCAGACATTCATCAGCATTACATTCAACTATAATGTTTCTGTGGTGGCTTTTTTTGCACTCAAAATATTTTCCATGTTGTTTCTGATTATCTTAAGTATTCATAAAGGTATGGCTCTCATCTTAATTGTATTGTAATATAAAGGAGATAATTTGATTTGAATGAAATAATTCATTCAACCAAACAGAAAACAATGAATCCTAGGGATCACTTGGCCTCCTGATCTCTCATGTTCAAGGGTAATGTTATGTTAAGAACGTATATCTGAGAGCAGTTTCTTCTTCAGGGGAATTTCCCTCTTGCATTCAGATCTTGAGAATAATCTAAACAGAAGTCAGAACAAATACCACAAGGCATCTACTATAGTTATTAAAAGGTTTTTGATGTTATTTTGAATATCTTGAATGGGTGTGTGTGTGTGTATGCTCTGCATACATTGTAAGACATAATTATGTATGTAAGTAAGTTTTTCAGTGTATAAAACCTGAAATTTAAAATTTAAATATTTAAATGCTGAATTAATATGGAATGTATTTTTTTTTCTTAATATGTCATCAACATTCCTATGATAGAAAGATGCATTTCTCTTTTTGCAAGAACTGTCAAGATTTCCCATATAGTTTAAATGTACCTTGGAAAGATGAAGACAGAGATATGAAAAAAACAGAAAACTTAGCTTCTCTAGTGCTAATCAACATATATTGCATCACTGTAAGTAGTTATAGTTGCAGCAAGTTCATATACAGATCTTTATTTGCCTAATAAGAAAAGCCTGTTCTTAGATGGTGAGGTGAGGCATTCCTCTTCTGGTTTAGCTGACTTTACAACTGTACAGGCTATTGCATAAGGGGAATAATGAAGTGAATTGTATCATATAAAAATAAAAGCTGCTATTTTTCATGTTTGCTCTAATTGCTAAGTGACTGGACAAAAAATGTAAAACAATTATCAAAGGGAAATCTGAAGTTAATAGTATGAAAATTTAAGACAAAATTTGAAAATAGTAAATTGCAATAATGTAAAACATGTAAAGGCAGAAAATACAAGCCTAGAGAAAAATATCTCTGATTGATAGTCAACATGTCTTTCTCTAGTCAGAAATCAGTATTAACATTCCTGATATTTCTTCAACGACATCTCCACCTGGAGTGGAGAAAATTAATGCATCAGAATAGCTGAAATTCCTGCTTGTTGTTATTACCTACAACAACAGTTCCTAACCTTTTAAAAGATAAGGAATCTTTTAGTTTTAATATAGTTTTTATTTATTATTAAGATGACACCTATACTATAAAAAGAATAGTTAACACACATTAATGTTTTGTTGCAAAAGACTGAATTCCGATTAACTTGTGAGTAAGGAATCCTGCCAAACACTAAGAGTACCAGTTTCACAGTTACCCCACTATCAGATATGACAAATGCCTCTTTAAAATAATGGCAAATAATATCAAAGTGAAAGAATCTGACAAAGGAATAATCTATTGTCTGCCAGCTTAAACAATGTAGCAACAAAATCTTCAGCACAAAGAAGAAGTTTGGAGATATCCATTTACATTTTATTGAGATGTTTTATTGTTTATGTGGTATTAAAATAGAACTCACTGTCACACAGAGATAATAGAAAATATTTCAAATATCTTGTCTAAATAAGCCTGGTATGAATCTTTCTACGCCATTCCTGTAGTGTTAAAAGGATATTTTATTGTATTGTTCTGCACATGATGACTGAGATATTATAGGCTTGGAAAATGGTAAGAATATTTTGTCAAGTAATTAGGAAAAAAAATGTGGGTTTGTTCAACTTGGGGGCATTTTCTAGTGAATAGTGAAATACTTTTTTTCCAGTTGTTTGAAGATGTTAGAAAATAAGAAAAAAGTCTCAAAAGAAAAAAAAAAAAAGAAAAAAAAAAAAAAGGTCTTAGTTTAAATGATCTAATGGAAGAATAATTGTTACCAAGATCTAAGAACCACTTTTAGTTAATTACAGTTGGGTTATAGAAAAAAAAAATCTTTTATCATAACCAAATTTAAGGTCATGATTTGAAAAAAAAATACAGAACAGTATTTCAAATTATTACCTCATGAACTAAATCCTGCTAATAATCCTGATGTTATCAGTCAGTGAATTAGAGATGACTGCTGTGGCAGGAGGTAGAGGGACAGCATGTTCTCTCTCCTGTCACATGGTGGGATGTCATGGTTTAACCCCAGCCAGCAAGTAAGCACCACAAAGCTGCTTGCTCACTTCTCCCTGCCCCACTGGTGGGATGGGGAGGAGAATTGAAAAAAAAAAAAAAAAAAAAGTAAAACTCACGGGTTGAGATAAGAACAGTTTAATAACTGAAATAAAATAAAGTATTATAATAATAATACTTAGAAGATAATAAAAAGAGAGAGAAATGAAGGACAAGTGAGGTACAATGCAATTGTTTACCATCTGCTGACCGATGTTCAGCCAGCCCCTGAGCAGTAATCGGCGCCTCTTGGCCAAGTCCTAATGGTTTATATACTGAGCATGACGTTCTATGGTATGGAATATCCCTTTGGCTAGTTCAGGTCAGCTGTCCTGACCATGATCCCTCTCAGCTTCTTGTGCACATCCTTGTTGACAGAGAATGGGAAATTGAAAAGTCCTTGAGTTAGGATAACTATTACATAGCAACAATGAAATTGATAACATCAGTGTGTTATCAACATTATTCTCACACTAAACCCAAAACACAGCACTGTATCTGTTACTAGGAAGAAAATTAACTCTATCTCAACTGAAACCAGGACATGAGAGAATAAGTTCTTCAAGATGGTGTTAGTGCCTCAGGAGAGGAGAGACATGGTTCCTCTTTAGCCACTCATAAAGGACATTTCTGAAAGCCAGCGTAAGTGCTAAGGAAAATAGGGAAAACATATTCATCTAACTGTTTATCCTAAGGTACTTAATAGATGTGAAACATCTCTTCCCAAGGATCCACATTACTCGATAGTGACCTGTGACATGATAGTTATGAATATGATAAGAAATTACTAGGAAAATGAGACATTCCTGAAAATTTAATGTATAGACCACTCTTCAGACAGTAATCTTGTCACTGTCTAGAACCTACCCATGGCTTACTGGTTTGTATTTTTTTGTTGTTGTCTTGTTTTTAATCTGATGGCTTTGAGGTAAGTTATATCATAAAATTACTTTTTTTTTTTTTCTTTTTTATAATTTACTAACTTATTTATCATGACATAGAATAGATGTTATTTGTAGTTTTAAAACAGTAACAGCCCACTTCTGCAGCTCAACAACACATTTCCTCCTTGTCATTTTAAAAGCTGATAAACTATTTCCAACACTTATGAAATGGAGTTAGAACCAGTGCCATAGCTAAAGTTACAAAACAGCCTTATTAATTTGATAGAGGAAACAGTGGAAGGCAATAAAAGTATACAGCAACTTGTTTTTCCTGGCAATGGCTCATTTAATGAAGCCAAACCAAGAATAACACTCATGCCAGACACATCCATCCAACTGATAATCCCCAGCAGTGCTCTATCTACAATTTTGGATTTAAGTTTCTGTGAAAAAAAATCACAGTAGTCAGACTGTAATGCTTTATTGCAAAACATAAATGGTGCCTGCATAAGAAAGGCATCACTATCTGAATGCAAATGATTCTGTTTCTTTTGTCCTCAGTACTGTGATAATTTTAGAAAAATTTAGAATTGCTTTAAAAAATAATCCTAGAAGCAGAGTATTTAAAATACATTGACAATGTCTTATGGCTGACAGAAAGACTCATTCTCTTTCATACTGTCTGTAATACAGATTGACATCCGAACAGGAATATATGAGGAAGCTGTTTATACATTTCATCAGCATTCTTTCGATAATCCACACTGCTATAGGACATCTGGAATCTCAAAATATACATTGTGCATTTCTGAAAACATCCCTGGTCTCAGCCACTGGAAAAAAATATTCTTATTTTGTACCATTAATAACTTGCCTTAAGACACATGTTGCTGGCCCTCTCTTGTGTCTCAGTTCTGCTTTAGCAGAACCTTTAGTGATGAGCTTGTACCACTTACAGTGTATGTCTATCATTCCTTCTTGTCAGGAAAGGGGTAACTTCACCCAAAATAAGAGACACAAAGTACTTATACCATATATGTGTGGAGTAGTCCCAAAGAGAAAGCAAAATGAAATATTTACTGGCACACCTAACCCTCTAGGGAAGCAATTTCACTTGAATATAGCTCCCCCAGTGACTATTGTGCAAAGTCATTATTTGAAAAAGTTTAGTTTTCTAGCTTTGAATCAGGGGGCTCTTTGAGGCCATGTACACACACATTGGGGGGGGGGGGGGGGGGGAAAGTCTTCTAGTTATGTATTTTCCTGTCTTTTGAACATGACAGTAAACTGTGTTGTGCTGCTTCTTCCTCAGAAGATTCAGAAAGCTGCACAGGAAAAGGTCACTATTGAAAGAGAGATAAACAATGTATATATGGGAACAGGCCTACCTCTTCATAAACAATGAACGTTTGAACCCTTCACAGTCAGACTGCCTATTTAAGACATAGGCCTTCTTCTCCTAGTCCTGTACTGTGTTTATATAATCAGGTAAGCATCTGTTCAGAGAAAGATGCTCTAACTTAACTTTCCATGCCTACAAAACTCAATAATCCTTGAAATGTAAATGCTTTTAAGAAAAGTTAAGGAAACACTACTTTATGAGTGCTAAGAATTCTTATTTAGAGAACATTTCTACTTTCTGTTAAATACTAGCTGTAGAGACTACAACAGGTAACAGAATAAGAGCTATGGATATTGTCACATGTTTTCTTAAAAACTGAGGTCTCAGGCCTGTGTTAGGGAAATTTTGAGGGTTCCATGATAGTCCCCAAATGAACAGAATCCCAACAGATTAAAAAGAGAAAGAATAAAAGCTTTCAGGATATTTTTCCATTTTCCTGCTTTCTAAATGTTTCTATTTTCCTGCTTTCTAAATGTGACAGTTCTGAATTTATAAGGCAGTTTATATTTAAAACCTCAATTTCTCTTAATTTTTTGTTTTAAGGATCCCCAAAATAGGGGAACATGAAGATAAAGAATAAACAAATTTAATCATTAATTAGTGTTCATATTTAATTTACCCAGAGTTAATGCCTTTTTTTCCAATTACCTTCATGCAAGTTTTCCATCACTGTCACACAACAAAGTATAACTCTTCAAAATCACTGTTTGTAAACTCACAGCAAGACCTCAGTGGAGCACACGTGGGAAAAAAAATGCAGCAGGTCTAACCTTATTAAAGGACAGTAGAAGATTATTATTCCTTTAAGCTGGAACAAAATATTTATCAGCAGCCTCAAATGTGATCTTATCTTTCAGTATTTACAAATTGTTTTCTCCATGACAGTGCAATTACATAGTCACAGTTTTTTCTATTTCATATCATAGCACCATTTGTCTGAAGATATTTTAACACTGTTCTTTTACCACCAGAATTGTAATGTTAAATTAGAGAAAGGTTCCTTTTACTCCCTCAGAAGGCTTTTCTGAGATATAATCATCCCAAATTTTTTGTATGCCTGAAAATACTTTTCTAGGCTGAGACCTGGGAATGATAAAAACAAGAAATGAGAGCTGGATGCTGTATTTGATTTCTGTATGTGCTCCACACATATTGGAAGGCTCTAGCAGTCTATGGACAATATATTTCATGAGATCTAGTACAGCCACACTAGTCATTAAATAGAAGAATAAAACTATCAAATAAATGTTAGGAAAAGAATAAGTGTACCTGGAGGTGATGACTGTTTCAATAAGTGAAACATTCTGAAATTTAAGAAAACATGATGACTGGTTCAATAAGTGAAACATTCTGAGATTTAAAAAAAAACCACCCTCATATCACACCAAGAAAAAACAAAGAACTTTTGAAAATTTTTAAATAAAAAGAAGCCACAGAAAGATAATTTAAAAGGTGCCACAGTGCAGGGGCACTTACAAGGCTATATAAGACAGGGTAGAACTATTTTCTCAGCATCATCACATATTTGACCTCTTGGCAGTACACAGCTTGAACAGATGAATATTACTTTAAAAGTAATGCAGTCTCACAGAAATATACATGTTTAAGGACTTCTCACATTTTGTCTGAAATTATAGAAAAGTTCCTAACCTGATGCAGATGGATCACCTGGTTGATCCCCATGACAGATTGTATACTCTGTTTTCAAATGTTTTTTTCTTTGTCCTTTTGTATATTTCAGTGATGAATTTCCTTACTTTCTTTAGAAAACTAGTCTACAGTTACTAAATCTCTGCTTTTTTAGATATAGCTGATCACAGCTGATCACTGTGCAAGATTGAGAGGTATTACTTTTATAACATGTATATATTTACATTATTTCCTTTGGTCTGGAACATGAATCATAAAAGTACTTCATATATCAGCAAAGTATTATTGTGGGCTTTATATTATTTATTTATTTATTCATATATACATGTATACACACATGCAGAAGCAATGTTTTGCTTACTACTTTGAAATAGCCCATTTAGTTTAGTTTAGTTTTAGTTGCTGCAGTTTAACTTGATAAAGTTTTTCATTGAAATTATTAAAGGTGTGCTTCATCTGTAATGATACTTTCAAAAACTTTGATCATGAAGAATTATTGCCTTTTTCCAAATATTTGTTATTTTATTTTATTAACTAATCCTTCAGGTTATGTCCAAGGCTAAATACACAGACTTTCAGGATACTCTTCTTGGTTTTAAGAGCAAATCTTTATACTTAGTCTTTTGACAGGAGTAGACTTTTACAAAATAGACCAAAGGAAAGGCATATAGGAGAAGGAAGGAAGGGAGGGAGGGAGGAAGGAAGGAAGGAAGGAAGGAAGGAAGGAAGGAAGGAAGGAAGGAAGGAAGGAAGGAAGGAAGGAAGGAAGGAAGGAAGGAAGGAAGGAAGGAAGGAAGGAAGGAAGGAAGGAAGGAAGGAAGGAAGGAAGGAAGGGGTGGGAGTGGTATAAAAAAAGTAAAAATATAAGCTAAAATAAGATAATATAGGAGATTTAAATAATACAAAGAATAGAAAAGTTACATATTTTCTAAGTATTCTGTTCTCAGAAGAGTACTCACCCTTTCTTTTTCACAAAGAGAATTCTTTTTCACAAAGTTGAGTGTCCACCAAAAGAGTTAATATGTCATACCCTGATGACATTCATGTCTGTGCAAATAGGATTGAGAAGGACTTTTAGAAAATTGTATTTGCAAATCGCATTAACTATGTTTTTACTGAAGGCAATGTACATCTGCTGCAGAGGTGGGGAGAATCGGAAAGGCATAACTTCATTTTCTGCCCCAAAACATTCTATCACTTGTAAAAAACCTTCCAATTACAAAGGAAGCTTCAAACTGTGCATTCATAGCATCAATATAGTAAATTAGAAATAAGAAAATATTGTGTTTTCTTTTTCCTTGAGGTTTTACTTCGTTGGCTTGATGATAAGTTAAAGGTAAGTGCATGAAAAGTAATGGGGTCTTCTAGCCAACATCAAACATAGGAACAAGATCATATATCTTATTACTAACCTTGGAATACTGTGTGAAATCTTTCTTCATTTACTTTATAGTCTTGGAGCATTACATAAGCCTCTTCTAAATTTGAAAGCTGACTTCCTTACTGCAGGAGTTTTTGCAGCCAAAAATTTTATGTGTTGCAGGCAAAAAAAGAGCAGAACCCTTTCTTTAAAGGTGCTGTGTTTTTTCCTAGAAAAAGGAAAGTTTTTATTTGAAACAGATGTATGTCTTGCTATAAATGTACATTACATCTACAACTGTATTTCAACCTCTATTTTACAGTTTAGTGGAATTATTGAGAAAAAGTAAACACACACCAAAAAAAGAGGAAACATTAAAACAAAAAGGAAAAGGGGGACATGATGAAAGAGAAAAGGGAAAAGGAACCATTTGTCATTCAGACTGGAATAAAATACTGAAATAATATATTTTAGCATTGAAAGAAGTATTTCTGGGCCTACAAGGAGAAGCTGTGCTTTTGTAGCTCACAGGTTAGATAGAGCACAAAGCTAACAGCAGGACTTCTGGGGGCTGCTCCTTGGACTGCTCATGCACTGAGGTTATTAAGAAAGCAAAGAAATTAAAGATGGGGAATATCCATTGATATGTAGTCTAATTATTTTCTGCTGTTTCTCAGATTCTTGTCTGCAGAATAACCCCAGGTCAGTCTGAAGAACACCCTCTCCTGGACCCTCACCCAGACTATTATGTAGATGGGTGTCTTGGAAAGACTCTTTGAAGGTAGAAAGAGGTATTTGCATCTTCTCAGGGTGAACAAGGCTTGGGTTCTTCTATCTTCTCTGTCTTTTTTAATTTTTGCTACTCCAGTAAAGAAGGTTTCTTTATTCTGGGAAGGACAACAGTCTGCCCACCAACTCAGTACCATGCCTTTCTTCAGGAAGAGATTTCAGAGCGTATGAAAACACTTCTGTGAAAACTCTCACTCTATCTATTCTACTTTTCTTTGGGAAAGGCTGAGAGACACATCTTTAGACCAGTTTGATTTTCAGACTCAGCTAAAAAGACACACTATCCACACAACCCGGCATACCTCAATGTTTACCACAAGTTCAAGATTCTGGTGGGGATCAAGTGTGGGAACTCAAGTCTGGGAAGAGTAGATGGCTTCATTTCTCCCAGTTTTGACATTTCACTTAGAATCCCTAACAGATCATGGTGTGAAGGTGAACTTCTGGAGTGCAGTTTATCTTATTCTCATGTAAACTGGAAAAAAAAAAAAAAAATAAAAAAAATTATTGAAGAATTCCCATTTCTTACTGTAGATAGCAAAAGGTCCCTAGAGTGATTAGCTAAGATATAGGCACCTAACATTAGGATGGATGGATCCTGTAGGCCCTAAAATATGCCCATTGCTGTGGCTGGCTTTTGAGATGTCTAATTTTACTTGAGCTAGACCATGGTTTTTAAGCCTTTGGTGACCTGCTGGCTTTGTGTTCTAGTTTTAGAGCATTAGTCAGTATTATGAAAGCTGATCAGATCCTGTTGAAAACTCATTTCCTTTTTACTTTTTACTTTTCTTTTTTTTCCTGTTATAATTCATATCAAAATAGTATTTTTAGGGGGAAAATATATTTTGGTATATTTTATATAGTGATAGAGTATAATTAAACCCTTCAGGAAATATTTAGACACTAAATAAGGTAAATATTTTATAAGATAAATCATGGACAACTAATTCCTTTGGGCTATACCATTCACACAAAACCTTCTGTTCCAAATTAAACTATCTTTCATCTGTATTAATTAGGCAGTAACTGCACTCAAGAATACACTAGAAGATCAAAAGGGCTATTGGTCTTTCTGACAGCACTGAGAGATTAAAGCCGCTGGTGGTCTAAAGCAGGAAGCTTCATTTTAACAGTTAAAAATGCTTTCTTTAGTCTGTCCATTTGTGATATTTCTATGCTCCTTCTTCCCTCATTACCAAGGTATCAGACTGCTTCAAATCCTCCATACATTTATTCAGTCAGCATGTCTGTGAGGTAGGAAACTCAGAGGAGCAATTAAAGGAGGCTCAGAATGCTGTGTTAAAGGTATGTAGGCAGCTAAAGATGAAGGTAAGTGCCTAGTGGGATTCTGAAAACCACTTATAGGTTAGACTTACAGAAGGACTTTGTGTCTGAAAGACTGGATGTCTAGCTGATATTTTAGGTACCGCTAGCCAAAAGCAACTTGAAAGCATTCTGTTTTTTCAAGTTTTTTAAAGTGGATACTACTTCTTTCCTTCACTTTCTCTGCTTTTCTCATTTCTTCTCTTTCTCTGTTCTGCTTTCCTCCTCTTCTGTCCTGCTTTGCTTTTCCTTGCCTTGCCTTCCATTCCAGTAGTCTCACTGCTCCTCTCCCTGTTTGCTTCTCCAGCCATTGTTTCATATAGAATAGCCTAAGTTTTGCTTCTCAGCAGCAGCAGTTCAATAAATTTACCTTCCTGTGTTCTTCCTTGTGTCAAATAAGCATGAGGGCCATACCTGCGGTGCTGACTTACCCTGAATAAACCTGAGCTAGATCCAATACTAAGTGGCTCAAAACAATCTTGGCCTTAAACCTCCTGAGGTTTTGCATACTAAGTATTTGGTGTCAAGCATCAGTAGGATTCCTCAAATAGTCCTAACTTCAGTTAGTTCATTCAAATTTTCAGTTATATTTTCTATGTATGGTTGTATGGTTGTATATATTTCTTCAGACAAATCCTGCTGTGCAGTTACAAAATAATGCAAATATTTAAACAATGGCAAGGCATGAGAATGTATCTTGTGGATTTTTTAACCTGTTTCATTGTAATATTTCTGTCACCTGGTTTTCCATGTTCCATCCATTTTTCTTCTTTCCCTGCTTAGATGAAATTAAAATATCTTCTTTGTATCCTTGTCTGGCTGTTTAGAAGTGGATGGTGTTGATAATGACTTAATTTAGGTGATAACCAAATCAGTAATGCCATTGTGAATTCTCTGATCAGCTCATGGTGCTTGTGAATCAAATAAGTGATCACAGTCATAAAATTACTTCTAATTTAATAAAATTAAAGATAGGTTCAGAAAGTTCAAATGCAGTCTTAAATCCTATGGGCAAGGTGCTGATTAACCAGTACATCTGGCTGACAATTCTCCAAGAAAAAACGATACAAATCTAATATTCTAAGTACTGTACTATAAAAGTTAATATTTATTTCTGGAATCCAAATTAATGGAAATAAAATTAAAAGTATTTACTTCTATATGGAGGATTACTGGGATAGGTACACATCCCATAAAAGGTTTCACACTGACAGAAAATGTATCACTAATTATGGATTATATAGACAAAAATGGTCTTACTTACAGGTACTCTAATAAGGGTGCAAAATCAAATGCTCAAACTTAAGGAAAAGCTTTAATCAAGCTTACTGTACAATGCTTTTTTTTTTAAATAAAGTAGATATATTGTAACTTATTGAACAATTCCATTCCATGATAACTCTTAATTCTTTGCAGCTGGATAATAATAATGATAGTATTAAAATTGTAAGAAATTATACCATTCTAATAAAAATTCTGCTGTAAGGAATTACGTCTTTGTGGTCAGCTGCTTGGTTGTTGTTTACTTTTTATTTTAATGCCTGTTCTCCACCTCAATAAAATTTTATTCTGTAATTTAATGGCTTAACAAAACCAAATGTTAAAGAATTGTTCAGTTAAAAATTCAGACTTCATTTAAGGTAGAAAAATGCCATTAATAAATACAGTCTATGTAAAAGAAGTTATATTTAAGACTTTTTTTACATGTCTAAATTGAATTTATTTTGCCGAGAATGAATGTTTATATACCCTTTACAAGATAGTCAGTTTGCTTAATACTTTTTCCTCATCCTCTTCCTCACAAAACAATCTGAAAAAAAAAAAAAAAAAACACAAAAAACCCCACAAACCCAAACCAGAAGAAAAACACTGAAAACATGAAATAGCTTTTAGAAGTAGTCAGAAGGGGAGAAAAATTCTGTCTTCCTGGGAATAACTTATCTTCTTGCCATTGAGAAGCATCCAGGTATGATCTTGGAAAAGTAAATGTTTAGTTGTACCAAACATGCCTTCAGTTAGGAAAAGAGGCTCTAAAGTTTCTTATTAGCAATTTTACATCATGTCATGTCACCATCATATTACGATGGTATTTGTTATGTAAAACAAAATTCTTATCACTGACTTTCAAATCATACTAAAGAATACGAGCTAACTCAACATGGTGCAAAACTCATAAGACATGATGGAAAGTTACTGTTATGATAAGACTTTCATATCACATTAGGCCCAGAATGCCACTACTTCACATTCTGTTCACTCTCAGCGCTACCACTCAGTATTCATTTTCACTACGTTTTTCTTCTGGATAGGGAAATAAATCTGCAAAATTAGGAAAAATTTGGCCAGTAAGCCAGCACTCCTTTAGGCTATTACATTCTATATTTTCACAAACACAATAATTTAAGGTAAATGAATTTGATCATTGTTAAGTCCAGCTGCCATCAACCTGTCCTTTAATATTCTATACTAAAAAGAGTACTTTGTCACTAAAGTTCCCTTTTCTCAACAAGGGCAAAGCTGGTATCTCAGAACTAATTTTTTACAAGGCTGATGTGACGTAGGAGGTGAAGAGGAAATACATCAGAGAAGGGTCTGTTCTAAGTCCTTCATATTCTCCCCCATTTTCAGAGGAATGTGTGTCAAGCCAGAATGTACCAATTCAAATGAATCCTTAAATTTCAGCACATAAGTACTCTTAGGATATGATAACTTCCACGGTTTTGCCATCATCTTTTAAGAAACAATTTCATGATAAGACCTATTCAGAATTTAAGGGAGACATGGGTTCCATAGTCTGTTATGTTCAAAATGTTCTTATGGGCAAAAAGGAAACACATCTTATAGACATTACTGTTAGCATAACTGAAATCCTAACAGTCTGACCAAAGGGTCGTTATTAATTCAGATGTAATTATGTGGGGTCTGAACAGTATGGAGTTATAAAACAAAGCTTTACTGAGGCAGTAGGAAACATAAGCAACAACACACCCACTCTGACCACTGAGAGCAAACACTGTATTGTAAGCAATGCCACAGCTCCAGTGGACAGCTAGGGACACTTGGTGTCCAGGACATCTGTCAGCAACAGCTACTCATGAAAATGCCTTTTGAATGCAGGTAAGAGTCATGACAACCATTGGCTCCAGCAATGGTAGTGTGATTTGAGAGGATCATACCTTACATGAATAATATGGGCACCATCCTGCCTACACTGCTGACGTTAGCAAGGGGCAGGATGTTGGCAGTCTGTGCATGCTGCCAATACTGGTCAGGAGCAGTGCATCAGCAGTCTGTCTATGATGCCAATATTGGTCAAGGGGCAGGGTATGAGGATGCAGGATGTCAAATTATTAAAAGAAAAACAAAGCATGCAGCCGCCCAAAAACTTACTAGGAAAAAAAAAAAAAAAAAAAAGGGGGTACTGAGGAATGGGGGGCAGACAGTGGTGGTTATAACACAGTCAGAAAGGAATTTCTAGTGTGAAACTTGCTGAATATTCAAGTAACAATACCTTCTGCCTGTCCTGACCAGTTCATGTGAAAGCAGAATGGACACATTCCAAGAAATATGCTTTCACCAAAAAAGATGTCATCTAAATGATATAATTCTTCCTGGGAAATGGATTTTGAATGGAAAGATAAAGGATCTAGGCAATCAGGTCGTTCAGACTGCAGAAGAGAACAGGAGGGTCATTCAGACAGTGTATCTCACTGAAATTTTTGCCTCTATAACCTGGTGATGTATTGCTGTTGCTACTATCAGGACACAAGTAAGACTTGCAAGGCCTCAGGACTGAAGCTTCTCAGGCTTACTTTGTCTAAAATTTTCTTCATCTTCCTGGAGCTTTGCTTTCTGTTGGTATTTGTTAGGTTGATTGCTTTTTTTCTAAGGACTAGATTGCTATAAAAGCCATAGGTTTTGGGGTTTGGTTTTTTTTTTTTTTACTTTTTACCTTTTTCCCCCCCCATCTTTTTATGATACAACCATATTATTTACACAAACAGCGGTCAAGTAGCTATTCTGTGAAAATTAGGTGTTTAGAACTGCAACATAATGATTCAGTGTACAGAAATACAAGCTTATTTGACAGCAGAGACCTCAAGAAATCAGGGCACAAGGTTGCAGTGTACAGAAGTACATCAATGAGAAGCTAAGGAACAAAGCACAGGATGAAACTAAAGACCCCAAGTTTATCAACAGCTCACAAATGGTCAATTATAGAAATGAGACCAGGAGATGCACAAAAATAGTTTTAGGAGTAAAAAAAAAAAAAAAAAAAACCAGAAAAAAAAAAACAAACAAAAAAAAAAAAACCACAAAAAAACCCAAACCAAACCAAACCAAGCAACAACAAAAAAACACAAACCCAAAACCAGAACAAAGAACATTTCTAACATGTATAAAACATATCATGTCTAGTAAATGTAAATGTATCATGGAAATCAGTGAAAAAAAGAAGAAGCTTTAAAAGTACTTTAGGAAACACATAGAAATAGACCCTGGTGAATTCCACCCATCCCACCCCACCCACCCCCCCAAAAAAAAAAAAAAAAAAAAAAAAAAAAAGAGAGAGAGGAGGAAGAAGAAGAAATTGGTGAAGAACCTAGAAAACTCAACACCTGCTTTAACCATTTCTGTTCTTGCCAGGGAAGGCTGTCACTGTCAGCCTTAAGTTTGAGAGGGACATCAGAAGGTGGGCATAACATCAGAAAAAGGGGTAGATACAAAGAATGTGTGTGTAACAATCTTAATTGCATTATTATTAGTATTAATATTAGTATTTATTAGTATCAGTATTAGTATTCTTTCTTTTCTTTAATAATACCTTTTAAAGGTTGTTTATTTATTTATTCTAATAATTGAATCTGGACTAATAATCAATCTTCAACTAGACTCCTGAGGTTTCAATTATACCATTAATAAATTCTTTCCTTTACATTTCATGTGTGCCCCTTTTCCCCCAATGAAGATTTTGAGCATATCAGGCTAAATCATACAGCTTTTGAAGAGTCATGGGGTAAAGATGGAGAAGTTGGATCCTCTATCATACTATCATCTTCCCAGCATATCTATGTGCTCATAGACTTGATCTATTCTGAGGAGGAAACCCTCAGTTACTGGATCATACAGAGTGCTTGAAGTTACTTTGGCATTTTAACTGGGGCAGATTCATGATACCATAAGTATTCTGTGGAACAAAGACATCATGAAGAGTAAATGAATAGTGTCTCAGAGACTTCATAACAAGACAGTCTAGATATGGCTGTACTTACTAGTCTGCTGATAATTTTTTAAGATGGATAGAGTTCAATATTGTAATTATTGCTAAGTATGTATAATGTGCACTTTTCTCTGTTCCTTCTTGGGTTCTTCCTTTGTTCCTTCCTTCTTCAACAGAAGAAATTAATCAGCCCTATGAAAACATTAAGTTGAGCATTATCAGTTTCAACTTCTAAGGCTGTAAGCATTTACAACACCATCTCCCACATCTACTAGATATTTATCTTGTACTTAAAATGTTTTTCATCTTCAAACGTGCAGTTACATTATTAAAGGCTATTCTTGTCATCTTGTGCATATGTAATCCAGAGCCTCACTGGAAAATCACAGAGCAAACTGAATGCATTTCCTAATGATTTTCCTGGAAATCAGTAAATGCTTTATGCACTTCTGAAGGATGACAAGAGGTGACAGAGCTGAATGTATTTGAATAATTAAACATTTTGAAAAAATGTGACAGATAATGCCTTTGTGTGCAACGTTGTAGCTTTTTGATTGAGGGTTCTTGCCACTTCATACTATTGCCGTTACAATGTTAAGTTATGCCATTACAATGTTAATTTTCCATAGTTAAAGGCTCATAAAACCATGCAACTTGTTTTTTTATTTCTTGCCATGTTTCTTCCCAAGTGATCACCTCATTAAGATTATTGCTGCAGTTTATAATCATAAACTCATTCTTAATTCTAAAATTTCCCTTAAAGCTGCCACAGAGAACTGTCACTGCATTATATTTGAAACATTTCTCATCTATCAGACCGATTACTACTGCAGGATGATGGGACTGAGGTACACAGTTTTGCAATGTCTTTGTTGGATTAGGTTTTTTCTTCTGCTGATCTTGATTCTGGCAGCTGTTTATTTCATGGCTTTAAATCTCATTCATCATGCATTTGCTGGTTACTAGAGTGTGAACCAGTTCTAGGACCTCCTATCACAATTTGGCTGTGTTAAGTGGATGATGATGAATATAAATAGATTTAAAGAAATGTCATTTGACTTCAGACTGTATCTGTTGGCACTTTTTTGCTACTATTTACATACTTGCTGTAGAAAGGAAGGAAAAAAAAAAGTAACTGACAATAAAAAGACAGAAACAAAAAGAAATTTCATTTCTTTCTGATTCTTCACAAGTGCTCAAAGTTGGCACCAACACTGCTGAAATGCTTGAATTTTACTGTAAATGAAATATATTCATGAAGAGTCACTTATATGTTCATTAAAATACTCATCATCCTTTACATACAAAGAAGATTCAGGATGTGCCTCTAGATTAAAGGGGTTTCTTGCTGAAGATTTAACTGTAAAAATCTATTTTGTACAGTTCTAAATGCATCTACACCTTATTTGTTGTTGATAAATTTCTTGAAATAGCTGCTTGTTTGCACGTACAGAAAGTGCTTGCAGGATTCTGTTTTATAACTCACTAATGTTCAGACAAACATCAGAGTCTTCCTGGTCAATTGAACCCAATGAGTTCTGCTACTGAGCTGTATATCTACAAAACTAATTGCAAAAATTTGTCTCCTTTCTACAATGTTAGACTGAAGATGTCAGACATTTGTAGCACTCATCCAAACACCCAGATGTCTTATTTGAAGAGATCTAGACGGCAACAAGTTCATTTGCTGTCAGAAATATTATTTACCCTTTTAAATGAAGGAAGAGTTCTTACAGTTAAGACAATTTGACCTTGATCACATAATCAAAGAAAAATGTGGGTTGGAGGAGATGTCTGGAAGTCATCTAGTCCAAGGTCTTGTTCAAAACAGGATTTGACTTGAAGGTTCAATCAGGACTCAAGCTGAAAAGCTCAAGTGTTTAAAACAAACATGTTCAAGTGTTTAACTGCCCTTATTGGGAAGAGCAGTTCTCTATGCCCAATGTGAATTTCCTTTTTGCAAGTTGGATCTCTTCTCTTGCACTTTCTGCAAGAAAGGACATTTGTCCTATCTTCTATATAAAACCATTGGAGTATGGTGGGAAACTGCACTTAGACTCCCCCGGGGAATTCCCATCTTCAGCCTAAACAGATCCTGTTCCCTCAGTCTATGTAGGTCATATGCTTCAGTCCCTCAACCAGCTTAGAAGCCTCCTGCTAGACTATCACCATTCTGTCAAAATCTCTTTTGTAGTGTGGACTCAAAACTGGAGGAGTCTTGTGTTCCCAGTGCATTCTTACCAGTGCTGAGATGGGATAATATTTTTCTTCAGTTTTCTGGCTTCACCCTTGTAGCCCAACTGGGCTAAAGCAGACTGGTATGCAGTTAGCCCTCATCACTCTTGACTCATTTCTGACATGATGTTCCTGGGAATCCCAAGTCCTTTTCTACAGATCTACTTTTTTATCCAGGCAGTCCCTACTTTATACTGAAGCATGTTTTCTGATGTCTCAGGTGCAGAACTATGAATTTGCCTTTGCTGAGCTTCACGAGGATTCTGTAGACCCATTTGTGCAGCCCTTCAAAGTGTCTCTGAATGGCAGTCCTGTCCTCAGTATATCCTCACATGTTTTTTCTCCAGATTGTACAGAGTGCATTCTACTCTGCCACAGTGATCATTTATGATGCCTTTAAACAGCATCAGTCCTTTATTGTCACTTGAGGAACTCTTATTACAAGTCAACAGCTGGACTTTTTACTGTTGACCCCTACCTTTTCAGCCTGATGATCCAGTCAATTTTCCACTCAACCAGTCCACGTCTCTAACTTCACACCAAGGATGTTGTGGGTAGATCACATCAAAACCTGGCCAAAGTCAAAGCAAACAGAAGTCCACTGTTTTCCTCTCATCCACAGAGGCAGTTACTTCGGCTGTCAAGGAGCAGCCACAGAGAAGGATGAGATGAGAGCTGCAGGCACCTACCATGCTGGTAGGGCAGTGCTGCCACTGACAGGGCACCCCTCCACAGTACCCCAGTGGGGCCAGGACAGGGACAGAACCCTGCCATCACCCAACAACTATCAAGCTGGGCTGTGAGGAGTCAGGTCCAAAGTCCAGTGACCACCTAACAAGGCTGCACTGACAGGGGAGGTCTGAAATCCAGCTAAGAAGTCAGGTAAGCAGGTCAGGGTCAGGATCAGTGAGGCACCTGGTGGGAAAATGTATACCTGCAATGCAGTTTAGCAAAGGAACAAAGGCTTATGTCCTAAGCATAAGTACAGCTCAAAAGCATAGTGAAAAGCATCACCTCACAGGCTATTTTCCTGCTCTTTCTGGCTCAGATCTTTCCAAGTTTTGTGATCCCATGACACTCGGCTGGTCTGTCACAGAGCTGCCTGAGTATGGGCAGCCAGACCCCAAGGGGGATGGGCAGGCAAAGCCTATTGGTGCACTCAGGGCTCTGATTGATGCACAGGACCATAAGTTTCTTGAACAAGCTGGAGACTTTCGAAAGCTGAGTGTTTTGCTCTGCTAAATTGTTTTCCACACTTTTCGCAGTATCTTAATATCGTCTCCGTCATCTGCTTTGGACCCAGCTACCACTGACTATCACATTCTCAACCAGCTCTTTCTTTCTGGATACCAGTCCAGGAGGAGCTCACCCTTTAATCTGTTCAAGCGAAATCTGGATCAAAACAGAAAAAACATTTCAGAAATATTCTGGACTGTTTGTGCCATGCTATCTTGCCCTCCCAGCAGATGTCATGGTTGCTAAAGTCCTCTATGAAAACGGGGTGCTGTAATTATGAGGCTCTTTCCAGTTGTTTTAAAAAGGCATTGTTTGACTTCCTCTTCTTCATTGAGCTGTCCGTAGCGGATGCCCACCATACACTCCCTCCCTATCACAAGCTCTGCTGGTTTCTTAGCTAATTATGACAAATAAACACTCCAAAGGACTGTTGCCCATTCCATAGCTGTTCTCAATGATTTTTATCTTCATGTTTGTACTTAATGCATTCCCAATCCTCATTTTCAATGATATTTTTTCCTTAAGAATCTGTAACCATCTGTTACAGATCTCCAGTCATGCAAGCTACCATATCACATCTCTAACTCTAATGATGCATGGCTCTAAGACTTCATACATACTTAGAGTTTCCTGCTCCCATCCTTTTGTTTATTTCCTACGGTCTATGTGCTTTTCTATCAGAAGATTACCTACGTCTCCAGGAATCCAGCCTTCTTACAGAGAGTATCAGAATCTTATCCATTCCCCTGATACACGCACACTCTGTGCAAATCCTCTTATCCAAAATGTTCTACACTCCCTCTATAGATAAGCAAAACCTGAATTGTTTTCCTTTTTACTGTTCTCTCTGTGTGTTATGTGCATGAAAGTGGGTGAATGAGTAGATGACTAAAATTGGGATATTCTCACATAAAAGGAGAAAATGGTTTTAGCCTAAATTTTACTTCAAATACTAGTTTTAAACAGTTAGAAGACTGCATCTGTTATCCTCTGTTGTGAGGAAATCTGAATTTCCCACTTCACTAAAGCACCCACAAAAGAAAGAGAAGACTTGGAAACCATGGAGTTACTTTAATGCTTTATTTAATAGATTCTTTCTCACTAGCTCTTGAAGTGTCGGAGGAAATGTGAGTGATAAATAGTTGTAACTAAAGGCAAAATATCTGACATTTTTCATTGTGTGAAAAATGAGGCGGAAGTGCACTTAAACATCTAATTAAAAAGGGCTGCTAGCAACTGTAAGGAATCGTAGGCAGCAATGAAGCTGAAAGCTCACTGAAAGCAAACTATTCCTATAGCATATTCCTGAGGGCAGAAATTAATGCTGCCTGCTCTTTTGATACCCTAGACTGAAAGTGCTCTCAGGCATCTTTCTTTAAGAGACCTGTGAGGAAAACCATACATAAACAAGAAGTTATTTTCTCTCCATGTGCACTAAGTGAGCAACTCTAGGATATGGTTGGACATTTCTCTCTAGGGTAGAGGGTGAGTCATTTTAGGTGAAGTGGACAACCTATGTTTTTATAAGAATTACCAAGTGATCTAAATGCCAGGCAAGCTGTAGCTGTTATGAATGCATTATGGAGAAATCATATCAAGTTTGGATGTGACAAGGTCTTTTAGGTCTGGAATAGTACGTTGGAAGTATAAACATGTTGGCTTGGGAACAGTAAAAGTTGAAGCTTAGAGAAATGATCTGTTCTTGGTTTATAGCATAAAATGTTCTTGAGAATAATGACTGAAATACAAGGTCAGCTTCATTTCATTCTGTGTCTAGCACAGTTCATACTGGACAAGACAGTATCTAAAACATGACCTAATTTGGACAAGAAATAAAAACATTTACTGTCTTTCATTTTCCAGCAATAGAATATTATCTTTGAGATTTAAGTCAAAGACTATTTCCAAGAATATTGTAAATATATTAGATATTTAAATTACAGTCTTCACCACTCTTAATGGTTAAATTATTAAAATATAATGGCATCATATAATTGTCTTATATCTAAACATAAAAGAAACTGAATCAGTTATAGATGTCTAGATCTTATAACCTTTTTATCCTGCAGGTGTGATTTTCAAGAAACTAACATGTGAAAATCATGAAACAGCTGATAGTTTGCTTTAAAAACTCACCTGATAATACCTGGTTGGTTCTGCAAAGACTTACATTTGACTATTAAAATATATGACTTGATACAAAAGCAGCAGTAATGTATATTACATTGTTCATGGCCTGTTGGATAATCCAGGTCATACAGAAATAAACACCAATGTCTTAAATATATGAAAAAAAACACCTACTGAGATGAAAAATACTAGTTCTCATCAAGTTTCCTGTATCTGAGGGTGAAAATCTTATTGCATTTAATTTGCTTTTAGAGTAACACAACTCCACTGACTTCATTAGAGGTTTTTTTTTTTTTACACTTCTGTAAACTTGTGTATGAGAAAGGATATTTATGCCTCTTAAATTTATTCTGTGTATGAACTGTTTCCAATTGCAAAAGGGCTGAAAATTGGTCCTTTCTGTTATTGCCAGTGTCACAGAATGAAAAAAAAAATAAATAATTGTCAGTTTTAAGCCTCCAGGCAGTAGGAGCGTGTGGGAAAGCACTTTTATACTCTGAAAATTGAAAAACTCCAGTGAAATACAACTGCATAATTTCCTAATGCTTAAAAAATATTCTGAAAAACAATTAGTTATAGCAAGGCTCTTCCTCATTAGCAATAAAGACTTGAGTCCATATGTCTGGCAATTAGGTGACTGAGATACCTTCATTTTATTTGCTAGTCAAAAAGTCTATGCTTGAAATAAGAAAATTTCCTGAAGAAAAGGAGTCTTGGAACTCATTTCTGTCTGAAGTTGTTTTTTACCAACATAGCAATTTTTTTTCAAAGAAAATAGGAATTTCTCTTAAAATGTTGTTAATCACTGTAGCTTAAAAATTCAGTTCTCTTATAAATAAATAAATACCTCACAATTTTTCAGAGAAAAACTCAAAGAGGGTACCCTTGAAGCTGACTAATTGTGGAGAAACACAGATAGAAAGGAAGTGTTAAGAGTCCAATCATGCAGCAACAGCTGCTACTGAAAAGTTAGTAACAGACAGAGACAAGTGGGTCGAGTCACTTGGAGGCAAACTCTTACTAGTGTATGACTTCTTGCATTTCATCTCTCCATTACAACTGACCCCACACTGTTCAATAACTGTCATTGCAATAGTGTCAAACAGAGCTTCAAGGGCAGTCTCACTGATAATCAGGTTCCAAAAGTATCCTACTTGTGTGCTATGGTGTGCCAAATTTTTTATTAAATAAACCTTACAATGAGAAGTACAGTTATTGTGCTAGAGGAAATTAAATCAAAGCCTGAAGTTTCTTTGTGGCTTTTTTCATTAAATAAGACTGACAATAAAGGAAAAAATATAATGGCCAGTTAGGATGGCACTGCAGTTGAGATCTTATCCCTACTATAACTTTATTCTGTGGAGTTTTGTTTTATCATTCTGGATTCCTACTTTGCCATATAAGAGAATTGCTACTGAAGACCCTCATCACCATGGGAAGGCCAAGCTAACGTGCTAGAATATTAATAAAGAACAAAGGGTCAACTTTTTTGCTGATTTAGCATGACTGACTGCTAAGAGTTTGCCTGCAAAATGCATATCCCTGTGCATTTTCTTGCAATATTTATGGAGGATTGTGATGTAAAATTGAGGAGAGGCAATATCAAATGACCTAATTTATCAATTCTTTATTGCTGTGGGATATCCTTGACAGCAGACTGGGAATATATGGGATTAATACAAGGAGCAAATCCACACACATCACCACCCCCCCACACACTCCCCTCACCCCCCCTACTAGCCCGAGTTATTTTCCATGATACATTTTATTGGAATTCACATCAGAGCCATCACAACGGTAATCCATAACACACAGTGCTGCTAGTGAAGCCCACGCCCGGAGGCTGCATCGATAACTTTTTACATCAGCCTTCGTGCCTCACTCACCCTACTGGTGTGAAAATGAGAACCGTGGGGTGAATCCTAATATCTTCTGTCTGGCCTCTTAGGACGAGTGTTTGTAAGACTGCATTGGCTTCTCATTTATCCTTGCTATCACTACCTATCCCTCTCCCTCTTGGCTTTGAAGGTGAAATCCCTTATTCTCCTTCATCAGAGTTGACAGCAGCACCAAAGCTTTCTCTCTTGTGTTACAAAACTCTCCTTTCCAGAGCATAGAAACATTATTTCCTCAGGAAAAATACACAAAACCAAACCAAAACTGACTCTTTGTCTAGGAATGCCATTACCATAAAGTGTTTTTCAAGATGATAAGGTATTTAGTCCTTTGTCTTTTCTGCTGATTTGACATGTATGTAAGTGTTCACAATGTTTATCTGGAAAATTTACAATATAAGAGAAATGACTTCTAATTGATGGATTCTTATACTCAAAGCTAGACCAAATTTTGATCACAGCATTTTTATATCTTACATTGTTATATCTTACATCTTATATGTTACAAAGTTTGGACTTTACATATTTTTAAGAGCTGCTCTATTTCTAGGAAGAACTAAGGCATGATTAACAGCCTAGAATATATAGATGATCAGCTGGATGGAAACTGTGGTTCTCTTTTGCCCTTTGACTCTGTGACTCAACATGCTCTAGGAGGAACTGCTTATATTTCTGAGACATAGAGTCTTCTGCTTGACATCCTTTGTAAAACTTGATGTTTAAGCCATGGGACATACAGTGTAGACCCCTCCCAAACTCCTCCACATGTCATTCAGCTTGGCTTAAAATTGCTTGTTGAGTTTCTACCTACCTGTAGCCTTATGTCCTCTCTTAATGATAGAAAGTAACTGAAAATATGACTTAGCTGCCTGGCTAGATTTATTTGTAACACCTTTATCTCACCAAAGATGCTTTCATCTAATGCCGTTGGTAAATGAGATTTCTTTCAAAGGAAAATAAAACCAAGTAAAACTAAATGCTTTAATTTTAAGGTATCTACAAAGTGAGTAATATTAATATATTGTCAATACAATACAATGCAATACAATGTCAATAAAAAGCTTCCTAACATTTTTTTAGCACACTCAAGAAGGATGTGAAAAATCTTTATCCAAATAGACAAAGATTCATGATGGTTCCACTGAAAAACTATATGCTCATATATTCTGAATATAATCAAAAGACTTCATTTTTTCGTTAACACCTTACTGTACAACTGTACAAGTTACTATGTTTATGACCAGCAATGGTGGTACTTCTTACAGCAATCACATATTCTCAGTCCATTGAGCCAGAGAAAACTTCTCAAATAAAAGGAGTTTATTGGGCAAAAAACCTCTAGAAGCTATTCCTACAGAAAAAAAGAAAAAAAAAAAACGAAAAAAAAAAAAAAAAAGGGGGGGGAGAAAAAAAAAAAAAAGAGAGAATGCCTGTACTGACGTACACTATGTACTTAGAAGAATGCAGACAGCTATCTCTTGTATTCTTTAAGGCTCATTGTTGTTCAGAAGCAAAGGCAACACTGAAACTCTAGAATATGAATTGGCCTAAAAAATTCTGAGACTGCAAACTTGACTACTGTGACGCTAAAATAGCCAGTCCTTCACATATTCCTAACTAGCTGCAGTTTATTGCTGTTCATGAGACTGCAGTCCTTAAAAATTCAGCAATGTTCAGAAGCTGGGACAGAAAGCTTATTTCATAGCCTTAATCATGCAAATGGCCAGAATAGATGATGAAAACTGTAGCTTTTAACCTCCAAATTACCAAAAACACAGAATATAAGAATATCAGTAATGGAATGTATTTTCTAACATTTGAATGAAAAATATTGGAATATGGATACCTTTCAGTTAGCAACATTGCAATTGTAGATGCAATCTGATACTATTACATTTATACAGTGTGTTGGTTTTGACAGAGATAATTTTCTTCATAGAAACTAGTATGGGGTTGTGTTTTGGATTTGTGCTGGAAACAGTATTGATGACAGAGGGATGCTTTAATTATTGATGAGCAGCACTTAACCAGCGTAGAGGCCTTTTCTGCTTCGCACCCCACCCCACCACCAAGTAGGCTGGGGGTACACAAGACGCTGGGAGGGGACATAGCCAAGACAGATGACCCCAACTGACCAACTGACCAGAGGGATATCCCACACTATATGATGTCATGCTCAGCACAGAAAGTTGGGGGAATTAGAAGGAAGGGGGGGACATTTGGATTGATGGCATTTGTCTTTCCAAGTAACCATTATACATGATGGAGTCCTGCTTTCCTGGCTGAACACCTGCCTGCTGATAGGAAGTGGTAAATTAATTCCTTATTTTCTTTGATCGCATGCACAGCTTTTGCTTTACTTATTAAATTGTCTTTATCTCAATCCACAAGTTTTCTCACTTTTACCCCTCTGCTTCTCTCCCCTGTTTCACTGGGGTGGAAAGACTGAGTAGTGGATGGGGCTTAGCTGCAGGCTGCAGTTAAACCACAACATAGAGTTAGAAAACTTTTCATTCACTTTTCTATCTGAGTAGCTACTGTATGAATACAATTAAAATGTTATGCCTAAAATAGTGTTACACAACAGGAATGTAAGTTTAGAGGTAGGAAAGACTTATTAGAGTATTTAAGATATTTATTGCCACAGCAGGATATATTTTTTTTTTTTTTTTTTTTTTTTGCTGGAATTGTATTTTTAATGTTTAATAGGGTACAAGATTAAAATCCTTCCTTCTCTTTCACATACCAGCAAGCAGTATCTGAAAATAACATTTGTTTTTCAGATTAAACATTTTTTTTCTTAACTTTATTCTCTATTAGTTCCTTATATTTGTGGATTTTAATAAATTTTCTCTGTCCTGGGTGTCAGATTATACCTGTTCCTCTTTTGCCTGTACTTAAACAACCAGGTCATATTTAGGCTGAGTATCTTAGAGGAGCTTTTGAAAGACAGATGTCCATATCTGCTGATCCTCAAAAGATTAATAGGATTTGAGCAGAGAGTATCCAGTCTTCATGCTCTATTTTTGAGACAATTCTTCTAGCATATCTAATCCATATTAAAATTTATCACTCAGCTAATTATCTTTCAGCAACATATAATATGCAATTACAGTGATATTCCATGTTCATATGAATCATAATTATCTTCCTATTTTCTCTCTGTGACTATGCATTTTTGCATATACTTATCACCATTGGAAAAGATGCTTTTAACTGTTATATGTCCATTTTAACACTGTTTCAATGTGCCCATTAGGAGTAATTTATAATTGCTCCCACACAGAAGTAACTGCATTAAAGCATTTTTGAAGATTTTCTCAGAATAAAAATCACATCTATTTGACCAGCTGAATGCTAATATTAAAGAGGGTTTTTTTACCACTCCAGGCTGTCTTTCTCAAACAATATTGATCTTTTCAATTTCTTGCAGTTTAGTATCAGTTGCATATTAAAGAATCACAGAATCAACTAGGTTGGAAAGGACCTTGAAGATCATCTAGTCCAACCATTAAACCAGCACTGACAGTTTTCAACTACACCATATCCCTCAGTGCTATGTCGACCCGACTCTTAAACACCTCCAGGGATGGGGACTCCACCACCTCCCTGGGCAGCCCATTCCAATGCCTAACAACCCCTTCTGGAAAGAAATGCTTCCTAATATCCAGTCTAAACCTTCCCTGGCACAACTTGAGGCCATTACCTCTTGTCCTATCGCTCATTACTTGGTTAAAGAGACTCATCCCCAGCTCTCTGCAACCTCCTTTCAGGTAGCTGTAGAGGGCGATGAGGTCTCCCCTCAGCCTCCTCTTCTCCAGACTAAACACCCCCAGTTCCCTCAGCCGCTCCCTGTATGACCTGTGCTCCAGACCCTGCACCAGCTTCGTTGCCCTTCTCTGGACACACTCGAGTCATTCAATGTCCTTTTTGTAGTGAGGGGCCCAAAACTGAACACAGGAATCGAGGTGCGGCCTCACCAGTGCCGAGTACAGGGGTAAGATCCCTTCCCTGTCCTTGCTGGCCACGCTATTGCTGACACAAGCCAGGATGCCATTGGCCTTCTTGGCCACCTGGGCACACTGCTGGCTCCTGTTCAGCCGGCTGTCAATCAACACCCCCAGGTCCCTCTCTGACTGGCAGCTCTCCAGCCACTCCTCCCCAAGCCTGTAGCGCTGCTGGGGGTTGTTGTGGCCCAAGGGCAGCCCCCGGCTTTTGGCCTTATGGAAACTCCTCCAGTTGGCCTCAGCCCATGGCTCCAGCCTGTCCAGGTCTCTCTGCAGAGCCTCCCTACCCTCGAGCACATCAACACTCCCACCCAACTGGGTGTCATCTGCAAACTGACTGAGGGTGCACTCGATCCCCTCGTCTAGATCATCAATAAAGATGTTAAACAGGAGTGGCCCCAACACCGAGCCCTGGGGGACACCACTCGTGACCGGCTACCAACCAGATTTAACTCTGTTCACCACAACTCTTTGGGCCTGGCCATCCAGATAGTTTTTTAACACAGCAAAGCATGAGTTCATCCAAGCTGTGAGCAGCCAGTTTCACCAGGAGAATGCTGTGGGAAACGGTGTCAAAGGCCTTGCTAAAATCAAGGTAAACAACATCCACAGCCTTTCCCTCATCCAATGAGCAGGTCGCCCTGTCGTAGAAGGAGATCAGGTTTGTCAGGCAGGACCTGTCTTTCATAAACCCATGCTGACTGGGCCTGAGCATCTGGTTGTCCATTATATGTATTGTATAATGCTACTCAGGACTTGACTTGACTTCCCAGGCACCGAAGTCAAGCTGAAAGGCCTGTAATTTCCCCGATCATCCTTCCAACCTTTCTTATAGATGGGCATCACACTGGCCAATTTCCAATCTGTTGGGACTTCCCCGATCAGCCAGAACTGCTGGTAAATGATGGAAAGCGTCCTTCTCTTCAACATATTCACAAACTTATTAAACAAATTCAGATTAAATTTCAATCCTTCTGTCAGTGGCAAGGTGCAGACTGGCAAACTAATTTAACTTTTACTCCTCAATAAGGCTAGACCCAGTGGGCTGATATTTGTGTTCTCAGCTCTTCGTTAGTCTTTTTAGGAGAAGTTTTCACACACATGTACATTCCAACCCCATGTGTGAGGGTGTGCCTGCTTCCACAATGTGAACATGGATTCTTCTCTTTTAGGTTTTTCAGCCTTTAAAACTCCCAGTTTGATGCCACCTATTCACAAATCATCTAGAATTGGACAGCTCCAGATTAAGACATCTAAACATAGTGTCTGTGTGGTAGTTAAGTATCTAAACTACTATAACCAGCAAAGATCAAAGGCTCACCGCAGCTACCTAGGCATAGACGCATAGTGCCATTGAGACCTTATTTAGTACAAAACACTGATAGATTCATCAAAAGACATTGAAGGTTGCACTGAATGTCATTTGTAAGTGGCTGAATAACCTGAATCTGGAGAGCCCAAAACCGTCAAGGAACACCACAGGTTTGCAGTCAACTTCCTGTCTGCCACCCCTCTGGGTCTTTTCCACAGAGCTTCTCCCCTGCCCCTCTGATCCTAGCCTGCACCACTGCAGGGGGGTAGTCTTTCCTGTGCGAAGGACTTTTTGACTGTCCTTGATTGTCACAAAATTCCTTCTGCCACATCCCTCCAGCCTCTCAGGGTCACTCTGAATATTAGCCTTGGTCTCAAGCATATTGACTAGCCCACTCTCCCAAACTTGATGAAAGTCCACTCCCTGTCGTCTTCCAGGCACTGGTAAAGATATGAAGCAAGGCATATCCCAGGATAGGCTCTTGAGGTACTTGAAATTGGCCTTCAGGTAGAGTATACACGTTTAACCACTACCCACCCAGTAATGGATAACTAGGTAATCCAGCCATTTTTTTCACCAATCTAGTAGTCCAGCTATCTAGATTATAACAGACTATACAAACCTGGATTATACCATCCCATACAAAGAAGTTGTAGGTCATGTTGAAAGCCTTGTTAAAGACAAGGTAGACAGTATTCACTGCTTTTCCCTTTCCCACAGATCCAGTCATTTCATGCTAGAAGACAGTTAATTTGTCAAGGAGGATTTAACCATGATTAATCTATGATAGTTGTTCTCATTCACCTTTTTCTCCTTCACACGATTGACTGCATGATTCTCTACATCATTTTCCTAAATATTACTCATGGATGTACTAGCATTTTAATAAACTAAATCCATCAGAGACTGTGGACAGTCAAGTCTCCTTTTCTATAAATAAGCTTCACTTTTTTCCTAGAACTTGAAAATACTAGCTTCCAAAGTAATTAGACTATTGAGGTTCTGTCCTCGTTTTGGCTGGGATAGAGTTAATTTTCTTGAACTAGGAGGGAGCACAGCCAGAGCATCTGACCAGGATTTTGCTTGGATAAACTTAACTTTTCTTGAGCTAGGAGGGGACACAGTTGGAGTGCTAGGCCTGGATTGACCATTGGAGTATTCTATACCTTATGACATTATGCTCAGTATATAATGGAGGCGAGTTATTCTACAGGAATAGACACCTAAAAAAAAAAAAAAAAAAAAAAAAAAATTGAAAATTAAGTAAAAAGAGAAATGAATAATGGAATTTGCTTCTTCTGTTGGATTTGGAGACCACCCAGTGAGGGCTACAGCTACCTACCTCGATCTAGTGAAGCTTTTAACAAAAGACACAATATACTGTTGGGGTAATCATGGACATAAGACCAGCTCTCATCAACAAACTTAGATTAGTGCAAGACATGGTTTAAATATAAGGTTTCCAAATATCCGTAAATCTATTTCTTCATGAATGTTCCTAAGCAATGAAAATCTTGCATATCAACAATCATCAAATCAGTCACTGGAAGGAGCATTATTCCCCACAGAAATTTCTCTTGAAATGACTGAGGAATATAAAACTCAGGGTAAATCATACACTGGCTATTTTAATAAGGTCTTAAACTCATTCAGAGGGTACAGCATGGCTGACCACTATTATGAGATATACATTGACTTGTACATGGTAATGAATAAGAATAGCAAATACTTTATTAATAAAATATATAATGTTTGTAGGGAATCAGGGACTATAGTGAACATTTAGCTTAACACTGTTCTTTACTGTCAAAGTTTTACTAAGTGTATTCCTTAGTTGAGTTTTACAGCACAACTGATAGCCAGAAGAACATCTGGCAGGTGGAAACTTTTCTGGTATGATGACTGCAGACTGCCTGCGATATTTGTGGAGATCTTCTGTGGGCAGTATCCAGCTGTGGCACACACAGAGACTCCCACATAGATAGTGCACAATCCCAGAAGGCTGAATCTGTAAAGAAGAATAAAGAGGGTAATTAAAAACCACTGGTTTAACATTCTATATGAAGCATCAACATCTGTTTAAGAGATTGTGGGACAGCTACAATCAAAGTACATTTATGAATTGAAAACCCAGAGGTGCAGTCTGCCCAGCTTTCTTTCCATTTATTTCAATAAGCTGCTAAGTAGTATGAGCTCTTCTAAAACTAACTACTCCAATATTAATTGTTGAAGAAAGTAATAAATTATGGGATTTTTGAAGGTCGATAAGTAAACACTTTTTTTTCCCCTCAGTTTTACCATTGAAACGCTCACTGTAAAACTAATTCTTTTGTGATTTTTTCAAATAAATGTACACTCTGGTCTAATGTCCATAGTTCCTAGCTTGTTTGACCTTTATTAAATAGCTCGTTCTCACATCACAAAGCAAAGGTGATGAGGAAGAAGGTAATGAGCTAGGCTGTCATTCTGTCAAATAGAAAAGTAAAAAAGAAATTAGATTAAAAACTCCCCAAGCGTTAAAGGTTCTAAAGCTTTTATTGTCATTCATTTAGCTCATAACAAACAGTTTAATGTAGTTTGACATGACCTGTAAGTTTTTTCTTTGTTAACTTTAAACACATTAACACAGTCTGTTTGCAAGGCTGAGTGATTTCCAAGAGCATATTCCTTACACTGAAGTAGAAATTATTTATCTTAATTTTGATTTATTTTTGTCCATTGTTTACTTATGCGCTGTTTTCTTATATTTACAGACCAGTAATATACACCAGGAGTGTTGGAAAATGTGTTACATGAGGACATATTATGTCCTTTCTTTTAACTGAAAAGACCAGAAGGCACAGTAATTATTTCAAACCCAAAACAAAATTTCTAATTGTGAGTTGATTTTCGGGTTTCTTGGTTGTTTCAATTTATTTTTTTGTGTTTTTTTCCCTCCCCAAACACATATAAAAGTGTTGGATCCTCAGAAATTGTAGGGATACATCACTTTTGAAAGTCCATAAAATTGTTTTGAGTTGGAAGGGACCTTTAAAAGCCATCTAGTCCAACCTCCCTTCAATGAGCAGGGACATCTTCAGGTAGACCAGGTTGCTCAGAGCTCCATCCAACCTGACTTTGACTGTTTCCAGGGATGGGGCATCTACCACCTCTCTGAGCAACCTGTTCCACTGTTTCACAACCCTCATTGTAAAAAATTTCTTCCTTATATCTAGCCTAAATCTACGCTCTTTTAGTCTAAAACCATTACTCCTCATCCTATCTCAACAGGCCCTACTAAAAAGCCTGTCCCCATCTTTCTTATAACCCCCCTTTTAAGTATTGAAAGACTGCAATAAGGTCATAGTGAAGGCCTAAAATAACTGAGCTCAAATTTTAAGCACCCCTTGCTTAAATTCTAAGGATAGGATAGGTCTAAACCAACTAAAGGCTTGTCATTTTGTGTCATCATGTCTCGTAATTAATAGGAATAATTCGTTTGGCTCAACCTGTCCATGAAAATGAGTGCCACCTCCACACTCTCCTTCCCCTGGGAAAGCATATAATTTGTAGGACATTGGGTTTTTCCTCTATCACTTAAAGTTTAATTTTTGGGTGGCAAATCATTTTATTAAGGTTAAGTATTATTTGCTGTTTAAATAGTGACATTAACATCAGAAAGATTATTTGCACACCAAAGTCTTCTCAATGCCAGGAAATACATCAAAATCCAGAACTTGAAAATGGATAAATTAATAATCCTATGTTGAGGGAATAATGATAAAAATTCAAATATGGATTTGAATTACATCAGAATGAATTCTGAATAACCCATTGAAATCAATAGACTCAATCTGATGACATCAATATCAGAGTAAAAGTTGGACATCTTTCCTCGGATTTTTCCAGATGAATATGTCTTTGCCAAATGACTTTCAAATGACTTAAGCTGATTAACAGTTTAGAATGACAGCTTGATATCACAGAAATTTAAAGGAATATTTTTGGGGGAGATTTACCAGGAAAATATCCCCTCATCTAGTTAAACTAAGAGAAAACAGATTAAATTTTTTTAAAAGGCCCTTTTAAAATAATGGAGTACTAATAAAAGATCTGCTTTGGGAATTTCATAGTCTGATATTCATTTTCTGAGAAAGGTTAGAGAAATACAGCAGAACACACACTTGATCTTATTACTCAGCATTAAAACAAAATTGTGCCAAAAATAACGTAAATTATGTTTCTCTCCCAAAACAAACATGGCAACTATTAAAGAAAATCTCAAAATAATCATTTTACAGTCTGTATATGTGCTAAATCGAATATATTTAATCTTGGTGAAACTGAGTTCTATTAATTGTCAGTCTCTTTCTCCTAGATGAGTGATAACTAATATTGTTGTTTGTTTGTTTGTTTTTCCCAGATACTCTCATTTACTTTAACTAAGCTAACTTTTGAATAATAAGATGTCAATTTCCACTGTGTATTCAGCCTTCATTCATCTGTAGATTTTATGTTAAAACCAGATATAACTAAAGACCTGATACACTTCCTATGTTTTCTATCAGTCATTGAACGTAATTTAAATTAATTGAATTACTGAATTTCTATATGTTATGTAACTTATTTTACACATGATCTTATGATTTCTAAATATGCTCATGTCATTTAATTGTGACGAATGATAAATTTTCTCAAATGCAAATTACTGTTGCCTTTCCCTACAGAAAACAAGTTCAGTGTGTTTTACTGTTTTGCTAAAGACAGAAAATTTTTTTTCTTTTCTTTGTATTTTTCTCTTTTTTTCTTTATTTCCTTTTTGTCCAGTAAATGAAACAAACTTATAGAAAAGCACTTGGAGGCTAATATAAACTAGAAGTTATTAAATTCCTACAGTGGAAAAGCTTTGTTCCTGTCATATAAGGCAGTAACTGCAACAATTAAACACAAAGTGTTAATGAAATAGTCCCTATGAAAAGAAACACAATAATTTAATAGCTATGGAACTGGAAAATGGGAGATTCCTTCTATTGCTCAAAAAGGGTTTTTGTACTCAAATTGTACTCAAAAAGTTCCTTAAGGCCACTGTTCATTAAAATTAATCCTATGACATCTATTGAAATTATTGCAGAAATGAAAAGAACTTTCACCAATTAGAACATCTAATTGTCAGAAATAGCTTGTGTGGGGGACAAATGAAAGCATGTAAACTGAAGATGGAGTGAAATGTTTATCAAACAGATAATACATTTGACTCTACTGTATCACAGCATGAGAACAAAGTTATGGACATTTTCCTTTTCTGTTTCAGGTATACTTCTTTTTCCCCCTCCATTTTAGAACTTTCCCAAAGAAAAGAGTGGGCTATACTACTTTTAGATACACAGTACAATGACCATGAAGGGTCTTAAATTTTAGCCAGTGAGTTCACTTGAAGAAATCATTTGAACATTAAAAGAGAAAGGCTGAGATGCTGAGCTACTTAAAATTTATAGTTAAAATTTGCACGTGGATATTGTGTCACACCAACATAAAGTAGATATACAAATTAATTCAAATGTGCATGAAGTTCAAAACAGAATCTTAAACTTCATAGTTTCAGATGTATCTGACATCTACTTCATGTATTCAGTTTTTGTACAGTCCAAGGTAAATGCTTACAGGAATATAAACAGAGAGGAAAAAATGCTGATCTTCAAATGTCATCCTCTAAGACAGAAGTTTCATTGAAATATCTCATAACATTTTGGAGTGGTAAAAAAAAAAAAACAAACAAAAAAAACCCAACAAACCAAAAAAAAAGCAAAAAACAAAAAAAAAACCTGATTGAATATATATTGACTTTTATTTTAAGTATAACTTTCCAGATTTATAGTAATAACTTTTTTTTTTATTATGTTTTTGATGTTGATTTCCAGAAATGTTGAACATTAAAAATATAACATATTGAAGCTGTGGCCATGCAGTATTCAGAATAAGTGATGTCAGACATCTGTAAATCTAGGTAGATAAGTAAATGAATAACACCATAAACAAATAAATAACATCAATGTCCTACCATCTCACATGCCATTTCCCTAATTTGTTTGATGTTTTTCTTTCTACTCACCTGTGACACATCTTCTCCAGGTAAGATGGACATCGAAAAGATGATTCTGAAAACATTTCAAAAATTGAAATCAATTGCTCTTATATCTCTATTTTAAAGCACATACGAATTTATGCAAATACATAACAGACGGGTACTGGCAAATTACCAATGTTATTCTCATCAGTGCCCCTGAGTCACTCTATTAGACAAGAAGGATGGCCTAAATCCAAGCCTAATTTGGAAAATCTGCATTCTCTCTTGACAGAGGATCAGATTTCCTTCCCAGCCTGTCACCTCTTATTGCAATCCCCATGTAACATATTGTGGAAGTGCAGAATAGTTTGGAAGTTAACCACAAAATAAATTATTTCATCTAAGTCTCTTCCGAACATCTGAAAAGAGGATCTTATAAGACCTACAATACCACATAAGAAATTTGCCATCCTTTGTTCAGCCCTTAAATGATATATTGCAGCTAACCTTTACATGCCTCCAAGAAAGTTGTGGAGGGATGTTTAATTAGTTCATAAAATGTAGAGCGAGATGTAAAATGGAGAGAATGCGTAGGGGAAAGAAAATGTTAATAGTAGGAATCTCAGTCATGATACATGAAGTCTGCAAAGTGACCGATGTGATTTATCCCGGCTAATGCAGCAGAGATTTCTAAGAGATATGATCTCAACTGCTGCCCTACCTGCAGCCTCACATTCAAAATTTAAGTGTGGTGAAAAACTCAGCTCTCCAAGTATTCCTCTAAGACACAGCAACTTTTAAAAGTTTTTGTTGAAGCACTCCATCTGGAAATATCCACAGCGTGAAAGACTCATCAGTTTAAATTTCATAGAATTGTAGAATGTCCCAGGCTTACAAAGAAAAATAATTATTAACCCTGAGATACTTTCTGCAACAAGTAATGTATGTGACAGATTGTCTAGCCAATTTTTGATCACACAGCCTCTGGTTTTTATTAGTGCTAGTGCTTTGTTACTCAGATGTTATCCATTTTGATAGATTTATACGTCTCAAAGAAAATACTCTTTCAGTTTCTTTATTGAAAGAAAATGGAAGTCAGATAAAAGACATTACAGCTATCGAATCTCAGGAGTTTGGTAGAAATTACACAGCATCTTCTGAATACTAAGATCCCAGTACAAATAACACTTCAAGGTAATTCTATTTGGAGGTCTGGGAGTGTCAGGTACAGGAAATTGTAATTACTCTAACTAATGTGGATGATTAAATGAAGGTTTCTCTGGAGTGGATTCCAAAAATCTATTTTGGTTCTGGAACAGTGGGAAATATAAAAGGATATAATATATATATTTTATATTATATATATTCAGATTTACCTTGATACTTTTCCCAGGAGATACTAAGACATTTGCAATAATTTTTCTTTATGTTTTCAGAAGTCACTATCATTTATTTAGTATTTATGGTAATACTAGCAACAATAGAGATACAGTTGGGGAAGTTTGCACATTTGTGACATAAAGCAACATTCACTTTCACTTACATAATATTTTTAAAAAATGCCATTAACCTGAGAAATATTTCACTCGGTACAGGCAGAAGACTAGAATATTTTCTTCTTCTTTTTTTTTTTTGACAGAACTTCCCATAAATTCTGATGATTTTTTTTTTACCCAGGTCCTATTGAAACTAATAGAAATATTTGATGAAGGAACTGTCTTTTTTCAAAAAAAAAAAATTATATATATATATACACACATTGAAGACTGCGTTTGAAATCTACGCAGCTTCCAAAGCAACACCGCTTCTTCACCAGTCATCTCTGGGAAATTTCTGCAGTCTGGTGATGGTAGAGCTTCAATTGTAAAATGCTAAGTAATGTAATGGATTTTTTTTTTCCTGGCTCAACAAGCTCAGGCTTAGTGCTGTTATTTATTTTGAACTGGAGTCAGATGCTCTATTTTGTGTACCTAACTGATCTATTACAATTCTTAGGCAGCAAAATCTATCCTACTTGACCAAGTCAAAGTTCTCTTAGTAGGCTGTAATGCTGCCTATACACCCAGTAAGGAAAATTAAGTACCTCCAGGGAGCAATTCAGAAAGCCTAAGCAAGTTATCAGTCTTTCTCTATTGACAGTACAGAAAAATGCATTACTCTACAGCCATTCAGTGATTCTGCACTCAGAATGAAACCTCCACAAAAGCAAAAATAGATCCTGAAGTCCTTTCCATTGTCTTGGAAAAAAGTATAGGTATTCATAAGTGTTTGTAGTCTTTGAGTTTTATTCTGCAATGTGTAAAACTCAAATGATAAAAAGAGATGAAGATCAGATTTATTCTCCAGAACATATTTTTCCCAAGTGTGCTTCCTGGATAATACTCTCAAATAGTCTTTAAAAAAATAAAGATTTAATTAATGATCCATTGCCTATTAGTCCCTCAATTAAAACTGTTCCATATGGTGTTCATGCAGAATGAATCTCTGATTCTTAGGTGACACAAACTGATTTGAAAACATGGTAGATGAGAAATTTTTTACAGATGTACTTCATAAGCACAACACATAAGGTTGTACATTTAAAATAAGCCTGTAGCATAAACAGTATATATCATGAAACCAGGAGTCATAAACAAGATTTCATATTCAAATGTTAGAGCCCATGATGCATATTGTTAGGTTAAGTGATAAGAAGCAACTCTGCACACACAAAAAGAGCAGAAAAGAAACAGTGACAGCGGGGGTAACTGAATTAATAACCTGTCCTGGCTGCTCTCAAGCTTATCACAGGAGGACCGCCAGATCATCAAGGTCATACCTCCACAGGAACAGAGGAGCACAGAGGCAGGACGAAAGGCAAAGAAACCCAGACTCCTTCTCAGGGACACCTTGTCCAGGCTCCTCATAGGGCTTTCCCAGGGCCATCAGATCCATTGTTCAGGTGTGAAACCCACCAAGATGATGGGAACAACCCTCTGAATCACCTTTTTGGACTGAGGGATGGTTATGGCCTATGAGTGTGGGACACAGTATGGGGTGCAGGATAGGAGAATTTTGGGATTGCACAAGACTTGTTATGGCACGGGTCCAAGAGGAAGCAAAGGTGGGAAACAGAGGGATCTAGGTGATCTGGGGGAGGAAGATGGGAAATGAAGGGATAAGGTAATAAAAGGGTTTAGTCAGGTAAACAGGGGCTGGTCAGTATAATCTGACCATGCCCTGCACCTGATCACTGTGATCCTGTCTCCTCATTAAGCTCTACCTTCAGTTATTTTTCCTGTAAGAGGCTCTTTGCTCTGTGTGCATATGTGTTTATGAGGGTCTGAGTGCCAGCAACTGGAGTCAGACTATGGGTCCAGAGGGCCTGTGTGTCCATGGTGGCAGCAACTGGAGAGACCCAAGTGAGTGAAACCCAGTGCAAGGCACCAGGGTAGGACCAGGGGTCAGAGCGGCATATGTCCATGGCGTGGCACCTGGAGTGAGTGCAGGTGTGCATGTGAGTGTGAAAGCACTAGTGAAGATCAAGCCAGACAAGCTGGTGAGTAGGTGAGGTGATCCAGGCTCCAGGTGTGTCTCTAAGTTGAAGTTGGGGATCAGGGGAGTCCCAGCCAGCTATGGAGGAGTGTGTGTGTGTGTGTGTGTGTTTGTATGTGTGCAGATGTGGCAGGGTGAGACAGTCTGCAACAACAAATGAAGTGGGGTTCATATGTCCCACAGGTACCAGTCATTGGGGAGACTGGGATCAGATGCAGCTACTGGGCATACTGGATGCCTAAGTTTAGCTGATGGAGATATCTATATTGTACATATATACAAACACACACACACACACAATATTCCAGCTGAGCAGGGTGAAATTGCACTAGTGATACTCACTACTGGACCTCCATCCTTCTCAGCCAGAGAAGGCAGCAGGATGAGGCCACTGGTGCTGCCTGTGTCCATATGAGTGGTCTGTAACTTCGTCTGTGTTATCGGCATGGCCAGTCATGTACATGTGTGTATATATTGTGTACACAGTAAACTGTCTATTGGTAACATACACTCAGCCTTGCTACTGGAAAGACCGGCTATTGAATCAGACTAGGAGGAACTAGAGACTGACACAGGTGGCCAAGCAGATGTGGGACAAGGAATCTCCTACATTCCAAAAGCTTGCCAGATCAGATAGTCTTAACAGATGTTAATCAAAGACAGAGCTGCTTTTGCATATTTTACTTCTGCAGGGGTAGCAGACTGGAAAATCCAAATTAGAGAATCCCTACTCAAAAATCAACATGAAAATATCTGAAAATGAGCTGAACTGGTCTCTGAACTGCTATGCAGGCAATACAGATGAAGCAGTTGGTCATTTCATGCTGTTTCTCTGAACTTCATGAACTCTTTGGGGAAATACAGAACCCCTCTTTCCACTTACTGAGTATAGCTTCAGAAATCCCCATGACACGATTTAGACTTAGAATTTCACCACCAGCATTCCTGCAGCTTTCCCCCTTTCCTCGTCTGGTGCAGACCATCTGTGCATGATTGTCCATGTCAAAAATGGGGGAAAGAAAATGCAGAAGTGGCAGTGCTGAGAAGGAGGAGCAAATGTTAAAGTCAGTGCAGAACATCATTACAGTGGTCTGCCAGACGCATGGTAATGCTATGATATAGCTAATGACAACATAATTCGGAAAAACCTAGATATTAAGACAGATGGAGACTTCATTAATCTAAATAGATGCACTGAAGAATTCTCTTTTAGGTGAATCAGTAGAAGCACTGAAGTCCTCCATTCACTGCAGAAAGAAGGACCACGAGTCAGAGCAGCTGAATTTGAGGTACTATACCTAGTGACTACAGTCACCACATGTTTCATGCTCAAACACTGGGCAGGATGGGGAGAGTCCCCAGGAGGCTGAGATTGGGTCCTGAACTGTAAGCAGGGTAAGGGGAGACCCAGGGGGCAGCTGGGCAGGGATAGTCAGGGCTGCTGGTGTCCTCAGGGCACTGGCACTAGAGTAATGTCATGACTGCTATGATAAATAGCACATTATGAACTAATTCATAAGTCATATAATTTATATGGATACAGAAATGAATGAAAATATTTTTTTCATCTAGAGAAATCTGCATTTCTTCCCCATTAATTCTTTTATAATGAATAATGCAGCAGGAGAGATTCTAATTATAGAATGCCTTTAATTTGGATAGATTTCATACATTTTTCCATCTTATTAACCCCAGCACTCCTTTCTTGATGTGGGAGGATAATTTACAGTCATTCCCTTGCTTAATTGTGCCACTTACACAACAGGTGCTCTCTGTGGTAGTTCATATCATGTGCAGATCAATGCTGTGGCACTGTTAAACATTTCTGTATTTAAATTATTAATCAGATATACTCCTTTCTTATTTTAAATTGTAGGAAGTAAGAAGTCTGTCAGCAAAGTTTGATAGAATCTGGTCATGCAATGTTCTCCTTCTTCCAGATCTTGAATGATCTTTAATTAGATAACATCTCAGGATGCACAAAAAGGCAGGACTATGCCTTAAATAATGAAAAAGTGAACACTTTAGAAATGTCCGGTCCAGAAAGACAATAGCCCCTCAAACCCTTGCACCTTGATTTCCACAGGAAGGAAGTCAAGACAAGCCAGCTGGAAGTGATCTTTGTCTTGGAGGACCAGAAATCTTAAGAATGCAGCGTCCCCAGCCATTGCTCAGAGTTACTGCAGCCTTTGACTCCAATTTTCCCTTTATCCATCTCTTAGGTGCACCTCACACCACTGCAAATAGTCATATTGGTTACTCTGTGACACTGACTCTTAGCATCAAGTTACTGTTTTACTTTGTTCAACAGTGACTACTGTTTGACAATGGATCACAGTATTACAGGAGAAAGTAATAGCTAAGGTAGAGTAGTCCTAACTAGAACACTACTGTACATCAAGAAGTGAATGATCCCCATAACAGTTGACCTGAATAGGAGCAGGCCTGTGCTGTCTTGTACACATGTTTTGACTGCCAGATGAACTTAACTGACTAATTGTAACAGGTGAGCTTGTATGCAGCTCTCTCTTGGCCCCTGGCCTTTATGCCACTTGCATGTATCCTCTGATCTTGTTTACATAATACATCATGTTTACGTAAACTGTTCCTCCACCTGACAGTAGAAATTATGAATAAAGCTGTTTACCAATAACAAAATCCTATAAAACCTCTAAAGATGACAGTGCTGGCAAAGAATAGGTGCAGTGTGTCATGCCCTGACTACCAGGGTACTGTCCAGTGCTATAAAACTTGGGGTTCCCACCATTTCAAGGGATGTATGATTATCTATGTTATCCCTTTTTTTCCTTCTCCTGTTATGTCCAATAAATGGTATTTTAATCTATATCTGGCAGAACCTGAGTGTCTTTCTTACTGGAATCCATAACAAGCACTTGCGTCAGGGTATTACATTAAGTCCAGTAACAGTGCCAGAAGCTGCTACCACGACTCAGCAGTGTGGGGGTAAAAAGTGGATAGAAATGGATAGTAATCTCTCTGGTGCACGTTCATTGCCAAAATTGACTAGCATATATATTATCTTCCTGGACTGTGGTTTTAGAATTAGACAAGGACTGCCTAATGCTACAAACACTAGTTTTGCATTTCTATGTAGAAATTAATTAATGGAAGAAAGATCTGCTATAGAGAAGCTTCTCTTCCTCTCCTCACCTTCCCATTACAGTCAGTGTTTCTTAGCTAACAGAAGACAAATTTTAAGACTACATCTATGCTAGTGAGCTGAAATGCCAGTGAGGCAATGAGGCTGAGTGGCCTGGAATGGTTCACTCCGGTATTATTAAATTCTCTTATCTTCCAAAAAAAGGCTATCTTCCAAAAAAAAATCGTTCTTTGGAAGAAGTTCTGAGACACATTCATTCCTGAACTGTATCCAGAAATTGTTAGGGATTATGCTACTTTGTCACAGGATCACAGAAATGTTGAGGTTCAAAGGGACCTCTGGAGGCCATCTGGTCCAATCACGTACTCAAGTAGGAACACCTAGAGCCAGTTGCCCAGGATCATGTCCAGACATTTTTTGAATATGTCCAAGGATGGAGACTCCACAACCTCTCTGGGCAACCTGTGCCAGTGCTCAGTCACCCTCATAGTAAAAAAAAGTGTTTTATCAGGTTCAGAGGGAACCTCCTGTGTTACAGGTTGTGCTCATTGCCTCTGGTTCTGTCACTGGAAACCACTAAAAAGAGCCTGACTCCACCCTCTTTATACCCTCCTTTCAGGTATTTATACAAATTGATGAGATCCCTCCTCAGCTTTCTCTTGTCCCGGCTAAAACGCCTTAGCTGTCTTAGCCTTCCCTCATAGAAGATTTGCCCCAGTCCCTTACTCATATTTCTGGTCTTTTGCTGGACTCTCTCCAGTATGTCCTTGTCTCTCTTGTACAAAGGGGCCCAGAACGGACACAGTGATCCAGGTGTGGCCTCACCGGTGCTGAGAAGGGTGAATGATCTCCTCCCTCGACCTGCTGGCAGTACTTTGTCTAATGCTGCCCAGGACAGCATTAATGTTCTTGGCAGGAAGGGTGCGTTGCTGGTTCATGTTCAACTTGGTGTCCACCAGGACCACCAGGGTATTTTCCACCTGAGTGGCCTCCAGTATATATTGGCACCTGGGGTTGTTCCTCTCCAGGTGCAGCACTCTGTACTTGTTGAACCTCATGAGGTTCATGTCAGTGCCTTTTTTCAGCCTGTCGAGGTCCCTCTGGATGGCAGCATGACCCTCTGGCATATCAGCCACTCCTCCTAATTTGGTGTACACTCTACCTCATTGTCCAGATCATTAATGAAGATATTAAACAGGGTTGGACCCATTATTGACTCCTGGGGCACACACTAGCCACTGGCCTCCAAGTAGATATTGTCACTGATCACCAGCCTCTGGTCCTGGCCATTCATCCAATTTTTAACCCACCTCAATGTCTGCTCCTTGTCTGTACATCATCAGCTCCTCTATGAGAATCATGGGAGACAGTGTCAAAGGACTTACTGAAGTCCAGGTAAACAACATCCACTGCTCTTCACTCAACTAACAAGACAGTCATTTCTTAATAAAAGGTAAACAAGTTGGTCAAACGTGACTCCCCCTTGGTCAATTCATGCTGTCTATTGTTCATCACATTCTCATGTTCATCTTATTAATTATTTATTCTGCCTACTATTTACTTACATGTTTCTATTAGTTAATTATGAGGTCCAAAGTACACTAATTTTAAAATTTATCAGGATAGCAATGATTTTATTCTTACATTTTCGGTCACTGAGGCTACGTGATTATGCTGTTAGAAACAGTGGGCCAGGACCTCCTACGTTACACCATATCCCTGCAATACACAGAGGGGAATGAAGTGAACAGGAGGAAATGGCACCTGACAAAATATTCCAGCTACAAACAAGGATTAAGAGCTTTCAAAACAATTCCCCATATAATATGAAGGTTATCTTCCCATAATCTTTGAACAGCTGTGTTTGCAACCAAAATTGAGCAGCACCATTTTCTTTTACCCTTTTTGACCTTGGAAAATAATTTTGGGTTTTGACCAGGCCTCATAATAATAAGTGAATGAAACAGAAACATTTGACTCTGAACACACTAATAGTAATATTTGTTTTATCGACAAAATATTTTTAGGTTAAAATAAAATTTAATTGGTTTAGATGCTTTTAAGTACTATCAGAGGGAAACTTATAATTCTGATATGTCTTCTGGATAAGTATTCTATTACTGAGGTCTTTAGTTCAACACTAAATTTATTATTGTTCAAAGAACTGGTCATCAAGAGGTTTTGTCAAAGTCGGTATGATAAAGATTAAAATAAACGACATTTTGAGGCAGATATGGTAGTGTTGTTTTTTCTCCTTGAGCAGCGCACTGATTTCACAATCAGTATGTCATATGAACAATGTAAGATTTTAGTAACCACAGGTCACATGCTTTCAGTTAATCTTAGACTTTTTTAAACCTTTGTTTAGTTATTAACTCATTCTGATGTTTCTTGTATTTTTGTTTCCTCTCTTTTCCCTGTTTATGAAGTTTCTTGTTTATTTGCAGACTGATTTTTCAGAGGTGTGCTGCCAAAGGGACATCAAATATTTCCCAGAAAAATGCTAGAGAGAAGGAATGCAAAGTCAAAGAGATACTAAGAAGCAAGAACCCAGCAAGGATTATTAACTGTTGCTACAGAACAGCTCTCTGTAGCTAATTCAGAATTTAAATGGGATTTTGACATATGATTTTACCAAATTCAGCCAATCATTCTTGAGTACCACACTTGTGCAAAAAAAAAGTTGAGGCAGGTTCACAAGCACAGATTGTCTAGTAGGAGCAACAGCTGATAGCATGCAACAGCTCTAATGGTAAAAGTTATTTGGGTGGAAGAATAAAAAAGGGGGGAAATGAGAAAGGAAAAAGGGGAAAATGGGCAAGAGCAAGGGCAAGGGAAAATTCAGACTCTCACCAGTGACTGACCTGGAAGAACAGTGACAGAGTCCCAGGAGAGCATCTTCCTCTGGAGGGGGTCCTCTCCAGTGCAACAAGTAGTGAAGAAGAATGTGACAACAATGGTGATGATGATTTCTTTGTCTTGTTGTAGCTGACATTTATTGAGTAATGATTGATTACTGCTTATGAAAAAGCCTCTAATCAAGTATATAATTAGTAACTGCTTCACTTGAGCAGTGAGCTCAAAGTCATATATAAATTGCATGTTCAAGGACAAATATAAATTACACTCAACAGATGGTATTTGTCCTGGGCCTTCTGCCCAAGATGTGAACAGGACCATCCGGACAATAATATATTGTGTGCAGCAGTGTCATGACAGTAACTCAGTGGTGCTCGGATATCTGGCCAACATCCTGGGCGTGTGTGGACTTTATGGATCATGAGACAGTGCATGCCTGCATTTGACACAAACTCAAGAGTTTACATACACTAGGTATGTGAGTTTTTTGTTACTGAGTATAAAGGCAGGAAAGCTCCAGGGCTGGGTCAGAGGCCTCACCTACAGGTGGACACACTACGTAGGACCTTCCCAGTTACTGAAAGACTCCTGGCACTGGCTGCAATGGGGCTTCCCGGCTGAAGTGTGGGCCTGGATGATGTTATTAAGGTGGTAATTGGTGATGTATCCTTTTAATCACTGTAATGTTTTGCAGTAATGAACTGATGCATCTTTAGTTAGTATTGTTCCTCTTATTATATTGCATGTTATTTTCTTTTATTATATTGTATATAATAAACAACACTTAATTTTATATTGAATTTTAAGTCCGTTTTTACATGGTATCCAGCCATTCAGCGAAACACTTTCCTTTAGCTGTTAGCTCTATATAGTTTTTCTCATGACCCTCTCTAACTCCTTATTATTTGCTCCTGTTGCAATGCTGTTAGCACAGGTTGGTGCATACCAATAAGGTGAAAGCATTGCATATTGATTATCTGTTAAGTTTCTGTGCACATGTATTCTTGAATAATGTTGGTCAAGCATTTAAATGACTAATGTGTAATTTATTGTGTGCTGTTTGGTTTTCTCTATATTAGAGAAAACTGGATAAAAAAAAAAAAATCAAAACACTTAAAATCTGCAGACCAAGATGAAAGAATACGGGGTGTAAAGGGGAGTGATTGTGTGATTGTTGTGCCAGTGGTAACCACTTCCCGTGAAAACCCAATGTACCAACACTTGAGTTGGCAGGTGCAAGCCCATGAGACCAACAGCATGAGAACAGCAGTGTGAGAACAAAAGGAAAAATAAAACCACAGAGGCCCCAGTAAAGCACTTCTACAGCAGCATAGGTGAAAGGTTACAGAGCTGCAAATTCCAGTATGGGGGTACTGTTGGATAAAAAACTGAATATGAGCTGCCAAGGTGTGCTCATACCCCAGAAAGCCAGCCATATCCTGGGCTGCATCAAGAGAATACTAGCAGGTTGAGGGAGGTGATTCTCACTTTCTTTTCCGCTCTTGTGAGTAGAGTGAGTACTCCACCTGGAGTACTGTGTCCAGCTCTGGGGCCCCCAACATAAGGAGGACATGGACTTGCTCAAGCAGGTCCAGACGAGGGCCACAAAGATGATCAGGGGCCTGGAGCACCTCCCTTATGAGGACAGGCTGAGAGAGTTGGGGTTGTTCAGCCTCAAGAACAGGAGTCTCCAGGGAGACCTTATAGCGGCCTTCCAGTAGTTAAAGGGGGCCAACAGGAAAGATGGGGAGGGACTTGTAGTGATAGCATGAGGGGTAACAATTTCAAACTGAAAGAAGTTAGATTTAGATTAGATATAAGGATGAAATTATTTACTGTGAGGGTGGTGAGACACTGGCACAGGCTGCCCAGAGCAGCTGTGGCTGCCCCCTCCCTGGCAGTGTTCCAGGCCAGGTTGGACGGGGCTTTGAGCAGCCTGGTCTAGTGGAAGGTGTCCCTGCCCATGGCAGGGGGCGTGGAACTAGATGATCTTTAAAGTCCCTTCCAACCCAAACAATTCTGTGATTCTGTGATAACTTACCCTTAACATTACTAAGGCTACAATACTAAGGCACCTCAGGCACTCTGCAACAGTACCTGCTATTCTGTAACCATGTTCATGATTGTATTTTGTAGAAAATATATTATCTCTGTCTGTATTTACTCTGTCTTGTTAGATTTTTTTTTTTTTTTAAGATAAAAACTCATACCACTTTCTCTGTTGAAGTCATTATTTTGCAAATTCTACAGAATAAAAATAATCTGGAAGTACAGAGGGATAGCAACTATTTGTTTCAGTCAGGAAATTAAGTATAATTCAATTTCACATACATTAAATCTATGGAATGTTTATCATCTGTATGTGCCCAGAATATTAAGTATTACTTCCAGACAGCATTTGTAGTACTGTCTTTAGTGTTCCTTTTAAATTGGCTGTGGATTAAATCAGTATATTAATCTAATGTGTAGAAATAAATAATATAAACATGACAGCTGTTGCATTAACTGAATATTAGTGTCAGAATAATCACAGTAACCAAACATCTTGCTCAAAGGCTTTGAAAAAAAATTAATTGCAAGGCAATTAATAAAGGCTAATTTGTTGTTAAGTCCAAGGAGGAGAATACTTTGAAATACAATGTTTGTGCAGGTAGCTTGTTCACTTTAAGGAATCGATTGGGATTTTTCCTTCAAGTGTGTAATGAGAAAACATTGACATTTGCAGTTTGAGAAGTTAAAACAGCAAACTAGTAAGATGCTACAGTTCTGAAACTGTTTTCTGTGCTTGGTTTACCAGATCCATTATTAAGAACTGCTATTCAGGTTTTCATTGCATCTCTGTTGATGTTCAGTGTGATGAGAAAGAAATGCCAGGTTTTATTTTAAGTACCAATGCTAGTATACATTTTAAACTGATCTGATATTTCTTTCTGTACAAATGTAGGTGAGATGAGTTGTTTTCTTACAGAAGAGTAAGAGTAGGGTCGATTTAGAGTTTAAGGATATGCTGTAGTTGGGAACTGTGCTAGGTGAACGGTTGGACTAGATGATCTCCAGGGTCCTTTCCAACCTAGATAATTCTGTGTGGTTCTGTGTGATTCAGAACTGTAATACTCTGAAAGTTTATTCCTATGCATGCATCATAAGCCTTTATATGAAACATGAGATGTATTTTTTGTTTGAAACAGATATCTCTTGCCTATTGTTCATCTATGTTTGTCTTCTGTTCTGATACGTCCATTTTATCAGTAACAGCGAAAACATTGACTTCATGATCTTGACTGTTTACTGTGGCACATGATAATAAAATATTTTGTGAACTCTACAGAAACAGATCTCATCCATTTACTCCCACTTGGTGGGAGTTTCTTGGATGGCAGAGTGCTAGGGTATGTCAGATGTCTGTTGACAATATCGAGGTTATAACTAAGGTCTAGGACAGGATTTACAAACAGTGCACTACTCTCCCATTACATATGGATGACAATTTACTTTTATATGTTTTTTTTAATTGTGTTATTTTAACACATGTACCACATTACATGTGTTTTTTTAAGATACATAGAGGGTTGGTAGATTTTATCAAAAGATGTGTTTAAAGCCATTTTTTCCTTCCTTTTCTTTTACCCTCACCCTCCTATACCGAGAGTAAGTATGGAGAATAAGACATTTTGTAAAAAAGAATCACTATTATAAATCTTACTAACACATGATAAAATTCATTCCTGCACAAAAGATGTGTACTACCATAATAGATTGCCATAGCCGGGGTTTGCATACATCATAAAACTGAAGCCTTGGCCATCAGGTTCAAGAATACATGATGAATTCATCATCTTAGATTTTAATGAAGAGCAAAATGACTGTAGTCTTCAACACTGTTAATAAAAACTTGAAGACACTAAGTAGTAAAACTGATACAGGTCAAAGTTCTCAGACAGCTAACTCTTCTGTTCTTATATCATATCATATTAATGTCATGACCTAAAGAGTTACCCGGCCTGTAGGTATTTCAAGATAGTGACCGTGGGTTCGTTGGATTTTGTAATACATAAGAACACAGAAGCTTTGTCCTCTAAATTTCTCTACTTTATTACAGATTACCAGAAATGTCACACAAATCTCCACTAGCACATACAGTACCACAGAAATCACCACTAACAGGTATAACTTTTATTAATAAAGTGAATATATATTTATCAAAGTATTATAAATTTCTATCAACAATTAGTAGTAGAAGCAATAAGTTGTATATCAACAATCGATGTAACAGCAACATCCAAGTATGTATATACTATTCCAGGTTACTACAAATTTATTACTAGTGAAATAAGCTTATCAACAATGTAACAGCAGATATACTTATGAGTGATTACTTATATGGATATATAATACCAGTATCAAGCAAATTAGGCAGATTTCAGAAGGGACCAAACTTTTCAGGGAGCAGGATAAACCAGTCCCAGAGGGAGACACCCAAACATCCCAGAAATGGGACAACAAACTGAACCAGCCCCAGAAGTGTGAGCCCAGCGGGGGACCGGTAGAGTAATAGGCAGAGTTTCACTTCAAAGATCAACCACATCACAGACTTTGGAGTCAACCAGGAGTCACCAGAAAGGGTCCAAGATCTCATACAAAGTTTGTGCAGAGAGTTCAAGCTGTTTGGGAAAGGAAAAGTACATGCAGCATAAGAAGTTCTCAGAAAGAAAGGCACCATTTTGGAGGAAAAAAAAAAAAAGAAAAAAAAAAGTCATTTTTATATCATAGACATATCAGAGGGCATAGGACATTCAATAAGTGTTGTTAATTTCACCTGAGGCAACACATAGATGATGATATTTTCTCTTCTTTCAGACCAATTTTTGGTTTTCCAGACTGTTTTCCTATTCTTGTAGTTAGAACAGCCTGTAGCAGTTTACAATTCTTTCTCAGGATGTTTTCCCCTTTTTCCATATTATTTTTGACCTTTTCAGATGTTAAGTTCCCATTACAGTTGTTTTTGCACTTATCGGTGATATCTCAGGATGTTACTGTTTCTAAGTACCTAGCTGCACTTCAAAGATGCCAGCTGTACTTCTCAAGGATGCTTCTGGTTCACAAATCTAGTTCCCAGACTAACAGTTCCCAGGCTGGCAGGTGTTTTCTCTGTCAGTATTCAAGCAAACATCTTTTGCTTAGTAATTTTCCACTTCTAGCCAGCTCACCTTTCTGGCTGCTCACATCAATTGCTAACTTCAAAGACTCTTGCCCTACCATGATTTTATCTGAAAACTCTCTGTTCAGGATATGATCCTTACTGCAGCCCTTGCGGTTTAGCTGGTAACAGCAGAATAGGCTTAAACTGTCTCAGACAGTATTCTCCAAGCTATTGTGCTTTAGAACTGTCTTCCAAAATAAAAAAGGCAATTTGTCAACCAACCACAAATAGAAATGTTCCATTCCTGCAAAGCATGCCCTTTTTCTCAATCATCCTAACCTCATCTCCTTCCCACAGAGTGAATATTTAATTAAGACAAGAATATGAATGTGGGACAAAAGACACCTTCTTCTTCCAGTTGCAGAAATGATGGACTAAAGTAATGTCCCAATCCAATGTCAGGGGAGGTTTCAATATGATCTCAAGAGCGAGATTAAGACACAAACGAGGTCAAATGCCATATACACAAAACAGGTTTTTATTATTAAAAACATGAAGAGGGCTAGCAATAGGACAGAATGGAAGGAAAAGACAGAAATAAAGCAAGGATGCGGGATAGGACTGCAAGAATAGTGACCACCATGGATCCAGCTACATCCCATTGGTCCTCAGTCTTCAGTTCTTCGGTGGTGGTCTTCAGTTCTTCGGTGGTGGGTGCACATGGATCTGGCTTCGATGGTGGATACACACTGAGCAAAATTTTCTGCTGCCTTTTTAAGTTCATCATACCTGCTGATTAGCAGATCTGCCTACTTTTAGTTTGTTTTGTTTTTTTCCTGGTCCCACAGGTTTTGTTGCATCTGGCTTCAGGGCAGGAAGGTTTGCCTCTTATCCGTTCATTAGCAATGCATGCGTGGGGTCTGGCCTACACAATAGAACCAGAAACGGCTACAGGATGGGGCCAGCTCAGCACACCTCTGTCACTTTGAGGCTTTTCTAAAGAGTCTGGACAATGCAACTGCAAGGAAGTGGGGGGGCGCATCCTTCAATACACTCCCGCTTCTCTGGGCAGCATCCCCCAGACCAATCCACAGGCTGCAGCAGCTTCTCTTGGAGGTTTGCACAGACACAAGCAAGCTTTGAGACAGTCATATGGCATTTCAGTCTCTCACAAGTAACAGCCCTTGGCAGTTTCTCTTCCAAAGATACATGATGGTGAACCTCAACACGGTCTAGGCAATATAGCTGAATTGCCCCAGTGTTGAGAAATACAAGAAGGACACACAACAGTGTGAGAATAAAAATGTCATGTGTGGATAGATTTGAAAAAATAAGTTTCTTCAAATCTGGAATGCAGTACTGAATTCAGCCTCTGCATATAGCACTCTCTGATAAGGGGCTCAGGGGAAAACCATGGATGATTTTGTCACCTGGAATGACTTTTTTTTTTTTTTCTTTTCTCTTTTCCTTGCATAAAAGTAGGTCTATAGTGCATGTTCTCATGAGAATCATCATCCCTTATGGTTTTTCCTAATGTGAATATGAATTTCCCATCCATATGCCTCAGCTATCTCCAATTTGATGCTGAAAATACAGTAAAAACTAAAACTCATGAAAAATGCATATCTTTTGCTTTTCTACAGGCTTACAACTACATGTACTGATTTCACCTTTGAAAATCCATTATACAAACTTCACTTTCTACAAAGATGATGTTCAGCACTCGGTGTTCTAGCATATTGGTTTTGGTAACTGAGTGCTGAACTAAAAACCTTTCTGAAATGCTTTGAGATTTTAAAAAAAGGATGCTTTATAATGAAGAATCAGAAGTTACTGTTCTATGTGTTTTAAAGAACTTCAATAAGGCTTTGATTGATGACTAGGATAACGTTTGGGTTTTGATATAATGCTGTGGCTTCTATTTCTCTATTTTGTCTTTTGCAGATGCACTCACTAGTCTGTAAGGAAGTCTTTAATATTTATTATGCTCATAGCTAGTGTTGGTATGATATATGAAATAAAATTTTAATATTTGTGCTGTAAATTAATAATATTTGTCTTGTTTTAATGTTTTATGGCATAACATGGACTTATATCCTGAAAAGTCATACTTTCCTGAGCAAGTGTTAATTCAAAGACCATCTTGAGTATCATCTTAAAGTCAATGAAGAGACATGTGAGTGACTAGAAGGATAAAGACAGATCTGGTTCCTTATTTGCATTTTTAAAAGGGGGGGAAAAACCCTAAGTTTTTTTATCTTGTCCTGCATACTTAAGCAACTGAATACTGAACTTTGTGGCAGTGCATTAATTTCTCTCATTCTTGTATCTTCTTATTCAGCTTTATGTCAGTTTAGGTCTGGAAAATAAGAATTGGGAAAAAAATGAGAATTTCATCTTGTCACTTAGTTGCTTGAAAGAGTCCACATATGTTTAGTAACATATTTTAATCATTCTTCAACTTCTTAGTCCCAGAATGTCTATCCAGTCACAATCTTTTGGCAATTTCATTAAAAAAAAAAAAAAAAAAAAGTTTTAATACAGATATTTTTCTCTTTTATATCTTTTGTCAGTAAGAAGATCAACATGATAGAGTGAGTACAGTCCAGACTTGGTGTCACATTCCCGTTTGTCAGGATGACGACTCAGATTCTCTGATTCCCAGGTCAGTATTAAGGTGAAACGTCACCAGGGATTCTTCAATCCACAAAACTCAACTTTTATTTACTCACAACAGATGTTGACATGAAAATTTGTCAGTAAGCCTTGCAACCTCTGCAACAAGCAGCAAACCTTATGACATACATCAACAAGCCATAAATCACACACTGGCAAGCCTTGCCATATATGCAGGGATATAGGGGTAGAGAATGGGAGAGAAAAGGAGGCTGGGGAAAGAGAGAGAGAGGCAAAATAAATAAATATTTCACCACTTCTGGTCAAGCATTGGTCCAGCCTTTCCAGATGTCCAGGGCTTTGATTCCTCTCTTTTTATAATTCCTTGCACCTCCTCCAGGTGAGACTCATTGGGCTAATTAGGTGTCTATGCTTCTAGAATCCTCTTGGCTTTGGTGCCTGCGTAGTTTGTACCTTCAGAGTCTTCTGGAAATGGGTCAGTGGGTTTGGGGGGTCATCAGGGAGTTACTTCCACCTCCTTGCACGTATGACTGTTGTCTGACCTTCCTTCTCATTGAATGTATCATGAAAATGACTTCTCAACTGGATCTTTATGGAGTCACTAAAGATAGTGAAGTTGAGCCTCAGAAAACTGTGGTCCCACCTCTGTGAGACTCTGTCTTCTGTCTGCATCTACCTGTCATTTGCACAACTCCAGCATTTCCACAGAGACCATCTCTTTTACCAAAGTTCTTTGTCATATGTTTGAGACATTAACAAGGATTTTGTTACACTGTCACACTTGGTTTTAACAAACTTTGTATAAGAATGGAAAAAATTTCTTGTGAGTAGTCCAGATATATCACAATATTCTCTCGTGGTTTTTTGGAGATTATGTATCTTCTGGAGAAAAGAATAAAAGGAAGGGCGTGGAAAGCTTGAGATTAATGTACTCTTATTTAAAGATTATCAGGCATTAAATACCAATCACAAGCAATGAAGAGAAACAAAACAAACCAAAACAACAACAACAACAACAACAAAAACAACAACAAAAAAACCCCAGAAGTAAAGGTAACTGCAGGACAGAAAGGTTGAGGTTGGAAGGGACCTCTGAAGGTCATCTCATCCAACCTCTCTGCTCAGGCAGGGCCATTCAGAACCAGTTGCTCAGAACCATGTCCAGATGATTTTTAATATCATAGGATGGAGACTCCACAACCTCTCTGGGCAACCTGTGCAAGTGCTTGGTCATCTTCACAGTACAAAATAGTGTTTCCTGATGTTCACAGACAATCTCCTGTGTTTCAGTGTGTGCCCATTGTCTCTGGTTCTGTCACTAGGCACCTCTGAAAAGAGCCTGGCTCCACCTTTACATCCTACCTTCAGATCCTACCTTCTTTATATCCTACCTATCTTCTCCAAGCTGAACAGTACCAGATGTCTCAAGCTTTCCTCACAAGAGAGACAACCCAGTCCCTTTATCATCTTTGTGGCTCTTTGCTGGACTCTCTCCACTATGTCCATGTCTCTGATGTACTGGGGAGCCCAGCACTGGACACAGTACTGCTTAGGTATGGCCTCACCAGTGCTCAGCAGAGAAGGATCACCTCCTTTGACCTACTAGCAGTATTTTGTCTGATGCAGCAGACTATTAGCCTTCTTTGCAGCGAGGACGTATTGCTCGATCATGTTCAACTTGGTGTCCCTCAGGATCCCCAGGGCTTTTTCTGCCAATCTGTCTTCCATCTGGGTTGCCCCCAGCATACATTGGCTCATGGAGTTGTTCCTCCCCAAGTGCAGGGATCCAGGACACTGCACTTCTCATTGAACTTCATGAGGTTCTTGTTGACCCCTTTCTCCTGCCTATCAAGATCCCTTTGGATGGCAGCACAGCACTCAGGCATACCAGCCACTCTCCTGGTTTTGTGTCCTCTGCACACTTGCTTAAGGTACAATTTAATTCATCCTCCATATCATTAAGATGTTAAACAGAACTGGACCCAGCACTGATCCCTTGGGTGTACCACTAGTCACTAGCCTCCAATTAGACTTTGCCGTAGGCCACATCATCTGGGCCCAGCAGTTTGGGAAGATAGGCTGTGTATGAATTAGCAAGTTTGACCATGAGTTTCTGTACAGTTTCTTTTAGTTTTCTGTTTAGCTTTTGTTTTCTTTTAAGTTCAGGGTTGCTCCCTCATGTACACACCAAACCTTGTAGATTCCCATTCTGTGGACAGTGTTACGCTGTGATATACTTTTACACAGAACTGATGAGCATCCAATAATGAATTTGTGCCCAAAGCACAAGGTTATCACCATCATGTTGAGTTCTTCACAGTTGAGGGTGACAGTACAACATGCATCAGTTAAGCTTGGTAGACTTATATATATAGCTAGCTGAATAAACCCAGGTAATGTAAAAACTGCTTCTGATTCATGGAAAAAAGACTCTACAACTCAAATAGAGTTATAAAGCAGGTATGTTTACTCTGGCACCGAGGTGCAAGGGGATCTCTCCACAAAGCTTGCACACCCACTGCACATTTTACCAAAAACTTATTGTGAGAAACACTCAGTTGCCAATTATCAATGGCTCAGACAGGATGCGGGGTGAAGCACTCTTTAGTACGCTCTTGCAAGACTGGGTGCCCCACCAGGTGGACGCACCTAACAGCCATCGTGCAATGGTTTATATCCCTTTCTCCTGACCACGAGTTCCCTCCCCTGATTCCTCACTGGCTGACTACTACAGGGTGTACAGACTTCCCGAACCACCTGCCAATACGCCCCTTCATGTATGTGTTCATACGTCCCATGTTCATGGAAATGAACCTTGGCTTTCTTAGGGCGGAGATGTTAATATGCATGAGCTCATCACGCAAGCGTACTAAGACAGAAAAAGTTCAAAATTCAGGTTCCCTAAGTCTCTCGGTATCTGGATCCATCTAAAGCCATTTCTAAGTACTGGTCTTTATAGTTGACAAAAGGGTTACCTTCTTCCCAGGCCAGGAATTTCAATGCTTTGCTCTTTCAATGAATTGTTCTCGTTAATTGCTTTGGTGAATCGTTCCTGCCCTTCCTGTCAGGCTGAATGTGCGACAACAACATTCTTTCCCTTACACTTATTGAGTGTGGTTATACATATTCATTGCATTACATAACACAAACATACATATGTATAAGGCAGGGTTAGTTAGAAAGAATGGTGTCAGCAGTTTATGTTCTCTTTGCACCTGTGCATTGCCTCCTGGTGGGCATCTTCGGGGGTCTTTGGGAGGAAGGCTCCTAGTCTTTCTCACCTTGTTTTTCCCTGGAGCATGTGCAGATTCTCTTGGAAAATTTCTTGAATAACAAGAGTGGTTTTCAGCTGGTTTACTCATTCTATCTTATCTAGGAAAACCAGTAGAACTTCTACCATCTGTATATGGCTATCTTTACTCATTACCATTACCATTTACTCCAACTAGTTAGAGCACACCTGTTCCTCAAGGACAAAACCATAATATTTTGCTAAACATTATAATTCTTGGTAGATTTTTACAATGAACTGCTTTGTTTTGATGAACACAGTAGTCCTTGGTAAAATTCCACAGAACAGTCTGGGCAAGCAGGATTCTTAGCAATATTAAAAAATACTGTAAGTAATATTATAACTTGCTATAAGTAAGTAAATAAGTTGCTAAGCAGTTTTCTGTAAGTAAGTAAATGTCTCAAAACAAGTAATCATTTCTCTGTATCACTTCTCTCTCAAGCCATTCAATTGTCTTTTCCATGCACCACACAGTATCTGACTGACTATTCATGTCATCTATCTATCGATATATCTGGCTCAACATGGATGGCTTAAATTAACGTTATATCATAAAATGTGTAATCAGCAAGTTTCACGCCCTCATCCCTTGCTGATTTGACATAACATTTCAGTCAAAGAATGGCACATGTTGGCACTTAAGATTCTCATTACCAGATGTACCTTGTGTCCTGGTTTTGACCAGCATGGAGTTCATTTTCATTGGAGTATTTCATACCATGTGATGTCATGCCCAGGTGTGTGGGCTCACTCTCTGTCTATCTCTCGGCTTTTCACTGGGGGCGTGCACACATGCCGTCTGCTCGTCATTGGGCCAGGGCTGTGCTGTTGCTGTGGAGGTAAGTCACCATGTTCAGTAAGCCACTGCTGCATTTTACCCATTTTCTTTTTGAACTCACTGTTGTTACTGTTGTTCTCTTGTTAAATTTAGTAAATACTTTCTTTTTATTCAACCCACTAATTTTCTTCTTTTGTCCCTCCCCTATTTCATCAGAAAGGGGAGGGGGAGGTGAAGCGTTGTCCATGTGCAGTCTGGCTGCCGGCTGAGTTCAAACCTCCACAGATTTTGGTGCCCAACTGGGGCACAGGGGCTTTTCTTCTTGTTTGAGAAAAAAAAAAAAAAAAAAAAAAAAAGTAGCATGTGGGTTGCTTGGCTCCTAAGATCTTATCACCTCATTTGCAATGCGTGTTTCCCATGCTGTTGCTCACCTTCCGTGAGAGGTGGGTTAAGGTTTTGTTTCTGTAGTACTATGTGATGATCATCTATGATAGCATGTGGTCATCGGTCCTGGGGCTATTTACAGCTGTGTGTGAGAAATTTGGGGAGTTCAGATATCTTTGGAATACTAACATAAACATGGATACCGTGCTGTTAGGAGCTAGTGTGTTCCTGAATGTGGTTCGCATTTTGTTTATGGTTAAGCTACTATTTAAGATAAACAAATAACGGAAAATGCAGCCACTACAAGCCTGAAGACAGCCGCTACACTTGAACCAGAGGACCAAGCCACGGCAGTGTCAGTTGCTCCCATACAGAAGAAGAAATACACAAGAGAATCCCCTCGCAGAATACAGGGTGAGGGTGAACCAGGACCATCAGGAGAACAGGAGGAGGCAAAGCCAGTGATAGTCACCCAATCCTTGTCCTGGAGTGAGTTGCGAGATATAAGAAAAGATTACAGCCACCATACAGCTGAGCAACTCGTTACCTGGCTGCTGCGGTGCTGGGATGGCGGGGCCAGTAGCATGGAACTAGAGGGCAGGGAGGCAAGGCAGCTGGGATCCCTGTCTAGGGAAGGGAGCATTGACAAAGCCATTGGAAAGGAGACACAAAACCTTAGTCTCTGGAAGCGACTTCTGTCAAGTATGAGGGAGAGGTATCCTTTCAAGGACAACTCGATATGTCAACCAAGTAAGTGGACCACTATGGAAAGAGGTATTCAATAATTGAGGGAGCTTGCCATGAGGGAGGTAGTTGACTATGACCCAGATAATGCACAGCTACCCACAGATCCAGATGAAGTCCAATGCACCCAGCCCATGTGGAGGACTTCTGTACAGAGCACTCCCTCATCATATGCCAATGCATTAGCACTATTGGACTGGATGGATGAAGAGGGACCAACCGTGAAGGAACTGGTTTGCCAACTACGACAATATGAAGAGAGTGTCTCTTCCCCCATCATCACAGCTGTGAAACAATTATCTCAAGATGTCCAGCAACTTAGGAAGAACATGTTTTACTCCTCACCTGAACAGACCAGAACCTCGGCTATTAGGAGCAATCATTTCTCTACTCGAGAGAAACAGTACACACCACGGGGGAAGCTGTGGCATTGCCTGCGTGACCATGGAGAAGACATGAAGAAATGGGATGGAAAACCTACCTACCTCCTAGAAAAGCGGGTATGTGAGCTGGAAGGAAGAACAAGTACAGAACGTCGTCCTTTCAGGAGAAATGCTGCTCCAGTTCCCAGTAATCAAGATGAGGCTGAAGCCCGTGCACACCACACTAACCCATTTGTCATTAGTGAGTATTATGATCAACATTAGAGGGGCCCTGCCTCCAGCCAGGTGGAGGAGAGGGACAACCGAGTTTATTGGCCTGTGTGGATTAGATGACCTGGCACATCTGACCCCCAGCAGTATAAAGCTCTAGTGGACACTGGTGCGCAATGGACTCTAATGCCATCAAATTTTAAAGGAGAAGAACATGTTTGTATTTCAGGAGTAACAGGAGGGTCTCAACAGCTGACTGTATTGGAGGCTAAGTTGAGCCTAGTGGAAAATAGTGGGAAAAACACCCCATTGTGACCGGCCCAGAAGCTCCATGTATTCTTGGCATAGATTATCTCAGAAGAGGGTATTTTAAGGACCCAAAAGCATTTCAGTGGGCTTTTGGTATAGCTGCCTTGGAAACAGAAGGAATTTAGCAGCTGTCTGTTGCCTGGTCTATCAGAGGATCCTTCTGTTGTGGGATTGTTGATGGTTGAAGAACAATGGGTGGCAACTGCCACTACGAACGTGCACTGACATCAATACAGCAACAGTCAAAATGCTGTAATCCCTATCCATAAACTGATTCATCAGCTAGAGAGGCAAGGAGTCATCAGCAATACGCGCTCCCCTTTTAACAGCCCCATATGGTCAGTGAGAATGTCTAATGGAGAGTGGAGACTGACAGTGGGCTATCGTGGTGTGAATGAAGTCATGCCACCACTGAGCACTGCCATGCCAGATATGTTGGAACTGCAATATGAACCTGAATCGAAGGTGGCCAAGGGGTATACCACGACTGATATTGCCAATGCATTTTTCTCCATCCCTCTGGCACCAGAATGCAGGCCACAGTTTGCTTTTACCTGGAGGGGTGTCCAATACACATGGAATCGGCTGCCCCAGGGGTAGAAACACAGCCCCACCATTTGCCATGGACTGATCCAGCCTGCACTGGAACAAGGTCAAGCCCCAGAACATTTACAATGCATTGATGACATCATTATGTGGGGTAATTCAGCAGAAGAAGTTTTGAGAAAGTGGGAAAAAATAACCCAAAACCTTTTGAGAGCTAGGTTTGCCATAAAGCATGGTAAGATCAAGGGAACTGCACAAGAGATTCCATTTTCAGGAGTAAAATGGCAAGGTGGATGTTGTCAGATTCCAATGGAAGTGATTAATAAAATAACAGCTATGTCCCCACCCACTAACAGAAAGGAAACGCAAGCTTTCTTGGGTGTTGTGGGTTTCTGGAGACTGCACATTCCAAATCACAGTCAGATTGTCAGCTCTCTCTATCAAGTGGCTCGGAAAAAGAATGATTTTGTATGGGGCCCAGAGCAGGGACAGACTTTTGAGCAAATTAAGCAGGAAATAGCTCATGCAGTAGCCCTCGGGCCAGTTCAGACAGGGCAAGATGTTAAAAATGTGCTCTACACTGCAGCTGGGAAGAATGGCCCTACCTGGAGTCTCTGGCAGAGAGCACCAGGGGAGACTTGGGGTCAGCCTCTGGGGTTTTGGAGCTGGGCATACAGAGAATCAGAAGACCTCTACACTCCAACTGAAAAGGAGATACCAGCAGCATATGAAGGGGTCTGAGCTGCTTCCAAGGTGATGGGGACTGAAGCACAGCTCCTCCTGGCTGCCCGATTGCCAGTGCTGGGCTGGATGTTCAGGGGAGTGCCCCCTCCACGCACCATGCAACTTGTGCCATGTGGAGTAAATGGGTCACATTAATCACACAACGAGCTCGAATAGGGAGCCCCAGCTGACCAGGAATATTGAAAGTGATCACAAATTGGCCGGAAAACAAAGATTTTTGAATGGCACCAGAGGAAGAGGTAACACGTGCTGAAGAGGCCCCATCATATACTGAGCTACCAGATAATGAGAAGCAATATGACCTGTTTACCGACAGGTCCTGTCACATTGTGGGGAAACATCGAAGGTGGAAGGCAGCTGTATGGAGCCCCACACGATGGGTTGCTGAAGCTGCTGAAGGAGAAGGTGAATCAAGTCAGTTCACAGAGGTGAAAGCTGGCATTGGATATCACTGAGTGAGAAAAGTTGCCAGTGCTCTACCTCTATACTGACTCATGGATGGTGGCAAATGCCCTGTGGGGGTGGTTACACCAGTGGAAACGGAGCAACTGGCAGTGCAGAGGCAAACCCATCTGGTCTGCTGAATTATGGCAAGATATTGCTGCTCAGGTAGAGAATCTGGTTGTGAAAGTACGCCATGTAGACGCTCACGGACCCAAGAACCTGGCCACTGAAGAACATCAGAACAACCAACAGGCAGATCAGGCTGTCAAGATTAAGGTGTCTCAAGTAGATCTGGACTGGCAACGTAAGGGTGAACAATTTCTGGCTTGCTGGGCCCTTGACTCCTTGGGCCATCAGGGAAGAGATGCAACATATATAGATGGGCTTGTGACTGAGGGGTGGACTTAATCATTGCACAGTTAATCCATGAATGTGAGACATGTGCTACGATCAGTCAAGCCAAATGGTTAAAACCCATTTGGTATGGAGGATGATGATCAAAGTGTAATTATGGGGAGGCCTGACAGATTGATTATATCACGCTTCCACAAACTCGGCAAAGAAAACATTATGTGCTTACAATGGTGGAAGCAGCCACTGGTTGGTTAGAAACTCATGCCGTGTCCCATGCCACTGCCCAGAACACCATTTTAGGCCTTGAGGAGAAAGTCTTATGGCGGCATGGCACGCCAGAAAGAATTGAGTCAGGTAATGGGACACAGTTCTGAAACAACCTCATAGACGCCTGGGCCAAAGAACATGGTATTGATTGGATATATCACATTCCCCACCATGCATCAGCCTCTGGAAAAATTGTGAGCGATACAATGGATTGCTGAAAGCTACACTGAGAGCAATGGGTGGTGGAACTTTCAAACACTGGGATGTGCATTCAGCAAAAGCCATATGGTTAGTCAATACCAGAGGATCTTCCAAGCAAGCTGGCCCTGCTCAGTCAAACCTCCTACATACCATGGATGGGGATAAAGCCCCCGTAGTACGCATTAGGCATATGTTGGGAAAGGCCGTCTGGGTTACTCCTGCATTGGGTAAAGGTAAGCCCATGCATGGGATTACTTTTGCCCAAGGACCTGGCTGCACTTGGATTGAGAAGGTTTGATGGTTGAGAGGTTCAATGTATGCCTCAAGGAGATTTGATTTTAGGTGAGAATAGCCAATGAACCAGGCTGTCAAATAACCCTGTTATTGGATTTAGTGCCTTGTAACATCCCCATGACACATCCAAAGCCTCCTGTTCTATTGACTGAGCCAATTCTGCCTCATTCCTCAGTCTTATAGACTGTCATAACAGATGGAACCCGAAGTTATGGACCAAATGAACTCAGCAAACGTTGTGGAAGGATGGCCCATAGACTAAGGGAATGATATCTGTGAGACCTGGGAAAAAAAAAAAAAGGGGGTGGTGACTCTTTAGGATGTGTTTTGAAACTGAGCATAACGTCAGTGGTATGGAATAAGGGGTGGACACTCTCCTGGTTTCGACCAGGATGGAGTTAATTTTCACTGGAGTATTTCATACCATGTGATGTCATGCCCAGATGAACGGGGCGCTCGCTCTCACTTGGTTTTTCGCTGGGGACTTGAACGGGCACCTCCTGCTTGTCAGTCTGTGTTGTTGCTGTGGGGGTCGGTCGCTGTGTTCAGTAAGCCATTTTCTTTTACCTATTTTCTTTTTGAACTCACTATTGTTACTGTTGTTCTCTTCTTATATTTAGTAAATTCTTTCTTTTTACTCAATCCACGAATTCTCTTCTTTTGTCCCTCCCCTACCTTACCAGAGGGCGGAAGGGGAGGTGAATGTCTGGCCATGTGCCATCTGGCTGCCGTCTGAGTTCAAACTGCCACACCTTGTTTCTTTGACACTTTACCCCTTCAGAACTCAAAGCAACAACTTAAAAACAACTAATTGCTTTTGTGTTTCACTCACTTCTTAATGATGACTGTTTTGCTTAATTTTCCCAATTTGAGTGTTTATGATTGTATATTTCTTCAGCTAGTTTTTATAGAACTTACTGAAAGACAGATATGTTATTGATCTCCTTCTATTGTATAGTATCTACACATCAATATTAGAACATTTATAATTTCAATTATTTGTACCCATAAAGCTGTTATCTTGGAACATACAAATTGTACATGATGTCTCATCTTTCAAGCTAGTAAATCAAATCCTTTCCTTCAGAATTTCATTTGGAAAGAAAATGTAATCAGTAGTCCAATGAAATCTACATTAGCTTGTTCCAAATTCAATTTGAATGAAAAAGAAAAAAAAAAACAAAAAAAACCTTGCTGCAAGAAATCACTTTAATAATCAGATTAATCTCAATTATGCCAGTAAACCAGTGATTGTACTGAACAAAATGCTGTTGAAGCAATCATCAAGCAATTACAAACTCTAAAATTGAGAGTGCATAATTTCTATAGTGTCTTTTTTTTAAAAAAAGAAATTATTCCTGCTTAATATAAACCAGATTATTCTTATTCTTTTGCAAGTGTGAAAATACACGACAGACACATGTATCTAAAACCAGCCCTCATTTTAAAACGTCACTGTTTTCCTCTTGTTATAAGGATTACTTTCTTTAAATCTGTAGAGGTGTTTGATGCCAGAAATATAAAATGTAAGGGAATACATGTGTATACACAAACATTTCATGCAGATTAAAACTAAGATTTAGATAACCTCAAGTTATTTTTTTCACTTTAACATGGAAACACAGCTTTCAGCTGATCTGTTTGCATTTAATTCAGTCTTGCTTTTATTTTTATTTTCTGTAGAATCAGTCCAAAAATGACATCCCGTAACTTAGTGCTATTTAATCTTTCTGCTATGCTGACACACACAGAGGACCCTCTTCACCACTACATGAATTCATAAAAGGACTGTCTAGCTGAATTCTTTCTCAAGACTGACTAGTGCAACAGTGCCTAACAGAAACTAATCAAGAAAGTCTTCTTAACTTTTACTTTCACTTAACTGTTTTTTTACTCCACCTTGTTTTGTTGACTACATAATTTGCTGCTCAGATTATTTATTTATAGAAATAATTATTACACTATTCTTCATTTCTTCCAATGTTTCTGCATTTATTTTCCATTTTTTTCTCTACAATTCCCTGTAAACGTTAATCATAAATAAATAAATAAATAAATAAATAAACAAAGGAATTCAGTGTTTGAAAAAATATATTAAGTATTAAAAACATATTGCTTTGATGGCCAGCTTCAGATACCAGCTGAAACTGGTAACTGAAATGGTAACATTTAGAATTAAGCTACAAATGCTTTTAATACTAAGCTATTAATTAAAATGTGCATGTACAAAACTTATTCTCTTTTTCATAATGTGGATAGATACAACATACTTGATAGCAAATTTGACTATTTTCTTTCTCATAGGATGAAGTACAAGACTGTGAATGCTTGTTTAAGTTCCCAAGGATGAAAGTTAACTTACAACATACAGAATGTTTTTTGCTATTTTTTGTTGGATTTTTTTTCCCTGTACTTCAGCAAATAAAATTATCAAGAAAGTTATAATCATCAATGTTAGCAAAGACTTATTCAAATTTACTGTGCTGATTTCTATTGTTTTGGTTGAATTGGTCGATACAATTTTGCATAGCTTCCATGTCCACACATCTAAGTGAATAAAATTTTTGGATGGGACATAGATGAGCCATGAGTGGACTGCTGGGTGACCTGTTTAATAAGCTTTGGCAAAGCAAGAACGAGTCCTTTGTACCTAGTTTTTTTTAGACTAAACCATTTCCCTTTGGATATTGTCATGCCTGTTGAACTGAGTTTGATCTTTTGACAGCTTTAGGGCCTGCAAGATTGGTTTTAGCTGGCCAACAATCTACCTCTAGAGAATGGAAGTCAGTGGTGAATATATGCCCTAAAGAAGCAAGAAATTTAATGAGCTTTTTAAGCTTTGATTTCTCAAATGCAAAAGTGAGAACACCATTTTAAAATATTGACATACTGAGAGAAACCAATAAATAATATTTTATTTCATCACAATTATTGGAATTAGAAGAATATATTAATTAACTGTACATACATTTAAATAGCATTGAAGGAATTATATTCGTAAGATAGGTGTCCTGTCTGACTCTGTGGGCTAGTGTGAGGTTGTTTTTAATTCTCTGCCTGATACGACAAGTGAAAACAATCACCTGAGAGGTTTCACCAAACAAATTTACTTGAAAACTGGCAGTGGCAGAGTAGATAGTATAGCAGCTAGGCAAACTTGAATAATAGCCAAAATCACAAAATGAACAGTGGCTGAGGCCAAGCTTACAACATATACCGACAAACCGCTAATGCACCGACAAACCATACAAAATGTAACATATCCTAATAAGCTTAAAATCATATAGCACATACCAACAAGTTTTAAATCATACAACATGTCCCAACAAGCTCTATAGCATGTCCCAACAAGCCCTATATGTGGAAAATGGAGAATGGGAGAGAAGAAGGAGAGGAGAGGAGAGGAGAGGAGAGGAGAGGAGAGGAGAGGAGAGGAGAGGAGAGGAGAGGAGAGGAGAGGAGAGGAGAGGAGAGGAGAGGAGAGGAGAGGAGAGGAGAGGAGAGGAGAGGAGAGGAGAGGAGAGGAGAGGAGAAGAGAAGAGAAGAGAAGAGAAGAGAAGAGAAGAGAAGAGAAGAGAAGAGAAGAGAAGAGAAGAGAAGAGAAGAGAAGAGAAGAGAAGAGAAGAGAAGAGAAGAGAAGAGAAGAGAAGAGAAGAGAAGAGAAGAGAAGAGAAGAGAAGAGAAGAGAAGAGGAAGAGAAAAAGAAAGATGTCACCTTCCAGCATTGGTCCAGCTAGCTTGCATATCCAGCTCCAGAGGAGAACTGCCTGGGGCTTCGTGTCCTTTTGTAATCCTTTGCTCCTCCTCTGTGTGGGTATTTGGATTTGTTAGGCTAATTAAGTGTCATGCACTCTTCGCGCTTCCAGAACCTTCCCAGCTCCAGTGCATGCACAGTTTGTACCTTCAGAGCCCTCTAGAAATGCATCTGTGGGCTGGAGTGTCATTGGGGAGCTACTCCCCCCTTCGTCTAGGTATGACAACCATCTGACCCCTCTTAGTGCATGTATTGTGAAAATGGCCTCCCCATTAGCTCTTCACGGAGTCACTCAAGGTAGGGAAGTCCACCCTCAGAGAGGTGCAGTCCCACCTCTGCAGGCCCCCACCCCACTCCCTGTCATTACCTGCACAACTCCGGCATTTCCATAGAGACAAAGTTCCTCATTGGATGTTTGAGTCATCAGCTGTTACTTTGTTGGACTGTCTCAACAGATAAATACACTCTTGGTTTGTTTCCTTCAGGAATTCTGAAGGAGTGCTTGCTGTGGTTAATACTGTCTATTATAATGTCAATGGATTTGAAAAAGCACATCAACATTAGAGAAATCGCATAGAAAAAATACAGTGCTTACACAATAGGCTTAGGAGTTCATGTCAGATTACTGTTCAGAAATTTGACATTAAGCTTTTACTTTTGGTCATGTCATGAACTGCTCATCAATTAGAAAGCAAGCTCTAAAGGTAAAATATGTCTTGAGAAAAATCAATAACTCTGTCCTATTTTAAAGATAAGATGAAAATTTGGAAGAGTCAATGCACATCATTGTTAGAAACCCCTAGCAGCGGAAAATCTAAAGACATACTAAATGGTTATTTAAGTATGATAAAAGGTTAAACTCAGACCTTCTCACCTCCTTTTATAGACAACCATTGCAAATTAAAGACCTTACTATTGATAAAAGGCTTAACTTGTATATAAATGGATATATTCATAGCTACACTTCAGTTTACGTACCTCACCGCTTAACCAAAATGAAAATCTAATGCATAGGGTACCCAGAGCTGTGTGCTGCCGAGGACGTCAGAGTGTAGCACACAGTTATATTTTTAAGATTTTCCATGATACTGGGGAAATCAATCTATCAGCTATATGCTTTAAATCAAGTGGCATAGACTTTCAGTCTCTGCAGAAGACAATTCACCATGGTCCTATACTGCAGCTAAGCGCCTTCTGCAAACTCTCCTCTGTGACCAAAATACATCATTTAACTGAGTGAAACAAGGTCAGCAAATATATGCATGTTACACTTAGAGTTAGTTGACCTATATTTAGAATTTTCAGTTATTCCATTGTAAAAACACTGGCCTAAGAAATGCCACTGCCTGCAGCCATTTTCTAATACTTGACAGAGACAAACATTACAGTTGAGAAATACATTTTCATCTATGAAAATTCCTTTCCACTTTTTCTAATAACATTCACTTTTTCTCTTATTTGTTCAGGAAAATTTTAGAAAACTACGGAAAATTCCTCAAGGCACAGTTGTCACCACCAAAACAACAGTAACAGAAAAACAAGATAATATAAATTCTTGAGACTGACAGAAGTTTTAAAGATGGAAAAAACAAAAATATGCTCGATGAGTCAATCCATCCTTTCCTATTTGGACTTATATTATGACATTAAAGATTCATACCTAACTTTGGGAAACTAATTGGAAAAGAACTGACATATAAGATGGTGTAAGAAGGTAAATCATTGAATCATAGAAACATAGAATCATTGAATGGTTTTGCTTGGAAAGGACCTTAAAGATCATCTAGTTGCAACCCCCCCAGCCATGGGCAGGGACACCTTCCACCAACTTAAATTTCTCAAAGCCCCGTCCAACCTGGCTTTGAACATTCCCAGGGAGGAGGCAGTCACAATGTCTCTGGGCAATCTGTTCCCATGTCTCACCACCCTCACAGTAAAGAATTTCTTCCTGATATCTAATCTAAATCTACTCTCTTTCAGGACAAAAATGTACCCTTCATCCTATCACTACACTCTCTGATAATGAATCCCTCTCTATCTTTCCTGTAGACTCCCTTTAAGTACTGGAAGGCCCCTGGAAAGCCTTCCCAGAGCCTTCTTTTCTCTAGGCTGATCAACCACAACTCTCTCAGCCTGTCCTCATAAGGGAGATGCCTCTGATCATCTTCATGGCCTCCTCTGGACCCGCTCAAGTAGGTCCATTTTCTTATTATGCTGGGGACCCCAGAGATGGACACATTACTCTGACTGGGGTCTCATGAGAGCAGAGAGGGGGAGAATTGCCTCCTTTGACCTGTTGTTGTTGTACATTTCTCTTCATGCAGCCCAGGATACGTTTGGCTTTCTGAACTGCAGGTGCACATTGTTAGCTCATAGTCTATTTTTCATCCACCAATACCCCTAAGTCCTTTTCTGGACAGCTGCTCTCAATCTACTCACCACCCAGCCTGTATTTGTGCTTGGGATTGCCTGAATCCACATGTAGGACCTTACGTTTGGCCTTGTTGAACTTAATGAGGTTTGCACGGGCCCATCTCTCCAGCCTGTCAAGGTCCCTGTGGATGATATCCTTTCTTTTCAGCTTGTCGACCGTACCACACAGCTTGCTGTCATTGGTAAACTTGCTGAGGGTACACTCAATCCCACTGTCTATGTGTACTGGGTTTGTGTTTCGCAGGGTTTTGGTACCATGGAAGGGGGCTACAGCAGTGGCCCATGTGAGAGGCTTCTCAAAGCTTTGCTGGCTCCAAGTCAGACCTACTTCTGGCTGAGGCAATTAGCGACAGTGGTTGTACTTCTGTGATAACATATCTAAGAAAGGGAACCTAAGAGGATGAGAAGTAGTAATGTTAATACTTATGCAAACATTGAGGTCAGTTGAAGAAAGGAGAAAGGGGGAGAGGTGCACCAGAGCAGAGATTCCCCTGCAGCCCATGGCAAGACAGCAGGTTGATCCTCTGCAACCCATGGAGCAGATACCCACCTGCAGCCTGTGGAGGCCCCCATGCTGGAGCAGATGGCTGCACTCAAAGAAGGCCATCTCTGAGGGAAGCCACACTAGAGCGGTCTGTTCCTGGAAGGACTGCCTCCCACAGAAGGGACCCATTCTGGAGTAGTTCATGAAGAGCTGCAGCCCATGGGAAGGACTCACGCCAGAGAGGTTTGTGGAGGATTGTCTCCTGTGGGAGGGACCCCATGCTGGAGTAGGGAAAGAGTGTGAGGAGTCCTCCCCTTGAGGATGAAGGAGCAGCAGAAACAATGGGTGATGGACTGACAGCAACTCCCAACCCCTGCCCCTCTGAGCTGCTGTGGGGGAGGAGGTGGAGAAATTGGGAGCCAAGCTGAGCCCGGGAAGAAGGAGTTACGGTTGTATTTCTTACTATCTTATTCTGATTTAATTGGTAAATTAGTGGTGGTGGTGATATTCAAATTAAATTGATGATCTTCTTTCCCAGTCAAGTCTGTCTTTTGCCCATGACCATAACTGAGGGGTGATCCCTCCCTGTTCTTGTCTTGATTCATGAGTCTTTTGATATATTTTCTCTTCCCCATCCCACGGGGTTGGAGGAGAGAGTGAGTGGCCATGTGGTGCTCAGTTCTGCTCTGGACTTAACCATGTTGTCAACAATAATATTAAATACCATTGGGCCCAGTTCTGATCCCTGAGGAACACCAGTCATCACTGGTTTCTATTCAGACTTCAAGCCGTTGACCGCAGCTCTTTGAGTGTGACCATCCAGTCAATCCTTTATCCACTAAGTGGCCATCAAATCCATGTCTCTCCAATTTAGAGACAAGGAAGTCATGTGGGACAGTGTGAAACGTCTTGCACAAGTCCAGGTAGATGATGTCATTTTCTCTTCCCTTGTCCACTAATGCTGCAACCCCTATGTAGAAGACCACCAAATTTGTCAGGCACCATTGGTCCTTAGCGAAGCTGTGTTGGATGTCACCAATCACCTCCTTATTTTCCATGTTACGTAGCATACTTTCCAGGAGGATCCACTCCATGATCTTGCTGGGCACCGAGGTGAGACTGACTGGCCTGTAGTTCCTGGGGGCTTGGTTTTTTCCCTTTTAAAAATGGGAGTTTTGTTTCCCATTTTCCAGTCAGTGGGAACTTCACTGGACAGCCACAACTTCTCAAATATGATGGATAGTGGCTTAGCTGCTTCATCTGCCAGTTCCTGCTGGACCCATGAATGTATCTCATCAGGTCCCATGGACTTATGCACCTTCAGGTTCCATAGATGTTCTCAAACCTGATCTTCTCCTACAGTGGGCAGTTCTTCATTCTCCCAGTCCGTGCCTTTGCCTTCTGTTTGTTGGGCAGTGTGGCTGGAGCACTTGCTGGTGAAGACTGAGGCAAAAACTTCACTGAGTACCTCAACCTTCTCCATATCCTGGGCAACCAGGTCTCCCATTCCTTCTGGAGACGGCCAACATTTTCCCTAGTCTTCCTTTTATCACTGACGTACCACAGAAGCTTTTCTTGTTGACCTTGGTGTCCTCAGACATTCAATTCTATTAGGGCTTTGGACTTCTTAACCTGATCCCTGAATGATGGGAGTTTTTCTCTGTATTCCTTGAAGGTGCTCTGTCCTTGCTCCCACCCTCTATACGTTTCCTTTCTTTGTGTGTGTGATTTTATCCAGGAGCTCCTTGTTCATCCACACAGACCTCATGTTCTTACCTGACTTCCTCTTTGCTGGGATGCATCACTCCTGAGCTTGAAGGAGGTGATCCTTGAATACTAACCAGCTTTCTTGTGCCCCTCTTCCCTTCAGCGCTTTATCCCACGGTACTCTGCCAAACAGATCCCTGAAGAGGCCAAATTCTGCTATCCTGAAGTCCAGTGTAGTAAGCTTGCTGTGCACCCTCCTAATGTTTAGGTTAGAATTAATTCTCACAGAATTGTGGACCAGACCTTAAACTGAAAGGCTCATCACAATTTAAAGACTATGCTTGTAATGCACATAGCCAGCCTGTACATATATATCTGAATTAACACTGAAAAAAGAGTGACGATGAAGTCAGCTGACAAAGTCTGATGTAGCAACTTAACCCAGTTCCATGAATCCTGGACAGTATCATATTCTACTTAAGAAGTCTTCCTGAAAATAATGAGTCAACTACCAGCCAGCACCTTCTGGACTTTTTTATCTCGATATTCAACAATTATTGTTTCTAGAAGAAAAATTAAAACTTTCAGGCATAATTTGCCAGTCAAATATTGTCTGACATGCACTTGTTCATTAAAATCCTGCTAAAAATAGTTTATAAATTCTATAGTTCATTCATTAAAGCAAGCATCAAATGCCCTACCATTAAAATTATGACACAGAGGGTTCAGAATAGCTAAAACTACGGCTGTATTACCACCCATTCCTTGAATGGAGGTCAGTCCTAGGAAGATGTCTTTTTGTCTGATCTTCTAACTCTTTTTCTTATATGGTGTCCCTCCGAAGTTAAGTAGGAACATGAGGATTGAGTCTTTTCTGACTAGCAGTAAAGCTATTTCATCTCTTTATCTGTTAAACCGGTCCAAAACAACAACCCTATGTGGAGGACACCTTTGACATTACATCCACAGAGAGTATCGTACTTAGATTGTCTAAATATAAAGGATGATAACTGAAAAATTTGAGTTACTGTACACATATACCTTTCTTTAAAATAATGTTAAAGCCTCTGGGGATGTTTTATTCTCTGAATGTGTATTAGTTTTTTATCTGATTGTATGACTAAATACTCTTCAAAGTATTATTGAAATGTTGCTATGACCTTCACAGTCAATTTTCCTGCACTGTATCCTTTTCAAGAGCGTGAACGTGATGGTATTTAAAAGAGAGCTATAAATGCCTACACATGTCAAGACAACTAAACTGAGTGCTATTCTATATCAGAGAGAGAAAAAAATTTTTAAAATAAATTAAAAAATAAATAAATAAAAAAAGGGAAACCAAGAAGAACCCAGACAGGATAATGGAAGATCTAAAGATACTACTGGATTTCTGCAAGGAATTAAACTGTTCAGATTCACTGATACATTAACTGATCGTTATTGACATATTGCCATGATATATTAGACTGTGCTGGGTTTGCTTGTGGCAGAGGTTTTTGATAGCAGGGGAGGGGGCTAAAATGGTGGCCCCCTGTGAGAAGTCCTCTGAAGCTCCCCCAGCTCCAAGTTAGACCTGCCTCTGGAAAAGGCCAAGCCAATTAGTGACTGTGGCTGCACCTCTGTGATAACATATTTAAGAAAGGGAATCTGGGGGGAGGGGTGGGAATTGTGAGGAGTAGCTGAGAGGAGGAGACCTTTCCAAACACAGTGGTCAGTGAAAGGAAGGAAGAGGAAGTGGGAGAAGGTGCACCGCTGCAAAGATCCCCACAGCAGCCCATGGTGAGAGGGCAGGCTGTGCCCTTGCAGCCCATGGAGGTCCACACTGGAGCAGAGACCCACCTGCAGCCTGTGGGAGGGCCCATTCTGGAGCAAGTTACTGCCCCCAAAGAAGGTTGGGGCTCTGTGGGAAGAAATCCCCACTGTTGTAGTTCAGTGCTAGGTGGATTGCAATACAAGGGAGGTATCCAGGCTGCAGCAGCTCAGGAAGTCCTGTGACTGGTGGGAAGGATTCACATCAGAGAAATTTCATGGACGCCTGTCTCCTGTGAGAGGGACACCATGCTGGAGTAGGGAAAGAATGTAAGGAGTCCTCCCTACAAGGAGGAAGGAGTGTCAAGACTGACAATAACCCCTGCCCCATGTGCCACTGGGGGTGAAGGGGTAGAGAAATGATTAGCAAAGCGGAGTCTAGGAAAAAATAAAGAGTTGTGGGAGGTCTTTTTAAGATGTGGTAATGCTTCTCACTGTTCTACTCTGTCTGTTAAGTGTTGGTGGTGGTGTTTGAATTAAATTTGTGTTATTTTCCTTCACCTATCAAATCTCCTTTGCTTATTATTGGAATGGGTGAGTCATCCCTCCCTGTCCTTATTTGGATTCCCAAGCCTTTTATTTAATTTTTCCCTTCCCATTCCTGAGGGGGAAGGGGTGAGTGAGTGGGTGCATGGTGCTCAGTTGCCCTCTGGGCTCAAACCATGACATACATGTAACATGTAGATCCTCTCAAGATTATAATCATGTCATAGCTCATTGATTATATACCTCACACTGAATATTAGTTAAGAAGAATGGGGATTGTTCAGAGTGGAAAAAATAAAATTAAAACATATCTGTTGACATGAGGCATAAATATGGCTTCCATGAATTTAGCATGAGCTGTTGTTATGCCAAATTCTTACGTAAAAGGTTTGAGCCATTTATTTCAAAGGACTCTGACAGACAATTAAAAAGATACCAAGTGCTTTGTGATGCACTCATAAGAAATTAGGTGCCTAAATCCAACACTGTAATTGACATGTCCAACACCACAAATGTCTTTATATACAATACAAGATTTATGGCCCTCCTGGGACTCATAGGAGCCAAATTGGTAAATAATTAGTGAGAGCAATTGACTAGAAACAGCAAAAAAAAAAAAGGTAAGTCTGAAGACTATCTGATCAGCATAGGATAGGATAGGATAGGATAGGATAGGATAGGATAGGATAGGATAGGTAGAGTAGAATAGAATGGAATGAATAGAATAGAATAGAATAGAATAGAATAGAATAGAATAGAATAGAACACAATGCAATACAATACAATACAATACAATGGAACGGAATGTTTCAGCTGGAAGGGACCTACAATGATCATCTAGTCCAACTGCCTGATCAGATCGGGGCTAACCAAAAGTTAAAGCATGTCTCTAAGGGCATTGTTCAAATATCTCTTACACCCAGTGCAAACCTTGTATAAATCCAGGCTGCTTTACAGCCTAGAATGTAATATTTCTGAATACAGAAGATAATCTGACAGTAGAATAATGAGAAAGTTCAGCTAGAAAGAAAGATCCATATGCTATGCCTACATTAGTAAATTAAATGTGCTCAGAACTGTTCTTTGGCATTGAGATCAGCCAACACCAAATGGCCTGCTTCCACACTCTTAAGCCCTTGTATGTTATAAAGCTAAGTGGCTGACTGCAAAGAGCCTATAGGAATAGTGTCTAACCTATGCTATTTGTGAACTGTCACCAGGAGATGTTTTATTCAGTCTTATTTAAAATACGCTGTTCACCTTTTGGGTAGGGCACTCTCCACACTGGAAAGAACTGTGGATTAAACACTCAGATGACCATAAGGATGCCGTAGTTGTTTAGAGCTCCCCAAAGCTGCAGCTAGAAATGGGGCCCAGAAAGTGAATACAACAGAACTTTGTTTTGCTTCACTTTAGGAAAATATAAGTAGTTAGAATAGTTCTAAAGAATGGCAATGATGAAGGAAAGAACTGTATCAGTTATTTGCAAAAAACATTTTAAAGTCTATTTTAAAGACTGGGGTAGAAAGTGCTACACAGGGGAGAAGAATTAAAATTCTGAGTAACAACAAAAGATAAAAGTAGACCAGAGCCTTTATAAATCTTTTTTATATTCATATTTTCATTTGTCACAAAGTAATTCCTTACATTTCTTTTGCTTGTAGACTCCTCCAAAACCTGTGATTATGGAGAACAGCTCTCAATAAGGTTGTGCATTTTCTATGCACATTTCACACAGGAAAACAGATTTCTTTAATAATTTCTTCTTTCATCCTAAAATAGAAGGTGAGAACAAAAGATAGGGAACAACAAAAATTGAAACCTTGCTTGTCAAAAAAGGGTCAAAAACAGCAAAGAAAAAAAAAAAAAGGAAATAGACATGTCTTTGTAGCAACTATGAATAGAGGTATTAAAAAAAAAGTGGTCAATATAAAATGACAACACTGATGAATCCCCTCTTTGAAAATATAAGGAAAAAGAACTTTTCAATGGCAGTACTCTGATCTTCCTATGACTTTAAAATATTGCTGGCACATTTTGTTTTTCCTACTAATAAGAAAGGAATGGAGTGGAAAAGGAAAATAAATGCAGTATAAAACACACAGCAGTTAATCTTTCAAGTTAACCTATGTGCCATGCTCTATGTAAAGACATGAAAACCTGTCTTAATATTTGTTTCCATTTCATAAGTGTTGGGTACAACAGATTCTCAAATCCAACAAGCTCAGCAAGAAAAGAAAATTATACTCTAATGTCAAGGATCTTTGTTTTAGAAACACAAACTCATCTTCCTGAGCTGACTTTGGCCAGAGGATACGTAGTAAACATGAAAAACATGAAAAACATGAAATCTTTTCTGAAACTACAGCTTTTGAATATTTCTCTCACAAATTGTCTTTTAAACTGGAGTCCAAAAGATTTCAGATTACAAAGTTCATGTAAATCTTTAGGAAGCAAAATTTATAAATCACACGAGAAAGGCCAAATTATGTTCAGTGCAATATTGCACAAAACCTCTGGAAATGGTTTCGTTTTCAGAAAATAAAATTGCAAGTCTTTGTCCATTCTCTGCCCACCAAGACTGTTCAATACAGTTACATAAACAAACAGACCAAAATTTAAAGACCAAATGGTAAATAATATCTACCCTTATTTCAGCTATCTTCTATATAGAGTGAAATAATACTGGCTGGCCAACCAGCAGTACAATTGAGACATAATTATACCTGTAAATACTTTTATTTATACATTTGGTGATAATAACTTTCAATCCAGAGGTGATACTTTTTCTTTACATCGCAAACTCAAAATAAAAAAACCCCAACCCTTTACATATACTTTTGTAGTCAGAAATATTTATATTTCTTTTTAAAGTAGCTCACGTATTTAAAATTCTTTGTCTAATATGAAAATTTCTCTTTGAAACAATCCACATTATATCAGTTTTGACAAGTCTAGCCATCTGCATTTCTGTCATGATCCTAATATAAATTTTGATAATAATTTAATATCCAAACACTTTTTAAAAACAAATGTTTCTTCTTCAGAACTAGCAGATCTTGATTAAACTAATTAATTTCTCTTAATTCACCACAATTTCATAGCTTCCAAATTCAAAATGGCAATCCTCTGGCAAATTTTCCCTGAAAACAGTTGTTGCAGGAGTTTGTTACCTATGTTCATCTTCAAAGGTCCTAATAAGTTAAAGAAATAGGACCAGTTTAAAGTCTGAAATACAATAAATATGCCCAGGCTCATAACAAGTAAAGGCCAAAAAGAATATGCACACATTGATCTAATAATAAAATAGATGCATATGGTATATTTACATAGAACATGCTTACTGGTTTAAAGACATTTTAAGGTAATAGAACTATTCACATACACGTAGTCAGTCCACTTGAAAGGCATCCAGACTCCCCAGAAATACCTCCTCCCCCAGGTTTGATCAATGGGTTGTGCTAATTCCTACCAGCTCACATTCTGGGATTAATTTTTAAATCTAAGTATTACATGATACTATGATGATAGAAGTTACACTGAAATACACATCAGGCACACGTACTTAATTTCCTTTTACAAATTCTGTGCAGGAAAGGAATAATATTAAAAACTAATATCGATCCAATTCTTGATCCCACCGTTGTGACTTTGGATTAATATATTAACAATTATATATATATATGAATATATATTTTATATATATATAAATTATCTTAAAGGTCATTTCCAATCTAAATTATTTTATTATTCTATGATTCTATAAATAATGTGCTACCTATATTGATTTTGTTTGAACACTTGGATTTCACTTCAATAAAATAATGAATTTCAACAGACAGATTTGAGTGACTTAAACATTTGCTTTTTGTAAAAGGACTACAGGATATTTCCACTAGGGGTTTTCTAATGACTTGACCTTTATGGTTTAAAATAGTTCCATGCTTTGTATTTAACTCACCAGACTTTGAACTCTATCTTCATTTTTTCATCTAATGGTCCGCTAGATAGTCTTTTTTAACTTTAGAGAGAATAATACCCAATCCATTTCAGTGAAATGCACTTTTGCAGATAGACCCTATAAACTAAGAAAAAGCTTTGAAAACAAGGGGGAAAGGTCAAAGATGTAGCGTATATTGCTGCACATTAAAACATATTTCCAGTTGTGCTGCCCTGGTCTTTGTCCCTCCCAGCTTCTTGTGCATGTCCTTGCTGACAGAACATGGGAAACTGAAAAGTCCTTGACTTAATATAAGCACTGCTTATCAACAACTAAAACATCAGTATGTTATCAACATTATTCAAGTGCTAAATTGAAAACACAGCACCATACTAGCTACTACAAAAAAAAAAAAAAAACCACAAAAAACAAAAAACCCCCCCAAAACCCCACCCTATTTCAGCCAATACCAGGACAATATCCCCGCCTTATTTTATACCACTTAACTCAGGCCCAGGTCCCACACTTTCCAATACATCTCAGTTCATCACCACAACCTTTCATTTCTCTTGATACATATTCACAGATATCATTCCCTATAAAATGTCTGTTGAGTTAATTCAGTCCATGACCTTGGGTTCCATCTGTCTTTCAGGGGAGGAAAGATGGTGTGTGATCTTGGATTGTTTCATGCTGAAGCCAGTCTGTTTCCATCACCACCATGCTTTGCTTGGTTTCATTAGAATTCATTCTTCATTAATCTGGGTGAGGTTTTACTGTAATATCCTTGATGTGGCATACAACCACCGTAAGAGTGATGATATCTAGGGTTATATAGCAACCAACGTCATACAGTTTAGTTCACTGACTATTCTCACCCAAAACCAAATCCCATTGAAGCACACATAGGAACTTCTCATCCTTCCTCATCACTCGCCAAGTGCACCCAGGTCCTTGAGCAAGAGCAATGCCACAAATGGGTTTTCTTTGCCTGAGGCAGGAATAGCCCAGACTGTTTTCCCTAACATATTTTATGTGCACTACAGGTCTTTATCTCCTTCTACAATAAGTAAAAGTTTTGTCTGGGCAGGGCCAGCCCAATTGGCAGATATCCTAGTGTTGACTAACCAGGTAGCTTTTGCTAAATACGTATCCCAGTGTCTGAAGATCCTACCACCCATTGCTCTCAGTGTAGTCTTTAACAATCTATTCTATCTTTTGATTTTTCTGGAGGTTGGTGCATGGTAGGAGATGTGATATACCCGCTCAATGCCATGCTCTTTGGCCCAGGTGTCTATGAGGTTGTTTCAGAAATGAGTCTCATTGTCTAACTCAATTCTTTCTGGGATGCCATGTCGCCATAAAACTTGTTTTTCAAGGCCCAGAATAACATTCTGGCCAGTGGCATGGGGCACAGGATATGTTTCCAGCCATCTGGTGGTTGCTTCTACTACTGCAAGCACATGGCGCTGGCCTTGGCGCATTTGTGGGTGTGTGATATAAGCAATCTGCCAGGCCTCCCCATATTTAAATTTCAGCCATCGTCCTCCATACCACAGAGGCTTTCACTGCTTGCTTTGTTTAATTGCAGCACATCTTTCACATTCATGTATAACCTGTGCAAAACTGTTCATAGTCAAGTGTCCGTAGACTGTTTTCGATCTAAGTCCACCATGAACCTTGGGAATCTGGCTCAAATAATACTACACCTGAGGTAGTAGTGATGAATCTACATTTATATATATCCCAAGTCAGTGCTTGAAATCTGCATTACAGTTGTTTCTAAAGAGGACTTGATTCTGCTCACAAAGTTCTCTATAGAAATACATATTCTCTCATGTATGTTTCCTTCTGAACTCTGAAAGATTGATGAGGTATAATTTTTTTTTTTTTTTTTTTCCCATCAAGTGAAATCCATGTCATCACCCTTCATGAATGAAATAGTCAATGGTACCTTTTCTTTCAGGTAATATGAAAGTTTTTATTTTTTCAGTGTGTGCTTTTACAGAGGGTAAATAATGTCAGCAGTGGTGAGGATTATTAAATTTATCCTCAGAATCTCATCCTGTTACATAAGTGAGGCATGTACTCTCTTTACTTTCAGTACATCTCTGTTTTCTTACTATAAAAGATGGAGATTTGGGGTGCATATTGGTTTACAGAATGATGTTATAAAATGCTATAATAAAACATTACTCTTTTATTTGATGTATTAGTATATCATCATCCACACTATTGAAGTCCAGATAATTTTTTGATAGTCTTAAAGGGTAGCTACCACACTGCTAATCATGTTCTTACGGCTCAGTCTTTTTTTTAACAAGCCTTCTCACTGTGCTTCCTCCCATTTGTATTATCTTTTGATCAGAGCAGCAACCTTCTATTTAACTTGAATTTCATGTTCCTAAAAAAACCACCAAGTTTCTATGCTTTCTAGTTTCTTTTTTCCCCTTCTTCCTCCAAAGCAATTCTAAGCACATCTTTAAAATTAATTAATGTCAGAGACTAAAGAGTTTAATTTAGTTGTTCATCCATTCACTAAAGTGGATATGACTCCTTGCCAATAAGACTAGAATGCATCTATTCTATATTTAGTCCATTTGCCTTAAAAAAAATCTAATGCACTGTATTTCTTAAAATGTCAAATTGATTTCTTGATTTTTAAAGTGCTCATTGCATTATAAATGGTATTAGGATCCCAAGAAGCTATTAGACAAGAAGTACATATTCCACTTGGCATTTCTGAGTGCAGGCTTCTCTGTTCAGCTCCCCTCCTTCTTTATTTAAACAAATAGGCTAAAAGAAAGCATTTCAGAGTCTCACATTATCCTAATTCAATGGTAAAGCTCCATGCAGTTCTACGCAATGTTTTCATTCATGTAAAACTTTTGCAATGCATCACAAGTATAGCAGAAGCAATATAATTAGCATGTAGACAAGTTTTGCAAGTAGTGATCATCTAAACCTGAGGATCTTGCCAGTGGAACTGAAAATGTGTGCAAATTATTGACCAAATCTGGCACCTATAGCACACCACTTTAAAAACCAGGTCAAGGAGCTCTGTTTGGGCCAATAACGTCAGTTCCAGAGAAACCTGATTAAGTTTCATGTGCTGATAGACAGCTATTGCTTATGGTTCTTCAGTAAACTTGCTCATAGATGACATCTTTCTCTTCATCATGCTCCATCACACAGTGTAGGAATGTCAATAGATAACAGAGACTGGGTTAGCAAACTGTTAGGAAACACTGCTCTGTATGCACTATTAGGATCTGCTTTCTATTTTTTCTGTTGTCTTAATGTGCACTCAAGTAAACCAAAAGTCCCTCTTTTACACAAAATTGATTTTCCTCGCAAGTTGCTTTCTGTAGATGTTCTGGGCTTCCCTCTACAGCAGGTCCAGCATCTCAAACAGATACATGAAAGATATCTATATTTCTGAAGGAGGTAGGGGAGAGAGAAGAGAGACAGCAAAACAGACAGTGAGAGAGAGACAGAGAGACAGAGAGAGATAGTAACACTAAGAGAAGGATCTAGTATTTCTCTGTTACTTTTGCCAAGAAAGGCTTAACTCCCATTAAAGGAACAATGTGAGGTAATGCTTAGCAATTACTCTGATGAGTTAGAGTTGTCCTATTATCTTTGGATCATTTCTACTCAGTTTATTACTGTTATATCTTAGGAAAACACCACCATACCTCTTCAAAACTTGTCTGTTCAACAGTGTATAGTAACTATTATAGAACATACCGCCCTTTGAAGTGCAGCGAAAAAAGCTCTGTTGAAAAAATTTTAAAAAGTAAAACCTGTAGAAAGTTATTTTTTAGTTCTAACCATCCTAGAAGTGATTTAAAGAACATAGGACTTTACTAAAGTCACCATAAATACAAAAGTGGAAGAGGTCAACAGATTCAGACTTGAAACTCTGTACTATTAACAGAAAATAAAACTGCTTTTCCACAGGACTTTCTTGTAGTTCCGTCAAAGCATACTAAATACTTAATAATGTATGATGATACCCCATGCACTGAATAAATGCTGGCTCATCTGTTTTTCTGTCTGTTACTTTTTTACGAGTTCATTTATTGACCTAAGTATTACCAAAGTAATAATTTTGCTTCCTATGACCAGTGTAATCACAAATTGCCAATATGTTTGGACATTTGTTGTTTATACTAGAGAGCAGAAAAATGCAATGTACACTGTCTGTGTCTTGCTAAACTACAGCTTTTTCAAGATTCTTTCTTTTTGAAGAATAAATCTTTCCTTAGTGTCTCAGTGGATCTTCCCATAAAATGAGTTAATAGAGCAATATACAAGATTTTGTGGGTCTCCAACGGATACCTGAAGGGCAGAAGTGCAGAGGAAGATATTAATAATTTGGGGTTTTTTTCCCCATGAATATAACTTATTTTCCTAGAAAATAACATATAAAAATGGGAGCTTCCCCTCAAGCATAGTGTACTCTTTGCAGAAACACTTCACCATTAATTTGGCTAAAGAAGAATTGACCCTAAATTTACTATCTCTGTGCCGTCTAAGCAATTCAGAGTGTAGAGATCAAAAAAGACATCCACAGACCTACAAGTGAGAACAGTTCAATGGAAACACAGAGATCTTGTGAAACAAAAGATCTCCATACTTTTAGGTTGCAGCAAAGAGTAAGGTCTGTTCTTTTGATGAGAACACTAGTGCTGTACATTATGTAAGATCCAGGTAAATGCAAAAATCAAATGCTATTTTCCTACAGCTGGCAATATCAAGGAATTGTGGGACAGGCCCAACAAAATGCATTTCTGTGAGGTTGGAAAGAACCAGCTTGAAAAAGGAAGACAACTGTAGCAAAAAGAAAATGATTAGTGGTGAACAAGTATCTGGATTTGTCCTTACACTAAATAATACTCTGATTGTTCTTAAATATATACATTTCAGCTTCAGGAATTCTGGCTATTAAGCAAACTCTTGGAGACTAAGACCTTGAAATGCTCTTTCCATTACCACCTTCTAATGAAACTACATGGGATCAATGGGCAATTATTCCTTGTTAGGTGCTATCTCCAGTCTACAATGATGGTAATTTCATTTTAATTTTGATGATATTAGAAATTTTCTTTCAATAAATTACCCATATTTTATATTCAATTGTAGAAAAGGTGTCTTTTGATTAAGTACGCAGAATTTACTTATAGGTTCTCAAATAAAGAAAGAAGAAAAAAAAGGTACACAATGGGGATTTCAAAACACTCAGTCTTACAAAGGTGCATGTATACTGAGCTCCTTCATGAAGAGTTAACATTTCCCCAAGTCATTCTCTCACTCTTTTAACATGGTAGAAGTACACTTATATATACGTATGCATTCCTTCATAAAAAGTAGAAGAATAATCTGCAGATGGTTTCTAAGGAACATCTAAGTTCCTTAGAACTAGAATGAAATAAAACAAACTAATAAAAACAACTAGGTGGACCTAGTTAGGTAAAAGGTACAACAGTGAAGTCATTAATCATGGACTAATCAAATGAAGATGTCCCCACAGTATCACTATAAACATTTAGCAATAAAGTCAATAACTATAGTGACCTTTCTGGTTGGATTTGAAGTCAGATGTATCCTTTAATGTGTTTAGACACTTATATAAGTCAATACATTTGTATTTCAATTAAATACATACATGCATACACATATATCTCCAGGACAAATATTATAGCTATTTAATCTTTCACCTTGTTTAATTTGGGATAGTGCACCTTAGAAAAGGAGCTGATATTTTTCTTTATCATGTACATTTGAATGATGCCACATACAATTTCTATACCCAAGCTATATTTCAAAAACTTACCTCAGTTTGCAATAACATTTTTTTTGTTAGAATATCTGCAAGCACTTTAGAAGATAAGTCCAACCCCTTCTTTGCTAGTTTTTTTTTTTTTTTTAAAAAAAAAACAACAAAAAAAAAAAACAAAAAAACAAACCAAGCAGTTCTAGAAATAAAATCCAAATTTCTGAGTCCTAAAATCCTATTAATCCCAAGTGTGTCCCTAAAGGTGCACACCACCACAGGAAGCTTTCATCTCAGATCTCAGATCAATGCATACCATGAAAAACTTTAAAAGAATTGGTATAGAAATAAAGACTGTCAGGAAAAAACAGAGAGCATAGAAGACAACATCAGAATGAAAAACGAATAGTTGTTTCCTCAGGTAGTGAGACAAAACATCTTCCCAAATTTAAGGTAGAAAGTAGTAGATTTATAGACTCAAATTTTTTTTGAGGGAGAAAAATGGGGAAAAAAAAAAAAAAATTTGTGTTCTTGGAGAATCCCTAGTATTCCAGGAGGTTGTTGTGGGCCTTTCACTTTTAATTTAACATGATACATTGCAGCTCATTATAATTTGGCCAAAATTTAACAATACAGGCTGTAATTTTCTATTTCATTACATTTGTTTGCATCCAAGCAGAGAAGAGGAAAGAACAGACTGTAGTTTGAATCCAGCTATACTGGTTAAAAAGGGCAACAATCTAATTTAGAATCCTTTGTATATGCATTCAAATTCAGCTTTTAATTACCTTGTAACATGGCATCTTTACAGAGATTGTGCCTTTTTTAGTGCACAAATTAGTTACTACAAAAATGAAACAGAACTGTGAAGTAAACAAGGATTTTTGCTTCAGCCACTGCAGAAGTTGGATTTTGTGCAGTGAATGAGCTAGGACATTGCAGGGAAAAAGATAGTGCAGATAACAGGTGAGTTGAGTTCAGGTCTATCTCTATGATGTCAGGCAAGTCATATAAATGAAAATTTTCTTAGATGCACTCTATGTTTCTCATGTTCTGAATACCACTGAGAACTGAGGATCAAATTAGCAGGCATGCTCAATGCTTAGTAACTACAACTGTCATCTAGCTGTACTTTGGGAAGGGAAAGTGCCAAAAGTATCAGCTAAAATGTGGAAACTGGACAACTTTGGTGCTAATATTTTTGAGTCTTAATTTTTCATTAATTTTAGCTCCATACTCATTGTGAAAGCAACTTCAGTAAATGGTCATGAAGCTCCAAAATTCCACAGTGACATCACAGTAGAGAAGTTAGCAAGATAATTATTAATTCTAAATTTAACATCTGAACAGTATGAAAAAAATAAGACAAGGGCTATACATGGACTGAGAAAAATGTAAAGGGTCTTGGAGTAGTTACTTTGAAATGTATTCTTCCAGGAAAAATGTGGAAGCTTTAATAAAGGGAAATCTGAAATTAAACTGCCTTGAATACACTTTGAATACAGTTTCATGTTTTGAATGATAAGAACCTGCAGTAAGGACTGGTGTGAGTCCAATTCTGCATTCCAAGATAAGAGTTTTGGTCCCTTTTTCTGGAGTTACACTTGATCACATCATCATATTGACAACAGTTAAGTTGTACTGTCAGGCATTTTCCATGGTTAGGCTGAATAACTGAGGAGCAGAGAAGAGGGATGCCAGAAGTTCCTGTGTTCTGCTTCACCGCTGTCTATTCCAAACCTATGGGATAGACCCTATGAAATAAAGAAAAAACAACAATGCATGTATTCCACTCTCCATAGGGAGGAATGGTATAGAATAAACTTTCTACATTTAGAAATTGTGCAACCTCAGAGAGTATTTTCAGTATTTTTGTCACCGGCATTCCAACCTTACTAAAGTCACAATTACCTTTAAAGGATCACTTTTACAATGCAGTACATAATAAGCTTTGTGTAATTTTATGTATAAAATACAGCCCAAGCTGTTACTCACAGTTTTATGCCAGCCATCAATGAGTCAACATTTTTAATGACCCATGTGTCTTGTTTACTAGCATATGTACGTACAGGAAGCAGTTCTGTGTCTTTGGTGTTGGTTTCTGCATGTGCTTCAAGATTACATAAAAAAGGGATATTCTGTCCAATGTCCCAGATAAAATGTAACTGTTGAGTGTTGTGGTAGTGCAGTAGTTAATCATAACCTTGAGCATATGAGCACTGAGCATTCCCAGTAGAAAGAGGTTACAAATTTTAAGTCGTAATGGAACCCCTGGGTCCAAGCAGTGATGTTGCTGAAATGTCCTGATTAATCTTGAATAACTATAACAGTATAGGGAATTAGCATAAATCAAAATAAGATGACACCACCACCCCCAGATTCCATGTTCAGTTTTGGTAGAATCTCAAATCTAGATTAAGAATCCTAACCTCTATTTTAAAATGAAAACATAAAAGCATGTATATGCAAACTAGATACCTCAAATCCTTGTCAATGAAGATACATATTTCAACTCAGTTGCCTCAATTGTATTTCATATCATTTTTGATGCCCTACACTACCTTTCCAGCCTCTAGCTGCTGCCCATGTATCACTTGTAAGCAGTGTGCTATATCTGAAAACTCCATGACTTCTACAGCAGCACATATAAAAAATGTACATATAAAACAATATGACTGGAAGTAGGAGATAAATATTTATCCTACTTGTCTAAAAAGCACATATATGGAGGGATTGATATACAGTTGCCAGATGCTTAGGATATATCATAAAGATGTCTGTCTCCATCTCTGAAGATATTTGTGGTTTTTCTCCATTGAAACAACAGAACCGAACCCTTTATTCCAAGATATTTGTCATGAAGCTGTTCTGCACTAGTCAGACCGCAGCAAAAGGCAAATCTTCAGTAACCCTTTTGCTTTACTGGCTATCTTTGTGATTTATGTGATCAAGTAAAATTGATAACATCTGTTTTTAAGCCAAACATTTCCTAGGCTATGTACATAGGTCAGTAAAATCAGCATGAATAGTGAAGCTGAGAGTTATACAGTTCATACCAAACTTGCAGCAATAAAATCTTCATACTGCAGAACTGCATATTCTGTCGAAAAGATTCCACATATTACAAAGTAAAGTTTTTATACAAATCCTTCAGAGAGGTTTTAGAAGCGTTATTGGTGCTGTTCTCTGAATACAGGCGTCTGTAAAACCAGTTTGCCTTACACAAAATTTATCCACAGCTACAGGCCTCCAAGGGGAAAAAAAAAAAAAAAAAGTTTTCTGTACACCATGATGTTCAGACCTCTTGAGCTGATATCTATGAATGTTGTGAGCATAGACCAAACTTGTCTGAATCCTACTGAAGAACAGCCTTGATGTACTTGAGGTGTGGTGCAGTTTCTTCTCCTTCCCACTTTGTCCCCCTCCCCAGTAGTCTTGTGTCAGGTCAATTGTCTGACGTGGCCTTATACGATAAGGGTAGGAATACATACAAGAACAGAAGCTGGAAAGGCAGGCTTACTTGTCAATGGCTGCACAACACTGCATCTTCTTTTTTTTTTATTTTATTTTTTATTTCTGAGACTTGGAAAGAGGTTATGATAGTGCACCACGGACACAAATCACACAATTGACTGTGGCAGGTTAGAAAACCAAGGGATGGTGTTTATAGAGAGGTCTTTCACCTCTTTTCATTCTGTCTCCTTAGGAATGAGGAAAAGAATTAGTTAAAATACTTTACACACATCTATGGAGCGATCACAGGTATATACATTTCAAAATTCCCATATCTTCTGTTTATTCCTGGTGTTAATGGTGGTGTTAATGTTATTTCGGCATTGTGTGTGTGTATGTAAGCAAGGCATAGTTTTTTGATCATTTGTATGTTTTTTTAAAATGAATTCTACAATGTGCTAGTACCCAGAAAACTGCATCGAGTTCTGAGCATGTATCAACCAAGTAAGTTATAGACTAAAAAATACTTAGATAAAATTTAATCAAAATATTTGGCTATCCAAAATGCTACTATGTTCAGGGTAATGATTATGGGGATATCCTGAAGCATGGTGAGATGCTCAAGATCTCCAGAAATTTAAGGGTTCTAGAAGAAATTGGGTGACATGTTGTGCTAGTAGGGAAGCCCAGTAACATTGTGATCTTTGCTGATCTACATGTGTGATAACCTTTCATCTACACCCGTTTGCTTTTCCAGAATAAGCATTTCAGTGACAAATTCTAAGTTAAGAGGCATTATTAGAATCAGCCATAACTCATGCAAATGCATAAGATTAAATGGCTGGGGTACTGGCACTGAAAAATGGATAATTTCAAGGTTCCAAGTTGCTAAAGGCTTGACACCTTCCAGCTGCACCATGGCCTTAGCTCCAGAGTAGAGAACATCCTCTGATCAATTAAATGGACATAGGTGGGCTTGTAAATACCAGATTATTTTAGGATGTTTTTTTTTAAAGTTATTTAAGAAATATAAAACATATTAACACTATAAAAATAAGAGCATATGTAGTCAAAATATAGAAGTGATTCTAAAGAAAAATTATTTGTTTATATGTTACATGTGTCTTTGCAGGGAAATTATGTTTTAGGAAGTATTCTAAGATGCTGACTTGAATAACTTTTATTTACAATGATTTGCTAAAGCCAGGGTTAAACACAACTTTACCTGCATGAACTTAATTTTATTGAAAACTTAATATATTTATGAAAAGTTAAAAAGATATAATCAGCAATGAACCTACTCTTGATATGTTTGCTAATTCATATGAGATATATAGTAAATTACCCTAAATATCAGAGATATTTTCATACTTACCAACTTGTGTACAGATGTTTACATATAGATGCCTGCTTATGAGAAAGACCTATATCTTTCCATTATGATCAGTAGATATCTAGTGAACATAGTCAACATACCTAAAGAGGGATTCAGACAAATTGTAGGGATCTGATGCAGTTTCCTAAACAGATTTCTCTAGTGTCATACACTGCTTAGCTTCTTATTATTGGTCTAGATGGCTACAGGTTTCTTGTGCTCTCTGTGATATCTGCCACCCCCATGAGTATCTGTCATATCACAGAATAGTGCCAGTGACCTCTATTGGGAAACTGGATCAAGCACTCTGCATCTACTTCAGGGTAAATTGAAGAGTTCTCCAGACTCCACTGGCTCCCTTGATTCAATATTCAGTGACTGTAACAGAAGGTTTGACAACTTGTTGTTGTCAAAGATACCAGGACTTGGTGTATTGACAGAAGCAGAGCCATCCTGTGAAGGATCTCCAAAAAACTGTGGCACCTACTGGAACAGAAGCTGATAGCCAGCAGAATACTACGAAGTATCGTAAATGGCATCAGCTACCTATATTAAGACCACTGAATCAAGTCTCAGATCTGAAGCTCTTGCAATTAAAGACCAAATTGGTAGAGCAGAGACTGAATGGACTCAGATTCCAAAACACTTTGATCATGGAAATATAATTTTTTTGAACTGCACAATTTTCCTATCTCACTGAGACTACGTGATCTAGGAGAAAATTTGGGCAAGTTAATGCAGCAGTGTGTTTCCAGCTGTGTGCCATGTGGTCCTGGGGCTGTGCTGTGGGTGCTTCTGTGACAGGCTGGAGCTTTGATATGTGCTGGGGCATTTCCACTGGTGTCAGAGATGGCTGGACTTGTCTGCGACTGACAAAGGATGAGTCATGCCATCCTCCTGCACTGAGTAGTTTTCAGCCCCCTGCTACCCAAACACTGCAAGCCCTCTTTAATACAAAAGTTAAGCTTGGAACCCCCACTTGATTACTTTGAAAGTATTTCTAGTTCAGGGAAGTACACTGAACACTTAGCATGAAATTCACTTGGTGTGAACTGAAAGAAAATTTATCTTTTATAAAATTCTGTGAACAAATAGTGTATTGCATATGCATATAAACATATGCATAAAACTAATGAGCCTTATTAGAAGAATTTCTGCATCTCAGGACATGCCGTATGCACTTTCTGTATTTATATGATTGTTGTTCAGGTTTAATTGCAGTTCAAAGAGAAAATAAATTCATCTTAAGTTTTATAAATCAGATTGAATCTGAAAGTTAGTGAGATGGAATATGATTTTCCCTCTCTCTCTCACCTCTCAAGTTTATACATAAAACTAAAGCAAACATGACAAAAATCCCAAGTAAAAGCTCCTTTTGCTGATGACCTTTTACACCAAGTAATTGCTTTAGACAGGTATATAAAGCAAGACAGCTGGAATTTGTTACACAGTATTGTGCATCTACATTTTTCAAAGTCTTTGATGTTTAAGACTGACTTCATATAACAGGTGACCTTATAAGAACTCCTTTCATTACAATCCAGTGTTAGTTCAGAAAGCAGTGCATTACTGCAGTGGCTCAATTATAAAGAACAATTTAAAATAATTAATGAAAGCCATATTTCTGAAATAATTATTTTTTTGTCTGTCAAAGCAGACTTCTCAGCTATCTTTTATGTAGATGTTAATATTTATAGTACTATATGTTTCTGTAGCACCTACCATACCAGGTCATGTGCTAGCTGAAACATCAAGGTCCTACTGCAATATAAAAATATAATATTAGAAATACCTGTAATTACATAAACCCCCGTGACATGTAAAGACTCTAAAGAAAGATGAGGCACAATTCACAATAAGGTCAGACAGAAATAACAGTAGTTAGAACTGATCTATAACACTTCACCGTTTATTAAGGATGCCTGTCCTTCAGCTGTCAGACTGACCCTCAGAGTCCTCAACACCTTCTCAAAGATTGGTTTGGGAGGCAGGGGCTAAAAACAAACAAACAAACAAACCAACAATAATAAATACTATTATTTCCATCTGTCATCAAAGAGTGACTCTTTGTTTAATTTTGAAATTAAGCTGTAAATGATAAATAGTGGAGGTACCTTTACTACAGATTACTTTATCAAAAGGTTCGCTCACTTCTTCATTTCTTCAGATCTCCAAAGAAAATCATCCACACTAGCTACACCAGAAATAATGAATCTGATTCCTAAACCTTTCATTGAAATTCCACAGTGTGTACAGTGCAGGTTCTCAGGTAGGTGATCAAGTGCCCTCTTTCATCTTCAGAAGTTAGCTCTAGTGAATAGTGCATATGAGGTCAAGATATATGTGATTACTAAAACAAACCAAACTAAGGGATGTAATTTGTGGTTATCTTAGATCAGAGCATGTTACTCTCAAGTCAGTAGTTTCTGAGGAGACAGAATCATTTTGCTTGCAATTTCTATATTGTTAAAATCCACACCACTCAAAAAGGTAAGAGTGGAGAGATTTGAGAAGCGTTAATCCTGTAAATCATTAGGACAGATATCTTCCCAACAGATACACAGTATGGTTATGGATAGCAGTATTTCAGTAAGCTAAAACAACAATTAAATATATTTTACCCTTCTTCATATGGAAGTCTGGTTCAAATCTGTTACTCTCCCATTTTCACATCATTTTCTTTTCCTTTTAATTAACAAGTTTTGCTCCCAAGTTAGGGTAATAATAGTGTTTTCACTCACTCCTCTTTTTCCTTTGAGCAGTGAGCTGAAAGAATTTGATTTAAATCACATTTTAGCTTTCTCCTTGTCCTGTATATTACTGCCATCTATTACTATGACTGTTGAACATGCAGTGACAATTATGCCTTTTTCAGTACTCTGTCTCTTCCAAACATCATTTCAAAAAGGTAAAGTAAGTCTACCCAGCCTGATCCTTAGGCTAGTGGCAGGAATAGACAAAACATATCCATATGAGTATTGATCCACATATCTTTGCTGTGGTGGTTTAAGCCCTGCCGGGACTGGAGACCACGTTGCCGTTGCCCCTCCCCCACCCTCAGCTGGTCAGGCTGGCAGTGAGGCACAAACCTCGGGTTAAAATAAGAAGAAATTTAATACAACAGTGTGATAAACAATCTGAACAACAACAGTAGCAGTGATAGCAACAATAAACAGCAATAACAGTAAGCAAGACAAAAGATATACAGAGAAATACTGCAAATGGTTACCAAACAAGTCCGCCGTGAGCTCCCTGCCACCAAAGCCACCAAGGAAAAAGGTTCCCGTGCTCGGACCTGATGTCAGCATGGTATGAATAAACCAGCTGGACATCCCTTCCCCCTTCTCTGCTGGGGAAACTGAACCCTATCCCAGCTGAACCAGGACATAATCCACCCCTTTATTCTATACCATCTGCGTCATGTCCAACTGCCATTTAGCAGTTAACAATAACAAAATAAGAATTTACAAAGGCACAGCATAGTTCACAGCATGTTCTCACCCAGAATCAAGTCCCCCTGTGGTACACATCGGACCTCCATTGTCCTGCATCACCCACCAGGTACCCCCAGGTCCTTGGACAAAAGCAATCCCGTGGATGGGTTTGCCTTTACCTTTGCCTGGCGCAGGACTAAACCAGACCATTTTTCCCAATATATTCCTCATGCGCACCACAGGGACTTTATCCCCATCTACAGCACGTGGAGGTTTCGACTGAGCCGGGCCGGCTCGACTGGCAGATCCTCTTGTGTTGACTAGCCAGGTGGCCTTTGCTAGATGCATGTCCCAGTCTTTGAAGGTCCCACCTCCCAGTGCTTTCAATGTGGTTTTTAACAGTCCATTGTAGCGCTCGATCGTCCCAGAGGCTGATGCGTGGTAGGGGATATAGTAGACCCACTCGATGCCGTGTTCTTCTGCCCAGGCTTTTATGAGGTTGTTTCGGAAGTGGGTCCTGTTGTCTGACTCAATTCTCTCTGGGGTGCCGTGTCGCCACAGGACTTGGGTTTCAAGGCCCAGGATGGTGTTTTGGGCGGTGGCGTGGGGTGCTGGGTAAGCTTCCAGCCATCCAGTGGTTACTTCCACCATTGTGAGCACGTGGCGCTTCCTGTGGCGGGTCTGTGGCAGTGTGATGTAGTCAATCTGCCAGGCCTCTCCCTATCTATATTTCAGCCATCGCTCTCCATTTCACTGGGGCTTCACCGGCTTGGCATGTTTGATTGAAGCACACGTCTCACATCCGTGGATGATCTCTGCAATGGTGTCAATAGTAAGGTCCACCCCTCGATCTCGAGCTAACCTGTATGTTGCATCTCTACCTTGGTGGCCCGAGGCCTCGTGGGCCCACCAGGCTATGAACAGTTCACCTTTGCGCTGCCAGTCCAAGTGCACCTGAGCCACTCTGATCTTAGCAGCTTGGTCTGCCTGCTGGTTGTGTCGATGTTCATCAGTGGCCCGACTTTTGGGTACATGGGCATCCACGTGGCGCACCTTCACAACGAGGTTTTCCACACGGGCTGCAATGTCCTGCCATACTTCAGCAGCCCAGACGGTTTTACCCTTACGTTGCCAGTTGTTCTGCTTCCATTGCTGCAACCATTTCCACAGGGTATTCGCCACTGCCCACGACTTGGTGTAGAGGTAGAGCCTCGGCCACTTTTCCCGCTCAGCAATTTCCAAAGTGAGCTGAACGGCTTTCACCTCTGCAAACTGGCTCGATTCACCCTGTCCCTCAGCAGCTTCAGTGACCCGTTGTGTGGGACTTCACACAGCAGCCTTCCATCGTCGATGTTTTCCCACAATGTGACAAGACCCATCAGTGAACAGGGCATATCGCTTCTCCCCATCCATCAGCTGATCCATCAGGTCCTGGCAGGGCTTAAACCACCACATTTGGGTAAGAACATCAGTGGAGGAAAGGAGTTGAAGAGGGAGGAAGCCTGGGTGATGAGTCCTGTATATATTCCTTTCAAAGGGGCAAAAAGATAAAATGTTTATGATTCTCAGGGATACCACAGTCTGAGTTATGAAAGCATCCATTGGGCAGTCGTATGACACATGCCTTTCATCTGAAGCCTTTTACTGTGATGCTCAGGGATTTTTGTGCTACTTCCTCTCACCTACTGCATTAATGGTTCCTACTCTTTAGTACATAAGTTGAACGTGAGACTGAAGCAATTTTCTGGTTTTATGCTGTCTATTGTGTGCTATTTCTCCCTTAAACCAGAGAAATTATTAACCCATCTGAAGGGAGCAACTGAAGGAGTCATGCATAAGTTTTCTGCTATTTCATTCTTTCCGGCATTTGAAGAGAGGGTTGGAGGAAAAGCAGAATCTTCCAACACATAAATGTTGGAGAAAACTGTCCTGAGCTATTGTTACTCCTTGGGGTTTTCTGTGAATTCTGCCAACTATAGGTAGGGTCTACCTTAGCCATCAATGGTCAAAATAACTTTGAATGGGGTACTTTCTTAATTAGAACAGAGTTTTGTGAGGTGTTGTATCTTGCAACATGTTAGCAATATATTATGAAGAGGCGGACATGACCACTAACATTATTTACCTATAATAATTGCTTTTCTTACTCCTAAAAGTACTTGGGAAAACCATTGTCATATCATGACAACAAATCAATAAAGACAAATACTGAACAGGAGACACTCCCGGTATTCATTTTCAATTTCATTATCTATGTCTTAGTGGGAGGGTTCATAGTCCAAATTCAAAAGGAAAACAAGCAGAATTCAGCAAATAAGATGAGGCACAAGCTACTACACTGAAAAGTTATTGGAGATTTCCTCCTCAGTAAAAAATTCACTTTGACTTTGAATTAAAGTCAGCTTTGGTCATTTCTGTTTTTATTTTGGTTATGACATGTTTCTTCCATTTAATTATCTGATCATTCAGCCAACATACTTAAACATGCCTGGGAGATATTTTCTGTTCAAACTCTCACATCTTGACTAAGTGGGATACTTCATGTTCTCTGAAAATTTAATGTAGAAAATCATCTATAAATTAAAGAGTATTAACAGTATGTCTACCTATAACAGAGCAATTATATATAGTTTTGTACTTTTTCTTGCAGGTCTTACTTGTTGATGCTTTCTTCTATTCATACATCTCTTTTACCCAGTCCCTCTTATTGTAACCCAAGAGTGTTACATCCAAGAAAACACAGGGATCTGTGTTATTATTGGATAAATAACCAACAGATAAAGGACTTAACCTGAAGGTTTCATTTTGGCCTCTTTCACTGCTAGACTGGCATACAGTCATGAAAGCAATCCTAAAGGAGAAAATCAAGAAGAGTGGAGTGAAAGCAGTAACTGCAGAGCAGATGGGACTAATCTCTATTTCAGACTCTGGTAGAACAGTAAAGCAGGAAGTCCTATAATCATAGAATCATAGAATGGTTTGGGTTGGAAGGGGCCTTAAAGATCATCTAGTTCCAATCCTCATGCCATGGGTTCCACTAGAACAGGTTGCTCAAACAGTCATCCAAATATGACGGATAGTGGCTTAGCTACTTCATGCACCGGTTCCCTCAGGACCTGCAGATGCATCTCATTAGGTCCTGTGGACTTGCGCACCTTCGGGTTCCTTAGACGGCCTCAAACACAAAAGTCCCTGCCCTTGCCTTCTGTGCCTTTGGGAGGTATGGCTGGAGCATTTGTCCATGAAGACTGAGGCAAAAAAAATCATTGAGTGCCTCAACCTTCTCGATACCCTGGGTAAATAGGTCTCCTATTCCTTCTGCAGAGGGCCCACATTTTCCCTAGTCTTCCTTTTATCACTGACATGCCTATAGATGCTTTTCTTGTTGCCCTTGTCATCCCTTGCCAGATTTAGTTATATAAGGGCTTTGGCCTTCTTAACATGATCCCTGCATGTTGGCACAGTTGCTCTGTGTTTCTCCCAGGTTAGCTGTCCTTGATCCCACTCTTTGTAGGTCTCCTTTTTTTTTTTTTTTTTTCTTTTTGTTTGTTTGTTTGTTTGGGGTTTTTTAATGTTTTGTTTTTTTTTTTTTTAATTTTATTTTGTCCAGGAGCTCCTTGTTCATCCACGCTGGTCTCCTGGTGTTCTTACCTGTTTGTCAGGATGCATCATTCCTGATCTTGGAGGGGAAGATCCTTGAATATTAACCAGCTTTCTTATGCCTCTCTTCCCTCCATGGCTTTATCCCATGATAATCTGTGAAGCAGATCCCTGTAGAAACCAAACCCTTGCTCTCCTGAAACCCAGAGTAGCAAGCTTGCAGTGCACCCTCCTTGCTGCCCTAAGGATCTTGAAACTCCGCCATTTCATGACCACTGCAGCCAAGGCTGCCCTTCAGCTTCACACTCCTCATCACAACACATCACCTCTCATTGTTGACTCCTCTGTCACTTGGAGAAGAATTTTATCATCAACACATTTCAGGAACCTCCTGCATTGCTTATGCCCTGCTTTGTTGTCCATTCAACAGATATTGTGGTGGTTGAAGTCCCCCATGAGGACCAGGGTTTGTGAACGTGAGGATGCTCTTAGCTGTCTAGAGAGGGCTTCTTCCTCTCAGTCTTCCTGGTTGGGTAGCCTGTAGCAGACATCCATTATAATGTCACCTGTCCCTGCCCTCCCTTTAAGCCTGATCCATAACCACTCAGTTGACACCTCATCCATCCCCATGCAGAACGCCATGCTCTCCAGCTGGTGGAGAATGTGGTTGAATATGTGAGTACATCCTCGGGACAATGTCCCAAAAGCTGAAGTTTAGGGAGTATTCAATAAGGACAGTATATTTTATACCCACTCTACACCTCACAAGGAAAATGCCCAACTTCCAGTTAAGAAACTGGTTTGCTATGCAAAGAAATAGTGCAGAGGGGCAGATCTAGAGGCTAATTATTAGGCTTTACCAAAGTAATTCCTAATCTTTTCCGCTCACAGATTCAGTGTTACACTCTGTTGTGCATCTCTGGGCACACTTTAAAGACAATAATTTTTTTTCCTTTTCTACTTATACGTTTCAGAGTTACCTAAGCGTTATGATCTCTGCCTTGGAAATTGGTACCATACAACTTCTCCTAGCTGCTTCTCTGGTAACAGAAAACCAAAAGATTCCCCCATTATTAAGATGTAATGTCCCCTGAAATTTCACTGTAGTGGTGTTTCCCATTTGAACTTTTAGTGCTTGATGACTCTGAATCAAGACCCCATAAAAAATTTAAATCCTATTCACATTTCTTTCACCATTGCTTTTGAAAGGACTCTATCTATACAAAGGCCTTACAGAGCAGACAACATGGATCTGAAGACCATACTAAAATGTAAGTGGCACAACTTTTGCCTGTGCTCCATGGTCCATCCCCCAGATAATTTATCATTTTTAGTAGATTAAAAAAAAAAAGAAAAAAAGCAGCAGATTAAAAAAGCCCAAAACTCATTGTGTGGAATAAAGTAGTCCAAAATACATGTGAATGTGGAGAAATTACATTTTTAGACAGTTGAAAATGACATTATTTGGCTGGGCAGGATAAAGAAACAAAAAAGTTTCAAAAAAGTGTTGTTTCATTTTAGCTGTATCTATAGCAAATAACAGACAAATAGCAACTTTTTCAGGTAGGAACTTTATATCTTATGGTGTAAATATATGAAATAGCAAGACACCAAAATATCATGGATGATTAATAGGACATACTTTTGTATGCAAATGTTTTTGTTGTCATTGAAGCAGAAGTAGTTCCTCTGGGTAACTCAGTATATATATATATATATATATATATGTATATAAAAACATATTTAATTCTTAATCCTATGTTCTATGTCCGTAAGAAGTAGTCATATAATAAAAGAGAAGACAAAGCTCTTTCAGATTTTAATCAATCATTTATGCAAGTACCAGAAAAAAAACCCACAATATTAAGTCAAGTACAAGTAACTGTTTGAACTATTACTACTAAAATCTAACTAAGTTTAAAAATATACATTATTAGTTTTTCACCATTGAAGAAGGTTTTCTGCCAAATGAAACTGCAAACTGGTGATTTTAATTAAGATCTCCCCATTGCAGGTTAAGATTTTCATATATCATGGTTTAACATAAATAATACTAAAAATTAACAGGTCAGTAGTGGATAACTTAACATTTTGAAGTAATTCAGACCAAAAAAAATTGTTTTTGTTTCTCCAGTCAGAATTGCCTTAATACCTCTAAGTGCTTGATATATAAATAGTTTACATAGTGTTATTCTAGTGATATTCCAGATATATATCAATATATTTCAGACATATATTCTACCTGAGACAGAGGACAAAAATTTCTCAATATGGATTTTCTTCTTTCTCTTTGTTTTTTAACCATTTTTTATTCTATGTGCAGCAGCACCACTTGCTGTCCAGAACATTAAATAGCTTCAAAAAAGGTGGGGGTTTTTTCTGCTACTTTAGCATCCTGTAAGCTTATATTCAAGTGTGGTGAGAGGTCCTAGCTAAAGAAAAACTGAAACAAACCTATTGAATTCCTTTTAAACAATACACCTTTATAGTATTCTACTTGCAAAGATAGGAGATTAAAAAAAAAAAAAAAAAAAAAAGCGCAGACTGGATTTAAATTAAGTATATATTTCCAAACAAGTTTCACTAAACCTATGTAGAAGTTTAAAAGAATTTTAGTGGTTAAAAAGTCATATTCAGGGTAGCAATATGCAGCAAAAAGTGTAACCTTGAAGCTCCTTAGCCTTAACTAGTCGTTTATCTATACAAAACCAACAGTAACATTCTTACTTTTTTTACAAGAAAACCACCCATTTGTCCTGAAACTATGGAATCATATATATATATATATATATATATATATATATATATATGTTTACCAGTTTTACCAGTACTGAGTCAAAGAATTTGCAAATGGCTAGAGAGCAACTCTAAAGTGTATTTCTACATTTCTACAGGTAGAAAATTAACATTCTACATTCTATTCCACATTTCAGTCCAGCAACTAATCACAATCAATTATATGCCTGCCCTTTGACAATGGATTTATTTTTTTTCACTTCGGTATGAAAATAACTGTTTTGAAATATGGGGGAATAGACAGTTTTGGGGCAAGATTTTTCAGCCTGTTTTGGTTTTGGGGAGGAAAATGAGGTCTGATAAAGTAGAAAGTAATCCTAGGGTAATTTCTAACGATGGCTGCATTAGCATTATAACAGACCATGGGATAAGACTTGTAGATAAACTGTCACTTAAGGGTCCAACATCTGCTCTACAAGCATTTGGGGGAATTCTACTCTGAGAAGGCTCTAGGCTGGATGTGTGCACATCAGCATTTGGCACGCTTGCTGCACCTCCAGTACGTGTCTTCCCCTACATTCACACACAGCCCAGTCCATACACTCTGAGATGGCCCTGTCGTGTGAACCAAAGCACAGTGACAGGGTAGAATTGAGAGATTTACTTTAAAACTGGTCTCCCAATGCAAACTAAACATTATTGCAGATGCAATGACTGTGACTTTTCTTGATCTAGTTGTTTAACACCATTTTAAAAATAGTAAAACTGAATACTATGTTTCAGAATCATTATTGATAGGATTTTTTTTTTGCAAATGTGTCAAGTTGAACTAACAGGTTACCTTTCCCCCCAACAAAAATTTTATAGCTTTACCTTATGAAATGACAATATTAATCACACAAATCTGAATATCTCACAGCTGTATTTACCATTTTGCCACTACGGTTTACGTATTTACTAGTACAATTAGTAATTTTTGCTACTACTTTGATCTGAGACATTGTTTTAAGTTCAGTCAGCTGTGCTTTTTCAATCATTCCACAGGTATGGTTTGTGCACATTCCTTCCAGTGCATTTTATCAGTAGTGATTTATATTTGTTACCAAGTCATCGATGAAAATGTTGAATAGAACCATGCCCAATATGGATCTCTGTGGAAAACCATATAAAAGAAAATTCAGTAATAACTCAGCTGTCCATGAGGCAACTCATGATCTACTTGGGTGATTCAATCCTTTCATTAGAATGTCATATGTTATTAAGTCAAATACTTTATGTAATTTCATCTCTATTTACCAAATCCATAATCTTATCAAGACTCACAGTAAAATTAGATTTGCTTGACAAGATTTATATTCCAGTAAATTATGTTGACTGCCAATAATTATATTCTCACCATTTAATTCATTTTAAATTTTGTGTCAGTTTATCTCCCATATTGTCCAGGACTTATTCCATGACCTTTCCAGACAATTCCCAGTGCTCTTGGATGAAACTGGTCCAGACTAGCTGGTTTGAATTTATATTTAAGTTGTGGCTTTACACTCAAAGTTTGCTAGATAAAGAGATGTGGTGAAAAAAGATCACAGTCATTTTTTGCAAAAGAACATTAGAGAGGAATGAGCTGCTGGCTGCTTTTTCCAGAGCTTTCTTCTCTCATTAGCCACTAGCTGTTCTGTAGCACAGACTGCAATCGGATTTCAGGACTACTGTAATTCAAAAGCCAATTAGAGAATTTGGTCATTTGGGGCATTTCAAGACAGAGTAATTTTCAGCTCTCCACAAATGGTTGCTGTTGTAAGTTCAATTTTCCTTGGGGATCAAACTGGGGAAGACAGAGGTCACAACCAATATTTTTAAAAATATTTTCCATTTATTAAGCTGTTATTATTGATAAAATCCACCTGTAATTACAATTAATATTGCTGAAAAAATAAAAATATATTAATATAATACCCCTTGATATCCAATCTGCATACACTGCCAGAACTAGCTGTAACACTGCCAAAGACTTGTCATAAAGCTACTTAGACTTTCACAGGCAGCAGCCACTCTAACACAGTGCTTTTCTAAGCAGTGCCATCAGAAGCAATAAAGCTAAGCAAAACAGGATTTTTTTCATCAAGATCAGAAGGTCTTTTTTTATAGACTGCCCCACAAATGACTCATCAGCAGAAAATCATGCACCCTAAATAGCAGAAAGATGAAAGCAAGGTTACAGCACATCATATGTCTTACACTTTCCTGTTAGTCTACTAGGAAATCAAGCTATAGACATATATATGTGTATATTCCAAACATATTCAAAAAGAAAAAGGAAAAAAACCAACACTCTGAACAGCAACCTAAGGCTTATGGAGGCTGGAGTAAGTAACACACATGAACAAAGGATCACCTGTAACACCTGTTGACTTTTAAAGAGTATGTAAGCTTCTGTCAAAAAAAATAGTTGATTGTTGCCAATCAGGAACTCAAGACAACCTAAGTTGTCACATAAGTAATCCTGGCCAGATCACTTGGACATGCACATCTTGATGCTCATGAGTACATGGATGTGAAAATGTGAATGAACAAAATGTATGTGAGAATGAGTGTGATGATTGAGTGAAATCAGCTTCACCTACTCTAAGATTTCAGACTGAATTTTGCTATATGAATTTCTTACATTATTCGTATCAAATTGAAACTGCTGTTGATATGGAAAGCTTTAATTCAAAACCAGGACAAGGTAACCTGAAATTAAGGTGATTTCATTGTCTTGACTGTTATGCATTGGCCATGTGGAAGTTACAGGAAGTAGACAAATAAATAGGACAGTTGTTACCCAAGACACAAACTTTAAGAATAGAGTGAGAGAACTAAGACGACCAAGTACCAAGTTTCTCCTCGGTTACCAAAAAGTTAAGCACCTGAAGGTGACTTGCTCCATTCAGGCCAGTCAGCAAGCAAGTATATTAATCATCATGTGATATGTCAATCTGCTTACAACTTGATATTTTGCTGTGCTTGTATATGATATATGCTGATTAGTAAAGTTTTTTTGTGTCACTGCCTATATTTTCCATGATCATCCCGATCCTGTAAAACCCCATCTGGTTTAAAACTGCACACAGACTCTTCTGATACAGGTTACCAACTTTTGCTTTGTGTCTAGAATGCCTTTCTCAAGTGCTTAATTACATTACCCAGGTACTAGACACACACTGAAAGGGTTTTGTTAATGTCTTGCAGTCAGTATGTGTAACAATTATACATCTCAGACACTATATTAATAATTTTATGGTTTAAATATTCTCCTGGTACATTATGTTTCATGTGGGTGATGTGAGACCACACATATCCTAGTATGATGCACCTAGGTTGAACACTTTTTCCATTAACCTAGCCCTCCATAACCCAGTTTCAAGCAGTTAATTATATGGTCTTCTTAGCTCTTTTCCAGAGTGTATCTGACATTAACTTTTTAACACAATCAGATCACAACTCAGGAGGTCAGACTTTTTGCTTTCCTTATGTACAAAACTAATACACCACTTTAAGAGTGAACTTATATCTTCACTATACCATTTGACTGAAATGAAGAAGTAAAGTGTAGTGCACTTCCAAGTATACTTAGATGTTCACTGTTGCAATCAAATGGAGATTAAACATGATGTCGGTAATATTTAGCATTCAGGTATCAGTTCTTTTCTCTGTGCATTGTGAAATAAATTAATGAATGCTTAGGATATTTTTGCTAGATAGCTACATTATCCCCACTGTACTGATGAGGAGAGTGTGTCAGTAAGGTCAAAAGAATTGGCCATGGTCACAGAACAAGCCCATAGCAGAATCACAAAAAAGTTGTTCCTGACAGATCTTTTGACCTCTAGTAAGAGGATAAAATCCCTGAATGACAAATGGGCTCCAGGTTGATCTAAATTCTTCACAGAAACCGATTTTGTTTGTACCTTTCTATATTTCATGGGGTTTTATCTTCAGGTTTTCCTCTTCATTTTGTAAGCCTTTAACTAAGACCAGTTTTGTTCTTCTTAAACATGGGAATATGGACATATAACTGTCAGAAAGTTAGTCAAACCTAGGCTTTGCACAGGTTGCAGCTGAGGAAATTAATTACTGCTTAGTGAACTCCTTTAAACTACATGGAAATGTGTGCAAATTGACAAGTTACTACCAGATAGACCAAAACCAAGAACTGTAATGTTATGGTTATGTGTGTGGACTTAGAAACCTTCACAAGCATGTCAGTGATGGCAGTTATCAGAAGTGCTCATATAGTCTAAAATAGACAGGCTCAGTGCATATATTCCTCTGTATGTGCATAGATATAAGTTGTTGCTAGCTGTGAAAAATGAGTTTAAAAATGAGCTAGCAAAATATTATAATTTATGCTTTAGAGGGGAAGCATTTCTGAATACATACATAAATTTTTAGGCTCAGGTTTTTTGCACTTTTGCTTAGGTAGGTCAACATTCTATGAGTGGCATTTTTTAATTTCTGCAGAATTTATTTACTCACACTTGCAACCTAGCTTCTTTTCAAATTTTAATTTAAATACTAAAGATTGATATAGATAGAATATATTAAGACTCTGGGGAAAAAGTAAAAAAGACTGTCAAGGTTATACAGAAACCTTGAAGTTGTGGTCTTTTATCTATATTAAAAGCAAGGTTAACACTGAAAACTTCATTTAAGGCTCCACATTCAGAAAGTTCATTTTTAAGACTGATTAGCTTGGAATTAAAAGCTAATTTACCTAGATGCTGGTGAAGTTTCCCATTTCTCCAGTTTCTAAGCACACCAAGTGTTACATTGTGCTAGTTCAGAATTATTCACTTTGTGTTTAACTGATGGAAAATAAAGGGGGTTTAAACATTATTTTTGTGTATTTAAGATAATCTTATACTACTGTCATAAAAGCAGTTATTTCTTCAATGAGTTACATGTGACAAAGTTTCTCAAGAACCAGATACAGCATAGATCATCAGCTGAGCATTATGCCTAAACTGGTGAACCCAGCTTTGTATGCCAAACAGCAGAAAATACTTTCTCAGCCAGCACACTATGTCTGTATGTCTGCAGTAACGCTCCTTGAGTGCATGCTGGAGCTTCTGAACAGAATGTGTTCACTTCTTGATGAAATCTCATCCTGCAGGACCTTAGGTCAGCCCTGCATTTTGGAGGAATTACTCTCAAGCACTCTGGCTGTTACACATTCATTCCTTTGTGCCTCACTAGCTCAAGCCTCTCTAATTCATGTATTACTTTCAATTCATGTGCCTCTGTCACATGTCCCTCCATGTGGGTTTTTTTGAAAGGCTATAGCAACCTCCTCAGTCTTTCAACAACATGAGAATGACAACACCAGTTCAGAAAAAATTCCACATAGTGCAATACCCAATAGTCCATCCATTTGTACCAAAATAAGATCAGATATATGTAAATGCCAATTCTGGCTTTATGATACACAATATAAAGAAAGCACTTACGTGTGTGTATTTAGTTTCAAGAACTTTCTACTTCAAGGCTGAAGGATGATTTTCAATCAAGGCTGAAGAATTCAGTTGACTTTATAAATAAATGTTTCTTAGGAAATACAGTAATTTCAAATATTATCATTCTATCATTCCATCAATATATCTGTTCATCTATAAGAAAATTATAATCATATAATAAGAAGAATGAGACTTTATCTCTCATTATCTCTCAGGTATCTAATCAACCTGAAAAATTGTTTATTGTAGTGCACGCTACCTATCCAGTCATTAAGATTATCTCTTCAATGACTTGCCTACTGAAAGTATAAAGATAAAAATAAAAAGAAGTCAGATGAAATAGGTGTTTTTAATTTAATTTACAAAAATGTTTTAAATGGTTATTAAAAATCTGTATTTATAGATTTATGCCTTTTTTTAGTTTTTCAACTGTATTTTTATGATGGATTTGGCTTTTAGTCTATCACACAGAACCACAAAAAAGCATACCTCATATCCAGTCAGTGGTGTAGCAGCTCTTTGATTATACATATCTATTTTGTTGACATAAGGGATATAGATGAAGGAGAGTGGCCATAGCTTGGGCTTCTTAACTCACTGTATCTTAAGGTCAGAGGGTCAATGGGAGCTGGAACGACTGATCCTATTAGCTCAACTATATTTAGCTTCTGGCTGCCAACATACAAATCCATTAATATTTACATGTAAATCCATGCTAATATTTAACTGCATTCTGGGCTGCATGAAGAGAAGTGTGGCCAGTGAGTTGAGGGAGGTGATTCTCCCATTCTGCTCTGCTCTTGTGAGACCCCACCTGGAGTACTGTGTGCAGCTCTGGGGCCCCCAACATAAGGAAGACATTGGCCTACACAAGCAGGTCCAGAGGAGGGCCACAAAGATGATTTGGGGACTGGAGCATCTCCCTTATGAGGACAGGTTGAGAGAGTTGGGGTTGTTCAGTATAGAGAAAAGAAGGCTCTGAGGAGACTTTATAGTGGCCTTCCACTACTTAAAGGGGGCCTACAGGAAAGATGGGGAGGGACTTTTTATCTGGGAGTGTAGTGGTAAGACAAGGGGTAATGGCTTTAAACTCAAAGAAGGTAGATTCAGGTAAGGCAGAAATTCTTTGCTGTGAAGGTGATGAGATACTGGAACAGGTTTCCCAGAGAGGTTGTGGATGTCTCTTCCCTGGCAGTGTTCAAGGCCAGGTTGGATGGGGATTTAAGTAACCTGATCTAGTGGAAGGTGCCTCTGCCCATGGTAGGGGTTTGGAACTAGATGATCTTTGAAGTCGCTTCCAACCAAATCATTCATGATTCTGTGATTAATCCAGAATGTTTATACAGAATTTGTATATAGCTCTATGCATACAAATTGAATTCAGCTAGCGGAACCATGTCTATACAATCTTGAATATAATAGTTAAATAGAGATGTAATCAGTTCATCCAGTTGTCCTGGTTCAGCTAGGATAGGGTTAAGTTTCTCCCAAGCAGTTGGAAGGGATCTCCAGGCAGGTTATTCATACCATGCTGACGTCAGGTCCGGCACGGCAGCGCGGGAAGCTTTCCTTTGTGGCTTTGGTTGTGGGAAGAACATGGCGGGCTGGTTGTGTTCACTGCGGTATTTCTCTGTATATCTTTTGTCTTGTTTACTGTTATTACTGTTTTGTTGTTGTTATCATTGCTACTGTTGTTGTTCAGATTGCTATTTATCACACTGTTGTATTAAATTTCTTCTTATGTTAACCCAGGGTTTGTGCCTCACTTTCAGCCTGACCAGCTGAGGGTGGGGGAAGGGCAATGGCAACATGGTCTCTGGTCCCAGCAGGGCTTAAACCACCACAGCCTTTTTGGCATCCAACGTGGGGCACAAGAGGTTTGAAATAAGAATCAAAAAGGGACAGACCCTGACCAGAGTGTGTTAGAGTAATCTTTTGGGTGTAATTTTTCTGTTTGTATTTGTACTGTGTAATAATGTTTGCAATGCTGGCCCATTTGCTTGCGTGGCAGGGCTGGATTATTCCTTATATCCACTGTGTGTTCCCAGTGCTGATGTTTGTTGTCGGTGGAAAATGTATAAAGGGGATTGTTTTGTTATACTGGCTCCTGACTGCTTATAATTTGTTTGTATCGTTATTGGTGGGGGCGGGCCAGTAGCTGTTTGCTGCCTGGGCTTTTGTTAGGGGTCTCACCCCCTCTATGGGTGAGCCAGGGGAAGAGATCCTCTCGGTTTTTGAGAGTTTCAATTATCCTTGGAGCCTGCAGGCCAGTGTGATTGTGGCACAATGCTTTCTGAATGTCTGCCTGATTTCGGTTTTGGCCATGCGGCACTTCTCTAACAATAGCAGTGCCCGGAAACCTGCCCCGAGGTCAGATGATAGTGAGTGGCAAGGGGTGTGGGAAAAGATGGGCAAAGGCCTGAGTCAGTGGGCACCTCCAATGCTTTGGAGTTTCACTCCTGAGCAAATGCAGAGTCCTGAGAAGTTGATGGAGTGCTTAGAAAGGGTGTGTTACCAAACTGGGAAAACCGAGGAGACACAAATCGCTGCAATGTGTTGGGGACTTGCCCATGCATACCGTGTCCTCTTTAATACCACCCGCTGCCCTCAAGGGGGAGAAAGGGCTGCAGGATCTGAGAATGAATTTACTGGTACAGCAGTTGGGCCGGGGGAACAGGCGGAGTCAGTCTGTCTCCTCCACCAGCACACAGACTGAGCCAGAGAGCCAGCCAGTGCCGGTATCAGTTGCCCCGATACAGAAAACAAAATATACCAGAAAGTCAGCTCGCAAAGTGGGGGATGGGGATGAGCCAGGCCCATCACAGGAACAAGAGGAAGGACCAAAAGTGATCGTCCGATCTCTATTCCTGACTGTCTCTATCCCTGACTGAGCTGCGAGATATGCGGAGAGATTTCAGCTACCTGGGAGGCGAGCAGATTTGCACCTGGCTGCTCCGATGCTGGGACAATGGAGCCAGTGCTTTTGAGATGGAGGGGAGAGAGGCCAGGCAGCTGGGATCTTTGGCCAAGGATGCTGGCATTGATACGGAAATAGGGAAACAGACTCAAACCCTCAGCCTTTGGAAGCGACTCCTGCTCAGTGTAAGGGAGAGGCACCCCTACAAGGATGATATCCTATGTCAGCTAAGAAAATGGAACAAGGAGAAAGGCATTCAGAATCTCAGGGAACTGGCTGTGTTTGATATGATCTATGGTGATCTGAATGATGAGCAGTCACCCATGGACCCAGATCAGGCCCCTTGCACACACTTGATGTGTCGAAAGTTCCTGAAGAGCGCACCAGAAGCACACTCGAAAGCATTGGCAATAGTGTCCTGGTGGACAGACACCCACACTCTAACAGTGGATGGAGTGGTTGGCAAGCTCCGGCAATATGAGGGAAATCTCCCTTCATCTCAGCATTCCCTGGTCTCAGCTGTGGAGGAACTGTCTCAGAGGCTCCAGAAAGTGGAAGAGGACATGTCCTACATTCCACCTGCATGGGCTGATGTCTCAGCCTTTAGAAGTAAACATTTACCCACCCAAGAGAAGGGCAGCAGAAGGCACACACCACGAGGCACCCTGTGGTTTTTCCTCTGTGACCATGGAGAAAACATGAGGAGGTGGGATGGACAGCCCACTGCCACCCTAGCTGCATGAGTAGAGCAGCTGAAAGGGAAGACCATCACGAAAGGGGAATCTTCCAAGAAAAGTGCAGCTCCAGTGTCCAGTCGGAAATCCCCCAGACAGAATAGAATGGCGCGGCAGAGTGGGAAGATTTCCTTTGTGGCTTTGGTCGCGGGAAGCGGGTGCGCAGGCTGGCCGTGTCCATTGCAGTATTTCTCTGTATATCTTTTGTCTTGTTTACTGTTATTACTGTTTATTGTTGTTATCATTGCTACTGTTGTTGCTCAGATTGTTATTTATCACAATGTTGTATTAAATCTCTTTTTATTTCAACCCAGGGTTTGTGCCCTACTTGTGTCCGAGGGTGGGGGAGGGACAACGGCAACGTGGTCTTTGGTCCCAGCAGGGCCTAAATCAACACTCCAGTTCATCCTGAAATGAGCTCTCATGTATAATATGACAATCATCAAAAAGCTCCTGGGTGAAAATCTGGAATTCAGAAATTATTTATCTAGCAGAAATTGACATATATTAACATTGACCAAGTTATTTCAAAGTGCACATGCACAAATTAAAATTTATCTTTTGCATTAATTAATTAATCCGGATAATGCTTTTGTTTTAAAAAAATGCTGCTACATTTTAGGTGTTTGAAATTTTCATTTTCAGTCAAAATGCTATGTATCAGACAGAGCAATGCTCTGTTCAAGGACAGATCAAAGAGTTCACCATGAGGCAGCTCAGTATCCTGTAGGCACTCAAACCCCTTTTAAAGGACACAGAAGTCAATAGACTCTTAACAAAGTCAATGAACTTTGGATAAGAGCATACAAATAAAATTTTGATCAGTCTAGTCACTACAAGTCTTCCCATTGATTAAGAATTCTTTATATTCTGCCGTCTGAACTGTGACAAAGTTTAAATTTTTCATTGTGTCTGTAGCCTGTGAAATGTCATAACCGAAACAGTGTCAGGCCATAGTGTTTAATGAGAGTCTGAAAGATTCTTCTGTATTCTGAATGGTGTTAGATATCTGCATCCTGCATCAGGCTTACTGTATTTCACAAAGTATCAAGTGTAGAAAATGTTTACATTTTTCGCTTTATACAGAATAGTCTGAGTTAATCTGATAAAATAGCTTTTATACAAATCTGGAGTCTTATTAGTTCTCAAATTATACTGCACAGAAATTGTGTTATGCAGGAAACTCCTGCCCTCAAGTTACTTGTCTTCAGAAAAAGAGCTTGACTTGTAGCAGCGGAGTTAATTTATGTTACTATAAATCTATGGAAATCTACACAAATCTGGCTAATTTACAAAATCTTGAAAAAACAGATTTCATGTGCTTAATAAAGTTTGTTTAACCTCATTCGTAAATTTGAAAGAGTCCATTCACACTGTATAGGTTTCACGTTTTGTCTAAGAAGTACTGCTTTTTGTGCTCTGGTTTTAAAGATCTGAAATCCAGCATCAGACAAAACAACTAAAAGTAATGTTTTTACCATGTTTTCACAGCAGTCATCATTCTGTCATCAGCATATGAGGAAGAAGAGGCTATTGGTTTTAATAACAAGACGACAAGGTGCAGGTCAGAAATGAAATAAACTATTAGAGAAGTGGAGACGGTACTCAGTGTGAAAATATACAAAAGGTTGCTGAATTGCTGAGAGCAGTTGTACAAAGAACATATAGATGAATGAAAGCAGGTTGATTATAAGTTTCTTAAGGAAAGAACATATGTACTGGGAAGAGATTAGGAAAGACTGAAGGAAAACACTGGGATTTAGGGCAGATAAAAGCAAAGGTAATTTGAACAAGGATACATTTAGAGATAATAAAGAGAAAAGATGACAGCAGAACTGGAAGAATTTAATAAAATACTTGTGGAAATGTAAAGAAAGATGGAGAGATTAGAGAGGAATCTAGAAATTAGTAAAAGATTAGAAGGTAGTGAGAAAAAAGGATATTTGAAGGTAAGTTCAAGTGGAACATCAGGAGAGAGAAAATGGGTTTGAGTGGGAAAACAACTGATAAAATAGGTGAAATGTTTTGAACATATTGTACATATTTGTACATATTATTTTGCTTGCTTGATTGCAGCATGTCTCACATTTGTTGATAACTTGTGCAATAGCGTCCATGGTTAAGTTCACCCCTCAGTCACAAGCCCATCTATATGTTTCATCCCTTCTCTGATGGCCTGAGGAGTCATGGGCCCAGAAAGCCAGAAATTGTTCACCCTTATGTTGCCAGTCCAGATCCACTTGAGTCACCTTGATCTTGGCAGCTTGATCCACCTGTTGGTTGTTCTGATGTTCTTTAGTGGCCCAGTTCTTGGGTACATGAGCATCTACATGGCGTACTTTCACAACCAGATTCTCTACCTGAGCAGCAATATCTTGCCATAATTCAGCAGACCAGATGGGTTTGCCTCTGCACTGCCAGTTGCTCCATTTCCACTGGTGTAACCACCCCCACAGGGCGTTTGCCACCATCCATGAGTCAGTAAAGGGGTAGAGCACAGGCCACCTTTCTTGCTTAGCAATATCTAAGGTCACCTCTGCAAACTAACTCGATTCACCTTCTCCTTCAGCAGCTTCTGAGACCCATCGTGTGGGGCTCCACACAGCTGTCTTCCACCTTTGATGTTTCCCCACAATGTGACAGGACCTGTCAGTAAACAGGGCATATAACTTCTAATTATCTGGTAGTTTATTATAAGGTGAGGTCTCTTCAGCACGTGTCACCTCTTCCTCTAGCACCATTCCAAAATCTTTCCCTTCTGGACAATTTGTGATCATTTCCAATATTCCTGGGCAGCTGGGGCTCCCTATTCAAGCCCATTGTGTGATTGTTCAGATTGTTTATCACACTGTTGTATCAAATTTCTTCTTATTTTAACCCCGGGTTTGTGCCTCACTTCCAGCCCAACCAGATGAGGGTGGGGGCAGGGCAATGGCAACATGATCTCCAGTCCCAGCAGGGCTTAAACCAACACACCAGTTCATCAACTGTTGGTCCCTCTTTGTCTCTCCAATCCATTACTAATGCATTGGCATATGATGATGGTGTGCTCTGTACAAACTTCCACCACATGGGCCGGGTGCATCAGACTTCATCTGGATCTGTGGGTAGCCGCGCATCATCTGGGTCATAATAAACTATCTCCCGCATGGCTGATTCCCTCAAGTATTGAATGCGTCTCTCCATAGTGGTTCACTTAATTGGATGACACACAAAATCTTCCCTGAAGGGATACCTCTCCCTCATGCCTGACGGGAGTCACCTCCAGAGGCTGAAGTTTTGTGTCCTTCTTCTAATTTCCTTGTCAATGTCTCCTTCCCTAGATAAGGATCTCAGCTGCCTGGCCTCCCTACCCTCTAATTCCACACTATTGGCCCCGCTAACCCAGCATTGGAGCAGCCGGGTAACAAGGTTCTCACCTGGATGGTGGCTGAAATCTTTCACATGCCTCGCAGCTCACTCAGGGATAGGGATTAGGTGATTACCACTGGTTCTGCCTCCTCCTGTTCTCATGACAGTCCTGGTTCATTGCCATCCTTTAAAATGCAAGGTGATTTTTTTGTATATTTCTTCTTACGTGTAGAAACAACTGAGACCGTCATGGGTTGGTTCTCTGGTTCAGCTGCATCACTTGTTGTCGCAGTGGGATTAGCTGCAATACCTGTTGCCAGAGTTGAAGTGGCTGCAGCACTACCCCCAGTCAGTCATAAATCTCCAACCTTGGGTAGATATCCAGGTGATACTCTTAAATAGTTGCTTAACCCTGAACAAATCTTGAACCACATGCAGGAACACAGTGGTTCCCAGCAGTAAAACAACGATGTTAATGTCAACATTTCAAGGATATTCAAAATACCCAACATTCTCAAACACAATTGTAAGCAGCCTCAGGACCAACAACTTCATTGTGCCATAAATCAGTGTTACATAGTACAGCAAAGCAAAAATCTTAATCTAACTCCCACTGGTGGTAAGCAGCAGCATGGGGACTATATTTGATAAACGAGGCGATACATAGCACAGATATAAGAACAAAAGCCACTATTCTAGAAGCCAAGCGATTGGCATTATGACCAGCAACTGATAAGTTGATATAATGAATGCTTATAACAAATTAGTTATGACACACGATCATTCATTATGATCAGATCTGTCATCTCAACCCTTCATGACCCATGTTGGGCATTAAAAAGGACTGTTGTGGTTTGAACTCAGCTGGCAGCCAAACACCATGCAGATGCTCACTCACACTCCCTCCACCCAGGGAATGGGGGAGGGAATTGGAAGGGAAAAAGGAGACACATATGTTGAGGTAAAAAACAGTTTAGCAATTGCAATAAACTAAAACAATAACAATAATAGAAAGTACAAATGGGTAATGCAAAATGTGATTGCTCACCACCCATCGACTGATACCCAGACCATTCCTGGTTAGCGATTCCAAAAGAACCAAGATCCTGCAGTTGCAATCCCAGAAGCATGACGGAATGCCCCTCCTTCCCAGCTGCTCCTCCTTTATATACTGAGCATGATGTCACATGATATGGAATACTCCATTGGCCAATCCGGCTCCAGGGCTACAGCAGTGCCCCATCCCAGCTCAAGAAAAATTAAGTCTGTCCCAGCCAAAACCAGCATAATGGTAATTACATCAGAGACAGAGATTAGATTAGGAATGATGTGTCAGTTAGAGGAAACTAGTACAGAAGGGACAAGAAGCCAAGGATTGAGATAAAAGTGCAAGAAACAGAAAGCAAAACTGATCATACGACGATAAAGAGGTTGGAAGTTGTAATGAAGAAGACACTGAAGTTGCACCCACATAGACAGGAAGAACATCTATAGGGAAAAAAAAGAATGTGGAAATTTCCAACAATGGTATCAGATGATGACATGACATCTCTGTGAGATGTCTGAGTGAGTCCAGCACTGAATTTAACTCACTGATAGAGCTTGTCTAGTGTATTATATATGCTTGGTACAAAAATACTTGTTTCTGGAAGGCAGATATTTGTGCCAGTGTCAACATCGGGGTACACTGAATAGTTTTAAGACTGAAGTGAATATATTGACTAGGTGACTGGCATCTGAGGTGATGTAAGGTATCCAAGAAATCCACAGTGGGCTAGTAGACAGGACATAGGACCTATGTGAGACTTGATCCCACTCTGAAACAACACCTGAAGACTAGTCAAGCTACCCTAGAGCAAGTTAATAAGAATCTATTACCAATATTTGACATGTACCGTATCTCAGCTTGGAGACACAGTTTTACTAAGGCAAAAAGTTAGTCTGCAAACAAAGGTAATTAGAATTAATTAATGGTTTGAATACAGAATATGTTGTATATTGTTGTATCCTTTCACATATAAAAAAACATTATGTGAAACAATTAAATATACTAATTCTGGGTGCTATAAGAAAAAGGCCTTAAGCAAAGGACCAAGGGCTAATATTATACAGGTTTTAATGGTAATCTGTAACTACAACTTAAGAAAACACATGGAACAATCAGGAAGAAACAGGAATACAAATAACTGCTTATTAGTGAGAAATACCCTTTCCAGGCCCTGAGTGAGACAGATCCTGTGTAAACGTGACTGTAAATAAAACAAGGATGTAATAAAGAGAGCTAAATGAAGATTGCACAGACAACTTGCTTTCTGGCATCTGTTATTTCTGAGTTACGTCTGCTTTTTGATCTTGTGAAAAATAATGGGGTTTGATTCCTTCCATGATTATTTTATATCACTGTAGATACATAATGCTTCCTTTGACCGCTACAAGAAAAGTAACAAAAATTAGTCTAAAGCCAAGATGGAACAGTATTGTGTGAAATTCACTTTATCTAGCTGATTTTTTGTGTAACAAAGAAATACACTGTGCTCCTATGCTACCCAGGAGCAAAGATGTCACTCCAATATATTGAGCTTGAGTTAGTCCTTTCTTACCACAACAAAGGGAGAAACCCATATATTTAGTTTTATTGTCAACTGATAAAACAGCTTTCAAGGTCTTCAGAACTACAGAGTAAAACAAAGCCAAACAACAAAATAAAGCAAAACCTAAACAACAAAAAAACCCAACAGAACATAGAGGTTTCAAGAAAGACCCTTCTCCCAAAAAGAAGAAAGGTACAAGGAATGGTGTGCACTTACTTCATCTAAGCAGAAACTGCAAGACTGTCAGGCAGAAGAGATGTGCATGAAATTCTAAAATACACAGGCTCAAGACAGAGAACTGCTGTAGTTATATCCCATCAAATGTACCCACATAACAATGCTGGCTTAAAAAAATAAAGAAATTACTCCACAGTCAAAGGCTTCTCTCTCATCTGAAAAATGTGCACTTATTTCTGAAATTGAACACTTGTAAATGTTTTTATTTTTTTCTTCAATCAGCTTTGATCAGCAGCTGAGCAACAACCATTTCTGTAATTGTGAGAAAACTAAGGACAGTATATGAGGAACATGCCTATAGTTCTCAGGTGGTAATAATACTAAGTGCACACAGGTTTACAGCATTATTCTTAAGTTCACAAAGACTAAAAAGCCAAGTAAATATGGGCAGATTTCATTTAAATGAAGAATTTATCCTCTTTTTCTTTATTCAAGGCTTGTTGACTTTGATTGAACCTTTATCCAGCTGCACAAGATCCTAGGAAACAAAGTATGTCATCAGTTTCCTACTGCTTGTTGGCATCATGATTAAATGCAACTCATTCTGCAGAAGCTACATTTCAAATGAGTGTAGCAGGTCAAACATTCTTGTCAAGAAAGGATACAGCTCATTTAGTAAGTGGGTTACAAGCAAATAGTATTTGCTCAAATACAGGAAAAAAAGTGTCATATATCTTCAGTCAAAGACGTGAGTGTGCTTAGAGTTTGTAGGAGATCATCTCGGGAACAGTGACTCTGAACAGGGCTTTGGGCTGCATGATGGATAACTCCATGCACATAAGCACAAGTGAGACTACTGGGGAAAAATTGAGGTTACTTACTGCTGACTTTGTGCTGGTGTCCCCATGAATGGAAAGTTTAAGCCCTTACCTCGTTTCAGCACTTTTAGAATTGTGATCAACAAGGGAGAATCCAAAAAAAGAGAGAAGACTGCTTAGAAGGTTGGAGAATACATCTTAGGGAGACAAATCTCTGCAGTTTTCCCATTTATTACAGTTCAAAGTATTTATTTTCTCAGTTTGTTTGTTAGATTCATCTCTCGAAGCCTTTGCCTTCACAGGAAAAGTTTTCAACGTTAAAATGTGTTTTGAAGTGTTTTGAAAAAGCCAAACTCTGAGCTATCATACTTCACTTTTCTGTTAAAAGAATCAAAATTATATGATACATACAAGTGATAATATACAACAGTGATCAGATCACCTGTTGGAAACAAGGTGTGCAGCAAGTCAGCGTTCCTTTAGGAAATGTAAAAATTTATATCACTTTTAGCTTAGAATACTGAATTTCATATTAACTCACTGAATGGTTGGTGTGCCAATCACTCACACAGTACTATATTATTACTCATTATAATTTTATTAAGACCTTCATAGTTAAGCTGGTCTGATGACAATCTTTTATGCTTATGATTTAATTTTGTTCAGTCAGAATAAACACGTTTTGTTCAATATTTCAGGCTTGCAACTTTCCAGGATTTTTTTTTTCTTTCCAGCAGAGCTACGATCTTCCCATTTAAGCTAGCATCTTTCATTTTAAGGTGGTCCTTTTCTCTTTGTTATGTTTATAGAAAACAAGTTGAAAACTTGAAGGGATATGATACAGAGGTCAACCTTTAAAAAATATGAAAACTCTAGTAGACAACAAACACTATTTTTTTTTCCATTACATATTACTCTTCCTATTGAAGTAACATGCTTATTTTTGTGGGGCACATTATAAGTGATGATGGTAGAGATTCTTCAGTTTTCTCCTGCTCTTGTCTTCCTTCAGACCACAGGTAGGAACTGTCACTTCAAATGCAAATTGGGCTGTTCCAAGAGACACTCCTTTAGTCATCCAGAAAATTATATTTACAGGTTCAAGTGTCTCTTTGAAGAGGATACCATAACATTTCAAACTGTTTTCATAGTTGGACTGTAACTCTTGCAATCACAGAGTATTACATGTAGTCTTTTTCAGGAAGAATATGATTAATGTCTCCGAGTCCCACATACAGTTCTCAGAACTCCTGATTTGTATTCTTCGGAATAAGTTTTGTTTCTGCTTATGATCCAAATTATAGACGTTGCAAAGAATCAAGGATCAGGTTGTAGGCAACAAGCAGAAGAAACGATAGTGAGAGCTGACCACAGAACGAGATCAGCACTTCTTAGGTAACAACAAAACCTGTAAATTAGTGTAAGGGTTAACCCTGGGCTGCCCATTAACATGACAATAAATTAAGTATATCCACTTGTAGTATAATTATTCAGGTTTTTGTTAGCAATTACACTGTTAGAGATAAGATTTTGCCTGGAAAAGTATTCTGGCACTGAACTTAGCCTGAGGGCCCCAGATGCAGCAGCAACGAGACCTTCACGCCTTTCCAACTCAGAAGTTGAATCTTGAGGAGAGTTAGCCCTAAAAGGTCAGGCACTTAAAAATATTTCTTAACATCTTGAAAACTAAGAGAATTTCAGTTTTCAGACTCTTTTATTTCTATTATGTTTACAAGGTTATACTACTTCTGTAATTTTTAAAGACAGTTACATCACTCTGAATAATTCCTAGAATTCTTTGACTAATATTTTCAGTAGAGTTATTTTAAAGTCAATTCTCTGGAATACTTTAGCTTCTCTGGATCAAGGATTTAACCTTCTTTCGTTCTCAGCTTATATCTTGGGTTCAACATGGGTTTCTTACTTTAAATCATCTTTATAATGGGACTTAATATTTTAATGCTATAAATGTAATTAAAGAGTGCGCGCCCAAAATAGTATCATCATGAATTAAAAACTTCTTTTTCTTCTTATAGTGAACACTGCAATAATTCTAGTTTTTATTTTCCATTTTTGCAAGAACTGCTATGGAGACTAAATCAGCTCTCTAGAAATCACTGAGAAGGAATAGGCAAAAATTAACCTTTCTTCCCAGTTCCATCTTTGCATGAATACACCAGAGATGGGTCTGCACAGTTCTGAAAAAATCCATTGCTTGCACAATTTCAGCTGACTTGAATGGTAAAATTTATCTATTGCTTTCTTCTCTCCAGTAACTTTAATTTGCAAAAGAGTTGACCTTGCCTGTAGTTCAGTTACAGCTCATTGCAATTGTGACACAGCTTATGTTCAGGATTTACATAGGCTAATTGCATTCTCAGATCTCCACCCTCCCAGGTATTTCCTCTCTGAAATTTGTCAAAACAAGTTTTTGCTCTAGTTTTGTAGATTTCTGTAATATAGTAGCTATTTACAAATGTACTTTATTCTGAAATTTACACAATGTTTGCATGATTTACCCCATGTATCTGAGAGCACTAGTATTCCACATCAGACGTTCTGCCATGTGTGTATTTCAGCCTATCGTTGCCTCAAAGGGAGTTTCTATTAGTAGCTAGAGAACTGTTGGAACTAAAGGAATTATCAAATCTCAAGTATTCCTTTGTCATCTGATAACTTCCTCAGTATTGTTTTAATCATCTGTTTCATTTGTTCTACTTTGCCTGATGGCTGAGTTCATAAGAAATATATTTTTTTGGTTGTTGAACTCTTAACATCTTTGAATATTCTCAGAACAGCTGTCAGATTCAATCTTAGCTGGAACTATCTACAGAGAAAAAAAGTCTTTTCCACCATGATTGCAGCTATGGCTTGCTCGGCAGTCCACCACAAAAGAAATGTTTCTACCTTACTTCAGAATACTGAGGGAACCTATAATTACAAATCAAAATTAATCTTCTTTAGGGTTTTCTATCAATGAAGACACACAAAATAAATTTGAAAGAATTCTGTCATTGTGTATATCTCTCAGAATCTGAGGGGATTTTTCCTTTAAACTTGATGGTTTGCTTAGCAAACCATTCAGGCTTACCTTCACACATATATTTTTCAATCCAGAAGCCCAAGACAGAAAGCTTTTGAAAAGTCTTTTCCTAGATGCCTTCATTGACAGTGTCATCAGCATAATACTGTATTTCCTTTCTAAATTGAGATGATACTATCTATATAGGAATTTTACTTCCTTCAAACAACAGTAACTCAAGCATTGTTTGTATTTTACCTAAGAAGCACTTTTATCAGGTCTTTTTACTTTCCTTGGCTATCATGTTCAAATACACAAAGCGATGTCTAATTATTTTGTTTTTTTCACAGTCTTTAAATTAGATGTTTAATTTTCATGTGGTTCCTTCACAAGAGTTTCTAACAATACAGACTCTTTTATGGATTTAAAATTTGAGTTTAAATTTCCCCAAGTCCTTGTTTTACTAACTCGTTTCTCATCTGTTTTAAGTAGAATACAGTACCATGAGTTTTTAACTCTTTCACCACGGAATGTTTCTTCAGTTTAGTAGTCATAAATGTATTACAACAAAGGAATAATTTTATAGAAGCGACTGATCAGAAGGGTGCTCATGAGCATCCTGTGTTGACAAGAATTATGTGAGTGAACTGCATTTCCAAGCACAGCCTGGAAACAAAGTGAGCATTCAACTGCTATGAAAATATTCAAGTGCAGTCGATGGAAAGCAATTTTATGGTGAGCCTAATGTGGGACAGCTAAGTAACGCATGCTTCAAGTGCTTCCAGATGTGTGGGTGAAATCATGTGGCTGTCAATTCCAGTATGTTTTTTCTTGAATGCAATAACTGAAGCCATTATAAAACATTAGTTTTCAGGCACATCTGTGTGTGAGAGTAGTGATTCAAAGTACCAGTTCATTCTTCTCCATCTTTTCTTTCACAGAGAAAACTGCAGGCCTCTGTGGGTGTTTGGTTTGGATCAGTCAGAAATGCAAAATGTTTGATGATCATTTGAGTTCCTCCTACACTGAGAAAACTTACTTTCCACACTAGTCAATAGAATAAAGATTTATTTTCAAGTCTGATGCACAGAAAAAAACTCTACAACTCAGGGACAGTTATAAAACAGGTATGTTTATTCCAGCGCTGGGGTGCAAGGGGATTTCTCCACAAAGCTTGCACACCAACTGCACATTTTACCAGAAACTTATAGAGTGTGGATATCCATATTCATTGGATTACATAACACAAACATACATATGGATGAGTAAGGCTGGGTTAGTTCAAAAAGTGGTGTCAGCAGTTTATGTTCTCTTTGCAGCTGCGTATTTCCTTCTGGTTGTTGTCTTCGGGGGTCTTTGGGAGGAAGGCTCGTAGTCTTTCTCACCTTGTACTTTTCCTCGGATCATGTGCAGATTCTATTAGCTAATTTCTTGAACAACAAGAGTGGTTCCGACCAGTTTAACACCTCTAACTTATCTAAAAGCACTAGCTTATTAGTTCCTACTGTCCATATATAGTCTACAAAGACTCAACTTGTTAGAACACATCTGTTTTCCAAGAACATGCCTCTTATTTTTGCCGAACATAGTAGTTCTTTGTACGTTTTCACGGAAAACTGTTTTGTTTTGATGAACACAATAGTCCTTGGTAAGTTTCCACAGAACAGTCAGGGCAAACAGTATTATTAAGCAGTATTCAGAAATCATTATAAGTTGTTATAAGTAAATAAGTTGCAAAGCAGGTGATCATTTTTTTCTATCAAGTCTAAACTTTCATGTCTGTCCTAGGCTGTACCTGTAGTTGAAGTCATTTAAAACATTTGTGTGCCTCTCCTTCCTCAGCCATTTAATCTCCTTTTCCTATGACCAGTACAGAGGTTCCACTGACGCTGTGTCAGTGGGAATTAGTTCTCAACAGTACCTATTAATATCCAAAAATAATGAAATCTTTTTTACATTCAGCCACCAGTACTTTTATCTTTTACAGAACTGATGTTCTGACCACCTTTACAAGGTAGCATATGAAAAAAACCTCTTCACTATCAGCTGCACTTTTACTGAATTACTCCTGAGGCCTGTTTGCTTTGGTGACCCTGGCAGAATTTTCAATCTCTCTAGCTCGTCCTCCTTTACTTATGTGGCTAAGCCTCATATATTTTTGCAATTGCAATTGCAGTTGTTTCATTTGATGATGGAAGTGGAAGAAATAGTCAGAAAACCCCTGGGTAAACAAGTAAAATATGTACTCAATTGAGTACCCCTCAGTTGAGTCTGTATATCACACCCCCTTATCAAGCACCAATTTCCAGGAAGATCATAAGATGTAATGGACTATTAAAGACTACACTGAAAGAAATGGGTGGTGGGACCTTCAAACACTAGGAAACACATTTAGCAAAAGCCACCTGGATAGTCAACACTTGAGGATCTGCCAACTGGGCAGGAAGCAGAGATATAATTTTGCTAATACCTTCAGCCAGATGAATATAGAAAAAAATCATTGCTTGTGTGTAGGGGGTGAAAACCACTCGACTGTTGAGATCTAAAATCATCTTTAGATCAGGCATCTTAACCATGGCTGTAACACTTTTAGGTGTGACTGTGTTCAGTTTTCAGTAATCAGCTGTAAAACACCGTGAACTGCCTGCTTTTCCTATTGGTTAAACTGTGAAATTAGTGACTGAAAAACATTCTCAAAGTATTTTGTTACAAGTTGCCAAATCAGGTAGTGTGACAGCATCCCTGCGCCCCTGGGTCCCACCAGCAGTGGGGCTAAGCCTGTACTGCCAGCAGGCACGTGTGCACACACTGTGCAGCACGTACCCATGGATGCACAGCCAGTCACCGAGACCAACATGGGCAGGCACGTTCACATGCATATGAACACATCAGAGGTCTCTTCCTGTTCCCTTCACTGGTTGATCAGGATGAAGGTCTGCTAATGAAAAATAAATGCATGTATATACATATATAGAACATGAGTCTCTCCAGTATCTGGACTTAAGACATTCAGCCTACGCCATAGCTGGCCCTGTTATCCCAAGTCACTGGCACCTGTACATATAAGCTTCCCCAGCTGCAATCCCACTCCGGCTGCTGGTAGAGCCCCCTTACACCCATACACACAGACACACACACACAAAAATGCACCCCCACACATGCATCCACACCTCTGGTGCCAGCCCCTATCCCACAGTCCCCATTCCATGGCAGCGTGGGCACTCAGCCCTCCCACACCTGAGCACATAGAACAGGGAGCCCTTGGCCAGGAAAACTGTCCAAAATTGAGTTTACTGAGGAGACAAGAGAGGCTGCACTGGCTGGCACAGGCATAGCCAGGCATGTGGTCTGACCTGTCCCTGCTCACGCCCCTTCTATCCCCTTCCTCTGTTTCCCACCCTTGTTCTTCCCCAAACCACCTTGTTCTCTCCTTTTCTTAGATTCATTCCTTATCCTAAACACCCCATAGTGACCCAGGATACCACTCTTCTTTATAAACACCACTTGTCTTACATAGCAGCATCATGACATTACATGCTTCTTGCTGGCATCCCATCACCTGCCCTCATATATGTTTCACACTCGTGTCTCCTCCTTTCATATTTCTTCTCTCTTTGGTGGTTACCTATAAGAATCCTGAAAAAAACACACACGTTCTGGGTAACCTAAGTCAGCTACATTTCTTCTATGTCACAGTTTTATATTGTGTGGTTTTGGAACTGTTGAAGCATCCCAGGAGCAAGGACATAAATTCAAAGTGACCATGAGAGGGAAAATCCAAAACTGCACTTGCAGAGATTTTGGTGTGATGGATTGGTATTGTTCTCTAGGACACCACTGGTACTTAGGGAATATAAACTTCTGTGGAAAATTGCAAAGCTTATTTTGTTGATGGCATCACCGTGCACAATTATTCACTAGCGTTCCCTTATTCTCTGTGGTAAATCTTGTGTCTGTTTCAGATTTTATTTGAGCAACTGTTGGGAATAAAGAGCTAGGAGAGTAGTAAACTTCTTTTCACATGTTGATAGTACTTCTGCAGCAAGGGCTCTCAATTTCTGTTTCTTAAGGGGAAGAGAACCATAAATTTTATTATGCCACTGCCTCTTCAACATGAAAAAGGAAGTCAAGTTTAATCAAGACACTCAGGAGTAGTTCTTCCTTTTCCCTTTTGTGAGGAGAGTTGTTAACAAATAAGTTAATATACTCAGAATTTCCAGGAGCCCCAGGCATAACATTACTTGAAATTACACATCTATTGCTATGACCAGTGGCTGATAGCCGAGTCCTACATTTTTTTCAATGTCTACAGAGGGCTTTTAAAGCCATTGGTGTAAAACAGCAGACTAAGAACTCAGCAAATGCTGATGAACTCTTAAATGAAGCAAGTTAATCAAACCATCAGTATCAACAATAACATGAAAACTGGGACAAGGTTTTAACAAGTAGCACTTGTACAGCTATCAGATCGTTTTTCTTCATAGACACTGCACTTCAGTAAGAAAATGTAAAATCTGGATGTCAGTCATAAATGCAACCGGAGGATTAACAATTCTGTTAAGAGGAGTGATGCTGATGAGTAGGACTCATCCTCTGAGTACTGCAATCAGTGAAATTATTCTATGATGAGGAAATGCCTTTAAGATTAAAGGAATGAAGAAAAGGACAGGTGCTAAGACTACAGATGTAATGAGTCTTTGTCTATCATCTAGGAAATGCTGGTGTCATCTGATAAGAGTGCCTAGATTGCCACAAGATATGTGAGTGGTACAAGCATCATGTAAGGATCACATTGTAGCAGAGATTGGTAGTGAATGTTAAAATAACTTGAAATGTGCTGAGTGTCACAAAAATAGTAGAGTTTGCAGCAGAATACATTGCCTCTCATTGTTGACTTTGATGTCATGAACATTTGGTGAGTGACTGCAGGAGAGAAGCATCCCACTTGACCACTGTCTCAGTTTCACCACGCTGTATTGGAGACTGCAAATCAGAAAACTCACCTGTGGGTGAGCTTCTGGCATCTGTAAATTTTTGGAGTGAGAGGAGGGCATGTTTCAGTGAAGTAGCCTCAGGCAACATGCTGCACTCTTCAGAGTGGCATAACATTTTGCAACTTTCACATAGATAAAATCACATAGATTTTATGTGTGAGTGAGAAGAGCAGGTGGTCCCAAGACACTGTGCTACCTCTGTCCTTGGAGGGTTTCAAGACCCAACTGGTCCAAGTCCTCATCAACTTGATCTGATCCCAAGAGCTAGCCCTGATTTCATCAAGGTGCTGGATAAGAAGCCTCCAAGGCCCCTCCCAGCCTCAGTTATCCCGTGGTTCTGTGATTCTCGATAGACATGTACTGGTTTTGCTGGGATAGAGTTAATTATTTTCATAGTAGCTTGTATGGGGCTGTGTTTTGGATTTGTGACCAAAACCAGTGTTGATAATATAGGGATGATTTAACTATAGCTGACGCTAATTAAGACAGCTGGGACACTTAGCCCCAGCTGACCAAAGGGATATCCCATACCCATATGATGTTATGCTCAGCATATAAAGCTGGGGGAAGAAGAAAGAAGAGGGAGACATTTGGAGTGATGGCGCTTGTCTTTCCAAGTCACCATTACGTGTGATGGACCCCGGCTTTCCTGGAGATGGCTGAACACCTGCCTACCAATGGGAAGTTCTGAATTAATTCCTTGTTTTGCTTTGCTTGTTTCTGCAGCTCTTGCTTCACCTATTAAATGGTCTTTATTTTGACCCACGAGTTTTCTCACTTTTACCCTTCCAACTCTCCTTCCTCCACCCCACTGCTGGGGAAGTGAGGGATTAGCTGGGTGAGCCTGAGCTGCCCAATAAATTCAGGGTATGACCTGCTGTACAATGAATTCAGAGTATTAAATTCTATTGCTTACCCTAATTTAATTAATGAGTTGTCTCATCCCATGTGGTGGGTTACAAGGGGGGGTGAATCTTTTGAATTCCCCGAGAGCCTGCATGCCGGTGGAAGAGCCGGTCTCTGCTTGTCAGAGCCGCAGGGTGGGTCGAGTCACCACAATGACTCAGAGGAACAATTACGTTGGTGGCTTTAGTAACTGACCACTTTAGTGAGTGAATGGAGACAATTTGGCAGCAATCAACTGATAACCATCCAGGGAATGAATAAAGGCGCTTTGGTGATGAGACTGTATTCCTAACAACCTGTCAGTGATCAACCAATCGCAATTCAATTCCTGCAAAACTTATATACATGAATATATACATAAGAAAGAAAGAACAAAAAGAGGAAATAGAAAAGACAGGAGGATGGGACAGAAAAAGGAGAATCACCACCCTTGGATCCCACACTCTTGCAGAGTACCCAGCTTGGTCCATAGGTGGTGAGTCGAAAAACACACACATGGGGTGTTGCCTTTATGTAGTCTTTCCTAGTCATGCACAAGAGGCTGTTCCAGAAGATTCTCATTTTCTCTGGCTTACACTGGTGCAGTTAGGCAAGTTCTGTCTCTGAGCAACAAGACGAGAGTGAAGGAAATGGCCCACTGCCCCACCTCCACAGAGCTTGCTCTGCTTCTCTCCCACAGGGCATCCCACTCCAGTTTTTTGAGGTATCCTCTTTAAAAAAAGTTTCTTGTTTGTGACATGAGTCTTAATGAACTCTTCCTCATTAACTAGCTTTTCTTCAATATCTTCTGGTTAAAATTATCTATTCTTATTTCATCTAAATAAGATGTTTATAAAACTTTTTATATAGGAAATATCAGGTTATTTTGTCTACTCAGAACAGTCTCTGGTCTCAATCCCTTTCAAGGCCTGCTAAGGTTGGCCTTTCTTATCCAACCCTGCAGTTAAAGGACTGAATCCTCTTTTCTTTAGACTTTATGGTTCCTCTAGAGTTTTATCTTTTACTTTCCTTTTGGTGTCAGTCAGAAACACCACTACATACAGTCAACAGGAGAAAGAAAAGGGATAACTTGATCCTTATCGAGAAGTTCTTGTACAGAAAACAAAATGTGGACAATGGAGGATATTTATTTTAGTAGTTAAATATAATGTACTAGGATTTAGAGTCAGACAAAATTTGACTAGATTTAACATTTATAGATAAATTTTATTATAAAAGTAATTAACTACTGGAACTAAACACAAAATATTATGTAGCTTTACTAGTTGGGGATTTTTTTCTTAAAATGAAGGTTGGTGTTTTGAAAAAGAAAAAATAGAGAGGTCCTAGTTTAAGCAGTATTTAATTAAGGAAGTTTAAAACTTTGTATTATGCTGGAGGCCTTACAATCTGGGAAGCTATGTGTCTGGAACTACATTTGGTTAATTGTAGTAACTCCTCATGGCAAGTCTTCATGTCCTTAATCATGTCCCTGGGGAGCACCCGTACCTCTGTGGCCCATTGTCTCTCAAACAGAAAATAAACTGCACTTTTACAGACACTTGGCATGGTCAGTGAAAAAGTGTCTCACTATGCACCCTTCTTCAAACTCATTCAGAGGTTTGCAAGACAGTTGCATTATTTGTAGTCAAAGGACAAATTCCTATTGAGTTAATGAAGTAGTTTAGGTTTTTTTCCTTCTATTATCTATATATTTTGTATTTTAATTATGTGCTGCTAAGGTACATAAAGCAGTCCATGTCTCCTTATAGTGAATGAAGAACTTCAATAAAGCAACAGTATCCCTGTCTGTCATTGCCATAAAGAATATGCTCCATAAAGCAAGGGTACTTGGGCAGGGCACTTTGAACTAGGACAGTTCAGCCAGACTGGTTAGACAAATCACATCCATTTCCTGAACCACAAGTTACTGCATGCCATGAGCGAAATCTGGTCTCCACATCCTCTTACAGCTCTTCTGAGAGGAGCTATGTGTCCATAGCTTGTTAGGCAGCATCCCCTCTTCTCAGTTTGCTGAGGTCAACACATGGACCCACCGCCACTCTCACAGAAGGACACCCCAATGCCTTTCAGACTCTCTTCCCAGCATATTCTTTGCCTCTTGATCCCTTTTATCTGCTCCGACTGACAATGCCTTCTGATCCTGTCAAAGACATTAGACCATGGGTTTAAAAATTTTATGGAATATAGTTTAATGTCACATTGTCTGATCCAGTAGCTTTTGTTATTTTTCAAGTCAGGTTCGATAAAACCAGTCTGCTGTGGTTTGTTGGTTGGTTGGTTTGTTTTTTGTTTTTAATTAGTAAGTACTGGAGAAATAGACCTAGTAGGTTGATAGGTGGGTGATTTGTTGTTAACAACTTAATTGCCTTTATTGTCTTTTATATCTTCATCAGTTATTCCTCTTACTCCCCCCTGCTAATTGCCTTGCTTCTTTTTTCCTTCCCTCACTCCCTTCAAAGAAACAGCAGACAACACTAAAATATAAATGAGCTTTCAGTTTGGTTGGAGTTAGATTGCTCTTTATTTTAATTATATTCAACAAATCTGTTCAGAAAGAAAAGCATATATTGTAATTAAAAGAAAAATAAACAAATTTTATTGTTATTCTAAAGCTGGTCTTACAACTTGTTCCAAAGTAGGAAAAGTTTTCAGACTCATCACCAGGCAACAGCCAGTGTATTTTAAATAGCAAAGTGCTGCAAACACAGTAGGATACCATAATCATAAAACGAGAGGTTCTGAGGGATGTAATACAAACAATAAAAAGGAAGAAAATCTCACAACATCATAACACCGATCAACCAAAAATGCTGAAAAAAGAGAATATTTGCAGACATGAAAATGACTGGCTATAAAATTAAAGAAGCAGAATGAAAAAATAAACCTTCAACTGAAGAACCAGGAAAGCAGGCAAGCTCTGAATATAAAATAAATATAATATTTTTGTCAATGTTGAAGATCTGATGTCAGGTAAACACGTGTTGTTAGAACCAGCAATAGGAAGATGAGGCTGTGTGGATTCCGTTCCTGCTCTGAGTAAGTGCCAGTGGCAAAGCAGATAAAATATGTTCAGTATTGCTAAAAATTAAAGAAGCAACAAGAAAAGGGTGATAAGTCAAAAAACTTAACAGATTTGCAGGTGCATCTTGCTCAATTTAATGAGTCATTCCATGTTTTATAAACCAACAGTTGGATACATTTATGATCGTCAAAAACTGCTAGTGGTGTTTCAATTATATTTGTATGTTAAACAAAAAACATTTTCCTGTGCAGAACTGACATTTTATTTTTAATGAAAAATGCTGTCTTTGTCTTGCAGAAAGTATTGTTGTCCTCTCTCATTGTCTGGATCATTATCACAGAGTAATTACATACTGACGTATAAAAAATGAACATGCTGCTTATGCATGGAAATTTCATTTAAAGAGGTGTTCTTGATGCTCTGAGCAGTTTTATAAGAATCTGAAAGATTTTGTCTTTTGTTTGTTTGTTTGTTTTGTTTTCATTGGCTGTTTTTGTTCTGATTCAGTTTGTTTTTTAATCATACTTTTTTTCATGTAAAAAGCTACAGATTTTAGATACAATTTGCATACAGTGACACAGCAATTTTTAATCTGGGTCATTCAAACTGATAAATCAAAAGGAATGTTCTTTGGAAGTTATTTGAGCTGCTAAATATTAGATATTTCTTGTGGTTTGAAGTCAGCCAGTATCAAATCACCACATGGCCAGTTGTTTACTCCCCCCACCCCGGTGAAATAGGGGAAGGACAAAAGAAGAAATTTGTTGGTTTGTGGTGGTGTGACCTTGGCTAAATGCCAGGTACCCATCTAGTCACTCTACAGGGCAAAAAGGGGACAGAAAATAAGATAGGGAAAAAAGCAACCCTTGCGGGTAAAACAAAAGCAGTTTTAATATAAGCAAAGCGAAGCAAAGGTCCGTGCATGGAAGCAAAAAAAAGCAAACAGATTTATCCTCTACCTCCCATGAAGAGGCGATGTCGGGCCTTCTCAGGAAGCAGGGCTCCCATACGCGTAGTGGTTGCCTTGGAGGACCAAGGGTGACCCCCCCCTCCCTTCCTCCTTTTCCCCAGCTTTATACTGAGCAGACGTCATATGGTCTGGAATATCCCTTTGTTGGGATCAGCTGTCCTGGCTGTGTCCCCTCCCAAGATCTTGCCCACCCCGTCCCACTGAGGGGGGGAAATGTTGGAAAGAGCCTTGGTGCTGTGTAAGCCCTGCTCAGCAGTAGCCACAACACCAGGGTGCTATCAACACCCTGCCAGCTCCCGACATAAAACACAGCACCGTGAGGGCTGCTGTAGGGGAAAACCAATTCCAGCTCAGCCAGACCCAGTACAAGGTTAAATAATTAAAAAAAAAATTACTAGCAAAACCAACAGTAATAATAGTAGTCCAAAACAGGTAAAATGCAGTAGTGGCTCACTGACTGGCAACCGGTACAGAGCCCATCCCTAGCAGCGATCCGACTGCACCAGAGAAACTCTCCCAGCCAAACTGGAAACTGAAAACAAAACAACAGCGGGTGAGAGAGCATGAACCCGCCTATATGCTGAGCTTTGATGTCACATGACATGGAATGCTCCAATGATCCATCAGGACCCAGCCCTTCAGCTGTGCTCTCTCTCAACCCATAGTAAGTTAACTCTATTCTGGCCAAAATCAGGACAATGCTAAATATTGAAACTTGACTCAAGACTGTCCACTGACTGCTATTGGGTTATAGAATCATAGAATCATAGAATGGTTTAGGTTCTAAGGGACCTTAAAGATCATCTAGTTCCAACCCCCTGCCATGGGCAGGGACACCTTCCACTAAACCAGGTTGCTCAAAGCCCCGTCCAACCTGGCCTGGAACACTTGCACGGATGAGGCATCCACAACCTCTCTGGGCAACCTGTTCCAGTGTCTCACCTTCCTCACAGTAAAGAATTTCTTCTTTACACCTAATCTAAATCTACCCTCTTTCAGTTTAAAGCCATTACTCCTTGTGCTATCACTACATGCCCTTGTAAAAAGTCCCTCTCCAAATTTCTCACAAATATGGGAGGTGTGTGACTGGCTACACCCAGTTTCTCCAAGGACACGATAAATATATCTAGCTGGTTTATAAGTTAACCAAAAATTAGAGTGGCAATTTCTCCTACACAGCTTGCATAAGAAAGACTCAAAGTTGTGCTTTTTCATTCCTCAGAGAAATTTTTTTCATTTTTATTCATGTTTTCTCTTATTTCTACTCCCTCCCTGGCCTCGCTCTTGATGTTCTCACATTAAAACCCATCACATGTTTCAGCTGCAGACCACTTTGTTTCCATGCCTTCTAAGTTTCTACAGTACACTGTTTCTCTGAGCTTTCAGCTTTTCCAGATAGTGGTATATAATACCAAGCTGTATTCTTTAAATTATGAATTGTTATCATTACTTTTGAAATAATGTCATAGTTTATATTCAGCATAAGCTAGTTTATGTTGGGACTGCAGGTAATGAAACTGTTTTCAGGCCAGTTCTTTGGACCATATCCATAATAGAACTTGTTTACTGTGATATTCAGGCACCTGACTTGAAAACAATAATTCCAAAGATGGATTTAAATAAGTGTATTCCCTGTTCCCCCAGAAGCGAGACAAGTAAGCATCTACACTGAATTAACATGAGTCAGTTTGAAGGCTACAACATCTGAGCAGTTCAACAGAAGACACTAAAGGATATGGTGTGTAGTGGTTTTGCAACGTCTTGCAAGGGAATGTTGAACTTTTATTTGGACATGTTCCTTGGATTAGGTGTTTAGCTGTGTATCTGAAAATGAGAGACTTTTTTCTTCTGTGACTGTTTTAAGCACAATAGCATTGCCAATGTCTTGCATAATTACAAAACCAATTACAAGTGGTAATAATGCTATTTAAAATACTTACCTAGGAAGTGATGAACTTATATTTATAAACCTTTGCAACCTAAAGGGATTTGATTTTCTCTAACATTTATCTTCTATATCCCAGAAGCATATTGCAACTTTGATTTCGATTTGAGACTAATTCCTTCTGGTTTGCCCTTCCTCCTCACCCTTTACAGTGAAACCACAGAAACTATGTGCAAAATAGGATCTAAAAAGACCAGAAGGGAGCCTAATGGTATGATCACTCATGCAAGTATAAGATCTTGTGGGTTTGTTCCCTCATGTCTGGATTATTTCTTAATTTCACTTCTATTCACCAACAAACTTCCTGGAGAAGACCACTTCAAAGTCCCAAGAGCTATGTTTCACAAATTTTTCAGAACTTGGCCCCTGCAGACTGAGGAGAAAGGCTAGAATGGAAAACATAGAATTACAAGAGTAATTTGTTATTCATGCACATGAGGTGTCCCATTCAAATTGGGGCACACGGAATGAGGTTTTACACATGGTTCTTTTAGCATTCAGGTACAACACAATTTGACCAATCACTGCTTAACACACTACTGTTTAGAAAACCAACTATGACATCATGATCCACCTGTTTCTTTCTGAATCTAGATGTCCCTGCAGTTGGTATTGCTACAGTTGTTTATCTACAATGCCAGATAATGGGAGGGTTGGTTGAGAAGAGGTGTTGGAGAGGCTAGGATGCTGACATTATCTCAGTAGTCCAGGGGCATCCTTTAATCTTCATGGACAGCTTTAAGATTCAGAAAAACAAAGGTCTTTATCTTCAGGAAAGGGGCTGTTGTTCTCCTTGATATGAGCTGAAGTCCTTTAGTCATGCTTCTTCAACCACAGCTATGAAGTCTACAATGTAAATTTTATGTATCTTAAGAAAGTTAACACAGTTTCATATTGTTAAGAAAGTTCATAAGATTTCATACTATATAGACTAATGGGTCAAATAGTTAGGGAATGAGATTTTCCTAACATATGTTAAAATCAGAGAGAAGTTAAAAATTTAACACAGCTATTAAAATAGTAAAAAAAATTTTGGTCTAGGAAGCTCACGCATTAGGGCATTTAATCAGTGGTATGTGTCATTTCTAAGCAGAAACATTGACTTAGCCAGCTTGTGACTTCCTGAATAATATGTGGAAACTATGAAAGTATGCTAACTTGGAAAGTTAAGCTTGCTGCTGGGTATTCAAGCACTTTGGTGTCTTAGTGTGAGAGATGAGAAACCAGGCCTGTGAGAAACTAAGACAAACAACCTGGGAAAGCAAAAGTTGAGGCTGATTGAAGAAATGCCTCAAACACTCGCAAGACAAAACTCAGTCACAGGGTGCATGCTGTGGAGGCCGAAGCTGATAACGCTGCCTGACGTAGCTGGGGGAGAGAGCCCTGTGGAGACAGGACGGCTCTGCTCTGGGGCACCCGGGCAAATTTCAAGGGCCATGTGTCCGGTGAATGAACTTTGCTTCATTATCCACAAAATGCATATTAAAGTTGACACCCCTCAATATGCTAACGAGGGCTGACATGATCATGCTAATTACATCACCCCATGAAACACCTTACCCCTTCCTGTACATGGGATACGTAGCTATGTGGGCCGACCTAGGGGACGGTCCCAAGGAAAATGGGTATAAATCAAAGGGGGGAAGAAAGGGCTCTCGCTCTCTCCCTGCCCTCCCCCGACCGTCTGGAGAAAGCAGTGAAGCGAAGAAGACGAATGCCAGCGAAGAAGACGGCCGCCTCCTGGAACCCTCGCCGGCGGGATCAGCGCAGGAACCCAGACCGGTGATCTGTATTCCCCCATTCCCTCTATCTCCCTCTTTTCCTTTTTCTATTAAGAAATGCAAAGCATATTATATTGCTCACCACAACTTGCTCTGTACTTAGCCAATTATCATGTGTTCAATTAGTGCATTGTAGGTAGTTAATAAATGCTTGAACTTGGAGACTTGTTGTCCGCTCCAACTGGGGATTTGAGAATCTGAGTCACTTGTCCCCCTCGTCGGAGCGGGACGTGACACTTAGCCTTAAGTATTTCATCTTTCACACGAAGTATATAGTCATTTCTTCAGGATGGGGTTATTTCCAAAAAAATCAATAGTGTTCTCTGGAAATATATCATCACACAGACTAAAGTAAGATAAACTAAGGTAAACTATGTTGGTAAGATGTGATTATTGTGAAGCAGAATCTTAAGGACATTGCTTTATCTGTACAACTGTTATTAGATCCAGAGAACATCCTGACAATTGAGTTTAATATGGTAGTTCAAGATCTGTAGTTCCAGAGTAAAAGAAAGAAAGAGTATTCAAGTTAAAGACACATACAATCTCCTCAACCTTTCTACCATCTTACAAAAGATTCAGTCCATTGTTTTATTTGGCAAACATTTTTAAATGATTTTCTGTTTGAAAAGCTGTATATCATTGTAACAGACTGTGAAAAAAAGATTCATTACTGTAGAATGACATATGAAATTGCCTTACAGGAAAAAAAATAAGGTTTTTAAAAATAAGATTACTTTGAACAATTGCATTTGTTTAATAATATTATATAGTTATCAGACTCCAGAGATTCTGCAGCTTTTTTTTTTTTCTTTGTAGTAAGCAAAGACAAATTGAGTTTATGTAAACAATAATTCAAGTTTAGGATACTTCATTAAGCACAAATTTAGGGGAGAAAAAACCCACACACCTATCCCTTTATCTAAATCGATCTGATGTCATCACTAAGCCACAGAGGAATTTAAAAAAATAGAAGAGACTATCTAGATTACCAGATGCAGCCACCAACTGATTGAATGCAATACTTCTGTTTTCAAAACTCATGAGTTTTTATCCTAAAACCCCACAAGTGGGGTTTCTTCCTCCCCACGATCTACATGACACCATAGGGAGGATATTTAGAATTTTACAACCCTGTTGGTCAGACATCCTTTCAATTTCAAAATTAAATGTATTCCTGACTAGTTTATTTAATTTATTCTTGTATAAATAATATGTTTCCTTAAATTACTGTTTTCTGTTATTGTTGTTAAATATATAGACAAATATAGCAATCATCCTTTTTCAGTTCAGGTTTGCTAGACTAAAGAAACTGAGATCTTTCAAGCTATATCTTTTCTTTACAGGGCAGTATCAGCTATAGCTTTATAGCCATAATAACTACTAAGTAACCCAGGCTAGTATGCTAAATAAATCCCTAGCTTCTGGGATAAAAAGTGTCACTTCTACAAGGTTCTGTTCAGTTCTTTTTGTAAAAAAAAAAAAAATTCCTCATTTTCTGCATAAATTTAAGTTTCAGAGACACTTTATCTTTCTCAAATGAAGGTGAATAGCAAGCTATAAAATAAAGATTTTCTACTACTTTTTACAGTTACACCAGCAGTATTCATTTTCTAATTAATTACTTTTCCAGGGACAGCATAGGCTGTAATCAGTACACAATGATGGATCAGTCACTCTGAGATAATTTTCACTTATCTGGCATTTGTTTCTACCTGAAGAGCTCCCACATATCCCCTCTGTAAACTCATATATTCAAAATTCTTTGTATAAAAAGACTTAATTGTCTTCATATCATGTATGATAGAATGAAGAAGAAATTTAATAGCAAAATGTATCACAGGTGGTATCATTAGTTCAAACCTTGTCTTTTTGCCAAGATCAGTGAAGAAGTAGTAAATAAGTTTGGCCCTAAAAAATGAAATATCAGAAACTCTTTTTGAACCCCCTCAAAACCCAAGAACTTGCCTCTCAGAACAAAATGCTTTCATCTTTGATTAGTTCTCTGTCTTTCCCAGTTTAACTGAAAAATTGCCATCTGTTACAAAATCAGGGTATTCCAAAGCATCTCAAGCAGCATCAGATGATTATGATCAAATAACTGCATTTCACCTTTGTCAAGGTAGTCACTGGGATATAGAGGGTAATTTTGTTGTCTAATTATAGGAGTTTAGGTAACCCAATCAACACTGAATCTCAAAAACTTAGCCACCTAATTTCTATGTCAATTTTTTTATTAAATTAATATGCAGGGTATTTAGTCACATGAATTGATTCCTTTAAATTATTCAGAGGTAATGCTCAAAAAGCAAAAAAATCAGGCATCACCATTCCTAGTTCCATTTTCCAGATATTTTGAGATAAGATAGTTGCTTTTTTGTTGTTGCTTTTTGTTGGGTTTTGGTTGGTTGGTTGGTTGGTTGGGGGTTTTTTTCTTTCCATGATACTTTAAAATAAGAAAAGGAAATTGTATTATATTTTAGTGTTGTTTCTGGTAGCTGGTGAAGACATTATGGAAGATCTGTCTCTGAAAATAATCTTGGCTAAAGAAATCTCAAGAAGGTTCTTTTCAGATTAAAGGGGATGATAAAAATAGTCCTGTAATAAGCATTTAAGAAACAATAGAAAATAGATTGAAGCTTTCAAGAATTATAAGTTTTATTACTTCTTTATCTAGAAGTGAAAAATATGAATCTTACACTATAGTTCAAAATCTGCCAAATAAGGCTTCAAAGTTGGACCAATTAATAACCATTTCAGAACAGTCAGTAGGAGAAAGCACGAAGAAAGGGTTAAAAGGACATGTCAGCAAAGCAAAGTTTAGTAGGCAGATCTTACATGGTATTTCTGTTTGCTTGTTTGTCTTCCCAGATGATAAACAAAAGAGAACAGGAAAAGAAGATCATTATGCAGTTAGGTTGTGCTACAGATGAAAATCTGACAGTGACTGTAATCTAAATCAGTATTTAACTCACAGAAAAGGTGGAACAATGAGGTGAAATCCTACAGAAATAGATTTAAACACACAGCATACTATCTTCTGACCGTCAAATAGCAAGAAAATAATAGGGGAGACAGAGGGAGCATGTTATTATTTTTTATGAAATATTACATTCCTAAATACAATTTTATTGTATATATGCTCTATTTTTTTTATTTGCATTATGAGAATGATTTACAAAGCATCTCAGCTTATGTATGTTTACCACTGCTTTAAACAGTAATAACCTAAGATAAGATCTATGTCAGATACTGGCTTATAGCAGTTGTCTAGGGAAGGCCACAAGACCAGAAAAATAATTTGATATCACTCCCTTCAGTCAATTTATACTTCAAAGTTCTCCTTGAACTTCTTTTTTTCCCTTTTATTTCTCCTCATAGGACTAGATGATAATCAGTCTGGAAGGCCAAGTGCTCCAGCCCCAGATGCCTTGGGGGGCCCTGCTGAGGTAGCTCCAGTTTGTCCATGTCTTTTGTGTGTTAAGGACCCAAAATTGGATTCAGTATCTACATGTGGTCTGACGAGTGCTACATAGAAGGAGATAATCCCTTCCCTTGATCTATGAGCTGGACCCCTGTCCATACAGTCCAGGAGCTGTTGGGCACCTTTGCTGCCAGGGCACACCGCGGACACACATTCAACTAGCTGCCCACCATGACCACAGAGCTTTTCCCGCAGAGCTACTCTTTGGCCCACCCATCCTCAGCCCATGTTACAGGAGTTCTTCCCTCCCTGAGACAGGACTCAGCATTTTTCTGCATTGGAATTCATGAGGTCATGCAAGCCCATTCCTCCATCCTGTGAATGACAGCCCTGCCCTCTAGTATATTGACTGTTTCTCCACTTCGGTGTCATCTGCAGATTAAGAAAACATGCATACCATTGCCTCCTCCAGATAAATTCATGAGGTTATTTGTTTGAACCAAAATCAATTTTAAACAAATTGTTCTTCATTTCAAGTAAATCTGCTTGCTGGCTAAGTGAGTCTGTTGCATCAAGTACATTTAGAAGCCAAAGGAAGTTAAGCCCTGTGAAGGCAGAACCAAAAGATTACTCTTAGAACACCCATGATGCTGAGTGCTACTTAAAATGGCCACCCTGTTTCTATTCTGCAGTTATTTAACTTTCTCTATATGAGAGTCATAGCATAAGGTTTTCAACAAGGTACTGAAGTAAAAACTAGAAATATTGTTCAAAGAATAGAAGTGGATTTCACAAGAAAATAGTATTGTTGGCTGAAGAGTGAATTCACAAATTTGCTGAGATAGTCCTATATAGCAAAATCATAAATTATGTGTCCAGGAAAAAACTATGAGCACAGACACTTCACTAGTAGAAATGGTAATTAATTGTGCCCTCTTTTTATTTTTTCTTATATAGACAAGTAGGATACATTTCATAATTAAAAACTGGTTCTGTGAGATTCACACACCCCGATTGTGCTAGAGTTGTCAAATTTTATCTTAGCTTATGATCTTAGCTATTATGATTAATTTTCTAATTACTGGCACTCTATACGCTTTTGACAAGTATTTAAAAATTCAAAGTATATTTTTCCCTAGCATCTTTTGTAGGATACTTTCAGATTATCAATTTTATTATTTTAGGAATAGATATTCTTAATTTTTCACTTTGATAAGTATGTGATCAGATCTTGAAAAATAGTTACGTTTTCATGAGAAAACATAAAACTCACATATCTGTGAGTTAAACATTCTCTAGGGTTAAAAATTAAAAGAATTTACAAGGTACTTTTTATACTAAAACAATGAACTTGACAGGTATCACAGAGTGAGTCTTCACCGTATTGACTGAATGTTTACAAGTAGGAAATTGAAATCAATCACCATAAAAAGAACAAAAAAGTTTTGCTCTTAAAAGCATGGTGGGGGATGAAGGCAATAATAATTTATACAAATCACACAATCCAACATTTATGCAATGCAGAAAAGACACTTACATGTACATCTAATAAATATCTCAGCCATAGAGAGACAATTAACTGGGGTAATAGTAAATCAGGTTTTTTTTCCCCCCCACTGGATTTACTTTCATGAGATGATTATATTTTCTACATACATAAGGATAATTTTGAAAAACTTAAAAGCAAAAACACTGAACAAATTTCTGAAGAACTTGTGTATTAATTCCCATTACATTCAATTTTAAGAGTAACCACAACAAATTTAACGTTACTTCTACAGTATCCATGCACACTGTCTTCAGTTTAATATTTATAATTTTTCTTTTGAGCAATATTTATAAAATTAGCCATGCTTTTTATTTTTTTCTAAAAACTGTGTGTTTCTAAAACTTTACATGTGGTCACACTGAACCTCCCAATTAATAAAGTTGAACCTAGCAGGACACTTTCAGCCCCAATGGCACTGCTACTATAAGCAACTATAATTAAGTGTTTAGCCTTTTTTCCTATTCTCAGTTTACTTCTAGATCTAAAATGTGTTTATTTGATTACATATGCTTGATGTCAAAGATATGGATCTCTGTTGCCTATGCTGTTCTTTTTTCTTTTTGGAGTATACATACAAGTCCAGCTTCCACTGGTAAGATGACATTCTTTACACAGTTCTTACTACAGGGTATTTATTTTTTCAAAATTCTATAATGATTAGACAGAACCAAGGATTTGAACTATTTTTAGCTCTTTTCATTGTAGGTTTTCCCTCAAATGTGGTAATGACCTCATTCTCAATCTCCATCCTTCCTGTGCTTCTGTGTAGAACAGTAACATTATGACAAACAAGGAATGGGGAAAAAGATAATCAAAACTGTTACTTATCAGGTTAAAAGACATGGTAAACTCATGTGGCAGGAATATTAAGAAAGAAAGGCATGGTTTTCTCAAAATAGAGAGAGAAAAAGAAGAATGTGTTGACAGACGTGTAATGGCCATATGCACTGTCTTTGATGCCTAGAATGTGAATGGCGATAGAGCTTTTGCGAATACCTAGATAATGCTGGAAGCATGTACAGTAGGACTGCTGGGTTCAATTTTAAGTATTCTCAGAAAGAAAGATATGCATCATTTCAAGGAGCACTTCACTGAGAATTACAAGAAGGTGGTAAAATGAACTGTAATAAAAGAAAAAAATATTGGGAAGATAAGTCAGCAGAAGAAAAACTGGAAATATACATAATAAATGCCTTCATTGATCTAAAATATGTAACTATTATGAATATTTCATATCTCAAGAAGATCCAAAATGAAAATAAACTATTTTCCCAGTCTGCTGTAGATAGGCGATGAAGTAATTGGCCAAAATTATGTCAAGAAATGCAGTCTTATTATAGGAGTTGTTAATCACTTAGTTTTCATTAAAAGGTCATAGAATCTCTGTCATCATAAAGACTTTTCTGTTTGCTTGATTTGATTTCTTTTTTGATAAAAGTGGGTACAATTGCATGACAACAATGACCCAGATGTAGTTATTACTGATCTTACTTTGAATTAGGTAGGGGACCTCTTCCAGTCCCTTCCAGCCTTTGTACTATAATTTCATGAATCTCCTTAATAAAAACAGATAAACTACTAATGTTGGGTTTCAGACATGTTTCTATCTTTATTGACTCCAATCCACATATTGTAACCACTGCTTTTTTTTCAAATAAAGTATTCTTACTTTTTCTGTTAACTTTCCTTCCAAGGTCAAACTCAACCTGCCACTTGGCAATTCTTATTTCAAGCTTATGTTAGGAGATTTATTATTACTCCCTCTATTAGTATACTAGCCTCTGTGATTATTTCTAATGACTTTCTGGTAATGTTGACTCATCTATAAGGTTTCTGGCCTTTCCCTATAAAGATTTTCTTTATCTTAGAGATAAAATAAATGCCAAAGATAGGATAAAATGTCTAAGAATCAAGGAAAAAGGATGCTTAACAATAATACTTTTATTATTGCTTTCCATAGAATTTCTTTCTTCGGCTTATAATAGGTTTTCATCTTTGTTTTCTTTTTTTTTTTTTTTTGGTGTACGGTGGGGAGATTTCTAGGATTCATAGAATCCTAGAAGGTTGGAAGAGGTCTTTAATGGTCATCTAGTCCAACCTCCTGCAATGAGCAGGGACATCTTCAACTAGACTAGGTTGTTCTGAGCTCCATCCAACCTGACCTTGAATTTTTCCAGGGGTGGTACCTCTACAACCTTTCTGGACAAGCTGTTCCAGTGTTTCATGACCTTCATTGTAAAAAATGTCTTCCTTATATCTAGTCTAAATCTATCTTCTTTTAGTTTAAAAACATTACTCTTTGTTCTGTCCCAACAGGCCCTACTTTAAGTACTGAAGGCTCATCAGATCCTTCTCTTCTCCAGGCTGAACAACCCCAACTCTCTCAGCATTTCCTTACAGGAGAGGTGTTTCATCCATCTGATCACTTTTGTGGCCCTCCTTTGGATCTGCTCTAACAGGTACATGTCTTTCTTGTACTGGGAATCACAGACCTGGATGGAGTACTCCAGGTAGGAGACTTACCAGAGCAGATTCCTGGAACAAAGGAAGGCTAGGTGGGTATGTACAATGTCATGTACATGCTGACCTTTCATATGAACTCATTCACATAATCCTGGCTTCTCTCTCCACTTCTTTTTTATGGTGGTTTCAGAACCGGCCCTCTCCTGGAAAACAGGAGCTTCTCTGTTTGTGTGTGTGTGTGTGTGTGTGTGTGTGTGTGTAGGGGAGGTGCATATATAAAGAATGTATTTTAACTAGGACAGGAATTATTGGTATTCGCACCTATATGCCTGATGTGTTTGTTTCATCATCATGCTGGATAAGCAAATGAGGAAACTACAGTTTGGTATTCTGTGTTTTCAGCTGTCATAAGTCTTTGTCCCTCAAGAGTAATGGATTCTTCCACTGCTGTCTGTGGAAAAGGTGTTACTAAACACAAATAATACACAAATAATAACAACTTCTAGCAAGTTTGGAAATTCTTTAGTGTCTCATTCAAAGGCATCAAGAGAAAAATATTTGTAAAATATATTTTAACGGTTTACCTAAGGTTCTTTCTTTTCTTGTTGTTGTTGTTGTTGTTGTTAATGTACAGCTTTTGCTAATTCTCTGTGAGGCTGCTTTAAGAATATAGTTTTCTTTCATATATATATATATATATATATGTATATCACGATGTTTCGTCATATCCTGTAGAACAAGGCTACTTACAGAATTCTAGACTTTATTTCAAAAATGGAAAAATACCTAGTAAATCTTGGCACTGATGATAAGTCTAAATTGTCTAAAGTGTTAAATTGTCTAAAGTGTATCCATTTACCATTGATTTCCCATACTGAAGCTCTGGGACTACATGAATGAAATAGGATTTGTGACAACTGAGGGATCAAAGAAAATAGAGGTGCTTCAGGACACAAGCTATGTTGAAGTAAATCAGCAAGTTCTACTTGTTAACAATTTTTTTTTTTTTTTTAAATACAGCACAAAACCAAATAATTAACACGCTAGGGAAATAAATTGTCTGCAGAATTAACAAATTTGCTTTAAGTTTTGAATAGACTGATATGTATCTGAGCAGATGTTGAACTGATTATTGATTTTATTGATTATATGATAGCTTTTCTGCTTGAGATTACGTTCATACCGTATTGGCAGAGTATACTTCAGTACTGTTCTAGTGGGGAAAAAGAAAAAAAGAAAACAGGAAAGAACATACCAGAATGTTTTAAAATGTTAAGAATTTTTTAATGAGTATAAGCAAAGGAACCAAGCCCTAAAATATTTCGTTAAATAATTCTGACTTACAGTTTACACATAGTCAATTGAAACAAACTACATACTTTATTACATCTTCCTATTATTTGTAGGTTTTACATGCTTCTTCCTAGAACTTCATTACAAAGCTAGTGGTATCATTCTGTGTATGTCTGATTAATTTGATCTTCAGCTGCATTTTTCAATATCATAGAATGTAATTTTCTCATCATTAAAGCCTAGATTGAGGATATTGCAATTTGAGTTAAAAAAAACCTGAGCAAAGCAGCAACATCCTTTTACCTGCTTTGATCTTTGCAAGTTACATCATCTACATGACAAAAATAAGCATATCTACTTTTGCCTACCAATTCCAAACAGAGTAAGAAGAGATTATTCTGTAGTAAGGAGAGAATCGTTCATTCCATCTAAAGTATCAGGCATTAATGGGCTGTTTATTGGGAAAAATCTATGATCAAAATAATCCCAGGACAGAAGATAAATAAACAATTTAGTGATATGGACAAGCAAGTTAAATTCAGGACGTATTCTAGATTTTCTTATATTTGGCTAACAATCATTATTATACAAGAAAATATACCAGACACACTTGTGATGGTTTGACTCTGGCTAAATGCCAGGTATCCACCAAGTCACTCTATCACTTCCCCCCCCCTTTCCCTTTGTTTTCTCAACAGGATAAAGAGGGGAAAGAAGATAAACTAACCCTTGTGGGTGAAACAAAAGCAGTTTTAATATAAGCAAAGCGAAGCAAAAGTCCGCGCGCGGAAGCAAAAGCAAACATATTTATTCTCTACTTCCCATGAAGAGGCGATGTCGGCCCTTCTCAGGAGCAGGGCTCCAATACGCGTAGTGGTTGCCTCGGAGGACCAAGGGTGACCCCATCCCTTCCTCCTTTCTCCCAGCTTTATACTGAGCAGATGTCCTATGGTCTGGAATATCCCTTTGGTCAGTTGGGGTCAGCTGTCCTGGCTGTGTCCCCTCCCAAGATCTTGCCCACCCCATCCCACTGGGGGAAATATCAGAAAGAGCCTTGGTGCTGTGTAAGCCCTGCTCAGCAGCAGCCACAACACCAGGGTGCTATCAACACCCTGCCAGATCCCAGCATAAAACACAGCAGCGTGAGGCTGCTGTAGGGGAAAACCGATTCCAGTTCAGCCAGACCCAGTACAACACTTTATAATTTTCCTTGTGGAAATTTGCAACAGACTTGGATTTCACTTTTAGGGTTTTTTCCAGATAACGTTTCTACATTAAATACAGATTTTTTAACAGGAATAAAAATCTTCTAAGTAGCTGTATATATTTACTAAATAATTTTAAGAGTCCTGTATGAATGCTTACTAGTTTATGTGCAGATATCAAATCAACTTCATATTACATTTAAAAATAAAAAACAAAGTTTAAAATGTTTTTATTTTTCTGTGATATAAATAATTTCTAGGTGACAGAAGTTTCTTTATTTTAACAATTTTCAATGTTAGTATTTACAATGTTATAAAATCGAACATGAAATCCTAGTTCTACCAAAGTCAACATCTTCCAAAAGACTGCATGAGATACTGCAGCCCATCATTCACAGTGTGGTAGAATGCATCAACCAGAAACTCTACCACAGGAGCTGGGATGTAGATGTTTCCTGCATCAGAAAATCAAAAAATAAAGAGCTCTTTTCTGCTATGTCTGTACTGTTTAATAAATGGTACATTTAAACAGTTGGGAATAACTTCCCCTATAGCAGAACTGATCTGGAAAGAGCTTTTTGGCATCCATTAAAAACACTCCAGTGATAAAGCTAACTGGACAGAACTGCATAGACTAACCTAGACCAGACTTGTACTCACTCACTGCTCCTGTTTGGTACATCTATGAATACAACCTGTACACATGCTCCATAGCCCAAAAAGGGCAACCTGGATAAAAGGGCAACATCTCATAAAACCCATGGTTTCAGTGACCCAGTGGAGCACTCTCATGCCTTTCCATTACTTCTTTAAACATGTGCCAAATCACTATCCCTGAGAGAATGTGATAACATTACAGCATGAGTCTTTTCAATACTTTAGTAAGGAGACTTTGGTTCTATTAAAAATTTAATAAAACAAAAATCATAATCATTTTAGTATCTCATTCACCAATATCAAAATACACTAAAAAGGAAATTGCAATTAAAATGTAGTAGCTCCAAGACTGTGTGGTATCTCTATGAGGAAAGAGTCTGATTTGAAAAGAGTTCACCATAAGACCCAGGAAACACTTTATAGCTTTAACAAGTGTGTTAATTCCCTTCATGCAGAAGATCAAGACTATGCAGGGTGACTGTCATCAAGACAACAACCAGAGCTAAGATGGAAGCAAGTACCCAAGACACAAAGAGGGAGATGTGGGGAAGAAAATAGTGTTTTGAAAGGACCTCCACTGAAGCAATCTCAGTCCCTGAGAAGGTCTTAAATCTTGAAAGCTTTATATTGCTAAGTAGTGGTAGCATCTGCATGAAGGCACCATGAGGTAAGAGAGGGACAGCCTCCAACACTGAATTTCTTTGTGGTACTCATTTATTTGTCACTCCTCTAAATATGTAAGTCTTATTCACTATACGAGAGTGTAGTTTGTTGTTAGATGGAACGATTGATATATCCAGTAGACCTATTAATCTCTGTTTTGCAGAGCTGCGGAAATTGCTGTTCATTTGAGGCTTCCAGCCTGCAGGTGGCTGTGTAGGATACATGCATATCCTTGGACTGGCAGTGTTAGAAGATGACCTTGGCAGGTCATTCCTGCAACAGAACCACCAGGAAGGGAATTAGAAAGAAAATTCATGAAGTTTCTTCTCCTGCAGTCTATATTTTGAGATTTTAACACAGCTAGAAAATAAGGAACTGTTTTTAGTAACAAAAACATCCTTTTGTTACTCATTGGGTTAAGAGATAATTAATTTTTTTTTAACACAGAGTTCCTATGCAGTATTCACTTCAACAGCCTTGCATTTCACTGTTGCAGAAATGCTTAAATACTACTGAGTTCATTATGTCATCTAAATGGAATACATAGTGATAAAGGTTTTAGCTATGTAAGCACTAACATATTTATTGAACTAAGTTACAGTACTAGGAATCTAGATCCTTAGAAACGAAAAAAAAAAAAAAAAGGATAAAGAAAGAATAAAATTTAACTTATGTGTTCAACATAGTCAGGCTTTTCTATATTATAACATAATACTTCATCTATTCATACCTGACTATATAGATGTTTATATCTCTCTACCAAGATAAGCCAAAGAAAAATTAAAAATAATTGTCCAGGTCAATAACCCAATGATTGGGTTTTTTTAGCTATTCTTTGTGTTTATGAACAAAATAACTAAAAAAATCCTACATTTTTTTATTTGTTTGTTTTGTCATATACAGTTAATTTTCTCCAAAATGTTGAGGACTGAGCTAGAGTTTGGACTGTAAATACCATGACAGCACTGACAGCTATTTATAATATGTTAAGACCAAACCAAAGGTAATTTAATTGCCAAAAAGGTCAGTAGGTTATATATCAAGTTCTTTTTTTTAAATCTACACTCATTATAGAGACTTAGCTGAATGAAAAATGTTAATTTAAAACCTGCACATGTTAATCACAGGAAAAAAAAAAAAGTTTTTTCCAAAGTATTTGGACTTCTGTTTTGCATTTGCTTCGTTTAGACTCTTGCATTTTCACAGGGATTTTGTAATGCATTTAAGACTATATCTTATGAACAATTATTTGGGAAAAAAAAAAAATCACGTCAGTTATTCCTTCTGAGAAATTACAAGGGAGAATCCTATAGTATATTATATTCTAATTTTGTTATTATTATTTTTATTTTTCTTATTCAGACTATTTTGTATGTGATGTAATATTTGGATTTACTATGAAATTTTTATTTTCTTGTTCTTACCAGGCAAAGAATATGTTGATTGACATTAACAACATCTATTAAGATAGAATTAGACAACTTTAAATCAGATCTAACTATTAGCTTTTATTTTTAAATAGGATTTTCAGACATTAGATAACCAACCTGAATATTGCAGTGATGAACTAATTAATTCAGAAGTACACGATTCTCTGACAGAAACTAGAAATCAGTTTATGTCTGAATCAAAGAGCTTGGCTGATGTTACTTGTTTCTGGGGCTTGAAATTTATGTACTTTTTCTCTCTGTTTCATCATAAGATAAATCCCCAGTTAACAATTTTGATATGCAGTCTGACGGATCAAATGGTGTCAGCTATCCTTCCTGCTACAAGCCACTACTTCACACTAAAAATCTTAGTTTAATAAACTATTTCTTTCCCATAAGAAATTCTTTATGTTACAGAGATTGGGGGGGCAGCATGAGGATAGACAACATCTATAATATGAGTTCAGCAAGACAAGCAGCGATACAATCTCCCTATTGAAATTCATCAGAGAAGGACACTTGATTTTCCATAAATGGGTATCAGTCTTGTAGGCATGTGTCCTGATCCAATGTTGGTGGAGGTTTTGATATGATACCAAGAGCGAGATTAAGACACAAATGAGGTCAAATGCCGTATATGTGAAACGGGTTTTTATTATTAAAAAAGTGAAGAGGGGCAGTGATAGAACAGAATGGGAGGAAAAGACAGACTAAAGCAAGGATGCAGGATAAGGCTGCAAGAATAGTGACCACCATGGACCAGCGACATCCCATTGATCCTCAGCCTTCAGTTCTTCAGTGGTAGATGCACATGGATCTGGCTTTGCAAGTAGATGCACACCGAATCATATCCGCTGATTATCATATCTGCCTACCTTTAGTTCTGTTTTTCTCTGGTCCTACAGGTTTTTGCTACATCCGGCTTCAGGGGCAGAAAGGTTTGCCTCTTATCGGTTCATTAGTAATGTGCATGGGGTCTGGCCTACACAATAGAGCCACAAATGGCTACACAATAGGGTCACGTCAATACACGTCTGCCCCTTTGAGATTTATCTAAGTAGTTTGACAATGCAATTACAAAGGAATGAGGGGGTGCATCCTTCAATACACTCCCACTTCCCTGGGCAACAATCCCCAGACCAATCCACAGGCCCTGCAGCAGCTTGTCCTTGAGGTTTGCACAGACAATCAAGCTTTGAGACAGTCATATGACATTGCAGTCTCTCACAGCATGGGCTTTTCAATCAATTCTATAGATGAGAAAGCTGTTTTGTTAAATTGCAGACCTCCTGTACACTTCTAGTTAGATATAAATGCCCTCCAAGAAAAGAATAAATTGAGTTTATAACACAAATATTGCTTAGGTAAAATTTCGTATACAGGGATTTATGCAAATATTTCTTTTGGGTTTCAGGATATGTGAATTAATAATATTGAATGAAAGCCTAGTCCCACAGAACAGAATGGTAAACACTTTGTTTATTTTGGTAAAGACAGAATTATAGCCCTTCTTTTATTGTTTAATAAAATTTATGTAATTGTTTAATAATATTTATTTTTATTGAAGCCTTATTTTTAATACAAATATGATAAATATTTATATATCCATATTTCTTTTAAGCACAAAGTATAGATATTTAACAAGAAGTTTACATTAGCTTATAACAAACACCATACAAGTCTTTAATTTACAATGATGAAAAGATTAGAGATAATCTTTGTACTATGTGGTATTTTGTAACACACATTTTTCCATGTTTTAAACTCAAATAATTTCGTTTTAATTTAAAAAAACTTGAATTTTTGAAGAGAAAGAATCACAGGAATGGTGGTGACACCCATCCAGTCTGAAAAGATCGATCACTAGATTTGTTGTGTTCGCAGCAGGCACAGAAGAAATGCAGGTGGTCTATCTAGGGTGTTTGGAAATGGGGAGAATTATTTGTTTTCCTCATTGTTTTTCATTTCCAGGAAGAAAGTTCTCCTGCTGAATCCAACCAATGTGCATCTGACTACATTCAGACTTGAGCACTTTCGCATGATAATGTTGAGGATAAATTAAATTAACAGTATTCTGCCTACTCAAGGGTAAAACTGTGTGTACATCAGGACAGAAACCTTCATCTTCCTTATTGCTCTTAAAGATTGACAACAGGTACAACCCCAACTCCATGGTTCTTCCTTCCTCTGACTAGCAAGGGTTAAAACCATGAAAGAGCAGAAGTAGGAAAGGAGGTGTTATGTCAAAGTATTTGAAGGGTATGGCTAATTAAGAATTTAAGAGTTTTGTACGATTTGAGTGAGAAAGGAATTTAGGTAAGTTTCCTGTGACTGAAGGGGTCAGTTTGGTTGTCTATGTTACTTTTCATAAACTGAAGTAAAAGAAGTATCATGAGGTAGCACAGTGCAAGGCATGACAGTAGGACTGGTTAGCAATATAAGGACCAGGCTGAGACATAACTACTGGTGCCCCGAGGTAAGTCAGGGAAATGGGAAGCTGGCAAAAAATCAGACAACAGGCCAGTTTAGCAAACGGTAGGCCTACCCACTCAATAAAACATAAAATTTGCCAACAGTGAATGGAGGTTTGTGTGAGGGGGGAAACAACTAGTCAGCCTCAACATTGCAGTCCCAGTGGAAGAGACTGTACATTGTAATAGATGTGGTTATGTCCCACGAGCGGGGTCATTTACCCGGTGTGCAATACACCAATGGATACATGGAGGAGAGGTATTTATTTATTCCATGTTTGCACGAAGGGGGGTGCTAGGTGGTAATTCCACAAAGCTAACACACCACACAAAAGAACTTCAATGTATTTATACACTTCAGACTACACAAACACACATTTACTGTAGTAAGCAATTGGTTAATTTCTTATCACTTTGTCCCTTATTGGTTAACAACATGCCTTATCGCTATCTAAAGTTGCAGTGTCTTTTATTTCTTCAGTGCACACTCAAAGGGTGAGGGGAGGGGGACATCTTCTTGGTCTTAAATTGAGTCAGTGGTCATGGTCTCCCCTGTCCACCTTTATCTTTCCCCCAGTTACCATTCATTTTCACTGACTTCATGCTTCTCAATCATCCAGCCTTTGGCACCCTCTTGGGCAAGATGTTTCCCTCTTATAAATCTTTTAAGCTCCTATAGATATAGGAGCTTTTTAGCTCCTACGGTATGGTTAACAAGACATACATTGCTTATACAAACTTGGAGTAACTCACTTTCTTATCTCCTGGTTCTTTCTTTTGACTGTAACGCTCTTAAATCAGTAACTGACCCCTGTCATTATTCTATTTACAATTTCAGAATAAGCAGAGTAAAAAATTTCTTAGAGCCATCAGTTATACTCTGAGAATCAGATATCACCCTGTCTTATAATTTCTTACAGTTTTCTTCTTCTTTATTGAAAATATGATTGATAACCTTTCAAGTAATATTTATGAGGCATAAAATTATAGTTAATTTAGTACAAGAAAATCTTTTTTAATTTGCTCAGGTTCATGGGTAGGGGTCTCTAACTAAGCTACACTGGCACCAATTATATGCTCATCTTTTAAGACTTTCTTGAATCCTCTATCAATATCCCCATTATTTCCGCTAGAGCTGGTGTGCAGGGTGGGTGACCTATAATTACTTGATTTGCCTACAGAATCACAGAATCAGGGGATGGCTGAGGATGGAAGGCACCTCTGCAGATTGTCTTGTCCCACCACTTCCTGAGAGAAGGGTCAGCTACAGCAGGTTGCTCAGGGCCATGTCCATTCAAGTTTTTAATATTTCCAAGGATGGAGACTCTATAACGCATCTGGGTGATGTGTTCCAGTGTTTGACCACCCTCATAGTAAAAAAACTCCAAATGTTAACAGTTTTCTGTTGTTTATTGTAAGTTCTGTGGTACCGAATTCCCTAAAACACAAAGAAATAGAGGGAGCAATGTAGCAAATACGGAAGAGCGGTTCCATTGAAAAGGCTGGTGCTATCGGGTCAGAAAGAAATAAATGGCTATTTCACAATATAAAAAATATTTGCCTTAATTTTTCAGAATGCTGGCTTGAATACTTATTTGCTTAAGACTCGAATCACTGGGAACTACAGACAGTAGAAAATCAGGGAACAGAAAAAAATCAAAGAAGACCTCAGAATAGAAAGGATCCAAAAAAGAAAGATACATGTCAAATGTACATGGTGAGAGTCTGAAATGCTTTCTATTTTTATTCCAATGTCTGTTTCACAAAGGCGACAATATACACCCAGAATGATATGCACTACTATACCAGACTTCCCTACTAAAAATGGATCCCTAAACTTTATTTCCTGCCTGACTCACTCTGCTGTAACCAGAAACACCTTGTCAAATAAATTAATAGAACGATTTGTAAATTTTGTGTGCAGGTATGTACAAGGTAACAAAAAAGGCAAGTACTTTATTTGCTTTCACATAAACTTTAGCTGCATTTAAGAATCTTTACCAGTATAGTAATATCATAGAGCTACCTCTTTCTCATAGAGTCGGAGATTATAATGGGCAAAAATTTATTTCACTGATGTAGTTTAAATCCATTTTCTGAATGTTAGTTTCAAAAAAACTGTTAAATTGTCTTCTATCTTTTTGTGAGTGTGGCTAAATTTACAGAAGAGGATTTTATTCACTGTATCAGGTTTTATTCATGTTCAGTTTCTGATTTTATCATACTTTATAGTCAGAGTAACATAAGAGTAGACTCATCGTCAGCTATGTAGTTTGATACAAAAAAAAAGCTGTTAAATTCTGTACACTGCATTCAGTAAGATACCTCCACCTGCAGCCTTAACTCAAGTAAATGTTAATCCAATTACACCTTTGACTAAATTAAAACTGTCTAAGGAGCTCAAAAAGTGTTACTAAGTAGATGTGACTATTGGCTGACTTCTAAAGTGTACCAAAGAAAATTAGATAGTCTTTTCCATTTTTCACCTTAACACAATGCATAAATAAAGTCTGCAAAAGCATTACTAAGTTCCTGCAGTCCTTCTTAAGAAGAGGGTTAGATAGGTCTCCTTTGATTTTAGTACATAAAAATGTACTGAAGTTGGCATGATGGAAATAATTCTAATATCATAAATAAATTAGGCTGACTCTATCAGTTGGCACAGAACTGGAATAATTTAATATCCTTCTTCCTATATCTAATATCCATCTTCCTTCAAGTCACTCTTGAAAATGAAGAAAATAACGTGCTGGAGGAAAAGTCAGAGTAGAACAAAAACATAATATCACAAGTGTTACCAAAAATTGTGGGAAAATCTCTTGAACAGTCATACATATCACATTAAAAAAACCCCAACACTTTTGTCAAACATAGGTGGTTTATAAATTTTAAGTTAAATGTGCCAAAGTCAGTTGGAATCAAGTTCATTCTTCTTTGGAGATTTACTTATACTTTCAAAAATTTTTAAAAGCTATTTCCAAAGGGATTTTACAACCTCAGTGTACATAAACAATAATTAGGATTAAAACAGCACTGTCCAAATGCAGGCTGTCCTATCCTTCTTTCAGTAGGGACTACAAGTAAGCATAGAGCAGAATGATTAAGAATTATTTCGTTTTATAGTTCAATGGGAGCTGAAATGATTAAGCTCCTTTATCATGTTTCCATTACTATGTCTATTTTAAGAGGACTTCTATTAAGGAATATCAGCATCAAAACAAAAGGGAAGCAAGCTCTTCTTCAAAGTGCAGCAAATGTTTACTTACCTACTGTATACATGTGTTTCCATTTGATAAATACTATTTAAACAGAGAGAAATCTCAGGCTGCAGAAATCTTTCAGTGTGGCACAGAAGAGAGAGGCTGCAAAAGCAGTTTTCAAGTCCTTATCTGCAAAGGGGAAGAGATGATTGCCTTAACCTTTGTTATCAGCATGAGACCTTCTTTAACGCTCATAAGGCTCAAAAGGATTTATGAAGCGGTGAAAGGCTGAGCTAGATGGGCTGCGTTTTACCAGCAAGAGGCTGGCTCTTTCAGCAGTGGAGCCTGTGATGGGGTACAATGAAATACTGCCTCTCCCAAGTGTGGGCCCAAAAACCTTTGCTTTCCTATGGCAGTTCACATTCAAAAGGTATGGCTAGCACCAACATGTAAAACTCATTAACAAATTAAGTAATCAGATGTCCTTCTCTTTCTCATCCAAATATTGTCATACTAAAAAGAAGAGAAATCTAAATTCCCCTCTCCTGAATCCTGGAGGGTGACTGTGATGACTGCTGGCCCACCTAAAAAGGTTCAGCAAGAACCAATGAGGTTCTGCAGAACAGAGAGGACTATTTTGATTTTGCTTGAAGTATTTTAATTTTTTATTCTCAATAAACCACCACGTAGTAGTACAGGTCAATAAAAATTAAACAGAACACACACCGATTTTCCACATCGGTTTGTAAAGATTTCACAACTTCTGTCATAAAATCCAAGCATATGAGGTTTCACTCAGAATGTCTTTGCATGTTCTGAAATCTTAAAGTTTTTATATACACCAGCAAACTGACTTGCTACTGTGCAGATTCTCACTTTTGTACTTTCTTTAGTATACCTATATTTTGGGGGACTTTTAGAGAGCTTTTACAATATATTTAGCCTCCAGCCTTGCAGTATTGCACATGTAGAAATATTAACAAGGTTGGAGACCTATTTAATTTAATGCCTGAATGATTCCAAGGTTATTCATTAGTACCATAATTTAAAGCCTAGGAATGCAGAAACAAGAAGAAAATTTTGTGTTTTATAAAAGTGATCTTTCATAAAATGTAGGTTTTCGTTTATTCTTTATTACTGCTTTCTCTGTCAAAGACTTCCATTCCTTTTAACCTATTAATTGGATGTCACTGCTATGAGATCAGCAAATGTATATACCCTGGACATTACATCTTAAGCACACAGTACATATTACTTTGGGTAAAAGATACAAGACTTGTTTCTGTGAATGCCTGATCTGAAGAGAGACTCAGCAGTACCATATGTTCAGAAATACTAGCTAAAATTTTGTAGCCTTTTCAAGGTTTCCCAAATGCTGAAAATATGAATTAACTCTTAGAAAAGTTTTCATGAAATGCAGAAATAAAATCCCGCCCATGGAACTATGAAAAATGGGAGTTAGAAAATTAGGATCAGAAATTGTAAATTCAAATGAGAAAAGGGGAAAATCATTTCACATCTGTGAACCTTTAGTCTCTTCCAATATATCTGTTCTAGGCTAATTCACATACAATATACATAGCACTTTCATAGACCTTATCTGTGTATCTTATTACATGTAGAAATTTTAAAGGTATGAGTAAAATTTTTTTTTCTGTATCTTTGAATATAAGCCCTTTTCATTTCCCTCTGATGTGAGGGAATGAACAGATGTGATGCACACGCTTCTTGAAATCCATTACCTTCATGCGCTTAAGAGCTCTCCTCAGTGATTTCACCACTCAGATAAAACAGCATGGCTTGAAGAAACTGATTACTGGAGAGGAGTTACCGACTTGCAAACCTTCAGAATGTTCAGAGAGATGGCGTTAGCACCATTCATCCAGCTCTGTTAAGACAGGGAGTGAATGTAAGTGATATGTTTCTATGGTCAGTTGGGAAACATCTGGAGTGAGGATAGATAACATCACAACACAGCCTTTACATCAGCTGCCATCTATGGCATTATACCCTAATCTCTCTGTTCTCACAAAAGTGCTTCACATGCATTTCATCCTCCTTAGTTTCCTACTTAGTCTTTCCAGTTTCCTGTTTATATTGTGTGTCATTTCAAGAGATTTGAAAAGAAAACCAAACCATAAGAAACCCCCTATATCATGGGAAAACAATGGAAGGAGGACATTGAAAACTTTCTTTTTTATATACAGATGTGCCTTTTGACAACATTGTCTGGACACGGGCTGGGAATCCAACAAAAACCTCCATTCTCACTGACTTATACCTAAGACCCAAGGTACACTATGGTAGATAATGACAAGCCACTTTAGAAGAAGCATTGAGAATTAAGAAATGCTTAAGAACTTAGTCAACTTTTTGTTGAATAAGACGTAAAATTTGGCATATGGCCTAGACTTGGCAATATACTTGGCACCTTTGTTTATGTCCCAGTCTGGTTCAAAATCCCAATGGTATCTGAACTCCGTTTTTCTTGTAAGGGAAAAACTAGTTTATAGGGGTTTTTTACTGAAAAATCTAAATTTGCACACTAGCAGCATTCAGATTTGTAACTCCTTCCTCATATATTTTTCCCTAAGACATCTATATTCACTTCTCTTGGTACCCCAGAAAAGACACTTATTATGCTTCCCTGTAGACACATGCATCATCAATTCTCTTGGCTCCCTTTTAAACAAGTTTGGGATATTTCAAAAAGATACAGAATCTATTTTTGAATTACATACAGGGAGGAATAGGAAATTAAAAAGAAATTAAGAACTATATAGGAGCATGAATTATTTATCACAGACAATAAGAACATTTTTTTCTTTACTATTAACTATATTTGTCTTAAAATATATATTGAATGTTTCTGAATACTATAGGCTATCATTATGTCTTCTTAATGTATGGGAATATTTGCACATGATTATGCTTTAATTGCATTCATATATTTTCTAAAGGACTAAAATTTATCATGGTGAGACAGAGTAGCCATGTTTCAATGCACTGTATATTCCTTTTAGGTTCTCACCAATAGCTATCACTAACTAAACAAAGATCTTTTGAACTATACAAAAATTTCTTATTAACTTCTATATCTTGACCAAATTTCTGTTCATGTACAAATATTGAAGCCTTATTATGCCTGCAAATATTTAATGACTAACTCATAAACCAACTTGCTCAGATTCTCATGTCTTCTAATATCTCTTTGTATTTATGAAAAAAATTATGTACTTGTCTTAGTAAAAGGAAGAGAGCTAATATCCTCTTCAGTTTTTCAAACCAGTGATGCCATGTAGAAGTCCCATACTATTGGCAGTATCTTTCAAAACACCTGGACTATCATAGTTCTCAAGATCCGTCATAGGAAAATAACAGTATTTAAAACATATATTAAAAAAATGTCATTAGAGGCCTGGTTTTAGTTATTGTTCTCATCTGGAAGAAACTCTACTTCCAGATATTTCTATGTAAGTAGAGGTATAGATATAAACATAGATATGGATGCATATGCATGTGCAAAGAGAAAAACTATTAAATAAATATGGAGTTCAAAATCATAGGAAATTCTAATAATATGAATCTTATCTTTTATGTAGGAGAATACAATGTTGAAACCATCACTACAGGTAGTGTTTTGTAGAAAAGGAATTGCTACCCACCCACTATACCTATCACACCAAGTAGATTTTATCCTAGGTTTTTTTTTTCAGAGATTCCATTTTCCCATACACATGTCAGAAATAAAACCAGTCATGGATGAACCATTTGCTCCTGTACTACAGACTTGTTCAGAGATCCAGGAGCTCTGGATTTCCTTGAGATGCATTGTTCAAAAACATTATCTATGTAAATACTGCTTTAGCATTTTCATTTCTGGTTTGTTTGTTTGTTTTTAAAATAAGTTCTTGTCTGTTCAGTGGTTTTCTTTTTTACTTTAGTTTCTCTACATTGATCTGTCCTTTTAGTTTTCATCTGCAACAGAAATATCTAATTCTTTATGACCATGAAGAAAGCCCACCTCATTTTACTTGTAGAACCACACACAGAGGAATTTGAATTATCTTTAGCTAAACTGATAAATTGCTAATTATATCAATGTGTAGGCATTGATAACCAAGTGTAATGTGTAGGCATTGTAACCAAGTGATCTCCCTTTTGCAAAGTTAAGTAAAAAGAAAAACATGATCTGCTAAAACAAAATATGTAAAATTAGTGAGACTATTCTGCACAGATAAATAACCGGGTTTTTTTTGTGATACAGATGCCTACAAGTGGTAAACCATGTCTGCATCCCTAATCTCATCTGCCACAAGGAGATAGCCTTGGTCTAGAGGCTGAGAGGTAGGAAGTGGTTTGTGTTTCATGGCTACTTCAGTCAGACTGGCTGCATCCACACTGCACATCATTCACATCATTGCCTTGCATGGTAACCCCTGTGACTGTACGACAAAATCACTCCTTTGCATGCACATTTCTGAAGTTTCTGAAGAAACATGAAGTTTAGCTGAAGATCACTACTGTATATTGCATATGACATGGAAATGAAAATATACTTTGCATGGTCTGGGATGTAGGATAAAGATGCTTGTGGCTATTTGAAGGTACAGGCCTGCTGAGACACTGATAGGTGCTTGGATGAGGAAGCAGTGCTTACTGCGGTCTCTTTGTGATTTTTCGTCGCTTGCTACAGCCTGCCTGGTGTCATCACCCAAGCAGGTGATACCTGGCTGCATCTGTGCATCTCAGATGGCTCAGATTAATCTGGAATGAGCTGGATAGCAAAAGTAATATTTTTGTATCATTTGTGACAGGGACCAGAAGATGATGAAAACCACAGCAGTGCTGATTGACTTGAGGTTTGTGACTAATGAATATATGTGACTTGTTCTGACTTGGTTATAAATAAATTAATAAAGGAAACAATGAAGAGTTAACACGATAGCCCCTCCTGTAAGAACACCAAACATAATGTTGAGCTCTTTGTAGAAGCTCCAGCCCAAGGAGAAGCCATGGCACAAAATGGCCAAGCTGCCAGGTGCAGACATGACATGTCAACAAGCTGCAGCAAGTGCTCTAGTCGCTTGGGTCCACCTTGTTCCAGTTTGAACTGTTTGGGCTGGGCTCTGATCTGGGCATACTTTTGTGGGTTTTAGAACAGGAATCACTACCCATCCAATTTACCTTCCATACCAAGTAAATAAATTTCAGATCATGTCACTGCATGAGGTAGTTGTAACAACTGCGTGTGACACCATGGGAGTGAACCATCCCCAGGGCTGCACTGACGTGTGTTTCCAGAAGAACCTGGGAACAGGGGGATATTTGAACAGTGTTGGCAACAGCAAGGATCAGAGGGTCCCAACAAATCTAACAGTGTAGCTCTGCTCTTATGACAATATCTGCAGGAAAGAATGTGTACACTCCTCTTCCACTGTAATGTGTATTATATCAGGCAGGTTAGAATCTTAAAATCATAGAAATATTTAGGTTGGAAAAGACCCTTAAGATCATCAAGTCCAATCATTAACCTATCACTGCCAAGTCCACCACTAAGCCATGTCCCTAAGTGCCATATCTGCATGTCTTTTAAATATCTCCAGGGATGGTAACAACCATTTCCCTGGGCAGTCTGTTCCAATGCTTCATACCCCTTTCAGTGAAGAAATATAACCTAATATCCAATCTAAACCTCCCCTGCTTCACAGCTGCTCCCAAGTAATGACTCTTGGGACTGTATGAAACTTGCAAACAATCCAACCCTATTGGTGTTTAATGACTTTGGTTTTTTTTTCCTTTTTCTGGTGCCTGTGTCTGTCAACACACTAATATCTATTGCTGTACTAATATCTATTGCTGTATTGTCAAGAAAAGCTAATTTCAGTAATTTTTCTGTTTTACTTTGTACTGAGGTTTTTTTGGGGTTGGTTTTTTTTTTTTTTTGAAAGTGGTCCTGCTTCCAGAAACACAATCATATCTAAAGATAGGATCCATCTTTTACTCAACAACTCATGTCTCTTTCATTTGTCAACACCGTAGCCCAAGATTATATTTCAAAAAGATTCAGTTTTGTATGGCTCTGCACTCCTGAGGCTCTGCATTCATGAGGCAGAAACCTGTTCTTGTCTATGTGAGAACTTCAGCTTATGTACACTACATTTGGCGGCTTTGCTGGTGCTGACTTGATTAACATGCAAATAGTTCTTGATGTCTCTGCTCAAATTCCTGTCACCTTTGTCTCAAGATAACTGTTTCTCCTGGTTAAACAGCAAAACTGGATATCAGTATTTCCCAATATGTTAAATTTAAAAAGACAGAGCCCATATTTACCAGTAATTTCTCCATTTCTAATGTGAATTCCCAGCAGATGAAACTCCATCTGGCATAGTTATTAACCACATTTCGCCTGCTCTATAATCACACTGAAATTCCACTGCTCCACTGAAAGTATTGCATTTCTCCATCGATACACCTCCACCATACAAGGATAGGTGATGCCAGTAATACCCAGTTTTATGTCCTTTTCCTTCTGCCCCTTTCTTTCCCTCAGGCAACACTCAACTGTGAGGAAAACAAACATTGCTAAATCCAAATTTCCTTAAAAAGAAACATTTGAAATTTCATTTCACTTTTCCGTCTTTCTCTCTCAAAGAAGAATGAATCTGAAAATAAAATGCCTGTCAGACTCTCCACAACTCTGGCTTTTTTGTGACCGCTGCACCTCATTTCTCCCTTTCATCTACCTCCAACACAGCTGCCACTGCTCTTTCTGGACAACAGCTACCACAGCCTACAAGCATACTTTAATTCCATTGGGTACCAATCCCCTCTCTGATGCTGTGGCTCCTCCTGCTGACTGCATCCTCATTTCTCTCCCAAAGCTGCAGAATATTTCCATCAGATATAAAGGCAGCTGGCCCTTAGGATTCAAGCCTGAAGAAAGGTGTCTTTAACGATTGACCATTGCAGGCACTATAGTTGTTTTTATCACAAGAAATAGAATGTATCAATCTGTATGTGTTAATACTGTAGGAGACAAACATGAATAGCTATAGTCATATTTTTAATAGGTTATTTCAGTGTATTGGTAAGATTTGCAGTATATTTTTATGACACTTGCTAGCCTCTTTTTAATAACCTAAATCAGATACCTAATTTATCTGATTTTTCTACTGTTTCTTTATGTACTTTCTCCAGAAAGAAATATTTAAAAGCACTTTAAACTTAATAGTTTTGATCCATAACTTTGTAACGGGGTCATATTTCATTTTGAAACATTCAGCTCCTTCTTTCCAAGGCTTTCAGCTCATTTTCGTCAGATCAATAGCAGTGGTTGTGATCATGAACTATGTATAAAGGATGTGTCTACATCACCATGGCTGAAGCATTGTGTCAAGGTATCCAAGCTAATGTTAAGCTACCTACTCTAGTTTCAGTGATTTTAAAGTGACTACAGATTTATTATTTGAGTGTTTAGCCAGCTTTTAGTGCAAAGTTATCACAGATATGTCTAAATTACCTTTCCATCATAATCAACCCATAGCAGTAACTGTAGCAGTCGTCTAAACATGAATGTAAGGTGATGAAGTTATATATGCACTGCTAGCTGATTACCCATAAGTGCATGCATTACAGTAGCAAGGTAAAATAACATTCCCTACAGAGAAAATATGGGGGGTTTGCATTTGAAGACTACGGTCTACCAGCATTTACCTCTGTTTAAAATGTAAGTACATAATGGAAAGAGAGAAGTCTTTTAATATGTATGTATGTATCTTCTCAGTCAGGCTCTTTTTGGTTCCAAAAGGCTCAATATTTCTTTATTTCAAAACTATAGTTGGATATGAGTGATTCAGGACACAGAGACACCTATATTTACTGACCTGTTGCCTGGTTAACTCAAATCCAGCAGTTAGGGTGTGAATAGCATTAAAACTCTAGCAACCACTGAATATTTGCCTAAGGTGCTCAGGTTGTACAATGATTTGTTTAGAGGCTTGTGATGTGTTTGAAAGCTCAGTCTTTACTGTGATGGCTACTTCTCTAGTGTGACTGTTGTCTGAACTAAAGCTAGCTTGATAAGAGCTTTGCAGGCTGCATTCTGTGTGGTGCAGTCCAAACAGTGATGGAATCTGACAACACTTTATACAACAAAGATTTACTGAAGCAGTAGGGAAGATGAGCAACAACTTGCCTGTATGGCGATACACCCACAACTAGTAATATGAGAGGAGCTTGGTTCCTTTCTATTTCTTTGGTGACAAATGTACTTTCCCTGAAATGTACTTGAGATTTACGGTATTAGTTTTTACTGACACAAACCACAGAACTGCTTAAATCTGTTAAAATTATTCTAAATATGTTTTAAGTCCAAAAAGTATGAAGCTCCCTACTAAATAATAAAGAGGAATATATGGTGGAATTTCCTTCTTTGTCTACAGAACAGTATCTTGAACTTCAGTCTATTAGACGAGTTGAAGACAACATTTTTTCAAAGCATCCCTCAAAACATATAATCTTTAATTTATGTTAAGCTGCAACAGAATCCCTGTGCAAAAGAGAAATACAAGATTTTTACAGACACAAACAAATGCATGCATATATGCTGTAACTTGTATGATTCACAGAGGACTGACTCCTGCTAAATCTAATTTTTAATAACTCTGGATGTAAGTGGGCACATTTCACTATTGCACTCCTCAAAATAGTTTAGGCTCATCCCATGGAAGAAATTAAAAGAAATTTCAAGTTTCAAATTCAAAAGTCAAATTTCAAATTATTCAGAACAATTCAAAGATGTATGTAATGTAAATTAGTTACTTCTAGCAATGCAAACTAGCGTCTTGTTTGCTATCCATGCTGCACTCATTCCTATGTTCAAAGGGTTCTTTTTTGGGGGGTTTTTTGGGTTTTTTTTAAGAGCAGGGTGAATGCCAAAATGTTCTCTTTGTGAGCAAGCAAACACTTTTACTTCATTAGTATTTGAATAATTATCAAACCATTCTGAGCATCGCTGAGAAAAGCCTTTCTCCCTAATAACCTCTTATACAGAACTGAAGCTTTAAATCACAAATCCAATATGAAAATGTGAATTGCAGATTTAAATGAAAAATTAAAACACAAAGTGAGTTGTTGGGTTTTTTTCCCTTTTGCTGTTCTTTTCCCTTACTTGTGTGTGTGGGTTTTTTTGTTGTTGTTTTTTTTTCTTGAAAAAGTGGTGTTTGTTGCCTGAGAGAAGCTGATAAATCATAGAAGCTTTTCCATCTGGAAAAGTTTTACTGTTCCAAATCTCCAGACTCACATTGGTCTTAATTCTCCAGTATATTAAAGGCATAAAGCCATTTTAACAGACACTGCAGGATTATTTCAGTCAAGGGGGATTCTCTGATGATGAAGAGCTGCCATAGCAATGCATTTGCCTTCCCATATACTTTTGGCATAGAAGATTTACATGTGGAAAAGGCTGCAATTCTGACTTCCCTGTTTTTCACTAGTTTGTGGCTGCTAAAATGCATTGTTGGAGTCACTGGCTAAGGTCACAAACTTCCAACACCCAAGAGCTGTTCTAATTTACTACAAGCACTAACATTTTTATAACCCTAAAAGTAATTAAAAACTGTGTTATGACTTTTTTCCCCCTTTAAATTATTACAACTCTTCTTTGGACATATTCTGCAAAGAAGTGTAATGCAAAAAGCAATATGGAATTGGGATGAAAGATATGTCCTTACTTCATCCTGAGTCTTTTCAAAGCAAGGACAAAAAGAAGCAGAAAAGTAGGTGAAAGTTTTTGAGTTCCTGAGCTCTGGCTAGTAGCATGACCTGAAGTGCTAAAGCTTGGACAACCGGCCCAAGCCAGAGTTGACCTATAGATGAATCCTGTATATTCTATAACTGATCACCATTATGATAACAGGTATTATACTAAGTTATAACAAACCACCTATTCTGATGTAGAAGGTGGAAGTGTTGAAGCCTGAGCAACAGGCCCTGAACCGAAACTGTTAACCCAGAATGTAATCCTTAATGAAATATGCATGGAGGATGCAGTTATCTGCAATTTATCTTCCCCTTCCTTTGTATGTGAATAGAATAACAGGGTCATAGAGGCAGGTGTCTGTCCCCGAGACCTGATGTGACACCTTGCACATAATCCCATCAGATAAGCAGAGAAACTCCCTTAGCTTCTTCCCTGAGCCCTGGCCAGGCTCTGGGGGGAACCTAATGTGAGATTGAAACCAGGTATTTCCGCTCAAAACAAAGGTGCCAGCTCTTCTGGTTTGCTGATTTGGGGGTATATAAGGCTGGACCCGCTCACAGTGACTTTGGAAGCCTCACCTATGGGTGGACGCCCCATGTAGGATTTCCCACTTGCCAGGACAGACTCTCCAAACCCTCGCTGTAACTGGGGCTGCCCAGCCACTGCGGGTCTGGGTGATGGTAACGTATGCAAGTGGTGATGGATCTTTCTTAATTACTGTTCTCTCTCTTGTGTAGTAATGATTTGATGCATTACCCTGTATTTTCCTATTTAAGTGCACTATTCTGCCTTTTCTTACTCTAGGTTTTCTGTGTTATTCTGTAATATTATTTAGTTATTTCTAGTAAAATATGCCTGCTCTTTTCACTCTGGTGTCTGAGTTTAATTGGTATCCCTAATCAGCAAAACATGACCTAAAGTAATAATTCCCTGCTGTATAATTCCACCATTGAATGTATTTATATTATGATTTTGAAGAAACTGAAACTAAACCATTACAGGCATGGCAAAAAATATTTTCCCTGTCGTTTGTAAATCCATATCTATTTCTCTTGTGAAGGGATAGGTGTGGAATCTTCCAAGTAATTGGGAGAAAATAATCTGTAAAATAATTATTTAGAGAATGTTATCCATTACCTATTTAACACAATCATCTTTTAAAGACACCTTTTAATGGAAACATGTTAGAGAGCAACTTACTGAGCACTAAAACTCAAAATGAGCCTTCACTGCACTGTTGCTACCTGGCACATCATTACTTCTTGAAAAATTTCTGGAATTTCCATCCTTGTATTTTACATTGTTTAAACATGAAATATTTCTTTCACAAAAAAAAAAAAAAAAAAAAAAAGTTACTGGGAAAACGTTACAGCAAGTGTGTAGCTAACTATCTTGGACACAACTAATGATATGGACATGGAATCACAGGTTTTACTGTGTCTTAGCAACCTGTTATCCAAGTTATTCCAACCAACTTTGCAGCTTGCCTCTTATAGTAATGTCTGTGCTGTACTGCTAAAGCACATGAGATAAGCTTTCTTGCTTACAACTGTTTCAAACAGGTTTATATACATGTAGACATAGAGGGTGAAAGAAAGAGCAATAAAAGCTCCAATCCTGCAATTACAACTCTGATAGCAGATTCATGGGCCTTGGCTGAGCCCATTACCTCTAAAATCCTAGAAAGCAACAGAAATTCCATCAGAACACTACACAGAAGTGGAACCTGTCCATTCAGAACCAATTGTAGGATAAAGGCTATATATATTTCCAAGGAAGCATGTCTAACAGTCTGCTCACTGAGTTGCTCAGTCAGAAAAGGTAGCTGCTTGCCAATTTAATTTTCTATTACATTTTCCCAGTAAAGGAAGCTATTGATCTGAAAGACATGGCTATTGGTAGACTCCCAGAAAATGAGAAGGTTGATCGGGTTTGCTTTTGTTTGTTTTTTTGTGGGTTTTTTGGGGGTTTGTTTGTTTGTTTCTGAGGGATAATGACATGGTAAAACATGGTTAACATGCAGTTAATAGACTTGATGACACCACATTTCAAATCATCTAGAAAAACAGACATAATTTAGAACCTACCAGATTTCATTCAGTGGGATTTATTTTATTATAGCTGATACTAGTCACCACACAACATAGAGTTCTGCTGCAAAAATCTCAGCTTAATACTTTGCTGAGATTTGGAAAGTATGCATTACAATTTACTTCACAAATCCCAGAAATATACATGACCTTATTCTGTAGTCCCAAGATCAAATAGATAAATAAATACATTTAATATACATATCCATAATATGCATATAATAAGTGCAGGTACTTTTACTTTTGGAAATTGCTGTTAATGGAACATCTTTGTATCCATTTACAGTGGCACTGCTCCAGTTCATATCCACACCAAGTAAGTGGTACTTGTTACCTTCTAATAAATTGCAAGTCATTTTCATCTTATTTGGCAGCTCTGAGGGAAGTCTCAGGAGACTGTGGTTTGCATAAGCTATAAAGATTAAACTGAACTTTCACCAAAAGAAAAAATTCTTCCATATTTGTCTTGAACACCAATTACGTTACCACACATTCGTTATTCTGGAATTAATTATATTTTGGAGCTTAACTTCTTTTTCAGTTCATTTGGGGAACTATGGTCCACTGAAGTAGTCTGTTGTAGCCTTTGCGTAAGACTTCTTTGAGAGTCTCATGTGCACATGTAGGTGATTCATTACAGCTAGACCATGGTTTCTCAGTCTACTGACAGATGTCTGATTTATTTATTTATTGTAAATGAAGCTAGCAGAAGTTCCCAGTCTCAAAACAGTATTGACTTATGTCAAGTTGCAGAATGTGATCCACTCAGACCAGAACCAGATAACAATGAAGTGATAGCAATCATGACATGACCACAGGTAGAAAAAGGATGAGTAAGCAAAAGATAATGATGTTCTTTTCCATTTGATAGGGGTTTCTTGGGTTAATAATTTTGAAATATCATGTTGTTAAAACCATTTTGCTGAAGCATATATGACCAAACATCTTCATTAGAAAACGTTGCGATGATTTGATAAATATGCCAACAGGTCATTGACATCAGGGAATATTCTGGTTAAATATAGAGAAAGAGAAAATGATAAAAATTCCAAAACCCAAACACAAACTAACAAACACACCCCCAAAAAATAAACAAAACCAAGAAAATATGAAAATGATGACATTTGTTCCAAAATAAAAAAAATATTCTCTATAAATTTCTTTTGCTTGAAACTAACATTTGAAGGTATCATAAGAAAAAGAATGGCTGTTTCAGAACATGTTATTTTATTTAACTTATTTTTTCAAGCTACCTAGCAGTCTATTTCATACTAACGAATTAAAAAATTATCAGTATGGCTGCTACTCTATCTAGGCAGACACTTTAGCCTCTGCCTATACCAAGGGACATGCTGCTAGGGTTGTCCCAAGAACCCAGTGTGACAAGTCTTGAGGCTGCTGTTAGAGCACTGTTTGGAAAGCAGTCTAGGTAGACTGACTGAATCCTGTGTAAGGCCATAGTGATCACGGCAGGATTTGTTGACTGTCACTCAGGAAGTAAGCAAGCTATGAATCAGGCTCAGGAAGAAAAGCCTAAGAAAAAATGGAGCATGTTTCCTCAAAATGTCAGAACTCTTCAGGGGAGTGCTGTGACAGTGAAAAATAATGTGGATTCTTTAGAGTTCTCTTGAAAACTAAATATTTGTTTCTTGTAGGCAGTGCTTTCTGGAATACTATTCTGAAAGGTTTTACTCAAATATTCTGTTCCAAAGGACACTGTTTGCAAATATCACCTTTGATTTTTTAATTGAAATAGTTAGTATAACAAAAAAAAAAAAAAAGTGATTGGACTGCCTTTAGCTGAAAGCTGTTCTTGTATGTCACTATATCGACCTCTCTTCTTTACTAGACTATGACAAGGACAGTGAGACACACAGATTGCCTTTCTGTTGATTGCATATTCACCCTCCAAAAGTACAAATTGCTTACTTGCTTTTTTAAGGAGAATTCCATGGAGTTGACTCACTACTACAAGATTATTTTCTTAGAAAAACCATGTTAGATTTTACCCTCTCAGCAATGCAAGAGTACTTGATGCTATATCAAATTGACAGTGCTTAGAGGAAATTAAATATTTTGAGAGCTACGTGAACTCTGTACAGGCCAGCAAAATGATTAACAACTCTCTCAATCTGATCTATTTTCTATGGTGTTTCTTCTGGAGGTAATACTTTGATGCCAAGGGTAGTCCTTCTCTGACAAGGAGGAGTTTAAATTCACTGTTATGGATGTCTGTCCTTCTCATTTTTCCAGACTCTTACAATGCCAAGCATCAACTATGGAGGGCAACAGATTTTAGACACACTCCTTCCTATTAGGAAAGATATGGAAAAAAATAAGTGGAAATGCAGTAGGTAGTACTCATTTTATCGCAATACTGAAGTGTTTTAAAGACACAGATTTTAGGAAAACTGTGACATTCTTGTCATCCCAATCTAAATGGGCAATTATGTGCATAAAGATAAGAACAACGGCACTAATACTAGGGTAATGCAGACATGCCACTGGCCTGAGCCGAATCAGCTATGACTCAGCTATGAATATTTAAATCATGCCATCATTTTCATAGACACAATAACTGCAATATCATCAAAATCCATACATTTAAATATACCAAATATTTGATACCTCATATATGCAAGATAAAACTTGAAAACAAAAAACAACACATGTTTTAAACTACACACATACCCCATATCCTCTATAAAAAAGCAGCTTGGGACAAAAAAAGCTCACTCTGAGCAGCTGTTCTGAAGCATTTTTCATCAGTAGCATTTTCTTTATATCATTTTGATCACACTATAAATGTTGAAAAAAGTCAAAAAAGACTTGTTTGTGCCCTCCTGTTGTATGTCACCAAAAAAAGGGGGGGGGGGGGGGGGGTGTCTTTTGCTTTTGTCCACATGTGGCTTTTGGAATGTCTTTGATAGATTCTCTGACTGAGAAAGAATGTCAGGGGCAGAGTTTTAAACACTGTAAATGAAACATGTTTAAAGTCTGAGGGAGAGGAAAAACATATTAATATATAATGCAGCTTTTCACTGAGCAAATGCATTAAAACATAAGAAATAATCAAAATTCTTTTCCTGCTGTAGCTTTTAACCATGTTTACCTGTTTCCAAGGGAGCATATTAAACAAGCCCTTAGAAAATAAATGTACTAATTAAAAGATTGAACCAATATTGAAATCAGTAGCCAACAAGTTAGTACAAATATGTTTCTATTTCAAATGAGCACTGTATCTCTTTTCAAGAACTGGGGAATGTAGACTATCCAACAATAAAATAAAGGAAGAGGCAGAAGAAAGAGTAAGGGAAGAAACAGGATCATGCTATAGTTACTAAGCCTTGTACTTCAGGTACATCAGTGTAAATCAGTACAAAAGGATGATTTCAACCAAACATGCCAATGTCAGAACTGATTATTATTTATCATTTTCTTATGTAATCTATGATCATTTGTTACTTGTGATTATGCACATTGTAGGACCACCGTGTATTTTGCAGAAGTATAACATATATCTGTCCTGTGTTTTTCACCTTACTTATTTTTCAGCAAGATTTGTACAAGTTCTTCCACCTCACAGGGGCCAAAATAAACCTTTAGTGTACTCCTTGAATGGTTTCTGGTATCATGCATAGCTTTTTTCTTTTTGGAGAGAGGGGAAGAGGAGGGTATAATATATGTTCTCAAACACTGCTAAGATATAGAACTTGATATAAAGTAAAAAATTAATATTAACATTATTTTTAGTTCTTATTAGGAAGAACATAATGTAGATCCCCAGCATTCTGTACAGCAGAACAGTCTAGTTAAACATATTTCAGCCAGTGTCTTCCAAACAGCAAAATGTATTAAGCTATTGGGTGGCACGTTTAAAGTAGAATATGACTTCCTTTTATTTCTAGATCTAGGTTTGAAGATTGAAAGTCAATAAAAAATCAAGGCTTATTCTAACTCTTCAGATGCTAGATTTTTCTCACTGTATTTCTAGAAAAAGTAGTTGTGATGTACAGTCATTTTACAAAGCTAATAAATTTTTTGTAAAATCAGAATAGGAAGACTGTTCTGAAAGATGACTGCTTGGATGTAATTAGCTGTAATAAAGAAACAATACTTAAACAAAACTTTTATATTTCTCAAGGTTCAGCATGGCCTCTGGAACCTAACAGATGATGCTTTCAAGGGCTGAGCAAAATGTTTGGGGGTGGGGAACAATTATTCCCTTTCTCTTTTAGTCTTATTAAGCTCTGTTTTCCAAGAAGAAAATATAAAATACATATACAGGCATAGATGCATAAATATAAATGTTTATAATTGACTTTACATCTAGATAATTTACTCAGGTGACCTACCTTTCTCAAAGAATCACATCTCAAAGTCCTCTGCAGTGTCAAATATGTTGAGAGCAAGCATCATCATGACCATAATTTGTGAGTCATTCTGCCATGTCCTGTCTGGTAAAAGCAACTTGTCCTTGAACACTGAATATTTAATCACCCACAAAGTGGCCAGTGACTCTCCACTTAGTATAAGATGCCAGAGATGCAAAGGAATGACGCTTTATTTTCTTAGACAAAATAAATTATTCTCTTGTGATTCAAAGAAATCTTCAGATAATTCAATATCACAATCAGGTCTGACCTGACTATTTTACAACTCAAATGTGGCTGGTTTTCCTACAGTTGTACTGAGTCAATGACACAGTGACTGCTATGCTGTTCAAGAAAAATAGCATTAGCCTGAAGAACAATACAGAACAGTTGAAATAGATTTATTGATTTCAAATGAAGGTAAGATCCTGTGAAATGTAAGGTTTTACTCATTGCATTTAGAGGTCTTAAGGGCTACCTTCCACAGCTTGGTAGCACAGGATAAAGCATACAACAAAAACATGTCTAATTATTATTTCATGTTTGTATTTCCATGTTCATTATTCTGTATTTTCAGAGTGCTGCATTAGGAAAGAAAATATAACTCAAAACTGTTTTCACTATACATGCATACAAAGTTATATCTTTGAGCAAAACTCACCTTCTGGGCAAAAGTTGTCAACCAATCTGAAAATATAACATTGATGAATTATATAATTTCCCAATTATGTCATGTAAATGTCATAAAAGACAAGGCTGATCAAAGGGGACATACACCATCTACTCTTTTGCCCTGTAAAATACAGCCAAATATTTTCTAAATATAGATTTAGCATAATCCATGATTACTATTATTTTGACTCCTTCTCCAGTGGTTAAACCATGTAGAAAAATCCCAGGCACGTGCTATAGCCTCTATTCTGCTGAATATAATTTTTGTTTATTTGATTTGTGATTTGTTGGAGGTTCTTTTAAATTTGGTCTGTAATGGTTCTAGATTTTTTTTTTTTTTTTAGATTCTAACTTTAGCCTCTAAAGATTCTAAAGATATAATCTGGATCAAATAGAAGTGCCATTATGTGTGGAACACAATTTTAAAAAGGTTAATAGCTGTTTGCACATTGGTAATTTTAGAAATGTACCAAATCTCAGCCAATGTAACAGGGTTTTTTTCAAGGATCACTGAAAATATTAATCTGTGCTGAATAGGAAGGTTATATTTCCTACCATCATGCAACAGCAGCAGGGAAAACAAAATAAAAAAGGAAAGAAAATTTGCTGATCCATAACTTTTGGTTGAAATAGCTACCATCTACCTAGAGATTCTTTTAGGAATTTTTGTTTTAACCTTGAGTAAAGTAGTGAGAAAATGTAAGTCTTGTCATGAAAGCCCAGAAGACAAAGCAAATCACCCATAAACCCCTTCTCTACTCTTCCTACACCTAAGAAATTAATCTCTGGTGATATCTATTAGAGAGAAAGCCAAATAAACTGAAAGAGACCAACGGGTAGGGCTGTAATATTGTTTACATATGTTCTTTTCATTACATTTAAAGGCATTTCTATTAAAAAGGGAAGCATACCATAAAATATATATAAAAAATGGTAATTGTCTTACTGTGTAAAAGTCTGGGCAGGTATTTATGTCCGAGACCTTCCTAATATAAAGCAATATCTATGGAGGAATAGAGAAGTGAGTGTCTTGAGCAGAAATAAAACAGATCAGAGAATTTTTTTAGAAGTCTTGGTGATTTCTGAAGAGGGACTGGCATTTAGTTTCCTTTGGGTCACAAGACAGTCAAGACTCTGCTGTTTCCAAGAAACTGTGTTACTCATAAATAACACATTTATTGTAACCTACGTAAAAGCACAAGAAAGATGGCTAAGAACATTTCAGCAGTTAGCTACATCTGCTATTGGGAATGCAGCAACTGCCAAGCAGCTAGTCATGGCGAACTGGAGGATCAGGTCATGGGAGGGTTTGGTGGAGTCAGCAGAGGAGACATAGATGAGGAGAAGCAGCTCCTGTCTCAGCAGCACTGTTAGTCTGGATCAGGCTTCGTTGCCTTGAAAGATCATATGGTCCCTGGCTAAGAGGGACCTGGCTAAGAGGATATCACTGCAAGGAGAGGAAGCAGACAGCTGGTCAGCAGTTACCTGTCTCATCCCATGTGGTGGGTTAGGAGGGGGGTGAATCCTTTTAATTCCCCGAGAGCCTGTGATCTGGTCGAAGAGGCAATCTGCTCGTCAGAGCCGCAGGGCAGGTCGAGTCACCACAGTGACTCAGAGGAACAATTGTGCTGGTGACTTTATTAACTGACCACTTCAGTGAATGAGTGACAACAATCAACTGATAAACATCCGGGGAACAAATTAAGGCACTTCGGCAATGAGACTATTTTCTTAATAACCTGTCAACAATCAACTGAACACTATTCAATTCCTACAAAATTTATACACATAAATATATGTAAGAGAGAGAGAGCAGAAAGAGGAAAGAGAGGAGGGAGGGATAGGAAAAGGGGAATCACCAGCCTTGGATCCCCTGTTGTCACAGAGTAACCAGCTTGGTCTGTAGGTGGTGGGTCGACAAAGACACATGTTATTGACTTTATATAGTCTTTCTTGCACATGTGCAATAAGTTGTGCCAGCCATTTTCTCTGGCTTGTACCTGTGCAGTTAGGCAAGTTCTGTCTCTGGGCAACAACAGGAGGGAGGGGGAGACAAATGGCCCACCACCACACCTCCACAGAGTTGGCTCTGCTTCTCTCCCACAGGGCATCCCACTCAAGTTGTTTGAGACATCCTCTTTCTGAACTTGTTTATGAACAGTTTGTGACATTACTTCACTAGTGGTCAGGCAAGGGCTTTGTACTGCCTGGTACATCTATTTGGACAAGTTTTCTTTTTTTCACTTTTAATAAAATATTGTTACATTGGTATTTGTCTAGGGGATGAATTAGCTCACTAAGCATTATTTAACATTTAGTTTATTTTTTCCTAGATTTCCCAGTTCCAGTGTAGAGCAGTGTTTCATTAGCAATCCATTTAAATCCAAATACAGCTCTTGTTTCTGTGGCCTCACAAAAAATTGCAATCATATTACATTTGAAGAAAATATTAAAAGAACTAAATGGTCAAGTGCAAGAACTTGGATCACTGATAGAATTTGTATCATCTTTACAGATTTTAAAGATTATAAAGAAAACCTGTGAAACTCTGTTTCAAGTGTTCGTCATACATTTTAGACATGAATTCACTGGCTTAGAAAGGCCAAAAATAAATGTTAGAAGCAGGATTTTTCCAATTATTGATCCAGACCATTAATTGGTCCCTCTCTAGGCAATGGAGAGAGATGAACATTGGTAGAGCATGTATTGTCTCACCTTATTGAAGATGCTCTAAAGCAGACCAGAGGAAACATTACCTAAGACCACTTAAAAGTCTCTTTGACTATACAGCTAATTCAGACTTGATTCACTTGGAAGTAGACATCTGTATATTAAACTTCTAATACTGCGTGAAATGAATCCTACCTTAAATGCTCAAAGGAAGGACTGGAAAGGAAAAAAACCCCACATCTGTCCATTTCAGACCTTCACTGAAGATGTGGTATGGAAGTTCACAACAGCTCCAGTTCAGATGTTGGAAGGAAACCATTGAACTGGGAACACCTGTCTAAATTTGTTGTTGTTGTTGCTTTATATAAATATTATATATATATATATATATATATATATATATAAAACCAGGAAAAAATATATTTCATATACATAAAGCAAAAAAAATACTGACTAGGAACCACTATATCAAATCTAACCAGGGAAACCAACAGGACTGACACGTCTAAATCAGAAGACAACTCTATACATTTTTGTCACTGAGGAATTTTCCAGACTAGTGTTTCTAGGTAATACGTCATTAGGATCACCAGTGATTCATGATAATAAACACCTCTCTAATTTACTGCGACTGATACTCTGCTGATATTTGTCCAGTATTAAAATTAGTGACTAATGTCGCAAGTACCAATGTACATTAAGAAAAAGATCACAGTTTGGCTGTCTCCCAAAATCTCAGAATAATGGAAAATAATTTTTAAATTAAACATTTTCAGTAAGTTATCAAATCTATCCACATTAAATTTAGTATTGCATTACATTAAATTTACTACAGAAGATTAATAGAAAGTTTTGGATACTTTAGGATACTTGGATACATTAGCTCACAATAAAACAAGAGATGTATTCAACTTTTCAGTCATGCAAGCAATTACACTAAGATATGAAATTCCTCTTCAAAGCTGGAAGAAGATCTCATTTTGAAACAGAAAGGTGTTCGGAATTCCTTCAGCTATGCAGCACATTGGAGATATGAAAAGAATTTATAAGATTATTCAAAGATATTTACTGTTTGGTATCCTACATGGCCTAGAAGAAACATATAGTCAATACAAAAAAACAGAGACAAGCGATATGTGGCCTGTGTTTTTGCTGAAATTAACAAAATATTACCATGTGCACAGCTTTTACACCATTTCATAGATATACACTCTTACACTGTTATAAGCACAGAGACAAAATATATTTGTTTCTGAACTGAAACTGAGCAGGATAAAGGAAAACAATGCATTGGTCTTCCTATGGGATTTTAATATGTTAGGCAGTTTTGAAAGAGTACGACTCAATTCACAACACTATAAAGAATGAATAAAGCAAATACTATTGGCTGTTGACCAACACAATTAGCTAATACTGATAATTAGAAAACTAAGCAATTAGTTAACAATGTTACTAGGAGTTTTCCTGGGTTGTTTCTGCTGGAAACAGAAATCTCTGCCAAAGACCCAGATATCCCTTTGAATGCATTTCAGTTCATTCACAGGGAATGTCTAGTATATTGCCTTGTTTCTAGCAAACAGATTTCACTCATGTTTATTCCTCAAGTCTAGCTAAGCATCCTTGCCACTGAAGTGAAAAATTGCACTTTTGATTGTCTTATGTGATGACTAAGTCATCACTATGAGCACCATTTAATATAGTTAAAGACAAGCAGCATTATTCAGTCAGTTTTTGGGGTTATATCTATCAGGCAAATCAAGACTAAAATTTCCACCACACACCAAATTGCTCTGCCCCATGGTATGTCAAGTAGACTTTATCTATGCTTTAGTAGCTGTAAAATGTTGAAGACACAGTGAATTATGTACATTGGAAAATTATGTTCACAGGAAAATGTTTTTACAATTTTTTTCAGAAAATTTCCTTGCATTATGTCATGACTTAATGTCATTCAGCCTGACAGATATTTGAGGCAAAGCTTTCTTCAATTTATTCTTTTACATAAAACTGCTTATTCCAACTCCCTCCAAATCCTCAAGAAACATCCTGCTATATGCCTTTCCTGTTACTTCCTATTTTGTTTTATATAAGGGCAGAGTAAGTGGAAATATTGCCTAACATTTTAAAGCTAGTCTGAGATTCTGAAACTTAAAATTAAGATATAGTTCTCAAAAATCACAAGAGGTGATACCAAAAATTAGAGCTGTCTTCAGTACTGAAGTGCAATATGGTGCCAACAGTTCTGATCTGAACTGTATTTCATAGTAAAATTATAATGATTAAAAAGCAATAAAGAGATCTAAATAGAGATCAATCATAAAACAAAACTGTTGAAGGGTAGCAGTTTAGCTAAATACTGGTTACAAGTCAGCCTTAGGGTATAATTTTCATTTAAATTCTGGAGCAGCCATCCAGAACATTAAAAAAGAACCAACTGAATCAAAAAACGGCTAAGAACTGTTGAAACAAATCCCCCCAGGGAGGAGCCATCCACAGCTTCTCTGGGCAACCTGTTCCAGTGCCTCACCACCCTCACAATGAAGAACTTCTTCCTTACACCTAATCTAAATCCACCCTCTTTCAGTTTAAAGTCATTACTCCTTGTCCTATCACTGCATGCCCTTGTAAAAAGTCCCTCTTCAGCTTTCTTGTAGGCCCGCCTTGGGTACTGGAAGGCTACTGTGAGGTGGCATGGTCACTTCAGTAGGGATCTCAGTGAAGCAAGCAGTGCACACAAGGACACAGGTAATAGAATCATAGAATCATAGAATTATTTAGGTTGGAAAAAGACTTCAAGATCATTGAGTCCAACTGTAAATCTAACACTGCCAAGTCCACCACTAAAGTCTTTTGAATACCTCCAGGGATCGTGACTCAACCACTTCCCTCAGCAGCCTGTTCCAATGCTTGACAACCCTTCAGTGAAGCAATTTTTCCTCATACAAGTAGTGATCCACATACACAAGTGCATTAATTCCTTCAACTCCATTTGGTTTGCATTTCTTTTCTTCTCTTTAGTTCTACAAACAACTTTGACACCTCCTAGATTTAAAGGGGATCTTCCTACATCTTTCAAAGGTTCTTTAGGATGTGAAGAGTGTTCTTTGCTGATTTCTATCCTGAAAAAACCTGAGGTTTTATTAAACAAGGACTGCAGTTCCCTATTGTATTTCTGTGACAAAGAATCTAGTAAAGAGCTGTAATTTTTACAGTATATAATGTTTTGAAGTTAGGGAAGATATTTGAAAATTTATAGGCCACAAAAAGGAAAAACAAATGGAAAAAGTCAGGAAGGCATGCAAGTGACACTACTAGTTGGTTGGGTTTTTTATTGGGTTGTTTGTTGTTTTGTTTTGTTTTTTTTTTTTAATTTGGTAGTAAAAATGAAAAGAAAGAAAAAGAAGTTTAAAAAATTTAAATGACCGTTTGATTTAAAAAATCACACAGCATTTAGAAGACAAAAATAGAACCACTTCTGCAGCAAGATAAATTGACATGAATTGCAGAGGTTTTATTGTCAATATAAGTAGTGCTTTTTGTGATTTTCCTTCACATGCCCCGTCTATTCTGAGCTCTAACTTACTTCTGCCTGTACTCAGTTCCTTGGGAGTAACAGACTCCTGCAATCAGTTCCCTTTGTCTCCAACTTCTTTTTCTGCCTTCCTGAATGCAGTACTATATCTTCTTGACCGAGTAGATTCCTTTTCTTTTCTGGCAAAGAATGAGACATTAAAGGAGTTTTGCTGACTGCAAATAGGAACCAGCAATCTGTCAACTTCTTCACTGCTACTTAAGGCAACAGCCAAGGTTACAGGATCTTTAAAAACAAACTTCCTGATTTTTTGCCCAAGCAATAGAATTACCATGCAGACAACGATATCAGGAAAGACACACAAGTTACTCCTCCTCTATCACAGGCTTTACATGTTGGTTTACACATTTTTATGTTAAAGTAGCTGTGAGAACCTACTCAGGTTCTCATATCCTGTCAATACTTACCAAGTATTAGATAAGTAAATGTATTGGCATCTGGCAGAATAGAAAATGTGGGGATCTTCAAAAGAAGTTTTCAATGGACTATATTGTATTAGAACACAGGAAAAAATCAGACATTATTTAACATTGATTCCCATGATATTCATTTCATGAGACCAACTGGGTTGGAGAGAAAGCAATTTCTACATGGATATTGGTATGAGTAAGCAGGGTCAGTGCTTAAGCAAGAGAGGTCTCAAGACATGGTGGCAAAGATGAGTTATACAGTAAGAGGGAAAAGAAAGGTTGCACCTCTACTTGTAATGTGAGAAGCTGGTAAGATTTTATAGGCCCTGTCACCTAAATTTCCAGTTGTTTCTGATCAAACTTTAGGAATGTCAGCACAATACTCTCTGCATATTTTCACCCACTTTGGGGGAGAGCATTTTTAACATTGAGACAACACTGTTCTTTACACTGACCGAACTCACACATGGATAATACAGTCCCTGTGTTAAATCTAAATTTGCTGATGTATGTGTATTGAGCTCTTATGTTTATTGTGAGGTTCATTTATTTGGCCATTTCTTCAATTAGTAATATATTAACATCATGACAGATTTTGTGGTTTATGAAATCAATTTGCTTGATTTTGCTTTAGGCAGAGATCAATACTGTAATGTAATGGTATATGGATTCTCAAGAAAGTAAAAACTAAAAAAATACTAGTCAATACTGTTAACTGTTATTCTCATATATTAAAATTTATATGCAGAGAAAATCAAACAGGATTTTGAAATAGATGGTTTTATTGGAGGGGGGAAAAAAAATAACCTTTTTTTCTTCATGGTGCATATCAGTCTCATTATGGCATGATTCCAGACAGACCATCTCTATTATGATATGAAATGCAATTGTTCTAAAACTATTGGTTGGTGAGAAAGCATTATTTTCCGAATGTCAGGAGAGGGTCCAACAATCATGAATCAAAGAGAGAAAATAGGAAAACCTTTTCATCTTCCAAAGACGTTAGGGATTTCCTTCTCATGAAGTCATACAATATTACTGAAAATTGCTAAACCGGACTAATCTTTCAAAGTAAAATAAAAACAACTTTATACTATTGGTACTGTTCACTTTCTGCAAAAATTCAACCCATCTCTTCTCAAGAGTATGTAATATGAAATACTGAACTTTCTCCCATACTGTTAGAGAAGTATAATGAAATACACAAGAGGGAAGGAAAGTAATGGCTCATTTTTTCCCAAAGGAATTAAAAACTTCCATTGAGAACCACTGAAAGTAACATAAAACTAACCTTCAACTGGTTGTTTCAGTCTATATCCATAAAATTATTAAACACAGAATTTCTGTTTGGGTACTCTACTGAAAAGTAATTGAATTAGGAGAATAAATAAGAATTTATGACTAAATACCTTTGTTTAATTGAGTAACCTGTTTTTTTCAGTGACCCAAATATGCTAACAACTCATTGACCAGGAACATGCTATGGGAAGTGACAATATGACTTCTGACATACATAATCCTTGTAACCTAAGGACTCAGTATGTCAGAACTAAGAAAAACTTTATTTATTTTTCCTATACAAATACAGATTTGGTCTACAGAGGTTAGGACACGGGGTATTACATCTTTAAAATAGATAGTATCAAAAGTGAGGATGAAGAAAGCAGCATTGTCTTTAATGATATTTTATGCTTTAAGGTATGGGTATGCAATGCTTTAATCTAAACATCCTATCCCCTGGCTGCTAACCTCTAGCTGTTACCCACTGTAGCTACTAGAGAGTCTATCTTGTGGCAGTTTCCATAGTTTACAATTATAGAATAGTGTAATTCTTCTGAATAACTTGCTGTCTGAATGTTTTTTTGATTAAGGATACCAATTAAACTCGAACCCCAGAGTGAAGAAAACAGCCATATTTTACTGGTGATAACCAAATAATGTAACGGTGTAATACAGAAAACATGCAGTAAGAAAAAGCAGAATAGTGCACTCAAAGCAACAAATAGGAAAATACAGGGTAATGCATCAAATCATTACTACATGAGAGAGAGAGAATAGTGATTAAGAAAGATCCATCACCACTTGCATACGTTACCATCACCCAGACCCGCAGTGGCTGGGCAGCCCCGGTCACAGCGAGGGTTTGCAGAGCCTGTCCCGGCAAGGGGGAAATCCTACATGGGGCGTCCACCCATAGCTGAGGCTTCCAAAGTCGCTGTGAGAGGGCGCAGACTTATATATCCAAAAATCAGCAAATCAGAATAGCTGGCACCTTTGTTTGAGGGGAAAATTTCTGGTTTCATTCTCCTGTTGGATTCCACCCAAAGCCTGGCCAGGGCTCAGGGGGGGAGACCAAGGGAGTTTCTAACAAGGCCAAATACGTGGGTTCTCAGCCTTGAACAAGGCTAAACAAGGGAAGTTGGATACATTCTCTCAGCATTTTGTCCTCACTACTGATTATATTCTAGGCCACATCTTTCACTAGCGAGCTTACATACTTTGTTAATGATTCCAGACTGAGTTAGCAGCTTCGGCTTGGGGCCTGTTGTTCAGGCTTCAGTATTTCAATGCTTTAGCACTTTTTACCTCAGCATAAGGGGGTTGTTATAACTTAGTACAATACCTACTAGCACAATGGTTATCAGTTATAAAATATACAGGATTATCTATAGATCAGCTCTGGCTTGGGCCTGTTGTCCAAGCCTTAGCACTTCACTGAAGAATGCTTTTCACAAGACACTGGGAAAATGCAGTTTCAGTGACAGTTTCTGGCTTTCCTTAGGCTTCAGTCTTTGTGAAAACTGCATCATTTAGATAAAATATTTTTAAACGATTGCTTTAAGCATCTCTCATTAAATTGAATCATTATTTTCCAACTGCAAAAAAAGTCTTTTCAGTGCATTGGCTATATGAACAGCTATATGATATGAACACAGTGTGTTCTATCACAAGGCATAAAATTAATCCAGTGATTCCTGTATGTAGCCTAAGAACTGCTGCTGAAATAAATGTTGTATTTGAAGAGATGCAATTTCTCAATTTAACAACTTCAAGAAGAAAAGGGGAGGGGGAGGATGGGGAGGGGCACAGGAGAGCTTTACTACACCCTTTGATAAAGGGCTACACTTATTGAAGCCAATTTTTGTTAAAATTGTAGGATGTTTTCCCATTTGTGCTTGCTAAATTCAACCTCCAGCCCGCCTTTATCTTGTTATTTGACACCCTAAGGTAACAGGAAGCTCTGACTTTATGATTTTACATCACTAAATCCATGCATAATGTCAGACATTTTTGCCATGACATCACATGAGTAGATCACAATGACTGATTAACTATGAAAATGGTCCAAGTCTTTTCCTGTAAGTCCTACAGTGACTGTATTTTTCATGCTTAAACACAGTATTTTTCTTTTGTTCTTGCTTTGATATTAAACTCTAGATCAATTACTCCATTTGAATAATGAAACCAAGCTACCTATCTTTGTCTCTCTACAAACTCTCAACCAAGTTATTGTCAGAATCCATTGAATGGCACTGAACAGTGAACTGACCTCCCATCTTTAAAAGTTACCAGTTTTCATTCATATTTTTCTGTTTACACTTTTCTTTCTAACTTATTTTACAATGCTTATAGGTATTTTAAGTTTAGAATATTCACTTCATTAAATGCAAGCTAAACACTTTCAACTGTAGTTTCAAACTACACACCTTTTTGTAGCCGCCCTAGCTTTATTTATTAGAGTTACTTTCACTAGCTGCCTTCTGAACAGCCACTATTCCCTACCATTTAATGAATCTTCCATGTATTCCCTAACATTTCTCTTTTCTTTCTTTCCCTGTCCTATACCATGGTAATTTACCATCTTCCTTTCTTCTAGCCTGCAATTTTTCCTTTTTGGTAACAGCGATACATTCCTTTTCACCATAGTGACAAATTCTTTATGCCTATTAGAAAAAGAATTAATCCCTTAAGGTATTTTAAAATTTATGCCTCAAATATGCCAATACATACACATTTTTTCCATGAAAAACACACTCAAGTTCAAATGGTAACTACAAAGACTAGTCTAGAACAGTCAGAGATAATGAAGTGAAATAGCAAATGAGAGATGGGCAGTAAAGTCACTAGAATCTTATCTCACAACCAATAGAAAGAGAAATATTTCATTCGGGTAAATATCTTAAATCAACTTCCCTCCCTAATCAAAGAAGCCCATCAATGATGTAATGGGTCAGGCACAGCTCACTGTGAGTGAAGTTTTCCTGTTTTTCTTTTTTTCCCATTATGCAACTTTTCACACCTGAGCACCTCAGTACTATTTTAATGTTTAATAATATTGATGTCTTCTCTTCATTCAAATAATTCCATTTGAATAATGGTGTGTGTGCCACAAAATGGAGTATGGTAATGTTGTTTTGTCACCTGAGGCAGTAGCCTTCACTTCTCCGAAGAAAGAAATTATCGTTGGATAGGAAACATAATAAAGTAAAGGTTATTCCTGAATTCCTGGAGGGCACTTGTATCTGATACACTCATGACATTTTACTGAAAGTGTGTAGAGCTAATTAGTCAGAAGCAGAAGTGTAATCAATACTGATTTATGAATATTTCCCACATGTAACACTACTTGTTTGGACAGAATAAATTGTTACTTGCATCATTTAATCTCTGCAATTCCTTAGTGTAGTTTGTTCATAAAAATAATAACCTATTTGATTAGAACTGAAAATTTCCAACTGCAGTCATCTGAAACACACATTTTTTCTGTATGTGTATGTACAGATGCTCACAGCTAATTTGGGGCGTGAAACTCTGGGCTCAGGGGTCTTATATAAGAGGAATGAAACCAGATCAGCTCCTGACTGAAGATCGCCTGTGATGTTATGAAAATTAGTGCTAGCTAGTTGCCAGTCATTCATCTGTTCTTTTACAGATTAGTTTGTGTGATGTCTAGCCCCAAGCAAGCCTGAGAGTATTAAAAGTGTCTTGTAGGCTGGCATCCCTTTGAAACTGAGATATTTCTAACCATTTTAATCGCTTTCTCCTTGATCTTTCCATTTCTGCCATAGCTGTCTTGAAACATCCCAATCTTTAATCAATATTCCATGTGCTGGTACATCATCATTTTTATTCTGTCATCTCTTTATTGATAACTTGATTTACTTTTCTGCTTAAATCTTGCAAGTCTTCCATTTATACCATTTCATGACTGTGCCAGCATGACCACTAACATGTAGTGATTTTGCCTGAGTTATCATCACAGAAGATGGACTGTACTGCCAAACAGGGAAAAAGAGCATCTGAAGGTAGGTCAGAAGATTACTACTTCTGGTCACACTAGAAATCTAGAGGAACTGTTATATACTTTTCCCAAGCAGCAAGTGATAGGGTGAGAGGAAATGCCCTCAAGATGCACCAGGGGATGTTTAGATTGGATATTAGGGAAAACTTCTTTATCAAGTATTGGAACAGGCTGCCAGGGAAGTGGTTGAGTCACCATCCCTAGAGGTATTTAAAAGATGTGTAGATGTTGCACTTAGGGACAGGGTTTAATGGTGGACTTGGCAGCACTGGGTTTATGGTTGGACTTGATGATCTTGGGGGTCTTTTCCAACCTAAATAATTCTATGACTCTATGATTCTATACACATGGCTTCTATGAGAGGAAATTTTTCTTGATATCTGCATGTTGAGTAGACAGTATTCTAAGATTCAGTCAAATTCATTCAACTTTGCACTGAATAATAAACCTATGTGTTTGCCATTTCTCACTTTCTCTTCATCTGCTTCTCCTAAAGATTTCAAAAATTTTGGGGTACTGTGATCTGTATCTCTAGTCCTCAGTTTAGAGCAGAAATATTTATGAGTACAATGCTTCCTAATTTTATATTTAGAGAACAAAAAAATTCCCCCAAAGATCTACCATGCTATCATTTCAGTAAAGATGATCCAACAGTATCCATTCCATAGATGTCATGGCTTTTGTACACAGCAGTGCTTTCTGGAAAAAAAAAATCCTGTGTCTCCATGTTGCTCAATCTGTCAGAGGACTTTTCTCCTTAATGTCTAGCAAGTAACTATGAAGGCACTCTAGTTCTTCAGCACCCTCATTTCTGTCTCCTGTAGCTACCTAGGACATCTTTTCATACCATGAATAACCCTAAGGAATCCAAATTTATTCCTTCTTTCCATTACAGGAAGAAACTTTTATATATTAGCTGACTTGACAGATTTCTAGTCCTGTGCAGTATACAACTGCTTATCAGGAAGTTGCTAAGGAACTTCCTTAAGGCATTCACCTCACTACATTCAATGATACCTTTTTATGAAAAATGTAAATGTATTTGTCCTGTCCATTATGAAATGCATAATCCATACATGACATCTAAGAAACTTCATTGTATGGACATATTTACTCTTATTAGATTAATTTCTTGATTGTCTGTCTTCATGTCCAGAAACATAATGGAAAGCCCACACACTTGATAATGGCATGGCAAAGAACTGGTATTTCACCTGCCTGGGGATGTAATTGTTTGTATTTACTGTCCGTAAGCACAACCACCTCTAAGACATTGCATGGAATGCTGTTTTGCACAAAGAGGTTGTCGTGTCTCGTTTTCTCAGGATGATGACTTAGATTAGTCAATTCCCAGGTCAGGATTAAGGTGAAATGACATCAAGGATTCTTCAGTTCACAAAACTCAATTTTTATTTGCTCATAACCTACATTAGTATGAAACTAGAGGTCTTCCTGCAAACAGTTTACTGACTTATATATGGGTTTTTTTTCACATTATCAAGAGATCCCAGAGAAGTGTTACTTTCTTATAGTATATGGGTCTAGAAGAGATTCTTGAGAACACAAGTGGCTTTATTTCAAGATAAGATGTGGAGAGTCTTAATGTAATCATGTTCACTTCTTTTATGTCTTTATATTTTAGGAACATAGAACTGTAAAAGTCCTCCTAGTTCATCAGTCTATTGCTACTGCAGGAACCATTTCATCTGTTTTTGTTTATAAGCTTACAAACACATAAATAACTTTGATTTATAAATGTCTCTGTGACTAAAGAAATGAAAGTGTCCCTGAAGCTCAAATTGGACTCATGTTCCTAAATTATAAAGGAACTTCAGAATTCTCACCACCAATTACACTTTCTCCTGTTTATATCTCAGGGGTGTGAGACCTATAAATGAACCATCATATGCTTAATTCTGGAAATAGGTACTTACATAGATGAGGAGAAAAATGTTTCTGGGCGGGATAGAAGGTAGATAATTTCACTGCAGAATGCCGTTTAGAATAGGTATACTTAAATTAGCTTTAAACTACAATAGACAAGAAGACTTAGTGGGACAAAAGCAGGAAGGAAGAAACAAATATAGCCTGGAAGACAATTAAAATAAATATTATAAAATTTAATTGAAATATTATTGGAAGTAAAAAAAAAAAAAAAAAAAAAAAAAGTAACAACGTCTTCACTACTAAAACCATGGACTTCTGTTCGTTAGTTGGGTGGGGTGTTTTATTTTCCACATGAAAGTTGGGTGAAGTTAACATTGCTGATGTCATGAGATAGCTAAATGGGGCCCTCACATAAAAAGTCATAACATGGATGATGAGAAAGGAGATGCAGAGCCTGAGACAGTATTACTGTCAGTCCTTTATGAGTCCAGTTTGATAGGTACTGAACCTTTTGTGAGTTTGTAACATAGTTTTAACATCAGCATTGTCCTGTACCATGTCATATATTCCAAAAGCATCACTAACAGGTCAAGAGAAAGACTGGATAAAAACACAAATAGACTTCTGTTGCATTCTTATTTTGCCACAAGAATGACTGTAAATTGTATTCCGGTAACAGGATGTTACAAACAAAACAGAGAAATTTCTCCTCAGCAAGAAATGTATGGGAAAATGAGAAAGAATTATACAGCTGAACCTATAGAGGTTCAGAAAGGATTCACACCCTAACTGACACTTTAGAAAACATTGGCTTCCTGAACTTTGAATATCTTTTTTTTTTTTCTTTTTTTCTTTTTTTTTTTTTTTCTTTTTTTTTTTCCAGCACTTGTAGAAAGTTATTATGGCTTTTAAACTCAAAATGCTTTGGAAGGATTTTAACCAAAATCTTTCATTCTAGATATTTATTCAAGACTGGTTGGATTCATGGGACATTTTCACAGGAAAAAAAGAAAAACAAAAAAACCAAACAAACAAACCGGAAAATAAAGTTATCTTAAAAATCATTACCGAATACTCATTACAAAATTCCATTACAAAATATTTATCTTGAGAAAGAAATCTTTTATAGTGGAAGGTAATAATTTTTGGACAACCTGTACATCCAAAAACACAGAGCAAGAACACTGAAGTATGGAGTCCTCTTTAGAGTATTAGACACAAGAGATTTGATTTATTCAAATGATTTTACTATTACTTCTTCGGAGAATACTTTTTTCTATCTGTACTTGGAACACATCATCTAAGTCCTCTTGGTTCCAGGTGTAGTGGTGAATTACAGCAAATTTATTGCAAGTCAAACAGAACATTTCATGAGATAAATCTTAGCTCAGTCTAAAGAGAAATTTTTGCAAAATCAAGGACTTCTGTGATACGGAAATTTGCTTTCTACTTATAGGTATTTAGGAAATATTTAATTTTCTTTTTCTATTATTTTTTATTTTTCTTTTTAAATTTAACCTTCTTTGTAATACATATTTAGCCTTTATAACATGTAGCAGTTTTTATGTACCTCAGAATTTCAAAATGCATAGATAGTTGGATGAACTTAATGGTAAAACTCACAGAACTAGTCTGTCTGATTAACTAAGGCTTTTTTCTATATGACATAATTACTTCTACTGCCATCTGTGAAAAGTAATCTGAGGCAGAATAATTTAGGAATACGTTTTCTAAAATATGAGAATAGCAGCTAAGCATATTATGTCCTTGTGACTCTGAGAAAATGGAAGTACAGCCTCAAAAATGCTAAAATACAAAGGAGTACAAATAAGAGACGTAATGAGTTGACCCTGGATGGAAGCCAGGTGCCCACCAAAGCCACTCTATCACTCCCCCTCCTCAGCTGAACAAGAGAAAGTATAACAAAAGGTTCATGGGTTGAGATAAGCACAGGGAGAGATCATTCACCAACTACCATCACAGGCCAAACAGACTCAACTTGGGAAAAGTAACTTAATCTATTGCCAATCAAGTCAGAGTAGGGTAATGAAAAATAAAAACCAAATCTTAAAACACCTTCCTCTCACTCCTCCCTCATCCTGGGCTTAACTTTACTCCTGATTTTCTCTACCTCCTCTCCTTCAGTGGTGCAGCGGGGCAGGGGATAGAGGTTGTGGTCAGTTCATCACATGTTGTATTTGTTGCTCCTTTGAAGGGAAATTGCTACAAGTATACTTGAAATTGCTAATGTGCAGGGACCGGTAAATTATGACATTTAGTTTTAATGTTACCCATCACTTGTGTTTTACTAGCTTTTATTTTTCGCATATTTTACTGCAATGTATATAATTTCATTTACACTTTTTCCTAACTACCGTCTGTAGTCATTGCCCACTTGTAAGATGTTTTGAAACCTGTAACTCCTTGCCTAGTGGAGATAAGACCTTGGACAATCTGAAAAACTCCCTAAGTACATCCCTGATAGCAGGAACCTAAAACAACAAGTGTCTAAGAAGATGCCACTGTCAAGATAAGTGATTGGAAGCTAGTCTAAACTAACCTCCTTGGAACAAACAGGAGCTGAAGGATGGATGAGGTAACTCTATGGCCATATATGGACACAAGAAACCTAAAGTTCAACTAATGGACAGTGTGAGGAAGACTATGTGGACTGCTAAGGAGGGGAGAATACCCTCACTCTATTTTTACTACACATGCTCAGACTATGTAAATGAATTCTGAGAACTCATTAGCATAAGACTGCCTTTTCTAAGAAATCTGATTAATATGTATACTTTTCATGTATATTCATCAGAGTGTTTTGTTAGTAAGTGTGGCACTTGTGGTGGAGTGATCCCCACTGCTGCCCAGCATTGCGAATAAAGACTACCTGCTTCACAGGTCTTCTCAGTTCTGACTGTTGAGTGAAGCTCTTTGTTTCACCTTCCTCCTCAGAAGGAGGTCTCCTCACACTCTCCTCCTGCTCCAGTGTGGGGTCCTTCCCATGGGAGACACTCCTCCATGAAGTTCTCCAACATGAGTCCTTTACACGATGGTTCTTCACGAACTGCTCCAGCCTGGGTCCCTTCCATGGGGTGCAGTCTTTCAGGAACAGACTACTTCAGCATGGATCCCCCCCAGAGTCACAGCCTCCTTCGGGCACCCCCCTGCTCCAGTGCTGGGTCCTCCCCAGGCTGCAGGTGGAGATCTGCTCCACTGTTAACCTCCACAGCTGCAGGGGCACAGCTGCCTCACCATGGGCTGCACCACGGGCTGCAGACGAATCTCTGCTCCAGCAGCTGGACCACCTCCTACCCCTCCTTCTTCACTGACCTTGGTCTCTGCAGAGTTGTTTCTCTCAAATATTATCACTCCTCTCTTCTGCCTGCAATCGCTGTTGTGCAGAGCTTTATTTCCGCGCTCTTAAATATGCTGTCACAGAGGTGCTTGACATTGGCCGGCAGGACGTCCATCTTGGAGCTGGGTGGCATTGGCTCCATCAGACATGGCGGAAGGTTCTAGAATCCTCTCACAGAATCCACCCTTGTAGCCCCCCCACTACCACTTGCCACTGAAACCCAATTACAATAGAATAATGAAGGATAAGAGAAAAATATGACATACAAAGTAATCAATACAGAAGCAAATATGGTCTACAGCAACTCAACAAATAAAAGGGGATAGAATGGTAAAATATACTCATTAGTAAATCTAAGACAGAAGTTGAATTACATGGTTGAGGTTGTCTTCCCTGTTATTCATTCAGTAATAATTTGTTTAGTGAAAGTCTCAAAAGTGAATAAAGCTGACAATGGCTCACTCCTAGAAAAAAAAATTTAAAAATCACAATCAAGATTATCTGACACTGATAGTCATTTAGCTCTTTAAAACCATATAGCATCAAATTGAAGTCAAACGGACACTTTATGAGTGGCAACAAGTTTTCATTGAGGTTTTTTTGTCATTCAAATTGACTGTTGTTTCATGCTGAATAAAACATAACTTGTGTTTCAAGTCTGCTGAATGCACAACATAATTTATTTTAAGACCACAAGGCTGTGAACTGTCACACGTTAAATCTTTTCTGATTTTCATATGGTTAAACATGATCTATTACCTCTAAAGAAACTGTCTTCAAGTGGACATATGAAATGTATGAGGGTGTAAGCTGTGTGATAAAAAAAGTAGTTAAGGCAATTTTGTCTTAGCAGCTGTAAGGAAGAGAATTTCCTCTTCCTGTTGTTTGGGTTTTTTTCCCCTATAAAACAATATATACCTTTCCAGGATACTATAGACCCACCAGAGAATCTAGTCTGATGGCATAATTCACTGCCTGTCCACACTGTTCAGTGAATGCATCAAAACTACCGGGGCCTAGGTATGAATAGGCTTATTCAAACTTTACCTGCTATTGTAAGTGTGTCTACTTGTGGAAACTGCTGACTCCAGCAAGTATATTCTAGCTACAAGCAGGGCAAATGTTTCACTGAATTAGATTAAATTTGTGGTGCATTGTCATGGCATTTTTGCATTTGAGATGGTATTACTTTTTGATTGCCACCATGTAAAGCACTAGAAACAAAGTGATTTTCAATGTGACGTGGCAGAGATTCATATAGAAACATATCTCCTGATATGTCAAGTGAAGAAAACTATCTTTCTATGTGTTGGAAGTGTGGGAAAATCAAAACGGGAAAAACACACAGCAAAAAATGAAAAACACATTTTTCCTTAACACATGGTGCCCAAAACAAACACAGGACAGGATGAAAATCCAGTGATCCATGTTGCCATGGCACAAAGGAGGAATGTGAAGTAAGGTGGAGGCCGCACAGTCCCATTCTTTAATTTTTCTCAAGGAATATTTCACGCTACTATACAGATATATCTCCTGCTCTTCCCTTCTCTCAAGAACTGTTTTGCAGTACTGTGCAGACCCTATCTCTCATTCTTCCTCTTTTCCCACAAAAACAGCACACACCTTGCACCAAGGAATGTGCTGTGTCGTTACTCAAGAAACAACGGCTTGACCACAGTCCCACCCACTCAAACGTGCATACTTAGTTAAACACTACTCCAAGTTTGTATCTAACTCGGAGGGACGATAATCCAGTACTGAACTGGAAGAACAGATGGACAGAAGGGACGCCTTTTGCTAAGATTTGGGCCCTTGGCTACGCCGAGTGATTACCCAGGAATTAAGTGTGTGTGATTGCAATCGGGTTTTCTGTGTAGTGCTATATAGCCAACCTGCACTTTGTATATTTAATGTAGGCAATCTCAAAGAATCTGTAGATGTTGCATAAGAATAAACCGTACTATTCATGAACCTGACTGCTTCTCTTGAATGCAACCGGCCCTACAGCACATGGGCTGTTCAGGCATCTGGTGTCAGGACTATAGTTACGGCAATAATTGGCATACCTATTAAGAGATAAGTCCAGCTGCCCCTAGCCCCTCTAATCTCTGAGGACCAGCTAGAATGCAGGGGGATTCATCTTACAAATTCATTTTTTTATCTTAAATGCAACAGTATGAAAATAAAATTACTTAAAATGAGCTTTCTATTTTGTCAGATAAGTGGTTTAATATGATTCACTTGACATATTCAACATAACATCAAAAAAGCTACTTCCCAATTCAGAGTAGTGACATTCAAGAGTAAAGTAAAACATAAAACTATTTTTTCTGGAATCATACTACAGAAATTAATCTGGCAAAACTGTTTTGTCATAGTTATACAAACAAACAAAAGCAATAGTTCCTGTATATGACTGTAATAATTTCCATAATTCTTTTAAATTCCTTAAGGAAAGTAACAAAAATAAATCCGTGTACATTGTTTTTTAACTTTCAATATGAGTTCATTGAAATATTGGAGTAATATTTTTCTTCTATTTTTAAAATAGCATCTGGACTATTCAGTTCTTAGATTTAAAAGAGAATATATTACTAACAACATTTTTGATTTATGAACTGCATTAAGCATTGACTTCTATTTTTCCCAAATGCTATAAAGATTTTGAACAGAGATGCTTTTCCATTTATAATAACAAGATCACACAGAGATAAAGAGTAATGAAACAAATAGGATGAATGATAACCCAGCCTAGTTATTTGAAATTATAATTTTCTGTAGATGATCTTTCTGTGTAGGATCATAGTCTTTTAAATAAGCTTTGTATCTTCCTATGTGGCAAAATTTAATGTTCTTCAGAAAAATACAATCATTTAATGTAAGTCATACTGAGGGAGACTGAGCCCTCTTGAAAACACTGAGCCTAATAACATGTGTAGTATTCTCCTGTGCTGTCTTTTCTTGATTATTTATTAAAACTCCCATTTGGAATTTTATTAAAAAAACAACAAACAACAACAACAACAAAAACCAAACCAACAAACAAAAAAAAACACAAACAAAAAAAAACAACCAAAAGACTTCACTGGAGAAAACATGGTTTCGTGGCCCTCAATTAAAGATTAAATGTATGTTATCCTTTGATGGCTAACTCCTGTAAATATCCATATTGCTATGAGAGATTATGCTGATATGAGAAGTGATGAGGATACAGCGCACAGTCTGCTTCTGCCTTTGGTGTCCCTGCTGCCTCTTTGACTCCACTGAGAACATTGGATGCTGATAGAGTATGTTATGGACAGTGGCAGCAGTAAATCCTGGCAGCTACAGAAATGACAATATGATACACTGTGCATGTTGACCCACTCTAAGCTCTTACGTAGTCAGTAACCTTAAAACAAAAGTTGGGTTTATTCTGAATTGTTTTTGGAGACACGACATTCTCTTTTCAGCCCATCATCAGGAAAAATACCCATATATGTCTGAGCTCTCATATTCCACTCTGCTTCTCACTTTTGCACCCAAACCAGTTACACATTAAACCATGCCTTAGTAACATTTGTTGTTGTTGTTGTTGGGTTTTTTTGTTTTGTTTTTTTTGTTTTGATAGGCCTTTTGGGGAACATCTCTGAGTAAAACAGCATGTTCATGCATAGTCCAGGGTTTACTGTCTGAAAAAGGCAACTTTAGCTCAGCAAGTTATAACACACATCCTGCAGAGAGAACATTTGCTGAAGACAGAATAAACCTTAAAACTCTCACACATAGCAATATTTAAGGAGAAAAGGAAATGTGGCTATACTTTGAAATCCTTCTGTTTCAGCTTACATATTTAATTACTTATGTCTCAGTGTTAAGAATGTATTTAAAACAGTTCTTGATAACAGTCTTCCCAGAAACAATAGACAGATAAAGGTAATGGGTGTTTTTTGAATTGTAAAATATGGCAAGAAAGGGAAAAAGAAACAAACCTTTATGAAGCCTGTCAGTGATAGTACGTTTTGTTAACTTGATATCTGTGTCCAAAAATCAAAGTCCCAGTGGATAAAGGCAAAAGTCACTTAACTGACAAAATTCCTGAGTGACTGAAAACTGGCATCTGTTCTTTATAGGTTCATCTTTGAGTATTCTCACTAGAAAACAGCAGTTGAAAAGATTATCTTATAGCAGTACTAAATAATAGACTCTTCTGTGACATTCAAAGGTCTGGAGCTCCCTGTGGAACTAATGACATTTGTACAGCAAGTCAGGATGCTTCTGCAAAGGACGATTGTGGGAGAACGAAAATGATAGGTTTCTGACAGAATGTTAACCCCAAGCCGCCAGCTTTTCTGAAAGATAACTGCAAAAAAAAAAAAAAGAGAGTTTTAATAATACTTCTAATAAAGGCCCAGACTCTTAGATGAATTTTAAACTGATACTCTTACACTGATTTTGATGTTCATAGCTGATGCTCTGTCCCTTACACATTAGAGAGAGGAAATAAATGCCATGTTGCTGTGCTCTGATGATAGATCAGTAGGGTATTTTTTCCATAAGGTTTAATGCAGAATTTTATTAATGTCAGCTCCTTTTACTTGTCATTGCAACATTTGAAATAGTTTCTCTGGATTTTGTTTTTTGGTTTGGTTTGGTTTGGTTTTTTCCCCCTGGTTCACTTACCTGAAACTTTTAAAAGTTTCTCTGGACTTATTTGAAGTAAATATGGCTAGCTCACCCATTAAGCAGGGTCAGTGTCTCCAAATGAGGTATCTTCCTACATTTAATTCACTGCTATACTGGAAAATTATTAAGAGACAATTAGATGATGGGCTTTCTTCACCCAGGAGGTGATATGACTTTACATGTCCTGAATGTGCTTAGTACAAGGACGTTACACATGCAAAAAAAATGGGGAAGGCTTCATCTCTCTGATTGAATCTGTGCAAAATTGCAGCTGGGAATTTAAGAGTCACAGGAAAAGAAGGCAAGCCTCTTTAACCTAGTAGTAAGCGACAGGACAAGAGGGAATGGCCTCAAGTTGCACCAGGGAAAGTTAGACTAGATGTCAGGAAGCATTTCTTTACAGAACGGGTTGTTAGGTGTGGGAATGGGCTGCCCAGGGAGGTGGTGGAGTCCCCATCCCTGGAGGTGTTTAAGAGTCAGGTTGACACAGCGCTGAGGGATATGGTGTAGTTGGGAACTGTGATAGGTGAACAGTTGGACTAGATGATCGTCAAGGTCCTTCCCAACCTAGATGATTCTGTGATTCTGTCTTATCTGTGATAAGACGGGAAGGACAGCGTGCTTTTCTCTTGGAAGAGAGAAGAACTCAGCTTCAGACCTCATGCCTGGTTGTGTTTTACATCTGCATCTCTTTGGTAAGCCCTTCTTACTTGGGACCTACTTTCTTCCGTGTATGATAATGTAACTTCAACAGAAGGATTGTGAATTTTCACATCTATGATATCCCACAATCCTGATGTTGAAGCCTTTCTCCTGCTGTATGGGAGTCAAATTCTTTCAGAACAAGAAGAGTCTGCTGGGGAAAAATGACACTGGGATATTTGTAAAAGTCACTTTGTTCTGCTGCTTTCTACCACCCACTGTCTGATGCAGCTGTCTGTGAGGATCAGCACAGTGACCTGCACTGTAGACTCGTTTAGGGATTTAGGCAGAATTGGGCAGCTATCTGTCTAAAGTCATATAGTAAGAGAACTCATCTGGAAGACAAACATTATTTCCTCAACAGGATAGCTAATTCCATGTTTAAACACTCAAGCAATTTCTGCCTCAAGAAACTAGAAACCTAGGCAGCGTTAGAAGCAGATGCTCTTGAACTGAGAGCCCAAATTCCCAATTGAGATGGGTTTTCCAGGGTTGTACTTAGCCCCATGGGCAGGTAGCATGGTGCATCTGCATATGCTAGGTCTGTCACATCAAAACCTGCTCAGGCTCTTTTAACCTGAACATAGGCAGGCAGAGAAACTGAGACTTACACCACAGACTATTTCAGAGAGTTTTTTTAGTCTCGTAAGTACTAAAAATATTTCTCACTAGAATTAGAAAAGAGATAAAGAGCAGCATTTATTGTGCATTAGTAAGAATTTGGCACTTCGGGCTTAGCCTGTACTCCAAAAAAACTTTTTTATTAAGTACTGCATACTGCTTAGCTAACAGAGTAACAAAGTATGTGTGGGCAGGAGCCCGGCATTTCATCCAGACCAGTGTTACATCTCTCCATCTGTTCATTCATGTTACCTATGTTAGCTAAAATACAGCCTGAGAATAAAAGCTCCTCTGAGGCATAATATGTTACATATATATTGAATACATGCATTTTCTCTGTTTACATCTCAAAATACTTGGTGTAGACAAATAGCTTTTCAGTTATACTGGCCTAAGCACTTTACTATGCTGATGTCATCCATGCCCCCCTCTTCTCTCAACTATCATATGTGAAAATGGTTTCTGACAGTATAATCTTCCTGAACAAATTTTAAATCTTAACTTTTGTATCTTCTAGAACAGAGACAGCTAGAAAGTCAGCAATGCCTTGTACTGCTTAGATTTTAAAAACTCTTTTTTAACTTTTTTCTCTTTTTCTTTATTATTCCAGGTTGACAGATGGACTTATGTTGCTGAGACATTTAAAATTAAAAATAGTAAAACTTATTAAAATTTTAAACCAAACCAACCCCAAATCTTATGCCCTACTCTCCTGTTCCTTTATTAGTAACTGAAGAAATCCTTCTTTTTGCATGGAAATATCAGAAAAAAAAAATAAAATGCGTCTTTTCCTTTTCTGTTAAGCCAATACACTTCCTGTATTGATTCTGCTCAATACATAGGTAATTAAATCAAAGCATAAAAGGCAGGAAAAGTTAATTATTAAATTAGAGGGAAAAAAAAAAAGAAAAAAAAAAAGAAGCTTGGTTCTCTCTCACAAAACAAAAGCTAGAAGCTAATACTACACAAGGTAAAGTAAAAGGTAGCAAAGTGGAGCAAAGTGGATCCACCCATCTTCATTTGTACTATAACGTTTTCTTTAAAAAGTACCTATGGTTTCAGGGTTCTAACCTAAAAGATTACAGAGACAAAACATTATTACAATTATTCTGCATCTCCAAGACTGTGGCAAATCGGTTTGCTCCTTCAGTTTTACTGGTGGTTACTATCCCATTAGTCTGCATTGCCTGGATTTGTCCTAATCGTACAGAAAAAGTGGAAATGCAGAGGCTCTTTCACTTCAGATTACTTTATCAGTTCTTGTAAAACCAATAGTACTCCCCCAATTCTAATGGTTCAGCACTGATTTCTATTACATACCGAGGTAGCCCTGCAGCTTTTTGCCTTTTTTTTTCTTCAATGTTTTCATTGCTTGGTAACTGAAAATAAGACTGAGTGAAGTTTAACGCACAAAGGTTTTAAGAAAATTTGTTTACAAGTTTTAAGCAAATTTCCTTATTCTGTGTTGACTTCCTAATTTCAATAAAGCCCTCTGAAATTAAATCCCAATGCATTGTTGTGGCAGTTTATAAACAATTCTTAGAAATTGTCCTAAAAATAAAGGCCAAAAAGCCAGCAAATTGTGACCTGAGGTTCTTCCAAGCTACCTACCTCTCTTGATAAATACTGAATCAAAGCTTCTCCCTGCAAGCCAAACAGATCCCCTGCTCTTGAGTGTTGGATTTTTTGTTTGTTTTTAACGATTTCTTACATGAGTCTGCCAGCAGGCCCATGATCCATCCAGCAGGAATAACAGTGTGACATACTCAGTTCTTCTCTATCCAGCTTCTCTGCCTCTGTTTTTCTGTCATAGCTGGCTTTTTATGCCATTGAGCAGAGATCCTGAAACCAGGGCCTTAATCAGCTCCAAATTTCAGATATCCTTGCTGCACCATTAAAAAACCCTCTGAAATTCAATTCACAAATAGATCCAGCACAAAAGACTGAGCACTCAATCTCCATCTTTTCTGCTAGTCTTTTCCCCTTTAACCCCTCTAATAAAATTCTCACAGATGGGCATTTCCTTTTTCTAAAGTGCAGTATATTCTACTAATTAATTGCAAAAAACCCAAAAAAACCCGAACACCTAATTATCACTATATTGTGCATAGCTTTAAAATTAGCACTCATCTGCATTGTATCAGAACATGACGGGCCCCGCTGGGATGAGGGCCTTATTGTGCTTAGTTCTGTAGAAACAGAGAGCAAGGATCAGTCTCAGCCCTAAATAGATATTAGCTGAGACAGGCAAAAGGATTGTTCTACCTTTTTTAACAGACAGAGGTACAAAAGCACAGAGATTAAACAATTTGCTCAAGGAAATCCATAGCAGAACTGAACAGTTCACAAGGCCATTTGCCTTCATTAGGTTAATTCACATTCTGTAAACATCTGTGTCTTATCTGTTGCCTCAGTGCACCCTGACTCAGCAGAGATATCCAATAACTACCAATAAGGAAATCTTTCATTTCTGCTCTCTTCTCCCCAAAAAACTTTGAAACTTCCAGATTCTCAAAACTGGTGAGTTTTATTTTTAAAAATGCAGCCTATTCCCATTGCCAAAGCCAATGTTTCGTGCCTCACAGAACAACTGCCACAAACACATTTCATGTTCATTGTTATAAGCAAGATGTAATGGAGCAGCATAGCAGCAGCCATGACTGTCACATATTACCACTGCTCTACTTGCATTTAATTAATTCCTTGTGAAAAACGCCATTATAATAAAACAATTCAAAACAACCTCCCAACCAGTGTTTCTGCCCTGGAAACAACACATCGCAGTCAGAAGAATCATTTGGGCTAACAAGACTTCTCTTGTTCTGTACCAGAGCCAAAAAGCTCCATATCCATCAGCTCTGCAACCAGCCAGTGTGGAGAAATGAGCTTACTGGAAACATCTATATTGGAAATTTGAGCTATTTGAGCCTTTAATTTCAAGATATTTTAGTAAGTAAACAAGGAAAGAATAGCGCATAATGTACTGTAGAATATTTGTGACAAAGATACTTGTGGTGTGGTCTGTATCTCCCTGTGTTAACAAGTAAAGCAGTTTTAAAATTCTTCTCAAGGATGATAGCAGGCTGCAATTTCTGTTATGCAACACTAAATACTTGTAAAAGCTAGTAATGTTCACAAGTCGCTACCTAAAAAATGGAGTATTCATTACACTTTGCAGTTACTTCACTTATGTAGATTCCATGAAATGCAGGAAAAGAGGGGAGAAATGACAGGTGCTATAAACTGACTTCCTAAATTTGATTGAGTCAGTTTCCAATTTCTTTCTTTAGCAAGTGGCAAGAAGCAAAACAGCGCTGGGCGGACGGGGAGTCTCCTGCTCCAACAACGGCCCGCACTTCTCAAGGAATTTTGTCTTAATTTTATACTACAAAGTATTGCATATTCATTATACACCTATACATACATATTACCTAAACCCGCCTACTCCCGCTTCGTATAGTAATTAGCTTATCAGTCCTTTACGCTTGCACAGATGCTGCTGAAAATTATGGGCCGGGCTCTTCAAATCATTGGCGGTGGTCTTCGGGAGGAAGGCCGTAGGTCCTCCTCACAGTGTACTTTTCACCCTTCGCCTGGAATGTGATGATTTTACAAGCTTGCAGTGCTCTTACCAGTCTAGGCTCATTACTGGTCTTGAGTAAGGAGATTTATGGACGTCCTTGTTCATGCTTTATAAAGCACAGACACTTCTCTTTTCCTTTACTCTCTTCTTGCCCCCTCTCCCCCTTTCTTTCGCTCTTTTACACACTATCGTTTTATCATGTTAGTTCAGTTAAGCACTTGCTGTTAGTTCTATACAATGTGCAATAGTTCATATGACAGTTCACCTTTCCATTGTCTTTTCGTAGATTTTGATGAACAAACAGTGTACCATCCATCACAATAGGCAAAAGGTTCTGGCTATCAAATATTCAGTGCCTTGTGTATGAAGGTGATACTCCAAGCTTTCATCACAACAAAAAACTCTACCCCAGAACATTTAAAAGCTTGAAGAACTTTCCATTATTAGATTTAATGTGTGCTTTCCTCCTCATGTACATTCTTCCCTTATAAGGTACCCATCAAACAGAGCACAAAACAAAACTTCTGAAAAGAAATCATTTTAATCGTAGTGATTTGCATCAGGAGATGGCAATCGCTCAGGTTCTGCACTGTTTAGTACTGCTGCAAGATGTCATATACACTTCTATCAACAATTGTATTATGCAAATACAATGTGGTTTAAAGATATCTTAAAATAAAATAGAAATCACTCCTGACAAAAAGTCTTTTGCTATGATTTGCTAACCCCCTGCTATTCTGAATTAATCCAATACTAGATTCAAAGCTGATGACATTTTCATTTAGGACAGAGTGAAGGATATTTGTCTGATGCCTGTTGGTGAGGTTTTTGTCATTATCTGCAATACAGTATTTGGTCTACTCTCTTGGACTGTTTGAGAACAGAAGAATTATGTGGAATACCAGATTAAATCTTTCAATCTTATTTCTTATTGAAGAAATATGGACTCTGATAATCAATTGGTTTTATCCAGTCCTGAACAGAAAACATTACCAGTCACTGTGGGCATACAAGTATTTTTAAGGAAAACCTGTATTATAAGACTATTTTCTGAATTCATACTACTTGGAAAGTGAGTTCCTCAAAGACAGGAAGGTCAGTATTTTCAATTTGGTTATGTTGGTTTGTATAAAAATTTCTTCAATATCTCAATATAACCAGGAATAACATTATGTTTAAAATTTTCTTCTTTGACAGTGGTGTTTTTAAAATAGCTTGGACAGAAGTAGACACATCAATAGAGCTATATTGCTGCTTCTACAAATGGTAGTATATTACAGCTCAGTGCTGTACTGAACTGTCTAGACACATCCTAAAAGCCCCCGGGTGTCAGAGGGTTGAGGCATGAAATGTCTGATGAATAAGGTCAGTTAGGTCTATCTTTTCCTTCACAAGTCACATAAAAAAAAAAAAAAAAAAAGAAAAAAATAATTAAAAAAAAAAGTGATGCTTGCAGACCAAAGGTTTTGAGCAAAGTTTCTAAATTGAACTGTGACAAATCAGATTTGAATCCTTCCTGCCTGAAGCAGCCTGAGCCCATGTCATCCAGAAGGATGTTTTACTGCAAGTCATTTTGGACTATGGCATTTAACTGGGAAAGTCCATCGGAAGAAGTAAAATATTCAGTGGGCAGAATAACAAACAGGTACAAGCACAGTATTGTAATTTGTTTTGCCAGTCACAAGGCAGAACAGAAAGGGGACATACTTCTGCTACAATTAATGACAGAATATCCCCTACAAAACTAAGGCACCTTAAAGAAAGGTTTAGAGTATGTTCATGCTTCCTTTTTCAAGGCCACATTAAGGATTCCCAAGTAACTCTGAAAAAAACCCCAGTATAGTTAATTGTGCTGTTCACGGTAATTAGCTTTGGTGCAGCCTCAGTGACTAGAGGGTCCTGTTTTGTAATCTCTGCAGTTCTCTCACCTTTCAGCAGGATGGTCTGATGCCCTGGGTTCGGCCAGGATGGCGTTAATTTCCACTGCAGCATTTCACACCATGTGATGGCATGCCCGGGGGGGCAGGGCGCTCCGGCTCGGGCCGTGGTGTTGCTGGGGAGGGGGGGGTGGTCGCCACGTTCGGTAAACCACTGCTGCGTTTTACCCGTTTTCTTTTTGAACTCCCTATTGTTACTGTATTGTCTTGGTATTTTTGGTTAATTCTTTCTTTTTATTCAGCCCACGAATTCTCTTCTTTTGTCCCTCCCCTACCTTACCAGAGCGGGTGGGGGGAAGGTGACAGGGCGGCCACGTGCCGCCTGAGTTCAAACCTCCACATCTGAAAGTTACAACACTCCATGGGAGGGTGAAGGAGTGCCTCAAGTGCAAGATGAATTTGAACCTCACACCTCTCCATAGCATCTGCATGAAGAAAATATTTTAGAAGGTTGTGATCAAACGCTGAGAGTCTAATGTATTTCTCGAATGTCTACGTTGATGAACAAGTGCACATGAATTTGTTTTGTTCAGCTTGTATTTGGTTTGGAAAGACTGGCCTAGGAAATTTCAAAACTCTGAAATCCTACTACTACTAATGTTAATGAGCTGTTTACATCTGACTTCCACTGAGTCAGGATTTAAATCCCCAGGAGCAGCCAATACTGCTCAGCTGTGGTTTTGATGAAATTTCAAGATTGAGTACTCTGTACCACAGATAGGAAAACATGCTTTTATGAAAAGGAAGAACAACACACAAAATAGAGTGATGCATTTTCCTAACTTAGCAGTGTAGAACACTCAAGACTATTTCGTGACTATGAAGTTATAAATTTCCAAGTACAGTGAAACTGGATTCATTAACATAAACAAGGAGTTCTGTTTGGCCACATAAAGCTAGATCACCATTCATGTGGTGGCTAAAAAAAATTTGAGTATTTGTTGATTTCTACTATTCAGCCAAATATACCTAAACCTTTATTAGTGAAGATGACAGGAAAACCTACATTATCTTTTATAAAAGATTACTGGATTCTAGAAACTTCCTGGACTTTAACTATTTGCTTTATAATTAACACTTTTCATTCTTTTTTAGTCTTTCTACAGTGATTCTCAACTGTAGCTAGAACTGGAAACAGTTATATATCTCTTGAGAGAGGTTGTACTTAATAAAAAAGAGCTAGATAAGTAAAAATTTCTGAAAGAGCTAGTCAGATAAGGTCCAGAAGGATCATGTAAGCCCTGCATAACTCATCACCCAAATTTCCTTCTCACGGTGTATTTGGCAATAATCTGTCATCCTGCTACCTAGAAAATTTTAAAATAAAAATTTAAAAAAATCCTACTATCATTATTATTTGTAGTAATAACAAACCAGATTTCTGATTCTTTTCTGCACACTGATATATAGGATTTCTCCCCTACACAGCATCTAGCCAGAAACACTGGCTCATTTAGTGTCATGGGAATTAAGGTTGTGATTCTCATATCTGTTTGCAACTTCACAGAAAAGGATGATTGAAGGAAAATAAAAATTTCTTATCTTTTTCAGCTTATAACTAGATTTCACTAGCCTTGCTTACAGTAGTAATGCCATTGAAGCTGAAATATGAGTTCAGCTTTGGTAATGTGGATGTTACACTCCAGCAGATTTCTCTGTTGCAAGACCATGCCTTTCAAATTTGTAGGAAACCAAGCATTAAACATGGAGTGCCTAATATTTAAAGCTACACTGAGTTAATAAATTTGTACTTTAGAATGCTACAGATACTTCCATGTAATACTGAGCAATACATCTTAAATGCAAAGCGTGTGTTCATGAATAAAAGGTAATATTAATTTATCTTTATGCTATTTTATCTGTAGCCATAAAACCCTTACAGAATGTGGACAGAGTAAGGCAAACTCCTTACTAAATGATCAAGCATTTGTAAACATGTTCTGAGGAGACTGTGGAGAAGATGAATAGTGCAAAATTGCATGTAATTGCATATGTATAAAGTATGTGTAAATACTAAAGCTACCTAGCTTCAAAAGCTATTTTAATATTTATATGGGTTTAAATAATGTTACTGATTTTTATATTTTTTTCTAATTTGGCAGTGATATGGGAAGAAAAAGCTCTTAATGTTGAATAACATTATTAATCTATCAATAAATTACATAATTAATCATTAATAAAATATAGTAATTAATAATATTATTATTATTTAAATAATTCATCTATCAATAAATTAGAACTAAATAAAAGACCACAACTTTTTTTTTTTCTTTTCCTATAGCTATTTTTCATTCCTCTTGTCAACATGTGACTCTTCATGCCGTATTTCCTTTCGCTCAGTGTCTTACCTTAACTGGTCATATTAAGTCTCTATGAATCCTTCTATCTGAGACAAAGAAAGAAAACAACATGAATATGTTAGCTGGGTTTCAGCTTTGTGAAGTCTCAGCACCATCCATGCTCACTCAAAGACAGCAACAGATACAAGTGTAACAAAATCAAGTGCTTTGTTTTCCAGTATATTCCTGGATTGGTGTTTGTGATGATAAAGCCAAACAATTTCACTTTCCATTCTTATTCAGCTTTTGACTTATTCTGCCCCTCAACACACCAGTTAGTGCCAAAACTTTTTGCAATTTCTGTATTGCAGAGATTAATTCAGAGATGATGTAATTCCCAAATTGGCATTTTACCAAGTTCATGCTTTGATTTTTGAATATTCCACCTAATTTTCATGATGGCTACATGTTTAGGATTATCAAGGAAAAAAAATACCACAATGAAAATCACTTTCATGGATTTCCTGTCAGTTTTTTAAGGTTAAAAATAAAATGCAGTTGCTTCTTTAGCACCATCACACAAGCATTTGGTGAGGAGTGGTCCTTCTAGGGGAGTAAACTGACTTGAGACCTCTTCTAATCCCATTATTTCTATACAAAAGGCATTTCCACCTGTATTTCAGTTTGTTACCTAAGTTCATCTTGCTTTATGCAGTGATTAAGGACCAACACTTTAATCATCCAGTTTTAAAGAGTAAGCAATAGAGAATTTGTAGTGTAGATTAATTACTGGAAAAAGTAAGCGGGACGGAAAAGATAGAACAATGTTACAGTTTTATATATGGTCAGAAGTGAGTGAATAGAGCTCTGATTTGAATAGAAGGGATGTATAACGATATCACTATGTACTGGTTCTGGCTGAACTGGAATCGGTTTTCCCCTATAGCAGCCCTCACGGTGCTGTGTTTTATGTTGGGAGCTGGCAGGGCGTTGATAGCACCCTGGTGTTGTGGCTACTGCTGAGCAGGGCTTACACAGCACCAAGGCTCTTTCCAACATTACTCCCCCGCCCAGTGGGACGGGGCGGGCAAGATCTTGGGAGGGGACACAGCCAGGACAGCTGACCCCAACTGACCAAAGGGATATTCCAGACCATATGACGTCTGCTCAGTATAAAGCTGGGAGAAAGGAGGAAGGGATGGGGTCACCCTTGGTCCTCCGAGGTAACCACTACACGTATGGGAGCCCTGCTTCCTGAGAAGGGCCGATATCACCTCTTCATGGGAAGTAGAGAATAAATCTGTTTGCTTTTTTTTTGCTTCCATGCATGGACCTTTGCTTTGCTTTGCTTATATTAAAACTGATTTTGTTTTACCCACAAGGGTTGGTCGACCTTATTTTCTTTCCCCTCTTTGCCCTGTTGAGAAAACGAGGAGAAAGGGGGGGAAGTGATAGAGCAACTTGGTGGGTACCTGGCATTTAGCCAAGGTGAAACCACCACACACTATTAGCCTGAGCACATGTAAACTATTTCTATGCCATATGATCAACAGAAAGTGTAAGAGCCTCATTCATCCCCAAGATATGTAGTCCATTTTAGTGTCTGTTACTACGGAATATGAAATATGAGTGCCTCACTAGGAGATTACCATATTGAGTTAATATTTTTTACCCACAGTCAGAGGGTTTCCACACCCATTCTTCATAAAAAAGTTGAAGTCTTGTCATGTTGCAAAACCTTCAATGATGTCCAGCTAGTGGAAAATTCTCATGGACAGCCATGAAGTGTGAAACAAAAGCCAATAAATGTGTAGGACTGTACTTAGGATCATTAGCCCACATCTGGTTACTCTGGAATAGACAGTAGTGGATCAAAGACAATGAAAACTTGTCTTAAAATGTAAGATACTACATTAAAGCCTAAGCACCATGCAAAAATAGAGATCCAGCACAATACATATTCTGTTTGCTAATTCACTCGTCAAGCCTTTGGCCATAGTTTAAAATTCCTGAAATGCAATGCAGATAACACAGCTGGTAATGTTTAATTAAAATATTTTTTCTGCTTTGGTGAAACTTAATTCTCTATTGAATCAAATTCAGAAATATCTCCTTTGCTGAGAAACAATCAGCAAAGGCAGCATTCCCATGTGTGCCTCCTCTTCCCCATACCTAAGAAAACATCAGAGACAATCTCAGTCTTATTGTCAGCAAATACCACCACAGAAACACAGGACTTCAAAGCATAACAATCAGGGAAGTTATTCCTTTCCTCATGAGCCCCCTTCAGAAGGACATGCTCAAGTTAATGTAGAATCATAGAATCTTCAATCAGTCCTCAGAACACCACTGGGATGAGAATGGAAGAATAATGAAGGGCTACACATTTTAAAAGGGTCAGAAAAGTTCAGTAACTTAATTTGGGTAACTAACAGAACTGCAAAACCAGATATAAGAAGTCACTCGGAGCATCAAAAGTTTTCCATGCTTGACATTTGCTATTTGCTTACATGCATACACAGGATTTGTTGTACAACTAGTTGAAGGTGACCCTTTGTGAAAATCTGTTGAGACTCAAAATATCACCTGAATGAACTGAATGTTCCCTGTATATCAGAACAGAAAGAGTAGACAGTGATTCCAGAACATGCTACAGGACAGACTTTAATCATCCAACAATATTTTCACAACACTAGCAGCTAGTGAAATCTGAGTTCAACCTCTTCCAAGATGGACCTGATTTGTGCACACCTTTCTTCTTGCAGAGAAAAATTCAGTCATCTCCTGTCTACTTAATAACAAACAAAAGACCTATAGCTCTGCTTTTTGCAAGTATTTTGACATACTACCTTTCACAAGTACAAGCAGCACAGAGACCATCTCCACTCTGTTGTGGCTCCTTAACATTACAGCAAAGAACTGCTGCAAAATGATTTTGCAACAATGCTCTACAGAGAGAGAGAGACTAGAGAGACAGATGATGCAGCAGAAGGCTAGAAACCCTAAAAACAAATTTGCTTTGGAGTCTTTGTAAGATCAAACTCAATGTTATATCAGCTCAAAATAACATTTGTGTGATAGGGTTCCCAAAATCTAATGAAAAATGAGCTGCAAGTTTCATGTTCTTGTTATCCCCATCTTGAGTATCATAATTATAGATCCTGTGCAGAGCTCATAGCAAGCTAACACCTATCTTTTAAAAAAGGCCATGTATATGACCTTTAAAATGACCTTGCAACTAATGTTGTTACTAGTCTGTAAACAGCAAGCAGCCTACAACTCATCTTGACTTGAAAAAGCATAGTGATTTAGAAACTATTTAAGAAGCTACAGAAAATTGTCAGAGCAGAGAAACAGACTTGAGTGAGTAGGTGGTAATCACTTACATTGTACATTATAACCTTCAGCCAGTGCTGCTTGAGCTGGTTAAAATGCAAGCAAAGTTATTTTCAAAGAGCAGAACAAATCCTTGATAAAGATTCACTTTTGTTCCTATCAGCTTTTTTCCAGATCAATACAGAAAGTAAAAGTTCATCCTCTCTCTTCTTCACCAGTTACATGTTGTCATTCGCTGAATAAAATCAATTTCTCACTAGCAAGTTTCACAGGTGAAACCCTGTCAACCATGGGATGAAGATGTTTGAAGCACAATCAGAATAAGCAAGATCTTTCTCATAGATACAGTTGTTTCAGAAAAGCTAAGTATGCCCTGACCTAAACCAGGCTAGCAAAATTATATTATGCTCTATGTTTACACTGCAATGCTTTATCATTGCAGCGCATGGCTGTGACTTAATCAAAAAAGTCTTTGTCACATAACAGTAACCTTGAAACAGCATTCAGTTTGCAATTTCTGTACAGTGAGGATATATGAAAGTTCTTGCTATATCACAGCCTACGTACAAGAGCTTGTGGAAATAGAAAGAATACAGTTTTCCTGATGATGCATTAGCGCAAGAATAAAAGACAAATCCCAGAACTAGATCTTGAGAAGAGATAGAAGCTGAGAATTGGAGATGGTGAAACACAGGAAAAGGAGGTATGGAGAGCTTTAAATCTGCAACTAGATTTCAGGTTTACTGTTGGGTAAGGAGGATAATTCAGCATGCAATCTCTGCAGAAATTAAATGAGGACTGGGATAAAGGAAGAGGAAGCAGGATAGTCGAGAGTCTGATATGGTGAAACAAAGAACACTTGCTTTGAGCTAGGCTGAATAAATGAGAGAAGTAGGATTGATTACAGAGGGGAAAAGAGGAACTCAGATTGACCACACACTCATTTTGCAAACTCTTTGTAGAGTAAACAACTCAATTCTTACTAGCCCTGATAACTTAAGATGTACTCAAGTATGTTTTCTGTACAAAGTCTAGCTCTGTAGCAGAAACGCACATCTGTTTTCCTGTAGTTCTTTACAGTAATTTATATTGTCTATATACTGGACATACTGGAACCACAGCTAATATCTGGTCATGTAAACACTCCATTGTTGATGTGATCGTTGCTTGTCTTCAAGTTAGAGTATTAGTTCTACACATGTGTTCAGAAGTTATGACATTTCCCCTTTCTTTCTTTAAGAGAGGTATTAGATTCTCATCTTCCCCGAAACACTTGGAAAGACTTTCTGTAAAATGTGGAGATTATAACAAGTTCATTTTTCCCAGGCTCGTCAAAATGTGATTAATTTCTGCTTAGGCTTCTATAGTTACAAATACCTTGATTTTCTACATTACAACTTCAGAACTATGTATCTTAAATCAAAGTATACAAGAGTATACTAGTCATTTTGGCTAATTCTAGGACTATTTCCAGATTCTGTTGTTATTAATAGTACGGATTTGCAGACAGGCCTTTCTTTTGCCTGCAAGAAAAACATAAACTGTCGAAATGTCTTTTTAACCAGAGTGCAGGTCATTCCAATAACCAGCTTTAGCTGTCTCTGAAAGCTGGTGAATGGAAGGAGAGGAAATTAATTATCTCTGAGACATATAAGAAACAAAAAAATAACCTCAGATTGCACTTTGTATTTGTTGCTTAAGTATAATACCTCAGTATAGGCATTAATCAAATACTATTCATGAAGTAAAGTATAACCTTTGATTATTCCATCAGAGGAATGTGAACTGCTCTAATTTCTGGCTTGTAATGTGTGCAAGTATGCTGTGCAAGAGAATACAGGTTTAATGATAAACTCTTGCAGTTTAACAAAGGAACGTTCTAACACTGCTGTGGTATCTCAGACTTGCTCAGAGCAGTATGCCGTCCTCAAAATAGCTGAGAGCAAGTATATCATCTTTCCTGAGAGTGGAGGACTCAGACTGTATTTGTTTAGAATTATCTTTATTAGAAAATAAAATAATTAGGTTTTTTCATTAATTTAGGTAACAAAACCACCAAACTTATATATAGCAGTAGCTATAGAAGGAAAACATAAGACAAGAAAAGCTAATTATAATTTATGAGATTTTTTTCCTGTATTAGCTTCTGCACTTTATCTAGCCTGTGAGACCGGCACTAAGTTTCCTCACCTCCACCCAGGACCGACTGATTCAGAAAATACTGAAAACTATTTTTCACACATTATTGAAAGACAAATAGCCCTTCTGGAGCAGAGGGCAGTGATGAGAACATTACCTGTTTGTTCTATCCCCACATAGCGACTTATATTTTTTTGCTTTACTCATTGTTTGTAAAAGTTATCATTCTTCACAACTGGTTGCAAAGCTTCACATAATAACATTTGATTTTAAGTAATATGCTTCCTTTCCCTAGTCCTCTGAGATAAACATTTTTGATAGGTGGACAAACTTGAGCATTCATTTTCTTGAAGGCCACAATAATAAAATTTTATATTCCTTGACATTGTAGTTTTACAATCATCTGGCTAGACTCATTTCATTATTATTGCTATAGGTCGTGCAAAGAGAAAAAAATGAAGCAAGAGATTGTGAAATTGGGAATGAGGTCCTTAGGAGGGCTGATCATGCCCTTCATCTGTTTTAGGGAAACTCATCACAATACTGGTTTTGAAAACATCAGCCATTCCAGTTATTCCCATTTGAAATGTTTGGCTTTTCTTGACCTCAATATCTGACAATAAAAAAGCATCATATAAAGAAAACTAAACTTCTCTCTGAGATTATGTAAAATTGTCCCGGTATTGTAAAAGAGATGTAAACTCACTAAAAAGAATTTTATTAGTGTCCTGGTTTCACAAATATAAAACTCGGCCGAAACATAAAATTATATTTTCTCATCAAAAGAGTAGTTTTATTTTAGATAGACTAAGTGGTTTTAATTAATAAACATAATATTTAAAGACCTTCATAAAATAATTATGAAAGTAGCATTCCATCTCCTGGCTTTAAGAGAAGTGCTACTCACACTGAATCACAACTGAGTAATTAGAAGCGGAGACTTATAAGAATTTCTGCACAGAATGAAGAAAAAGAAAGACTGGATCAGTTTTGTGGAAGTCTTGATATAACCAGAGTTTGTGTAAAAGTTTTTCATCCAATTTATGGATTTATTTATTTAACTGAAAGGATACCAAGCTTCAGTTTCAAATTCAGGTGGAATAGGGAAAGTAGCTAGCATATTCACAAAATTTAAACACTCCTGCTGATCAGAAAATGTAGTATGTTCTCTTTGAACCATCCATTTGGTGACCTGTTAAATGAGAGCATCAGTGCATGTTATCCCTCTCAAACTGAGATTCAAGGCATCAATTACAAGCAGCTCTTAAGGGAACATTTTAGAATTTGCTGGAAGATTGTCCTGTCATTTCTCACTTTGCTGGTATATTATTCTACTTCCTTTCACCCAATATGCATTTTCAGAGCACAAAACACTTTGTGGAGGAGGCTAGTCACTGTAAGATTCACTTCCAGAAAACTCTGTGTACAACCTGCTCAACATCCTGCTGTATCTGAATTAAAACATCTGATACAGCACTCACACTTTATTTATTCACACAGTTTCTCATCACCTGGCTGAACAAAAACATTCTGGTAACATGAACAATTTGATGTTTAAGCACAAAGAAGCTGCAGCATTGAATTAACAATTTGAGAATAAAAAATAGCCTTAACAAAAGTTCACTGTCAGCTGTCCATTCTCCAGAGAAGCATCACAGCTTTATTCTTGACTTTGCTGCTACTATTGAATATTGAAAGAAATTCTTAGTTTTACCACTACGGATCTATAAAGTTAAGCAGTCATGTGTGACTCCTTCTTTACTGCCAAACAACTAAATCAGCAAAATCAATACTAGGATTGCAAAAGTTTATGTACATACTTTCCCTGAAAGGGAATAAGATTAGCTAGTGTAACCAGTTTTCTGCATACCTGAACAACTACAGAAAGAAGACACAAAAAAAGAGGAAAAGCCTGTTCCACCACCCATCCAATTATTTTTCACTGTCTTGGTAAACAGTCTACTGTATGTCAGTACAGTGTTACGTTCTTCTTGGATCCAGAAGAGAAATGAATGCCTAAAAAATATAAAGTGGAGACATATAGAAAATAACAAGGAAAGAAGTAAGGAGACAATGGAGAAATTTTGGAAAAGAAAATTAGTGGAAGGTAGAGATGGTGGTCAGAAGTAAAACCTTGAAGCAATGTCATGCCAGTAGCTAAGGAGTCTTGCAGCAGCAGAACCACATTAAGATATTCTCAGCTTTTATAAACTAGGTCAGCCAATTCAAACAAAACCAAGAGTCTTGTAAGATAACATGCTTTCAGCTGTGTGTTATTGTCCATGTCTTAACAAGTCTCTGTGTTAATGTAGCTAAAAAGAAAGCATATGAAACATCCTGAGTTTTCTTCTTTTCTAGTCAAATTGAAGTGTATCCTGACTTCAGACACAAGTATAAACTAAAGAAGAGAAATTTCATGATACATCGTGTAGAGAGATTTGAGAGATATAACATTCTTTTTGCATTTGCATGTGCACGAACTTCTGTCACAGAAATTTGTCTGCATTAAAGGCAAATTTTCTAATAGCTTATCACACCAAATATTTTGGAGTTGATGTCCTACTTAAGTAGACAGCTATCTTTTTCCCTTGAAGGTTTTTATTTCATATTATCTAGTTTCATAAAACATGATATTGCTTAATTTATAGAAAATTCATAGTCTTGTATTTGTTTAAAAAAAAAAGTGTGACGGCATCTTCATTTTGATTTGAAGTTAAACTTAGATACACAATGCATGAATGTGGTATGATAACAGGCAAAATTTTTCTTTGCAAATGGAACCATCTGCCCAGTACTTGCAGCACAGTAATTGAATGTACAAGATACAGTTTAGAAAGCTACAGCAAGTAGCTCCTGTACTCCTGAGACAAATGGCATTTTTTAGTTCTGCAAATCTTACTACCAATAGCCTTATTGAAAAGTCAGAGAACACTCACATACATCTTTTAACTTCATGAAAAATAAAGTCATTTCATTTTATATTCCCCAAAAGACAAAGGTATATATGGTTTTCTTTCTCACTTAGAAATGCCAGCTCTATCTAGACAGATACTAGAATCATAAGAAACAGAAGAAAAATAACAAATCAAGAAAAAAAAATCAACCTATTCAAGTATAACCTTCAATTAAAGACAGAACTGTAAATCATGACCCCACACAAAACACAAAGATTGCAAGTTTAAAAGGAAATACAATGGTATTTTTGTTTATCTCTTATTTTTGAATGAGTTACATAGTGTTATGAAATCTGAACTGTTATTTTTTAAATCTTTATATTAGCAATATGTTCTATGTCATGGAATGCTTGTAAAAAAAAGTTATTACATATGGGGAGATACTTGAAAAATAATAAAACCCACTTAGCAATCTGCAAGTCAAACATTCAAACCTCAGAAATTATAAAAATTAATGTATTTCAAATTCACCTGTTTTGTAAGTGTTCTTGATTACAGCATCAGAGATAATTTTTTTCCCTACAGGTTTATTTGTATCATCCATTGTCCTCACTAAATAGTGCTCATGTACTGAGTTGCTATTGGGTTTTGTAGCACAGTACTAGTCACTCATCTTTGAAAAGGAAGTAATTAATTTCCTCTGAAGTTCTTTAGTAGTACTCCCCACTCTAACACTGAAAGGTTTCTCAGGCAGCAGCTTCACAATGTACCTACCAAATTACAAGGGAAATAAAGTTATTTCATTTTATAAAGGGGCAAAAAACCCCAGACAAAACACCATAGCTGGAATGAAATCAGAAATATTTACAAATATCTAAAATTAAATAGTTACACACTCTATGGCATCTTATATGATCAAAGCTCAAATGCCACTCACCTCAGTAGTAGCTGTAAGTGTTTAGCATTTCTGCAAAAGAGATCCTAAGGCCTTTTATCAAGTATTAGAAAAATGAAGCGTATATAATTAGCAACCACCTATTTGGTTTAAGCAGCAGCTATTTTTTAGGAAGAAACAGTAATAAAGTGGTATCTCAACCAATATCACTGCTGACTAGGTGACCTTTGGCAATCTGCTTTCCTTGCCTCTATTTCATCATCTCTTGTAAAACAGCTGTTTGGCCTAAAATTTTCAGAGGAAAAAATCAAAAACAAACAAACAAAAATACAGGAAAAACTCTACAGCAGATAGTGTAGTACTTCTAGCTTTGCCCATACTCATTCAGCATTCAACCTGGTACATGTGTGACTTCTGTGTATAAATGAGGATAACAATGCAATCCTTCAAGTAAAGATACAGGCATACCTTCTAAACCAGTCCCGAACTTCAAACTTTTGAGGAAATGCTGAGATAAGCACCCTGTATTTATATCTATTTACAAGGTTTTGATTTTCTAATTATTTTTATTAATACTATACCATGAAGATCTAAGCTGCTCTACAGTAGAGTTTCAACAACCTAAGGAATAGTCAAGAGAAATCCTAGAAATAATACTAAGAAAAATAAGTTTGTGACAAGAATCCTTGGGTGAATATTGTAATATCTATCCTGAGGCACCATAAGAGAAAACAGTTGATTCTCCTTGTGCTCTATCTGTATTGTTTTAATCTCAGGCTTCTGAGGTGAACCAGGAAAACAGCTTTTTTCAGCTTTACATGAAACTTGTCTTCTGAGTGTTTTAGTTAACTTCTGAAGCTTTGCCACATGATACAGCTTCTATTTAGGGGACAGGACTCTTGGGGATACAAAAACTTTTTGTATTCGGTTTATCTGGTCTTCAGAATTAGAAGGGGGAAGGAGTTTTCTTTCCACATGCCCCAAGCAACAGAATAGCATCTCTTCTGCAGCAGGGGTGTGATCTAATGCCTAGGATCTCTGGGAAGGTCATCTAACAAGTGTCCTGCTATTGCAGTATCTGATACTGGCAGTGAAATGACTCGATCACACTGGGGCTGCAGGCAATGGAGGCAGCCAACACACACAGCACAGAATGGGGACAGAAGCTCTGCTGGGGACAGTGCCTGCAGGCTGGGCAACAGTGGTGATATGCCACAGTGCATAGTCTCCAGCACCAGCCCTAGAGAAACAGATCCTGGCCCATCAGACAATTCCACCCAGAGTGAGCTCCTGAGGGAGAATCCAGGTCTGGGCTGTGGGGGTGCCTGGTACCCCTCGCCGAGGATGGGAAGGCTCCTCACCCACAGGAGGTGTGCTCTGGGTGAAACTGTACTGTCAAGGAAAGGAACTCTCAGAGGAAGTCAGCAGGCTATGCAGCATCTGAAAAGGAAACAATGAAAAGGAGAGTGGATGGGGGAAGAGCAGTAGCTATTCTTTGTTTTGACTTTAGCAAGGCTTTTGTCACTGTCTCTCATAACACCCTTATAGATAAGCTGATGGAGTATGGATTAGATAAATTGGAGAGTTGCTGAGCTCAAAGTGTTGCAGTCAGCAGCATGAGGTCCATCTGGAGTCCAATAATGAGTGCTGTACTCCAAGGGTGGATACTATAGCTAATATTGTTTAACGTCTTCACTGATGACCCGGGTGATGGAAGTAAATGCACCCTCAGCAAATTTGCAGATGACACAAAACTAGGAGTCCTGATATGCCACTTGGCTGTGCTGCTATTCAGAGGTACCTTGACAGGCTAGAGAAATGGTTAAATGGGAACCTCATGAATTTCAGCAAAGGTAAATGCCAAGTCCTTGCATCTGGGAAGAAATAACCCCATGCACCAGCACAGGCTTCAGGGCTGACTGGCAACAAAGCAGCTCTGCAGACAAGGACCTGGAAGTCCCTATGGACAACAAGCCGACCATAAGCGAGCAACCTGCCCTCATGACAGAGAGGGCCAGCAGCTTCCAAGGTTGCATTAGGCAGAACATTGACAGCAAGTAAAGGGAAGTGATCTTTCCTCTCTACTCAACACTGGTGAGACACATCTGGAGTGCTGGGTCCTGTGCTGGGCTCCTCAGTATGTGAAAGACATGGACATATTGGAATTGAGTACAGCAAAGGGCCACAGAGTTGATCAAGGGATCGGTGTGTCTGACATAGGAGGATAGGCTGGGAGAGCTGGGACTGTTCAGCCTGGAGAAAAGAAACTTCAGGGGGAGACTTATCAATGTGTATTAATAACTGAGGGGGGAGTGGGGAAGGTTGAGGCAGACATTGCTCAGTGGTACCCACTCAGAGAACAATGGATGCAAACTGAAGTAGAAGAAAAGCCACCTGAATGCAAGATTTTGAATTTTTTAAATTGAATTTTCTATTGAGGGTTGTCGAAAACTGGAGCAGGTCTCCCAGAGAAATTTAGAGTCTCCATCCTTGGAAATGTTCAAAACCAAGCTTAACACATCTATGAGCAACCTGCTCTAATTGACCCTAGTTTGAGCAGGGGGTTAGTCTAAAAGATCTCCAGAGGTGCCTTCCATTCTTAGTCACTTGGTAATTCTGTGATTACAGACTTTGATCTCCCTGGGTCCCAGGTTTGTCATATATTGCATTTTAAAGGTAAAAGGATGGAGTTCTGTGAGCTTTTCTGAACTAATTATCTAACTGATCATCTTGAACTAAAAGTAAATTAACTTGATAGAGGGTGGTTGGTCCCATGTTTCTATGCCAATTCTAAAACAGACAAATTTGCTTTCACAATATCTATAATAAGAGATTCTGTTTATATAGACAAATCTCTGTTGTTTGGAGATTAAATTTAGAAGGACTCATGAAAACATACATAGGTGAAAGACAGAGTTTTTGGATTCTACCACTTCCATGTTCTAATGGTTTTAAAGTCTCAGGATTTTAGAAACTGAAATTCGGTAGAGGCTAACTGAGATCATATAAATACCTTATAATATGTCTCAAATCAGTTGACTTGTGAACTCCAAAAAACACACGAGTAGATCATGTCAATTACTGTCAGCATACATAGTACAAGATGCAAGAAAAAGATATCTCCCTCTTTCTCTGCATCTTTGAGGTATAGAACAGCAAAATAATTAGTATGAGATCCTATAAATAAAGTTTGTATTGCAGTAACGAAAGGGTCAAATGATGGCATAACAGACCATTGTTAACTTCTGAGTGTTCTGTTATTTCAACATAGGGACAATTTTTTTATATATATATATATATTTTTTAATGGAATAAATATATGCACTGCAGCACTCCAGTTCTTTACCTATTATGGATGCATGACGTCTTGTTCAACAAAGGAATGATCAATCAAATTATCCCTATGGCTGGTTAAAAGAAAATACTGTCATTAAAATATTTTTAACTCTTTTGCAGCTAAAAAGGATGAAATCCATGAGTGAAAACTTTAAACTACTAATAATTAAACCATATTTGCTCACTAATTTCACCTGTCTAATAGTTTTCCTTATAACATCAGTGTTCAGTTGGTTTTTTTCCACACTCACTATTTCCAACTTCCTTTTTTTCTGAAAAATCTACATATTCTTTGAAATCTAACATGCTCCCTTTAAAGTGCTTTCATACAATTGCTGTTTGATGTTTTGAGGATGTAATAGAATATATTACACATCTCTTCTGCAAAAGAACTCCTAAAAGAGTTCATTTATTTATCCTTTTTTTTTTTTTTAAATCTCTAAACTACAAATGTTTGACAAGAGTGAGCAAGAAAAAATTATAAAGAAATAAATACCAAGCCTAAAAGCAGACCTGTTGTTTGAAACAAAGGCTTCCACAGGTGAAAAGAACAGCTAAATTTACTCAAGAATTAGAATGGAAAAGAAGATCAAAGGAAGAAAACCAATCTTCTTTAATTTTTTATTTTTTCTCTTTGGGGGTTGTTTGGTTTTGGTTTTGTTTGTTGCAAGCCTTCAGCAGTCTTTTGAAGAAAGGCTATTTACGCTGGAATGTGGAGGTAGAAAAATAAGATAAATTTTTGTGCTTTTCTCCAGCAACACACTATAAGTGTTTATCATTATAACTGTGTGCTAGCATTGCAACTGCACTTCAGCTGACGATCTTCATTGCAACTTGTTGACAATCCTGCATGTCTTGCATATGAAGGAACAGGGGAAGAAAAAAAGGCTGCAACATTCAGATTTATGCACTTAAAATGTAACTTAAAAAATCTCATTTTCCTGAGCTTTCAAATACTTTTATTTCAAGTTAATCAATTTCACTAAATGAAAAATCATGTATTATGTGATTTAAGGGGAAATAAGGAGATGAAGAGAACATCCTAGTGAGATGAGATGAGATATGAAGGGTGTTTGAATGTTCTGAACAGCTGTTTATGAAGAGCATAGTGTAGGAGGTAATCATATTATACTAAAGAGTGATATTGTAACTACAGTTATCAATCAATTTAACCTTTGGGCTTTAACTACATAGAAGAAACTATCATTCCATTGATATTACCTGTGTAAGGTTTTAATTTTACCACATATGTCTTTCAGTAGTATCAGGATGCTCAATAGCCTTTTTTCAAAGTCTGAAACCATCTGAAAGAGTAAAAATTATCCCTACACCCTTTCATACTACTGTCACTTTGTGCAATAAGCCCTTAGAGAAACCACAGTCCTTATATATGTTGCACTTCTAAGGTTCCCAGTATGAATTATTTAACCTCCTTAGCCAGTAGCTGCCAGAATTACAGCTTCAAGTGCATGTCCATGATTGCAGAAACCCTGTGCAGTTCTACTGTTGGAAGAGGGAACCAAAAAGAAGAGGAAGCACTTTGTAATGCTCTTGGGGGCTCTGGGACTGTGAATTCTTCCTTTGAGACTGCTGTCGAAGTCAGTTTTTCAACCTCTCCTACATATATCCCCAGTTTCTAGCTTGTTTACAAAGACTAAGGTGCAAGAGCCTGCTGGTACAACCTATATGAAGACTGTGTATATAACTTTTGTGTATTGTAACACATTTACAATCATATTCACATCTGAAAATAAAAATAATTAGTTTATTATTATTATTGTTCCTTGCTCTTATCACTAGAGCTATGAACTCCAAATATAGCTGCTAAATATATTGTGTAAATAATTTCAACAAGTTGTCTTTCTGGAATGCTAAATTTGCATTGACAGGCTCAGCCTGATCAAAAACATGATCAGGGTCAAAAATAGCCTTATTTTCAAAACAGAAACAAAAAAAATCTTTTATAAAAGGCTTCAGGTAAAGAATTAAATGCCCAGCTGAAATAAAGGGATAAGAAACGGGAAATGGAGATTGCTGTAGTGGTTAAAGAACTACTAAAAGGTATTCCTGTATCAAAGCATGTCTATAGGAGGCTGCTGTAAACTTCAATAAAAGAAACAACTTACCAAGCTTTCACACATAAATGACTCCAGGTTATCATTCTTTTCCTCTCAAGTCTGGCCACTGTTGGGGTTTTTTGTTTGTTTGCTTTTCTGTTCTTGATTATTCTGGGCAATGGATTCTACGCATCACCAGACTTTTATTTCAGTAGCGTCCTGCTCAGTTGAGTCTGTGCACAGACACCCATGCCAGGTCTAACACTTCATCATTTCTTCTCTAAGATATTCTTCATGTAATGATTTTTCCTCCTCAAGTAATAAATCAATTGTTCATTAAGATTTTCAGAAAATTATGTCTTGGTTACTTCAGAACAAATGTCTCTATCACAAACACAGGTAACTTAACATGATCATTATAGTGCATATGGATACTTACAGCAAAACAGAGCTCCTCAGCGCCTGCCAGTTCAGTGGTTCAGGTAAAACCTATAATGATAGGATTGTAACTTGTAATCACTATCAAGAACTCAGGGACCATTGTCAATATAAAGATAAGTCATAGACTAAATAATTCCTGGAGATATAAATTTTCTCCTACCTATGTAAGAGCCCCCTCTCTCCCACAGAATGTGGTGTGCTATTCTAAAATAGCTTTGTGTTCTAACTTGTCTTACTATATTAAAAAAAAAAAAAAAAAGTCACAAAAATCTTTTTTCATAGTAATAATGCATCATTCAGCTTTGATATAGCTTTGAGTAGAATTCAGCTGCAAATTAAATTGAGCAATTAATCACAGAACTTTCCTATTTCTAGTCACTAGAATTTAGCTACTTTCTACCGAATTTGCCCCACTCATCCAAAGCAGTACTCCCTAGGAGTTTTTCTGGTCTCATAAATATCACATTTTGATATGCTCCTTTGCTTCGTCACCCAACAATATGCTTAACATATCCTGGACCAGAAGTGATTCCTGAAATTAGGAATGACCTTCATTTATAATTGCTTTCTATTTCTCATCCTTAGTCTTCCTTTTCCCTTTAAATAATTACTCTTTGCTTGCTATTTATACCCTTCTGTGATTTTAAATTGCTACCACATGTCCTTCTACCTGTCATTAGACAAATTTGACAAAATTTAGGACTCGTCCCTTGATCATCTCAATTTTTTTTTTTTTTTAACGTTTTCTAGTTTGTTAGTATCCTTGCTTCTCAAAGGATTGTATGTGCTCTCAAAGGATCAGTGAAATTCCTTTAAGCATTGTCTTGGTGATTCTACCATGGTAGATTCCAGAAAGGAATACATACTTACAAGGCAAATATGTTACAGAAAAAGAGTACCACTCACAAATGTGAAACTTTGAAGAAATTATAAAAAAACCCAGTATTTTTATAAATAAAATACTCAGGCACCTTTACTAATTGATAAACCAATTAATTAATTATCTGTGTTTCCTTCTTCAAGAGAAGCAAGTCACAAACACAGCTTTTTCTTTTTTTTTTTTGTTTCTGAAATGTCTTGAATATTAACAGTGATAGAAACCAAACTCACCTAATCTTTCTCAGAGAAATGCTTTTAGAACTATTTCACTTCTAAATACATATTAAAAAAAACCAAAACAAAAAAAAAAACAAAAAAACAAAAAAAAAAAAACAAAAAAAAAAACCAAAAAAACACCACAAACCACAAAAAAACCTTAGGATAGAACAAAATAAACTCTTTTCCTTTATGGTCAGACAATGGCTCCATGTTGAAATTCATAAATAGGACATGACTCAGGTGTGTCTAGGATCCCAAGGAAGAAACAAAAGAATGTTACTGTGTACTTTATACAAAGTTCCCATCTTATTATGTTCCATAAATTTCACACTTTTTTGATTTAGTGCATTCCTAGATAATCTTTAAATTGTGTCTGTTTCTCCTTAGATTTTCGTAACAAGCATGTCTAGCCTGAACAAAAGTTGCTGTTGCACAGGACCAGACACATTTGAAAATGAAGATTCTAAATAATTGCTCAAATTGCATTGTTTTCATCCTCAATGTTTTTTGGCATTTGATTCCCAAACTCAAAATTTTAATTTCATAGGCACTTTACTTTTCTAAGTATATTTTCTCCCACCGGTAGGAAAGAGCCATCAGTTTCTGTGACATTACACACACCGGCTGTTATTGAAGGTTTAACCTCTTTTAAGGCATAGTTAGTCTCCCACACCTAAGACAATTAATTTGAAATAACATCTGTTTTCTTCTAGATGAAAAATTGTCCTTCTCTTACTCCTTTCCCATCAACCAAGATTTTATTTGTTGTCCTGCGCTGTCTTCCCATCTTCTTTTATTTTTTTCTTCCCATTCTCCCATTGTGAATTCAACTCTTCCAGTCAATATTACTACTACTTTTTCTATTTCCTGTGGTACTATGGCTTTGTATACAGATCTGAAATAAGATTGTCTGCTCTGACAGATTAGATATACAATCTTTGACTTTCAGAATTCCTTTGCATGTTTATGAGAATGTCATATGTTGGAATGACCCAGGGTCATGCAATATAACCGTAGCATGAGACCATAGCTGACTAGGGCAATATAGAATGTTATGTTTATGTTATATTTTTTATATTAACTATGTTATAGATTATACTACATATTGGACCAGATAGTTGCACCACTTTTCTTCTGTCCTTACTGTTTTTCATTCATACTGATACCAAATGTAAAATTCCCAGCAACTTCAGTAAGGGCAAGTTTTCATTTTTATTAATCTACTTGAGCTAAAACAGGTTAGGCAGTAGTTATGTGACTATTACTAGATGACTGTTAGAATAAGCTAAAACCAGTTCAGGCTATGGCAAGCTTAGACTAGTCACAAGACCCCTGACAGTGAGGTCAACAGAAAGTCTTTGGCCTTTACTAGTAATGGCAAAAGCTTTTTTACTGGTCTATAGGTTCCTAATACAGGCACTGGTCCAGAACTAGAAATACATTAGTATTGGCTATAGATTTTACAGATCTGCTTCTTAATCTTAGCTTATTCTGAAAATTGAGCTATATAAACACAACAAAATTATTCATGAGTATGTATGGGAAGTTGTGGAAAAAAATTAATAGGGCTACATTTGAATACCTTTGCTTTTTGCAACCTTAGTGTTGGCCCTTTTGTTGTTGTTTCGGTATGAAGCAACAATAATTTACCAGAATGACCTGTAGATCCAGAAATAAATAAAATGCTGAGATAAATTAATTTGATTTTAGCTCTATGATGGGTTCTTCTCAGAAAGAATAATATCCTTATCAGTTGAATGTCTATGGTCCTACTGAGCAAGGTGGTGGATGGATTTAAGAGGGAACATGTGTGGAGTTCCCTGGAAAAGGCAGAAGAGGTGAATCGCTAAGGGCAACTTTGTTGGGAAAACTAATTGTTCCAGAGTATCTAAGGTATTCAGTACTGTTTTACAATATACAAGACATAAAAATTACTACTTCAGCTAGTAAACCAACTAGATAAGAGGAACTGCTAATGTAAGTTTTGAGATCTGTTAAGCAAGACTGATCTATTTGGATTGGTCATTACCATAAAAATTTAGTTTTGCACATCACGTTCTTCTGTTAAAATTAACACAACTGTGCTGTTTATTGAAAAAATCTACTGAAAAAAAGCAATTCATAAGATAACAGCATCTGAGCAATATTCACTATTATATTCTAACCAAGATTTCCAGCAGTCTAAAATTAGATCACTAAAACTATTTAGCATTTAAGTGATCTGATTTATAAAAACACTTGAACAATCTTTAGATATGAGTAGAGCTCAAAAGACTTCAGGAATGTTAACTAAGAGAAAGATTCAGTCTACTCAGATATAATTTAGTTTAATAACACTCCCTGCAGCAAATACAAATTTTCATTTTTTCATGCTGTATATTGGAAATATTTGGATGATCTTACCTCCAAGGGTGCTAGCGGCTGCCATTCTAATAATGTTCTTCACCCCTGTAATACTTCAAAGGATTGGTTTGTTGTTTTGTTTTGGTTTGGTTTGGTTTCTAATATGGCTGCTGTGATCTTGTCTGTTGCTTATATGTTGGTAGTAAATATGATCTTGCCCTTTGTTTGCATGATTCTACCACCTGTAATAAATCAGCTCAGAATATTTCAGAATATAATGAAGCACATTACAAAAAATGTGGAAAAACTACTTTGTTGTCTATTGCCAAGTTTTGCTCAATAGCATGAATACTAAGAAAAGTAATATTGTTTCAGCGAGTTCTCAAGGCTAAACCACCTTATCTCAGGTTTATTAAGGTTCCACATTCTTTTTCCCCTTTCTTTCATAATAATTACATCTATATACCACAGAAGCCCTTTTCGGAGTGTGTTTGCTCTCCCTGCTTGGATTCAAATGAAAAGATGCCTTTCTCTCTGGGCTGATTTCTTTTTTTGTGTCTAATCAGCAGCATGGTCTGAGTCCTAATTACAGGTTAGGGGCTTAATGAATAAACTTCAAGAATATTAATTTAATGCTTGAAACACCAGCAAATAGAATGAAGGTTTTGTTTGGGGCTTGCTTTATGAAGTCTTCTTTTAGTGGTTTTATAATTTAAAATTTAAAATTTAATCTTCAAAGAGAGAAAATTAGTAGAGACTTAAAGAACTAGGGAAGTGAATGAAAGGGAAAAAAATAAATGTATCTGTAATAAAACTAAGATTTTAAAATTAATTATGTCACACATTTTACATTATTTTTACCTACAACAGTAAAATCTAAGCCACAAGAATATGTATCACAGAAAATTTTTCAGGTAAAATTCATTACTCAAGTGGATTCAAGTTCATGTTTGTTGAACAGTCAACTTAAACCTGCAGTCGTGGTGTCCAGTGAAGGATTTGGGTTTTCTTCTGGAGTATTGTAATACCTGTACAGCTGATGAGATCAAACTGGTGGTTTTGAACACCTCCAGAAGGAGATTCCATGTATTCCTCTAGTCTGAGTTTGAAACTTAGGTGAACATCTCCCTCTAGGAGCATCCAAAAACATTCACAAAGCACACTGATTAGCCATATTGGTAGATGAGATACTGAGGAGCAGAGGTTTTCTCAGCACCTAGGAGAAAATGTTCTCTCCCCAGACAGCTTCATCCTCAACATGAATTTTCTTATGGTGTCATTCTATACCAAGTCTGTAAACACATGTTTTTTACTCAAAAGATAATTTACTGTCCTCCTTACTGAAGCCTTTCTGTTTCTTTACTAGGATTCCAAAGAAAAAACTTATTAGTAATTAAATTTTGAAATATTTTAATACCGCTTCCTTCTCTTTCTGTCTTTTCTTTTAAACATTGGTATAGGAGCTTCATTCATGTTTTGTTTTTTTGTTTCTATGGATTTTTTTAAAGAGCATGGAGAGAAAATATCCTTGTTTTTCTGGTGGTTGATGAGAAATAAGAGAGGAGACCTGGTGCATCAGGACTTGGCTACCACCAGCTTTAGAACTTGAGCCGGCACCAGTGGGATTAACTGCTAGAGTTTAGACAGAAGTTTTACAAATGCTTTTTAGTAAACACCCTCAGCATTTGGATCTGTTCTTCTCTTGGAGAATTTCCTGCTCACCACTCAAAAACCTCTCTTTTCTCTTTGGTTTGGGTTTTGGTTTGGGTTTTTTTTGGGGGGGGGTGGGGGGGTGGTGTTGTGGGTTTTTTTTTTTTTTTTGATGAAAAATTAACATAAAGTTTCACATAGTAGAGATATGAGATTGTTCATTTGTATCTAGTCAAGGCACAAGGACCAAGGAATGTTAGGTGGAATGATTAAAAAATTAAACTAAATTAATGTTTACCTTGGGGAAAGTTAGGAAAGGAAATATGTTTGTAACCACAGAATTCAAACATATTCATTGGCTAATGGGAGTTAACACAGACTCAAATTGCAGTTCTCTACAGAGAATCTTCAACCCCATGTGTCCATGTGTTCCATTTAATTAATGCTGATCCCTCTTTGATGTTGAAGAATATGAAGAATTTTTCTTTTTCTTTACTTTCAAATTTCATTCTGTGGGCAGAAGGAAGAAAATAATAAAACTCTTATAATTGTCAATCATTGTTAAAAACATTAAAATGTAAACATTCCTACTGCTATGTCCTTGCAGTCCCACTGTGGAGTTTTACCCTTGACTGGATTAACTTGATTTCTATTCAAGTTTTTAATAAATTTATGTCTTCTCTCCAATACAATCATTCCATTCCTCTGATGCCATTGAAACCTCAAAGTCTATTAATATCACACAAAAGAGGTCTGTGAGCTGGCCTTGACCTTCTAACCAAATCAGGTAACTTTTTCCAGATAAACTGAACTCTGTCCTTCATCTTGAGTCCATAGATTTATAGGTATTACTGCAGATGGACAATGAGACACTTTAAATACAGCTATGACAAAATTTATTTTAACCATATCCATCTGCATTTAATCTGTCCCATTGCCTTGAGCAAACATGTATATTTGCTTCTTCCAGGTGATGTTGAATTTTTTCTGCTTGTTTAAATTTTTTTTCAAATTCTACTTCATAAAAAGGGATCTCTTTTTCTTTATCCTTACTAGAAAATAATATCCATGCTCTAAAGTCAATGGACCTTTCAAAATTGTTTCTTATTACACAAAATTGAAAATAACTTTTTATTACAATTGATTGAAATTGAAACACTATTCATGGTTATCTAAGTTAGGATGGTGAAAATATAGGTTGAGTTAATAAATAGCTAATATCATCCTTTGAAAAATGCTATGACTTCAAGCATCCACAGATTCTTACACAAAACAGCTGTTGAAAAGACTAACCATAAAACTATCAGTGTTTACAAGGCTTTTATTGTACAAACCTAATGGCTCCCATGGCTTAAATGCACTGCTAAATAGAGTCTTTCCTATTCCTTATGAACACAAAGCACATCTCCCTAAAGGGACTTTTGTTCCTACAAGCTATCAATGCAATCAAAACTAGTGATGCATTTTATTACCTTACTGCTTCTTGAAGAAACACATTTTTATTGTAATATTTCATAAAGATTACCTGCTGGTAATGTAAAAAGTAACTATCTAATAAAATTTAGTAGTGTGTTCTTGCAAACCCAATTAAAAAATGTATAGTATGCTAGTGAATATAGTTTCTGTTTTTAAACTTATCACTAAAAATTAATATCTTAGGGCTCAACTACTGAAAACAGCTTCTACCATCCTGTTTTTACCTTGTGCATCTCTTGCTTTCTCACTAGAAAAAAAATGTGCAGGATGTTCTGGCTGAAAAGTGCAAAAGGCTTGAAAGTCTTCTATGATCTAAGCTTGGTATGTCTGCTATACTGTATATATGCAATATACATATATTTATAAACATCATATTAATGCAACAATGCACAAATGCATAATTAGCTGCATTAGAAAATTTGGTGATGAAAATTATGATTAAAAGAGATAAAACTTTCTAAAACATAGAAGTTTAAGAATAGAAAGCTATGGGAATATCCATAAAGGTTTATTTTAGCCTACTAAAAGTTTATCTCCCTATCTAGTATCTACTCTCAATAGAAATAAAAGATTACTCTAGAGGACAATTAAGAATAGGAAACCAATTCAGAGCCTCTGATGTTATGCATGTATTAGCAAATAGCAGCAATATTTGCTCTTACGTATACAAGTAGATTTGTGCAGCAAAATAATTGCTGCATTTGTAAGGTTTTTATTTCACAGTAACTCTAGTCTGGTCTTGTAGGTTAGCCTATTAGTAGTTGGAGGACATTAAGCACAAATCTGTAATTCATCTTTCAATTTAGTTTAATCTGAAAAACACATACAATTTGAATGCTCTGAGAGTGCTCCACAGTGTTACAAGGGGGAATAATTAGAACATTCCTTTCAAAAGCAAAATCTTAATTCTCACTAAAACATTAATGTAGATGCACTTTGAATTTCTTTAAAGTACAATTTTGGTTAGATAGCTAAGGGAATCGTTTAACAGCATTGTATATAAAATTATTTATTGGATTTGCATGGCAAGGTTTTGGTAGCAAGGGGGCTATGGGGGTGGTTCCTGTGAGAAGCCGCTAAAAGCTTCCTCCATGTCCAGTGGAGTCAATGCCAGACAGCTCCAAGACAGACCTGCTGCTGGCCAAGGCCAAGCCTGTCAGCAACGATGGTAGTGCCTATTCAATAGGCATATATTTAAGAGAGGGAAAACAAAACCAAATATGCAACTGCATCCAGAGAGAGGAATGAGAATATGTGAGAGAAGCAACTCTGCAGACATGAAGGACAGTGAAGAAGGAGGAGGAGGTTCTCCAGGTGGTGGAGCAGAGATTCCCCTGCAGCCCGTGGTGCAGCCCATGTTGAGGCAGCTGTGCCCCTGCACCCGTGGAGGTTAACGGTGGAGCAGATCTCCACCTGCAGCCCGTCGAGGGTCCAACAGTGGAGCAGGTGAATGACCGAAGGAGCCTGTGACCCAGTGGAAAGCCCACACTGGACCAGGCTCCTGGTAGGACCTGTGGAGAGAGGAGCCCACCCTGGAGCAGGTTTTCTGTCAGGACTTGTGACCCCGTGGGGGTCCCACACTGGAGCAGACTGTTCCTGAAGGACTGCACCTCGTGGAAGGGACCCAGGCTGGAGCAGTTCATGAGGAACTGCAGCCCATGGGAAGGACTCATGTTGGAGAAGATCATGGAGGAGTGTCTCCATGGGAAGGGCCCCACACTGGAGCAGGGGAAGAGTGTGAGGAGTCCTCCCCGTGAGGAGGAAGCAGCATCAGAAACAGCAGGTGATGAACTGACCATAACCCCCATCCCCTGCCCCTCTGCACCTCCTGGGGGAGGAGGTAGAGAAATCAGGAGCAAAGCTGAGCCTGGGAAGAAGTGAGGGGTGGGGGGGTAGATGTTTTAAGATTTAGTTTTTATTTGTCATTACCATATTCTGATTTGACTGATAATAAATTAAACTAGTTTCCCCAAGTCAAGTTTGTTCTGCCCATGACAGTAATAGATGAATGAACTCTCCCTGTCCTTGACCACCAGTCTTTCACTGTATTTTTCTCTCCCCTGTCCAGCTGAGGAGGGAAGTGATATAGCAGCTTTGGTGGACACCTGGCATCCAGCCAGGATCAACCTACCACAGGTGAATAAATGTTCTATACCAAATAAAATGTGTTTAGTTTTGTGGGTTTTTTTAGGTTTTGGTTTAAAAAGATTTAGTTGTAACTTGAAAGAACTTTTGTCAAGGGAAGAGCATTTATGCAGCATAATGGTCTGGAATCTGTTCTTAAACACAAACTCGTTCCAATTGGCTCTGGACACTAACTTTCCCAGCTGTCCTCCTTAGGATAATTGGGTAATTAGCCTTTGTCTCTCAGACTAACTACCAGCTCAGCAAACCTGGCTATGTCTCAAAGAAACCCAGACAACCACAGACAAAGAAAATAGGAAAACATAACCTTCCCCACACATCACATATATATGTACCATATATATATATATATATATATATATATATGCTACTCTCTCACAACCCATTTGTAGTGAGGGCACAGACCAGAAGGGACTACTGGGTATTTAAGAATGATTACCTGATTAGATGTAACTTTCTGACATATGCAAATGCAGGTAGCTCTTCATCCTGCTCCAGACCTGGGCAGGAACAGCTCATATGTAGAAAGATCTGTTGACAATGTACATGTGTGTCTGGGGGGAATGAAGTGATTTTAGAGTATTAAATATGAGTCTGATAATAGAGAATAAAATAGTGAGTAAAAAATCACAGAGGAGATTATATTGCTCCATGGATACCTGTGCATTATTTCCTGTGGTGCTGAGAGAAGCTGCTATTATTGCTGACAAATAAATAAATAAATAAATAAAAGATCCTTCTTTCTCCCTGTCTCCCTGCACTCACCCACCAAGAACACTCTTCAGGAATCCAGTTTATAAACTGGAGAGAACAAAAAAAAATAAAGTCCGTCAGGAGAGCAGTTCCTACCTAAATATTTCTGACTTTCCTTTCCCTTTTTAATTCTTCACTCCCAGCAATAATTGGGCAGGAAAAGTTAACTATATGCTAGTATTTCACTTAATATCACTTATTTCAAAATACAGTGCATGTAGCTCACCAGTATAAATAGTCTTTTGGAATATCACAATAAAACATAGTTAATATGAGAGATGTCTGTGAGGACATTGTCCACAGCAGGTACAAAGAAATAATAATAAATAGGTTGACTAAACTTTGTTGTTCATTTAGAAAAATTTAGTTTCTTTGTGGGGGTTTTTTCCCCACATTGACTACATGGAGCTTCTATTGTATATGTGCCTGTATTCCATATATGCCATGGAAAAGTAAATCAATTCAGCCTAAAGCTTTCTAAAGCAAGGGATTTTTTTTATTTGTCCTTTTTTTCTTTTAATGCTGCACTTTAGATCTTCAAAATGCTCCACTACACAACAGTGGTTCAATAACATCATAAACCCCTGAAGAGTAAGGTGGTTGCAGGCTTCAACAGGTAGGACAGAAAGAAGTTCTCATGGAGAGTACAGTGAAAATCACCAAGTGGCTAAAGACAGAGTTCAGTAACCCTTGTGCTCCTTGAGGAATGTATTGCAGAAACTGATGAGCTTTTCTATAAATTTTATAGAGTGCTGAGGTGAGAGTGGAGAGAAGGGATCAGCTTTTCTAATGTTCTTCATGCTGTTTTGCCACTGAGATTGCATTCAATTACTTGGTTTGCTCATTGTAAACCAGTGGGATGAAACATGGGTGAGGTCATGGTTTGTAATAGTATATGGATCAATGCTTGCCATTTAGAAACTGCGCAAATTGGGTTAAAAGATGCTAAAGTGTGTGTCTGAGGAAAACAGATGACATATTTGCTCTTTTTCCTCTAATATCAGTATAGTAGATATTTTTGTTGGTTGGGGTTTGGGTTTTGATTTTTTTGGAAGTGATGCTATAGAAGTGGAGCTGAATAATAATATATAATACCTCTGTTTAGCATAAATGCAATTAAAAACTTGATAATGGAGCTGTATAATTGGAATAACTAAACTTCTTTAAGTTGACATAATAGGCTGCATGTAAACTTCTTTGGTTTTGTCATGTTAATTAAGTTTAGCTTTTGCTTAATCAAAAGAGATGCTCAGATCCAAGTTGTCATTTTATACCCTCATCAAATTGCCAAGTCAGTCCAGTGGGATTAGTATGTGTTGAGACTATAGGTCTCTCGGAACTGAATGACATTTTATGTCAGCAGGCATATTCTCTATGAGCGGATCCTCCATCTCCAAGAGCTTGGACGTTGCCATTGAGTTTGCAATATTCCATGGCTCTTGAAGTCACTGATGGAGTTGAGTCCCCTAGGCCTCTGCTTGCATTAAGTTTTATCATTGCACTGAATTCTACAGAGACGGTCTCTCTCACCCTTGAGACTCACAGATCACACAGACTGATCTCTCCCCTCTTAAAATTTTCCACAGGTAGTAGTTAGATCCTGTCTGAACCAGAGAATGTTCAATCACTTGCTTAATAGCTACATATCTGCTAATTTGCCTAATTCCCTTTTGAAGCTGTTTTGGTCCCCACAGAATCCTATTGCAAGAAAATCCACAATTTACTTTTCCAAACAACTCATAATTTCTGTTTCATGTTTGTATTGAATCTGCTACCTGAGAATTGTGCAGTGTGCCACCAAGTCAATCTTATGTGAACCTTACTAACCATATTTGTTATTTGATTCATGATACTTTAGTTTTCCTCCTGTTTTCCACTCTGAAAAGGTCTCTACAATCTCACAGTAGTTGTGATTCTGAGCAGCATATTCCCCTATTTTATCCCTTTTCATGTTTTGGTGTATCTTGTTAAAGACTACATACAGTGTTAAAGGAAATGGTGTACCATGCATTTACATGAAAGCAACGTCATATTTTCTTTCTTTTTTTTTTTTTTCCTTTCTCTTTCCTTTTTTAATATCTTCTCATAACCTATTTGCCATTTTGACTGCCATACAACACTGAGCTGGTGTTCTTGAAGGTCTGACAACAACATAACAACTGAGAACATATCAATGTACAGATCCACTTAGAATACATTTATTCAAGTACACTTCTTGACAATGAATTTTGCCTGCTCATTTTGCCACTCAATATAATGAGATTCTTCTGAAAATCTTTAGTCCGCTTTGGACTTGACTATCCTGAATAATATTCTATCCTCTGTAAGATACATGATCATTCTATTCACTCCTTCCTCCAGGTCATTTATCAACATATTGAACTGTGCAAGCTCTTGTGCAGATTCCCCAAACCCTAATAACTAGTAGCTAGCACAGTGTTGCATTCTCTTTGTTTCCCGTATGACAAAGGAGATACATCTGGTGATCAAAATCTGTGATAGAAAAGCTTGCTTATTATTCACAGAAAACCTTTTCATTTACTGCTGTAAATATAATCCTCTAATGTATTCAGATACCCTGCTAGTAACCTGGACTTCTAGAGACTTTCAGTGTCCAGGGAAACAAGATATTAAAACTGTACATAAATATATTTCAGTGTATTGTAAAATGTATCATGAATATATCATGAATATCATGCATATCATGTGATTATTGTATACCTCTGAGAAGATTCTCTGTTACTATAAGCAAATATAAAATGTCTTGATTTACATAAAACCGACTGTAAATCTCTTCAAGCCTACCTCAAGAATTCTGCTGGTTTAATCATTTCCATTTCCATGAATTTATTTAGATTCAGTTATTTCCAGGTTAGGCTTCTGAACGTAAGATCAAAAGCAGTCATTTTCTCGCTGTAACTAGCTATATAATAGTTCATGTCTAAATGGTGCTCCCAAAACACAGCAAAAGAGATGGACAAGCTATTCACAATTATTTATGCAATTTCATCTTGCTTCCAGAGCTTCTCTAAGATTCTCAAATATGGTGTTTTTGGTTTTTTGGTTTTTTTTGTTTTTTTTTTTAAAACCAGCAACAGTATTATGAAAACACAGGAGAACTGTTCCAGCTAATCAAAGTGATATTACACTCAAAATTAACTGTTTTGTTTCTGGAACAGTTGGTAAATGCAAAAATCTGTGTTTTGGTTACTGTCTCAATAAATTAAATGAGGTGCTATCTCAATAAAAAATAATATATCAGTTCCCACTCTATTTTGTGGAAGTTGTGAACATTCCTAGGGTATTCAGGAGCTAGATTTTAAATGCCTCACTTTTAGGAAAAGTTTTATCAACTACTCTGAAGTTTATCTTCTTTTTACTTGTTTGAAACAAGTCATTAAATTCAACTAATATATGAAACCAATAAATTCAACTAATCTGAAACCAATATATCTGAAACAAATGTCTGAACTTAAAACCACTTTTGAAAGTGGTAAGTTGTTTAATTACCTGAATTGTTCCTATACCTATTTCAGAGCCAGGATACTCAGTGGAGAAATGTACTTCCTTGATAATTTATGTATGAAAACGTTCTTTTCAAATTACAAAATTGCACAGAAAAACAATTGTGCGTTGTGCAGACTTCCTTCACTTCATCTATCAAACTGGTGAAAATCAAGACCTACTTCACGGGAATGAGTGGAGCTAGATTAAGTTGTTATGATATCTTGTTAAATGAGAAAAGAGTGAAATCTTGCCTTTCATACTGCCTCCAATTTAGTTTTAGGTTAAAGTATTGTAACCCCATTAGTCATAATGGGTTTGCACAAGTGTTATTCATAGCAGAAATTTACCCAGCATATCAATGGTCCATTAAGGATAAATGCTTTTAAAATGTTGATATCTTTAGCAGTCTTCCCATTAGAAACACAATAATGTGTGATGCTATTTACCTCGTTCAAATTTAATTTTTTTATCATCTATAACAGTTATAGCAGTACCTTATATTCTTGCAAGCATGAATCCATTTACCTTACAGCCCTGCAGCACCAGCCTCTTCCAGTGAGTAGCACACCAAGCTGCAACACTGTGACTGTTCTACATGGAAGCAAAGATTGCAAATCATAAATTCCCCCTTTTCAGAATTGAGGAAGAAGAATGGAGATTATCTGGGGAAAAAAAAAAAAAAAAAAAAAGACCAACAACCAGAGATTCTAAAAATAATACATCAGTCAAAGTTTGCTTTGTGTTCCATTTTCTCTGTTTTGTTTTTCTTGTCGGCCTTTCGTTTGTGCAGAACAAAATGTGGTGTTTCCTTCAGGGTACTTTGATTACAGGAGAAATCAAGCATGAAGACGACTGTTACAATCTGATAAAATTCTTGTTAAACTGATAGGTCATTTATATCATAAGCCATTATCTCTTGGCACTTGAACTTTCTCATCCTGAAACCACCTCTTGGCAGCAATGTTTATTAAGACAATCAAGACTGATACTAAAAATCGTAGTCCTTCATTTCTGATATTGGCATTTTGGATTACTATTAAGAACATAACAGAGATATAACCTGAAATGCTGGGGGCTATGGATTGATATTTCAAATGGGGAGGAAAATAAGTAATATAAAAATGAAGTGGGAAGAAAAATTACATGCTGAACAAAAGAAAACATTTATGGGCTAAGAAACACATATCATGTAATAGAAAATGAAAAGATAATAGTCCTTCTAATCTGAAAAGCTATGTGAGATGAAAGGATTAGAACTCCACAGATTTCTCAGTAAACATCTGACAAAAATGTCAGCATAATGCATTTTAAAACATGAAGGAAACAAAAATGACTAAATCTATATTTTCTCAGATTTTTATCACAAAAAAAAAAAAGAAAAAAGTGATTCATACTGTGAAATTTACTGTGCTGATTATTTACTGTAGTCTTAATTTCAAGACAATCATATAGAATTAGTTCAGGTGGTTAAGATGTAGTTATAGGCTGTCCTTTGGACAAGGATCAAGTTCAGAGATCTTGCTTCTGCTAAAGATATTTACTATTTCATGAGAAACATCACTGATCCATGTTTAAAATTCCAGTTCTTTGTAAAGGGAATTCTACATTCTATACCAGAAACAGCTTGGCCTAGCAATGTTGTTAAGGCAGAAAATATTATATCAACCTTGTTTTAAACTGAATACTGCTCTTATCAAGTTAACATCAGTCAGAGTAGAATTATTTATGCTGGGTTTCCACATTCCAGCTAAATCAGAAGAATACTGTAAATCAAATATTTCTGGTGTTCAGGAAAGGAATTAGAGAGCTGTACAAACTCTTGCCGATATTCAGTAAAACAATAAACTGTTGATGACCTTTCCCAAGTCATTTTCTGTCACTTTGTTTTAGGTTTTGGAATATGGCAGAGAGGTCATTTATGTCAGATATATTTTTTGCCTAAATTTGACTGATTTAATTTTTTTTCATGTTTTACATAGGTTTATCGATTTGCAGCTATAGTCTTTACTTTATATGTAATAGCTGATAATATATATAAAGGAATGGATATCTGCCTTTAGCTATTTATTAAATAAGATTTTTGGAGTAAACAGATACCTTGCAGTCTCCATTGAATTTGTTGTTTATACTTGAAGGTGTCCATGGTTATAAAGAATGCTTAGACAGGTCATTCTCCAGCATTCTAATTTCCTTCTATTGCACTTCTGTGACAAAGGCATTTGGTGTGAGGAACAGCCACATGAGAACACTTGGCTAGATTTGAGTGCAATGTGATACAGCAGAGATCTCGTCCAATTTTTTTTTATTATTCTTGGGGAAAACACACTTGTTTATCATAAAAGGATCTGTTCTATTCACAGACATTTTTTATCTTTGGACAGATGCTTCTGTCAAGACAGGCTTTAACTCTTTCACTGACTCATTGACTACATAGATTTTGAATAACAAGTTGTGAAAAACAGAAACCACAATGAGCACTTTTCTCAGTATATTTTTCTACATGCCCTGCTAACAAACCATGGTAAATTCTGCTTTTTTTCAAGAAAGAAGAGTACCGAAAGTGGAGGCTGTCTTCCTCTATTGCCTCACATCCAAGAGTCAGAAAGCTTGTTCTTAAATATTAAGTCATGGCAAGAGAGACAGAAGGAAAAATTATATTTTCAAGAAGACTTGAATGTGAAGACATGGGACAGTGGAGCATGTGCGGGATGTGAGACAGATGAGCTCCAGAAAGAGGCAAAAAGAGAGAGGGAGGAAGGAAACAGAAGTGGATTTGGAGATGGGAGGGAGATTATGAGGAGAAAAGATTCGATTAAGGAGTTATGTTGAACAGGTTTGAGGAATAATATTATAGAAATCTGTAGATCAAGGTCTTCAATCAAGATTGAGTGCTATTATGCAAGACATCTGTTAGTAAAGAAAAAGATAATGTTCTCTGACCCATCGGCAAGAACATTGACTAATATGTTGTGCCCAATGTGATGCTTTGCTTTTCCTTGTGATCACTATTTAAAGTTTCTAAATTTCTCCAGAAGTGTCAGAAGACCTCTTGAATGTCATGTCATTCATGATCTGGATGTTGGAAACTGAAGTTACAAAATCATGAGTTTCAGCATTTTAAGTGAAAGGTTTTATTAGAGTATTATACTATTTCCACTTTAGTTTAAAACAATATACAGCTATGAATATAGATTAGTATCACAGAAAAAATCAACATATACAAGATGACTTTTTGAAATACAGTTATGTGTAGATTATGGAATTTTGACTAGATAATTTTCTTATAGTTTCTTGCTACAAAATAAAAATTTATCCACTTTGAGCACCTAATCCTCCTTTAAAGTATGTGCATCATTAAGAATTACCCTTAATGAGGAGTTGTAAATAGGTAAAACCAATGAAAACAAAACAAACTGGAACTTTAATATCCAGTTTGAGATCTATATTCACAAAAATACTAATGCAAATACTTAAGTAGGCACATGGATATGTCCACTAAATTTGAATGTAAAGAAATGATAAATTATTCCAGGGATAACCTTAGAAAACAATAAGGAATTAAATCCATCAGTAACTTTAGTGTTACAGGTGTAGTCCTAGTGTTATAAGTGCAGCAAACTGCCAGTATTATCAGTATTTTATCCCTACCAGGGTGATATTCTGAGCTGTACTGAAAACTGAATGAATCACCAAGACAAGAGGATGGTGATCAGTGGCATGAAGTCCAGTTGGAGTCCAGTTAACTAGAGGTGTAACCCAGGGATCAATCAGGGCGACAGGCTTGGGGAGGAGTGGCTGGAGAGCTGCCAGTCAGAGAGGGACCTGGGGGGGTGATTGACAGCCGGCTGAAAAGGAGCCAGCAGTGTGCCCAGGTGGCCAAGAAGGCCAATGGCATCCTGGCTTGTGTCAGCAATAGCGTGGCCAGCAGGGACAGGGAAGGGATCTTACCCCTGTCCTCGGCACTGGTGAGGCCGCCCCTCGATTCCTGTGTTCAGTTTTGGGCCCCTCACTACAAAAAGGACATTGAATGACTCGAGCGTGTCCAGAGAAGGGCAACAAAGCTGGTGAAGGCTCTGGAGCACAGGTCGTACAAGGAGCAGCTGAGGGAACTGGGGATGTTTAGTCTGGAGAAGAGGAGGCTGAGGGGAGACCTCATCGCCCTCTACAGCTACCTGAAAGGAGGCTGCAGAGAGCTGGGGATGAGTCTCTTTAACCAAGTAACAAGCGATAGGACAAGAGGGAATGGTCTCAAGTTGTGCCAGGGAAGGTTTAGACTGGATATTAGGAAGCATTTCTTTCCAGAATGGGTTGTTAGGCGTTGGAATGGGCTGCCCAGGGAGATGGTGGAGTCCCCATCCCTGGAGGTGTTTAAGAGTTGGGTTGACATAGCGCTGGGGGATATGGTGTAGTTGGGAACTGTCAGTGTGAGGTTAACGGTTGGACTGGGTGTTCTTCAAGGTCTTTTCCAACCCAGATGGTGCTGTGATTCTGTGATTTTGTGATGGGGCAGGGTGTACCTGCTGCAAGTTTGCTGATGACACCAAACTGGGAGGAGTGGCTGATGTGCCAGAGGGACCTCAACAGGCTGGAGAAATGGACTGACCGGAACCTCATGAAGGTCAACAAGGAAAAGTGCAGAGTCCTGCACCTGGGGAGGAGCAACCCCATGCATCAGTGCACGCTGGGGGCCACCCAACTCGAAAACAGCTTGCTAAAAATGGCCCTGAATGTCCTGATGGACATGGAGTTGAACATGAGCCCGCAATGTGCCTTTGATACAATGAAGGTGAATGGTATCCTGGGCTGTGTTACACAAAGTACTGCCAGCATGTCAAGGGAAGTGATCCTTCCACTGTTCTCAGCACTGGTGAGGATACAGCTGGAGCACTCCATCCAGTTCTGGGCTCCACAGGGTAAGAGAGAAAAGGACATACCGGAGAGAGTCCAGAAAAAGGCCACAAAGATGATTAAGCGACGGGCACATCTCTCTTGTGAGGAAAGACAGAGATTGCTGGGGCTGTTCAGCCTGGAGAAGGCTGACGGAGGATCTCATCAATGTGTATAAATACCTGAAAGGAGGGTACAAAGAGGGTGGAGCCAGGCTCTTTTCAGTGGTGTCCAGTGACAGGATCAGAGACAATGGGCACAAACTGAAACACAGGAAGATGTCTCTGAGCATTAGAAAATACTTTTTCATTGTGAAGGTGACCAAGCACTGGCACAGATTGCCCAGAGAGGTGGTGGAATCTCCTTCCTTGAAAATATTCAAAAGCCATGTGTACATAGTTCTGGGCAACTGATTCTAGGTGGCCCTGCTTTAGCAGTGGGGTTGGACAACATGACCTCCAGAGGTCCCTTCCAACTTTAACCATCCTGTGATTCTATGAATTTAGCCTGTTTTGGGGAGAAAGAAGAAGTGATGAATTAGTATTAAAGAAATTTAGATGGAAAGCAACATTTCCGTGCAGCAGAATTACTCAGGTTATCCAATTTAGAAAATAGTACGTTGGTTTGGGATAGGAAGGAAGTGTGGAGAGCACATTTTATCATTTTTATTATTGCATTGTCCATTTTAGGTCATAAGGGACAGTATTTCAATCAAAATATAATACTTTGGTTTCCAGTTATGCTTTCCAAATTGCTTACATTATTGTTTTTTAGAAAGTTTGTTTCCCATTTAAAATAAGCCTGCAGATGTTGTGGCAGGTGCATCCGCACGATGAGAGCAGAGCTTCTTGGCTGCTGAAGTGTAGCAGCTCCTGGCTGCCTTTGCTCTTGGGACTTCATGACAGTTGGGGCCTTTGGCCAATGGGAGCCGCTATTGACTACAGGTCAGGTTTGGCCTGGGTATAAATGGAGTCCCCTGGGGGAGCCATTGGGAGCTGGTCCCCTGGAGCAGCAGCTGTGGTCGAGGACTCTCCCCTGGGGTCAGGACGCTGCCCAAGGAAACTCCTCGAGGTGCCTTGGGTCGGGACGCTGCCCTGAGCAGGTCCTCGAGGTTGAGAGCCCTCACTTGTCAGGTGAGTGATAAAGCGTTTTGGGTTGTCGTTAAACCCTAGGTAGCAGGGCTTTGTCTGCATTTTGGGTTGCCGTTAAACCCTAGAAAGCTGTTCTGTTCTCCTCTCACAGACATTCGAACCTGTAATTTACGGAGAGTTAGTTACCTGTGTCAATAATAATTTTTTATTATTTTTGGTGGGTGACTGTTTAATTGAGAGCATCCGTAACAGAAATAAATAAATTTTATTGGAACTGTAATGGTAGAGGACTTCAGTGTTAAGTTTTTCACCCTAAGGTATATGTCCCAGTTTTCTGATTGAAGAAGACACAGACTAGAAAGAAAGGATTAAATGAACTTTTATTTCCTTGCTTACTAGATTCACAAACCCCTGTTCTCTAAAAAAAAAAAAAAAAATCTTACATCATTAACATTTCCTATCTATAGCAGCCTATTGCGGTCAAATTTGTTCCAGAATGTTAGGCTGTATTTCCCAGTACATACCTGCATTTTACAAGCAGACACTAATAAAGGAAAAATATACACATATAATTCTCAAATGTTCTTATAATGCTTACTGTTTGATTCATTGAAATATTAAATGGGGATACAGTAAGGAAATATAAATTTTATTTATTGAAATAATAAGTACTGAAAGGAAGCTATTGTAGTTGTAACAGTAGCATAGGATTTGAGAACTGATTCGTAAGCCTCATGCTCTTTTTCCCCCAATATATTTTCTTTCTAACACTGATTTAACTTACAGAGGTCTGCATTTGGAGTTTGGAAGTCTGGCAAAATCAGAAGAATTTTCTATGACGTTTGTATGAAGTTTGTTCTTTCTCTGAAGTTTTATGCCTCTGGTGTGCTACATAACCTTAGGAAAGCCAAGGTTGATCAGAAAATTCTGAAAACAGACAGCTTTAATCTAACTTTTATTACTAAGAGTTTTGTCATTCTAGAAAGTCATACCTAAAGCACAAATAATTGCTCATCTGGTTTGATATAAGTAAACTCTTCTTATTTTGCGTCTTAAAAAAGTGTTTTTTATACTTTCAAGGAGATGAATGGTAATATCTTACTGTAACATTTCATTAAGCAAGGCTGCTTCTACAGAATATGATGTGCAAACACACACAAGGTAAATGTGGTAGCACGGTGCACTATAGGAGTTATGTTACTTTTTAGCCTGACAGAAAAGGATTCTGAAAAGGATGATCTGTTGAATCATGTAAACTGACTCAGAAAAGTCAGCCCATTGTACCCATTTGCTGTGCATGCTTTGCAGAGCCAGAATCAGGGTTACCACATTTGAATCTCCTAGGATGTCTGTATTCTTCCCTCTTTCTAGCAATTCACAGAGCTAGGCTGCTTTCAGCGTGTATGAAACATGTCTCTCATCAATTTATTTTATTTGTTACAGAAGAGTGAATCAAAATAGCTTGCTCTGTGTATCTGCAACACCTCAGTGTCCCAGCACCCCTACCATGCACACATTACTAATCCTTGAGTAATTCTGTGAAATAGAGAATGGACACACAAATGCACAGATCATGATTCTTGAAAGATGCCCGTGGCAGAGCATGGATGGGTATTACAAACTATTACCTGTATCACCATCCCTCTCTCACACTCAGAAATCAATTTTGCTCACAGAGCAAAAGCTATGATTTATGCACTTTATCTGTTCCATGTACATCTTTAATGCAGAAATCACAGCAAGCTATTAGGCAGTGTATTGTGTAGTGGCCAACCCTCCCATGTCAACATAGCCCGCCTTTGTGTATCAAGGATCAGTATTTAAATGTGTCATATCCCTGCAGAATTAGCAGGGAGCATTTGCTCGTATGTGATGAAGCTGTTATTTTCAGTCTGTGGTTGCATGACATGTAAAAATCAATGGAATATGACAGACCATGTTACAAAGTCAGTGAAGAAATGAATGACCAAAAGAAATAATCTTACTTTTATTATTTAGGGATATATATAAATCAATAAAATTACTGAGAGATATAATAACATCTTTTTCTCTCAGCCTATTTCCATTTTTTTTTCTTATCTTGCACAATATAATTAAGAAAAAAACATTTTCTGCACAAAATAGAAAGAAAATTATACCAGTTTCAGTAGCATTTCAGAAAAGCTTTTTAGAAAGAATAGGAATATCGCACTTATAATATAGCATATATAATCTGAATTGCTGAGCAGAATGAATTCATGCTAATTTTAAAAATAAATAGCTGTCTATTTCTATGCTAGTCTTCTAATTGCTTTAAAAATTTTAATGATAATGGATTATTAATTACACTGTTCTTGCCAGTTGACATGAGAGAAATGTTTACATTTCTAAATAACTTGTATATAAAGGTAGTTATGTAAAACTCATTTCTTTAGAACTGGGAATCCCAGTCGTCTTATGCACATAATAAAAAAGAGAATTACAGATAGGGAGATCTTCAATAAGATGTAGATTATAGTTCATCTTTGGTGTTACTATAAATCAACAACCTCTTCTCACATTGGAGGAAAGTTTGTATCACTATGTTAGCTTTAAGTATTTCCTGCACCCAGGAGACTGTTCCATTAACCTACTATTTTGAACTTGGAGCAAACTAAGCCACAAAAGAAAATGAAACCCTATTTCATGTTCTCACAGGGCACTGATTGCTTCTGCCATAATCCACCATCTGTTTCCAAAGTCCTAACCTAATAAAATTTTAAAAAATATATTCAAAGATGTTGAGTCTGCCTGTATTCTGTACTTCAGACTCAAAAGAGACTAATCTGTTATTACCAAAACTTTTTTGGAGTGGCAGGGAGGAAAAAGAACAGCTTGAGTCAGGGATAAAAGGGAGAATATTTTATCGTGAGTAGAAAACTTTGCCAAAAATATAAGCCACTGATAGCTAAGATATGAGAAATTTTAATGAGAAGCATTAGGTGACCTTAATATAAATGTCACCATCACTTAGTTGCTAGAAGGAGAGATGAAGCAATAGTGAATTGTCAGAAATCATTTCAGTCTGAAAACTAATTTCAAGTAGAACTTGTGTAAGATTCTTTTGAGATCACTTTCTATGAACAGTTAATCTTTACTAGTCAAAATACATGAATGTAGGGCCTAATTCTCCTCTCATTTCCTTCAGTTTTCATCCTTCTGATTTAAAGAGCCTCAATCAAAATCCTCCATTTAACACAGGAACAACAAAAAGGAAAATCAAATTCCAAACTGAAACCATGAGTATGGATGTTAGGTATTTACTTATATCTTTTGTGAACAAAATATTTTTAGTGTTCTGTTAATTCACATTTTTGGGATCTTTTCAAAGAATTCTCCTGAAAAAGTGAATGAAAATATTTTATTTTTTTATTACTTACTAACATTTTGCAGACAGTAGAAGAGCTGAAGTTTGAATAAATGATTTAGTATGACAACTTCTCATTCTAACAGATCATCCACTTTTTATGGTCCTCAACTCTTTCACATACAAGGGTCATTTGATTCTTCATCACTGTTCAGGTCTGTGGCCTCCCCCACTGCTGCTGCTGTGAGCAGAGTTTGACTTCCTTGCTACTTCACTGTCTTTCCTTAGATGTAAATTTTCTTTCAGTGCAGGTGGTGAGTGGATGAGAGGTTCTGGTTTAGTTTATCAGATCTATTTCACATTGCCTAGCCACAAATGTAAGCCAGAAAAGGAAAAAAAATTCATCTGTACCTGAAAAGTCTGTAGGCTTGTGCTCAGTTTGTGTGTGGTGGTGCGTTTTGGTAGGGGGGAGAGGGCTACAGCAGTGACCCCCTGTAAGAAACTTCTTGAAGTTCCTCCAGCTCCAAGTTGGAACCACCTCTGGCCTTGGCAGAGCCAGTTATCAATGGTGTCTGCACCTCTGCAATAATGTATTTAAGAAGGGGAGCCTGGGAGGAGGAGTTCAAATTGTGAGGAGGAGTTGTGAGGAGGATACCTATGTCAACACTGAGGTCAGTGGGAGAAAGGAGGAAGAAGGGGAGGAGGTGCACCAGAGCACAGACTCCCCTGCAGCCCATGGTGAGGCAGCTGTGTCCCTGCAGCCCATGGAGGTCCATGGTGGAGCAGATGCCCACCTGCAGCCCATGGAGGACCCCACACCAGAGCAGGTAGCTGTGCCCAAAGAAGGCTGTGACTCTGTGAGAAGCAACCTCCAGTGTTGTAGTTTGGTGCTGGGAGGACTGCAACACACCAGAGGGACCCATGCTGGACCATCTCAGGAAGGGCTGCAATCCATGGGAAGGTCTCACATAGAAGACAGTTCATAGAGGACTGTCTCCCATGAGAGGTTCACCATGCTGGAGCAGGGGAAGAATGTGAGGAGACCTCACCCTCTGAGGAAGAAGTGGTGGGACTGACTGTACTCCCCATTCCCTGTTCCCTGAGCTGCTGTGGGGAGGGAGGTAGAGAAATTGGGACCAAAGCTGAGCCCGGCAAGAAGAGAAGGGTAGGGGGAAGGTGTTTTGAAGATGTGGTAATGCTTCTCACTGTCCTACTCCGTCGGTTAAGTGGTGGTGGTGTTAGTGTTTGAATTAAATTGATGTTCTTCTCCTTCCTCTAGTGAGTCTGTCTTTTGACCACAACCATAATGGGTGAATCGTACCCCCCTGTCCTTATCTGGACTCCAAGCCTTTTGCTTTACTTTTTCTTCCCATTTCTGAGGGGAAAGGGGTAAGTGAGTGGCTGCATGGTGCTCAGTTGCCCTCTGGGCCCAAACCACAACAAGCTGAAGAAATCATGTCTTTCAAATGTGCTACTAAAAAAAAACCAAAACCCAAGAAATTATATAATGTCACATAGCTAAATCTGATAGCTATTTAATTCCCTCTGAAATGTAATTTATGAGAGAGGTGTTTTTCATCATTTCACGAGGAAGGCATCCATAGAAAATATTTGCACAGCCCTCCACAGTCCTGCACAACTCTATAACTTCATGAACAGGTTTAATGGTAGAAGTTTATTATTTAGGGTAAGGGAGCCTGCTGAATGACACTCAGACTGAAGCTCAACAGTGATTTTGCACTCAACAAAGCAATAGGTAGATAAGTCAAGAACAGCAAGGAAAGTAATGTAAACGGTGCTGCAGCTTCCACACAACAGTAAGTAAGTTATGGTATGATACTGTCTTTAAGGAAAGAACAGCCATTTTTCCAAGTCCACAGGAACTTCACAAGCTATCTGAGAGGGAGAATAATGTTAATGATGAGTTCAAAGCAGAGACAGTGCATGAACTGTATCTGAACAACAGTAGGCATTGACATGATTAGCTTTCCACCAAGAAAGATGTGTAGCAAATAGCAGAAGTATTGCATTTATGCAGAAAATCTATCCAGGATACAAATGCCCAACAAGAAACCTAGGTGAGGTCAATAATTATGAGAAAATTTCCCAGCAGTAAGGTTTTCATTGTCATAGGCAAGCAGAGCCTTTGGAGTGCAGACATTATGTTCTAAAACTGTTTAAGGGGCACCAAGATTGACATGGTATCTGGTAGTATCATTATGATGAGAAATTACACAGGTCTGCCTTGTCCCATGTCATGATCTACCATCTAACAAAAAACTTCACACATTTTAGAAAAAAAACTCCATTAAAAAAGTCTCTATGACACTGTCTGGCTTTTTTCTGATCAAGATAATATTTCTAGGGGAAAGCATTGTATAGGCCAACACTCAAGAACGCACTGTGAAACTCTAAGACAAGCAAAGAATTAAGTCTTGTTCTAAGACTGAGACACATTGAGATCTCAAGTATGAAAATAAATAATTCCCAATGTTGCTGCACAGTCTGAGAAAAGTGAGAGTCCAAAACCATCAAGCTCAAAATTTCGGCCCAAGCTTTGCAGTGCTAAGCAAAATAGTTTATAACCACTGGTACCACCTTATCTTTGATATGGCTTGACAGGTATGGTCACAAGTTTACATTTGTGTTAGGAGGTATTTGGTAGAGTTTTTCACATCCATTATAAGATTAACCTCTCGTCAGATGTACTGACAAAATACCTTCTGACTAAAATAAGAGATTGAAAGATGTCTAAAGAAAAAAAATATGTACGTTCAAGCAATATTAGCTTCATCACTATACTCAGGCTGAAACACAACAAAATGATTCAGCATGGCACAGCTTGCCAGGCTTGAGGCCTGCCTTTCTCCACCAGGTGTAGCCCATACACTGGGAACACCACCACCAAATTTTCCTGCAGTTGCTGGTGTATCTTCTGATCTTGAGTGTATACAGGTTAAAACAATCAAAAGATTGTTTAGTATCAGTGCATTTCCAGGTGTCAGGCCCATATTGATGAGCATTTTGGTGGCCAGAATGCCAGAGTAACAGTATGCCAGAGGAACCTCATGCCATCAGCTTTCCTTTAATTCTGTCATGGTATATAAAATTACAAGTTTTGTCCATCTTCATATGTCTGATCACTTTGTATTTTCAGAGAAGCTGAAGCTTTAAGACCTTTTTGAAAGCGTTGCTATGTTTCATGAGGAGCTGATCTCCTCAAAACATGATACTCCAGAAGAGATTGCACTGATAACCAGCCACATCCTGACTGTTCAAAAAGTTTCAGTTTTCTGGGTTTGCGTTTTATTGTTGCTTTATCTCTGTCACTTCAAGACATTAGTCACCAGATAGCTGCAGGTTCATAGAGATGAGAATAAGTAAGACATTTAAAGGGTGGCAGGAAAAAGTACAGGCTGATTCTGATTTGTTATGCTGCAGCTCATATAAATGGTGTCTGTCCAACTGATTGGTTCTCTAGAAAGCATCTCCATACTTTGGTTCAGGGAAGCCCATTAGAGGTAATACAGTACATCCTTGAAGGCTTTACTCCAGGAAAAGTGATTATTTGGAATGGTGAAAGAAAAATTATGACAGACATCCTGAGGCAAAGATATCTTCTGAGCTCTAAATATGGCTCACCAATGTCACCATGCCTAGTCATGAGGAGTCTCTACCTCACCAAGATGATATGTTGTAAACTATTCAGCAGGACTACAATGGAATTGAATGACTACTCAGCCAGTCCCTTCTGGCCCTGCATTTGCATTGACTGCTCCACCTCATTCAGTCGCAAGTGGTCTAAGGTGAAACCACTCCTGGCACTGACTTCTAAATCCAATTGTTGGGCTGCTGTTATTTTTTTTTCTTCTAAATCTCAGTTCAGCTCTTCAAAACTAGGATACATGTGTTAATAGAATCTAGAGTAAATGTTTTCAATTCAAGCATATAAGAATTTTGTCTTGCCCTATCCCAGAAAGTGTTTCACTTCATCAAACTGGCATGGTGAAATCTAGACACATTTCATGAGAGCTGCAAAAGGAATTTTTACATGAACATTAGAAACATTGCTTCCACTTCCCTATCTGTCTCAGTTCTTTCACTTCTAATTTTTGGGACTCTTGCCAAGACTGGCCAAGCAGCTATCTCCATAATTGACAAGTGGACAGTTTAGTACTTAAATCAATATTTTAAAAGTGGAGAGGAAAGAGAGACAAAGTTGCCTTTGGATAATCAGAAAACACAATATCATGAGTAGCTGGCCAAACCAGAAATGGCTTATTACTAACAGTTACACTTTAGCATGTGAAATAGTCCTTACACAAAACCATATTCAGTGGTGGAAGCAGGGTTCCAGTTCCAAATACTCCTATAAATCAACCAAATCCCATGAATTGCTAAAATGTAAATGGGGAAGATGCCATGAATGACTGTGTAACAGGAATATTGAATCCTTAAATGAACTGTACGCTCACATTTTTAATGGCAGAAAGCTGAAGCCAGGCATAATAAAAATTATTGAAATGAGGTTTTGAATACATTAATCTAGATCAGAAGTGCTTTAAAGAATAAGTGAAGCAGAAAAACAGCCAGAATGTATATGCCATTTACTTATAGATATAATTTGATTCTGATATTATCAGTTACCATTAGTAAAATATGAAAAAGAAGAAAAAAACCTTGTAAAATATTTTTTATTACATGGAAATTAGAAAAAAGCATGGAAGTACTACCTTGTGTCAGTGACTGGTGATAATTGCATTCTGTCACAGGCTGAGTCATTCCTTAGAGAAATAGGTGAGGGGAAGAAATGAAAGGACTAAATGACAAAGGGGGCACTGGCAAACCACTAGACTTTCTGGAATATAACTACAAGGTAGCAACCTACAAGAGACTACAAGGAAAATATAAAAGATCAGTCTGATCTTCTGATCACAGAAAGGAATAGTGAGGACTTTCTTAGATTAGAAGCTCTAGCGTTAACAGAGATCCTTTCTGGGCCTTTACTGACTCCAGTGGTAAAATCACTTATGATACAGAGAAAACAGAGAACTGATGATACCATTCAAGACCAGAAAGATCATCTAATGAGCCAAGAATCACTGTAGAACATTGCCAGGGTGGTTGGATTTCAGATTTAAACTTAAATATCTAAATTTAAAAAATTGTCATTTTAGACATTCAGACATCCTTTAGATCCCACTTCTTTTCTATAGTCTGAGTTAGTAATTTATTTTCAAAGCATTTCAGTTCTTTGCAGGCTCAGTGGAGAAGCTGTTGAAAAGCCATATATATCAAAAGGACCCACTAAATAGTGCTTAGACGAGGTTTGTATATGTATGTTTCTGTTTCTTAAATTTGGCCTACCCAGAAGACACTGTCAGGGGCTAGATTTCCTTTCTAAAGTCATACATGTCATCTTTCATTTGGCTCTATGAATATCTTAACCCTCAGCTGCTCTTAGTTTCTGATCTTAGAATATCTGATAGCTACATTATGAGAAAATCACAGTGTCAATATGCGCATTTCTTAGGAGCATTCAAGCCAGACATATGATTTCTAATTTAAGGTCATCATGTTCTTAAAATAGAAACTTTCTCAAGCCCTGCTGGATCTGGATAAGTGAATTGTTCAATTCAGTCATTTCTAGGCTGACCTGAGCGAGTCAGATACTTTAAGAATGGCAAGCAGGAAACAAAAACTGTAAAAATCCTCTAAACTCCGCTATGATTCTACATCACTGTACTTCAGGTTTCTAGAACTTAAAATTAGAGCTTTACTGAATGCGCATTAAACTTACAATAATTTGTAATGTTTACAAACAAATATGTACCTACAAATAATATGACGAGCAGAGAAGTTAGCCTTAGAGTACAAACTATGAGACAAGCTTAGAAATGGTAAGTCAGGACATCTGCTGTCACCCAGATAATGGGGGAAAAAAAGCTGGAAACTGAAGGAAAATTAAGTCAGAGAAACTCAAGGGGTTAGGAACTAAAAACTCTGAAGTATTAACCGGGTAGGAAAGAAGTGGGGTCGCTTCTGCTCCTGGAAACAAATAAAATGAGGCTGGTGCTCTCTGTATACTATAGGAGCAATACACACAAAAAAATACAAAAAAAATAAAAAGAGGGGTTTTTTTTTATGTTACTAGAACACATCTGTGTATTGCTTTAGAAGTAGTAGTGTTAAACCAGGATAGCAACAAAGCATAAGAGTCAAAGTTTAAAGGGAGATGTAATCTCTCCTATTGAACCAACTGGAAAAAGAGTAGATTAAAGGATCTGACACACTGGGGGCTTTTATAAAAGGTCTGGAAGTCCAAAAGCTATCTGCTTTTCCCTGCTATATCAGCTGTATGTAAAAGATGCCACCTTTCCTTACAGACTTTATCTTTGTGGTATTCTTGTCTGAATGTCTTTGAACATTTATGTTTGAGAATTTTCTTATAAAACTATCAGTTCTTCACAGCACATCTTAAACAACAATACATCAATGTGTGTATTATAAAGAATATACCCAAAGATTTTTTTTTTTTTAATTAGACATAAAACAGTCTATAACTTCAGTCCTGATGTACTTGGGATATTTTTATTTTTTTTTAATCAAGAAATTTCAGAAATTTTCAGACAGTTCTAAGTACATACAGCTCTTAAGCTCAAAGTTTTATCACTGGCTGTGTATGTTATCATTTGGTATCCCAAACTATAACAAGTTGTGAAGCAATGCTGGGCAGAGGGAAGGAGGGTTAAACATTGATCATAAACAACTCAGCTTAATAACCAAATTTTCCAGTTTATATTTATATGTATGCATCTGACCAATGGCTTTAAAGCAGAGGAACATCTAGTTTCCTTCAAGTATTACCTTAGACAATATCTACCTGTTTTTCTCAATTACAAGTTGAATTATGTTGTAGAAAACTAACATTTTAAGACTTTTCTAGTTTTCAGCTTGTACCTCTTCCCAGATAAGCTAGACGTTTGTGTGTACATTAAAACATTTATTTGAAAAATAAGCTGCAGTGCTCTGAATTGTTATCGATAATTTACTGTTTCCAAAAGGAACTAAAACCCAGAAATGCCAGTGGAAACCTTTTGGTACTTCTACTCTGGCAATTACTGCCATAAGCAAAGACAGATACATTTGTTTCTGCCTTCAGCTGCTGCTTGGAAATCTGTTTCTGTTTTTACTCACATATTTATAGATCTTTAGCTAAGTCGTTACTCTGAGTTTCCATAGTGATAACTGAAATATGTATTAACACCAAACCTCAAAGCATATTTACTGTTGGCAATGCTTCAGAAATTACTTTTTTCAAGAGCAGCTTCTCAAAACATATTTGCTCAATTCAGTTCCCCACTTGATTTGCGATACTTTTGATAACTGTATTTATCTAGAAGAGATATTTTTCCTACTGCAAGATTCAGTGTGTAGATATTCCTTCTCTTTTTTATCTATACTATCAAATGGTCTGAAGAGATGAAACATCAGAATTCAGAATGTTTGAAATAAAACCAGACTTTGAAATTGGCCTTACTTTCAATTAAACTTTCCTTAAATCAAGCACACTTAATAGGAAGTATAAAATAATGCAGATAGCTTATCTGTATTCATAATCATGAGTTTTTGAACAAAGAACCTGTTTCTCTGGTTACCATCAGATTAAAAAAGAATCACCCATTCATAAGATCTTGTTATTTAAGCAGAAAAGCTGAACTGCAGCTCATCAGGTATATACAAACATCACTTTCTGAAAAAAATCTGGTCCAGAATTTTATCAAGCATTCTACTCATGTTTTCCAATACTCTTATCTGAACACCATCCTAGCCTGCTCTGGGATGCCTTAATGCCATGGAAAAAAGAGGCCACATTAACTCCAAATTATTTTCTATTACCTTGCACCAAAATGAAGGTTTTGGGGGTTGTTGGGTTTTGTTCTGTTTTAATAAATGTTAGAAAGTCAAATACACTGAGAGACAGTGAGAAATGTTTTCAGGAAATATCTGAAGGAACAACTGAAAAAATTTCCTCTTCATTTCTGCTAATTGCTTCTATGAAGGCATCTGAATTAGAGATTATTGGATGAAAATGAAATTTATTTGACATATACTCAGGGCTGGATTCTGTTCAGTACTAAAGAGAACTGTCATGCATACAAATACAAGGTGACAAATAATGACCAAAACAAGCCTAGAAAGGGACTTGAGCCTGAATTAATGTAAGTGCCTATGTGGCCCTTATTCTACCCTGTTTGCAAGCAGAAGAAATATGCTTTAATCTCTAATTTGTCTGCTGTGTCTGCTGTTCACTTAAAGAAGGGAGTGCTTACATTTGACAAATTGCATTCTTTATTCAGGTGTTTTGGAAATCTGACGCAGTATAAAGTAGTCTCTCATTAACTGCAGGTGTCTGTTGTGCACCATAATCCTGTCCTCCCTTCTTATCCTCTATAGTCATCACCCATATGCTCACATGGCAACAACTACAAGCACAAAACATCACTCTCCAACTGGTTTCTCGTCAGACTCATATCTCCAGGTTCCAACTGCTGTGCATCCTTTTTCATTATCCTTACCTTAAATAATGTTTTGTATTAACTCAGCCGGTCAAGGCTCTTAGCAGTTCAAATATTTAGGTTCTAAATTGTGTTTTTTCTCTCCCGTGCTGTGTAATAGCGGGGACTTCTGCGCAAGAAGAGTGCCCTCTGCAGTCATGTTTTATGTCTTATGCAGCTCTGGTCTTCAGTCATCCCAATTAGGACTAAGAGAGAAAATGTATGACTCCCTCTCTTGTTCCATGCTATCGTGATCATTGTCAGGATCCTGAAGCTCATAGGCTTTGGCTCCAGAGCTGCATTCAAACTCAGGCCATTACCTTTGATCCTTAGCTGTGCTATGCTGGAGGTATGCCTCTGCCCAGCCATGTACCTTGCTGACCTTGAGCCTGACCCAAAAAGCCAAGTCCCAGACTCTTCAAAGTGCTTTCACAATTTAGATATAGCCAGAAGAACTGAGCAAGCCTGTTTCTAGTAGTTTCTCGTGTTTGTGTGAGGCAGTGACTCCAACATCCCACCCTTAGGCCAGTAGGAGGCAGGAGCGTGGGGTAGCTGCTGCTCTCCAGAGATGGCATGACCTGCCCCTGGCACTGCTGAGCTCATCATGTCCTGTGCCTGATGCATGCTCTGGGAGTCATTGGTCTGTCTCAAGGATGAAAAAGCAAGAGATGTGTGCTGAAGCAAAAAGTTTAATGTTTGATGTCTAACAAATATTAGCACTATCTCAGTGCTTTTCAAGCATAAATGTTCAGGATTTCACAAAGTAGGGTGTAAATGGGATTACTGAGTGAAGCATGTTGCATAAGCTTGCATTTAATCACTGTTTACTTCAGTCCAACCCACTTTTTGTGGCACTGAAGAATAATTTTTAGTACTGAAAATATAGACTTGAATATGTTCACACAAGCAATGGCTTAAGGGGCAATAAATTCCTGTACATCAGATACATCAGATATACTCCGGCAACTGCCTGTTTGTAAACTTTTGCTTTCATTGAAGATATGAGGTAGCTTGTTATTTTCTCATTAAGGGATAAGCTACTTCAGTTTATATTCTGATTGCTGTAGGATTGCACATTTATTACTACCATCAGCTAGTAACTTCCTACTGTGTCTTCAGTCTTCATAAATATTTTGATCCTTAAACACATGCTCTGTTATAATCTAATAATACAGGGACCTTTTTCTTGGAAGAAAAGGTGAACTATCTCCTTTTTTTTTTTTTTTTTTTTCCTCAAAAATAAATCTCTCTAGAGTTCTTTCTTTGTATCACTCAGAAGCAGTGTGCATAAGATCTACAGGCATCCTGGAAATAGGACTTCTCTTTATGGTTTGTGGCAGACAGGGTATTATAATAGCAAACTAGAAAATGTTGTGCACAAAATCAAGGGTGCACTGGGTCTGGCTGGGGTGGAGTTAACGTTCTTCTTAGCGGCCCATATTGTGCTGTGTTTTGTATTTGTGGCTAAAACAGTGTTGATAACACACCAGTGTTTTAGCTTTTGCTGAGTAGTCCTTCCAAAGTGTTAAGGCATTTGCTGGTTCTCATCCTGTCACACCAACCCACCACAAAGAAGCAGTTGCTATTGTCTTTTAAACTAACAGACGAACTGTTACTTTTTTCCTGTAAATGGACTCAGTGGTAGGAAGGCAACGCCAGAATATGGAAGCTCATCACTATCTCCCCTTTCTACTAAGAGTGGACAAATCACAACATTCCTTCTCCCTGCAATATTTTTTCCTCTTTTAAGGTTTTTGGGGTTTTTTTTCCCCAAAAAGTTTCATGTCTTCAGAGATAGGAACAAACCTGAGTATTGTTTGGAAATTTGAACATTCACCAATTCCTGCACCAACAGTTTTGCTCTCATGTTTAAAAACGAATAGTTTACCACTAGACACCCATGTCATTTTTAGTCTTGTTTCATACAGTTGTCATGGTTTAAACTTGGCCAGCGGCCAAACACCATGCAGCCACTTGCTCACCCTCCCCTGCCTGGGGGATGGAAAAGAATTAGAGAGGTAAAGGGACATTTGCAGGTTGAGATAAAAGCAGTTTAATAATTGAAATAATATTTTAAAATAAAAAAATAGAAAGTACATACAGGTAATACACAATACGATTGCTCACCATCCGCCAACTGATACTCAGCCTGTTCCCATCTAGTGATATCAAAAAAACAAGATCCCAAAACCACATTCCCAGAAGGAAGAGAGAACCCCCTCCTTCCCAACCAGCCCTCCTTTATATACTGAGCATGATGTTAAATGATATAGAATATTTCATTGGCCAATTTTTGTCCGGTGCCTCCTCCTGTACTTCTAAAAAGTGGCTCTTAAAAGCCGACCAGCTCTTGTGGACCCCTAAGCACTCAAAGGCTGATTGCCAGGGAACACTGTTAATTAGCTCCCTCAGTAGCTTAAAGTTTGCTCTCTTGAAATCCAGGGTAGCAACTCTGCTGACCTTTTTTTTGCATTACACCAAAGAATTTGAACTGAATAATTTTGTGGTAACCGTGGCCAAGACAGCCACTTACCATCACATTTATGAGTCCTCTATTCACAAACAAGTCTAGGAGGGCATCTTTCCTAATTGTTTCACTGAGTACTTGTGACAAGAAATTATCTTCCACAGACTTCAGGAATTTGCAAGAGTTCTTCATCACAGCAGTATGGTATTCCCAGCTGATGTTTGGGAAGCTGACATCTCCCATAAGTACAGGGGATCCAGAGTTTTCTCCTAATTGACTATAGAATAGCTCATCAGTGCTATCATCCTTGCTGGGTGATTGATAGTAGACAGAATGACGTCTGCTTTGTTTTCCATCCCTTTAATCCTCACCCGGAGGCTCTCAGCCACATTATTCCTCACTGTAAGAGCTGTACAATCAAACCTATTCCTTACATACAGTGGAAGTCCTCCACCTCACCTGCCCTACATATTCATTCTGAACAGCCTACAGCCCTCCATCAGAGAACTCCACCTATGGGACTCATTCCATCAAAGCTCCCTAGTAACAGTGATATCATAGTTCTAGGAATGGATCAACTCTTCCAGTTTGTCCTCTTTGTTTCTCATAGTGTGTGCTCTGGTGTACAGGCATTTCAAATGTGCTCCTAAAAACTCAGTGCTCGAAGGAGCAGCATAAATACTCCCATTGGCATTGCCACCTTCAGGTGATGCCGTGCCAAATCTTGGCTTACCTTCAGCTCTTCTGTTGGTATCCCCTTTCCCATCAGTCCTAGTTTAAAGCTGTTTCAATCAATCCTGCCACTTTATGAGCAAAGAAGTGTTTCCTCTGTTGGAACAGGTGGATCCCCTCAGCCCCCAACATATTTTATGTTTCAAAGATTCTTCTGTGTTTATAAAAAACAAGTTCTCTTGGAAGCGTCTGTCTTGGAGCCAGGTGTTGATATCCTGGGTTTACCAGTTTCATACAGTGTCTCTCCTAATTACTGGGAGGACTGAGGAAAACCCTACCTACCTGTGCTCTTGAATCTTTTAGGATTCTTCCCAGAGCTCTGAAATCTCTTTTTATTGACCTTGGGCTTCTTTTTGCAACATCTTTGATACACATGTGAAAGAGCAGGAATAGGTAATAATCCAAAGGCTCTATTAATCTCATCAGTCTTCTAGTGACATTGTTATTTGCTTATGTTTTATAACAAGTTTGTTGTGCATTGGCTTACAAAATTATTTTTCTTCAGATGTGTAGACTAAATTCAGGACAAGTTTCAGCAGGTAAATAATGATCCAGCTTTAATGACTTCAAAGAGCAGTTATAATCGTTAAGCAAATAATTGATTTTTATTGAAGCAAATGGTCAAGATCATATATCTATGTCTTTTCACTTACAGTCCCGTTATAGTGTGCATGTAGGCACACAGGTTTCTGTGTTTGTGCGATAAACTGTCAGATTACCCTTACACAATAAGGAATTTTCACATCTTATGTTTATGTAAGTATTGTTTATTTAAGGAACAGAACTGTGTTTATTTAAATCCAAAGGAAGTAGCACGTTAATTTCCAGATATAGGTCAGAACAAAGATGCTGTAGAGCTGCAAACAGTTGTTCCTATTTGACTGCCTCACCTTTGGATAAAATTTTCTATTACTGTATTTTAAAATTATTCAGGGAAATCAGTAATAGCCATTATCTATTATTAAAATAACATTCACCAAGCCATAACTAGAGACATAATCCACATTATTTTTCAAGGAACAAGTCGAAAATATATGTCCAGTTGATGACAGAAGTCCCACAGCAATTTCTTCTCATGATATTTCAATACAGTAACCTCGGATGATGGAGAGTTTTATAATTAATGGCAGTTATGCTGGACATGCTCTGATAAAAAATGATGGGCTTGCCATTTACAAACATAAAATTTTATGAACTGGAAATGAAATGCAGTCATAACAGGCCAACAGACCAAGAAGTGATATAAACTGTAATTTTGTGGTAGCATATCTTCTGCTGGCAAAGCTAAAATAGTCCCCAGAGGAGCTGAATAACACTGTGGGATTGGCTAGGAAAATACAAAAAGACTGCAGCAATTGTCAGTGGGTTTAGAGTTATGCATTCCTTATTTGGAATAAAAAAATTAAAGTTTTGGCTTTCTTCTTCTTGTTGTAGCTGGAAGATATATTCACCAAATTTCCCCAACAGAAAGTTTCACAGAATTTCTGCAGAAAAATGTTGTAAACAGAATCATCAGAGACTGCTGTAGTAACCTCTTGACAGTGAACAGAAGAAAAGTAATGACAAGATGCATTTAAGATTTTCAGCATTTTCAGATTTTTTATTATTTACTAAAAAGTAGCAGGCTTTTTATTTCCACATTTTTCACTGTAACTGATGAAAAAAATAGTTTCTTCTCCCAAGAAAGAAAAAAAGATAATACAAGCTGATATCCCACATCCAATGTGTTTCATGAGAAAAAAAATAAGAGAAAAATTCAGGAATATTATTTAGCATCATGACACATTGCAAGGAAGAGCAAGGAGTGATGGATACAAGTACAAATTTTTTCCTTGGTGTCTGCGACCTAAATGTTCTGAAATGCAGTATTTTAATTTCAGATAGAAAAATCTTCCTCCACAGTCAATACTTTTAGAAACTCTCATCACAGTTGTTATGAAGTTGAATGTTTTCACCTTACAAAAAAAAATCACAGAGATAGAAATAACACCAGAAAAAGGTGACCTCAAAAAGGGCCAGATCTTCTCACAAAGTGCTTTTTTCAGCACTATTGCTCTGTTGCCTTTTGAGTGCTTTGTAATTTGAAATTCAGAGGCTTCTAGAAAGGTGTTAAAACCATCCTGGTTGCTTTAAATTCAGTTATTTATTCCCAGGTCCCTGCAGAAAAAAGAAACATGATTTCTGAACACAGAGGTTTTGCTGTATGCCTTCATTTTTCCTCCTCTTTTCAATAAAGTCAGTGTTGATGAAAATACTAGAGAACTGAAAAGTTAAAATTGGCATGACTAAAGTGGGATTAAAAGTAGGTTTTCTAACTGTATTTATATTTTCAGTTGGGAATCCTTGCTTTACTCCTGACAACCTGTTATAATAAATATCTTCATAACTGTATTTCAAAACCAAAACATCACAAGTCTTAAATTCTCCCACTTAAAGAGAGCATGTGTTTTAGGCTCAGTACATATTTTGGGTGAATGATCTACCTTTATGCTTTGTAAAGCATAGTACTACAAAACCAAATCTTTAAAGGAAATTATTAGTGATGAAAAAAAATAAAATAAAATTTGCAACTTGAAAAGAGCTGTTTTCCTAAAAGAAAAAAATCATTTAGATATTCTTCAGGCAATAAAGTTGGAGCTGGGAATTCTCAAGTCTTTTTGTGATCTCTGAAAGACTTCACACTGAAAGAGAAGTTATCAGTACATACCAGGAAAATTATGTGTCATGTTCTGATAATCTACTGAGTCACATCCTAGCATAACAATGAAGAATGGGAAAATTATATCCTATAAATAATTGGTATGATAAATATGTATTTCCATTCTGTTCATTAAGTATGTGGACAGAAGCTAAATACTCTAATTTTTGTGTTGTTCAAAATTGTTTCAGCAACAGAAGCAAATAGAGTTTACAGAATATGTACTAAACTTCTGGAACTTGTTGTCTCAGGCAGTTGTGGAGGCAGGCAATTCAGCATGTTCAAAAAAGGTTTAGGCAAATTCATGAGCAATAGGCCCTTAAATGCATGGTAAAAATCGACAGGAGTACATATTATCTGACATCCTTAACACAACAGCTTTGGAAATACAAAGAGAATAAAGCAACTTTCTTTAAGCCTCGTAGAGCCATTATCAGAAACAAAATTGATCTGAACCAGTAGAGCACTTCCTATGTTTTTATGGTCACTGTGCACATGCTGCTTGCAAATGTTGTTGTGCAGTAGATCAATTTAGGCAAGTATTGGTTCTGGATTAACATGCCTCCTAAAAGCACAAATAGCTTTTAAGATAATGCAACAAGCATTTCAAATATAATTCTATTGCACTTATTACACAAAATAAGTGTAGTCAAATGTGCCTGTTTGGGGAAAGCTAAAATATCAATGAGCCAAAAAAATTATAATACAAAAAAAAAAAATTATAATATTCACTGATGCGAACATTTGCTAGTACTTTTTGTTGCATTCAGCCACTTCTAGTGCAGTCTTGTAAATTCAGTTGAATCACACAAAAAATCTGTATAATATTATCTTGCCAAAAGTTTTTAGTGTTTAACATACCACAACCATATCCAATACTGTTCCAAAATTTAAGCATAGTCTTAGGACAGCAGCACTGGAAAATAAACAGTTACCATCTGAGCCATGAATTGATATGTTCATTTTATTAGGCAGTACTCTAATGCAACAGAGAGCTCAAACACTTTCCTTCACTCCCTTAGTACTGGCAGGTACAAAGTATACCAGTGCAGACTCTATCACAGACTGTAATCATGTGGTGATTCAGTCTCCATCTAAATAGCATGAAAAGTCAGTGTAAATAAGTCATGGAAATACTTTTTTTTTTTTTTAAATTTTTTTTTTACATATCAACAGAAAAGTTTTTTTGAGAGAAACATAGACAGCAAAAGAAATTAGAATCCCAGTTCATTCTCTTCCCTCAAAGAGAGGATTAGCTGTACTACCTATACTCTCCACAGTTATTTGCAAAACATTCAACAGTGGAGGTCAAGAACAGGTCAGACAGTAACGCCCTGTAATCTGACGTTTTTGAGTAAACTTTGGAAATACTTGGATTTTTTGGTTGTTGTTGAATAAATCTTGGTTTTTTTCTAAGCAAACAAAAGAAAGTGTGATTACAAAAAGTAAAAGAGAAATTACCTCACTTGTTTAGCAGGAATATCTTCTGTGAGAGCAACCAATAGCAGGGATTACTGAATAATAATACACAGAAAACCTTCTACTGCAGTGGTCTTCCCTGCCTACTATAATAAACGCCAAATACAATTTTCTTATATTCGACATAAAATAACAATGAAACAGCCTGACAACCCTTACATAAATAAATGAATGGGGTGTGTTAACCTTGACAAACAGCCAAACACCCACCCAGCTGCTCCATATATTAAGAAGTAAAGTGAATATTTCTCAAAATTCTGACAATATAATGTAACTGTGCTGACTGGATAGGAGGAATTGCCAGGCACTGTGCCATGACATGCAAGCGAGAAAATTCCTGCTTTGCCTGACTCTTTCAGATATATTTTTCTTATAATCTAAGATATATTATATTGTCCTATCTTGTGGTATTTGGATTGCCTGCCTGCCTGTCTTAACAGCCCAAACAGCAGTGTCACCTTCTACAAAGTATAATTTTATTTTGATAAGACAGGGATTCTTCTACCTTACAGTGAATAAACACAACTTCTATCTCTTAGAATCTTATTTGCCTACTTTACTTACAGGACTTGATTCATCATGATGAGATTTTCTTTGTTTTAGTCAAATCTTTTTGATGATTACTGGCCTTTCAAAGTTATACTTCAACTTGTGTCATTTTGCTAATGATTATGCATCCCTTCATAAATGCCTGCAGCCCAACTGGATTACATGAGGAGACTCATGACAAAACATGAAATTAAGACATGTGATAGGATTTATGGTCATAAAAGTGCTCAGTACAGAAGAGTTAAACACAGAAAGTTCACTTAAGAGTGCAGGTGACAACCACCACACCTAGGTTACTCTTTATGAGTGACATATATCCTTTTCCTGACTTCCTGGGTGGAAAAAATGTGACTTGTCTACATAAACTATTCTGAGCCAAAGTGTTATGCTAAATCAGTCCATTTAGGTTTGTTTCAACATTCTATGTGGTTATTCTTAAACTGTAGTATTCACCTCATCTAAATTTTCTTAGACTTAGATGTATAGGTTATAGATACTTCCTCACCTAAAGCTTCCTTTGCAGCTGGATTTATTAGACCAGATATGGATGTGTACATCAAAGAAATTATTTAGCCTCCTTCTACAGTCAGAGGAGACAAACAGATGCTTCAGAGATTTGTTCATTCCATCATCACTTCCTACAGGTGAGATGACTCCCATCCTTAATTTTAGACTTTCACATCTGATTTAATTATACTAAATTCCCTATCCTGCATGCAATATCTAGGTCAGGTCAATTGACTCTTGCCCTGGGTTTAGATCCAGGCAGGGAATTTGTTGTTTGTTTGAATTTTAATTGAAGCATAAAAACAGGTCCAGAGAGGGTGATCTAGACTTCTTACAACTAGCCCTACATAATCACATATATCAACATAGAGGAAATTTGCTTTCAACCACTGCAAGAAACTTTGAAACAGAGGATAGAATTCCCTTGAAGCAGTTTTTTACACAAAAGTAGAACGCAGCTGAGTAGCTGATATTTTTACACTTTCATAACTACTGCTGCAACATATTTCTGTTCTATTATATATTCTGAAATGCTGTCATAGTGGAAAAATGGATAATTCAGAAGCATGCTAAAGGTATACTTCTGAGCATACTAGTGTGCTTAAAAATTGACTTGAGTATATAATATGATAAACACAAATGCAGGAAAGAAAGACCTTGATTCTCCTGGGACATTTTTCCGCATGAAGTATGCAAAAAAGTGTGTTGGGTTTGTGTGTGACAGGGTTTTGGTAACAGGGGAGGGGGCTACAGAAGTGTCTCTTGTGAGAAGTTTCTAGAAGCTGTCCTAGCTCCAAGATGGACCCACCTCTGGCCAATGCTGAGCCAATTAGTGACAGTGGCTGTGCCTCTGTGACAACATATTTAAGAAGGGGAACTTGACAGGAGTGGTGAAGGAAATATCTCTGCAAACACCAAGACCAGTTGAAGAAGGAGGAGGTGGGGATATGCACCAAAGCAGATTCCCCTGCAGCCCGTGGTGAGAGGGCAGTCTGTCCCCCTGCAGCCCGTGGAGGTCCACATGGAGTAGATGCCCACCTGCAGCCCATGGAGGACCCCATGTCAGAGCATGTGGCTGCACACAAAGAAGGCCAGGGCTCTGAGGGAAGCCCATGCTGGAGCAATCTGTTGCTGGGAGGACTGCAGCCCACAGCAGGGACCCACACTAGAGTAGTTCATGAAGAACTGCAGCCCATGGGAAGTACCCACACTGAATCACTTTGTGAACAGCTGCCACTCATGGGAGGGATCCACATTGGAGAAGTTCATGGAAGACTATCTCCCACGGGAGGGACCCCATGCTGAAGTAAGGCAAGAGTGTGAGGAGCAGCAGAAACAACGGGCTATGAATTGACCACTGCCCCTATCAGAAACAACGGGCTATGAATTGACCACTGCCCCTATCAGAAACAACGGGCTATGAATTGACCACTGCCCCTATCTCCTGCCCTCCCGAGCCACTGTAGGAAAGAATGTAGAGAAATTGGGAGCAAAGCTGAGCCCAGGAAGAAGGGAGGGGTGGAGAGAAGGCGTGTTTAAGATGTGATTTTATTTCTCACTGTCCTACTCTGTTTGACTGGTAAATTAGTGGTGCTGGTGGTGGTGTTCAAATTAAATTGATGTTCTTTTTCTTCCCCTAATGAATCTGTCATTTGCCCATGAACATAATGAATGAGTTATCCCTCCCTTACCTTGTCTGGAACCCCAAGCCTTGTTTTATTTCTCCTCCCTACCCTTGAAAGGAAGTGGCTGCATGGTGCTCAGTTGCCCTCTGGGCTTAAACCACAACAAAAAGGTAACTGCACACCCTGCAGCAGTGCTAAAATCTTGAGCATTTGATTTGAGATCATTACTGTGAACTGAGGAAGACTAAACCAGAAAACAGTACTTTCATGTAGCCCAGTAAATATGGTATTTCTTTTGCTAATGAAAGGCTAGAGGCATTTTAATAGCTCTGTGAGGCCTCAGGACTGGGTCTTGGCAGGCTTGCTTAGCCTGGATTTGTCTTAAGCTTGCCTGGAGCTTGCTTGTTTTATCTGTAACATCAGCTGTCCAAAGACAAAATGGCTGTCATCAAATTATTTTTAGACTTGCTTAGCTTTGTGCAATTGTAACATGAAATGCTTATTGCTACAGTAATTTCTCTATATTTCTGAAAGTAATAGATGGTGATAACATGTAGCTACTCTATATAGAATGAACTGCTGATGGACTTGGAATAAGGATGTGGTACAGAGGAGTACAAGCATGCAGTAGTTGTCTCAGCAAAGAGGAGAAAGAAGTCCCTCACTTCTAAAATTGTAATTCTTCAGCTGAGGGACTTGGGACACTGATGGCTTTCTGTAGCCCCCTCATCCATACCAAAGCCATCAATCTTAAGACTCAATGAAAGGGTGAGAATACTACAAAAAGCTTGATAGATGTTGTGTTATTAGACTTCTGTATTCAATAGGTAATTCAGACCATGATTTTTAGTGTCCTTGTCACTGAACTAATAATAACTACATGTACATTCATTATATTCTAAAATATTTCAATTAGATTAATATTGAATCCTGTTTCACATATAAAGTGTGTTTCTTTAGCCCACATAATCTGCACAAGATGTTGCAGCAACATCACATTATTCCTTTCAAAAGTGGTGGCAGATGATGGGGCTTTGCTCTGGGTGAATCTTCCTGTTAAAGTTTAAATGGATTCTTAGACTCAGTATTTTATAGGGCAATATATGATATTAAACTGTGCACCAGATAAACAAGTTTTACGTGGTCAAAGCAGCAGAACCATATTCAGCAATTCAGACTCCTGACACCTGAGTTCAACGTCTTTTTGTCTCACGCTGCTGCTGACCTTTAGTCATACTCTGGCTTTTACCAGGGCCTCCTGTGTGAAGTCTAGTCAGAACTGGATCACTGTGACTAAGCATATCAACATGAATGATCTCTTAATATTTATTTCCTTAGCTAGGCTTTTTCACCACCAATTAACTCCATGAGGAAGGTATTTTGGACTTTAGAGAAGACATAAAGCCTTAATAAATAGCCACTTTAACATGTTTTTCCAATGCCTCTTGTCACTTAAAATAATTAATAACTACGTGTATAAGCAGGGAATTAAATAATAGTAAAGATGTGGCATCACTATTATTACTAGACTACAGTGTCTTACTCTGAAATAAGATTTTAGATTCAAGCAATTTTTTAGCCATTATTCTGAATGCTAATCAATCTTTCGGTCTGTCTGATAATTATTTTTTTTTTCTATACCACATATTTATCCCTGTTTATATCCTCTTTGCAAGTTACTTTCCACCAACTTAGTTGCTATGCTGCTCTTCCTCTTTGCATGTATTTAATGACAGTGTATTGTAATAATCTAATTTAGTGCTAAATATTTGTCTTGAAAACAATATCATTGCTCTCTAGGTTTTGATAACTAGAGGATATTTTGGGGAAAAGATTATGGATTACAGCTTCAATTTAAGGAAACAGAAGAATTATTTGCAGTGGATAATGACTGAGAAAGGAAAATTATACAAAAAAAAGGCTTCAAACTTTTCTGTGAAATTGAACTGAAGCATTTAAAAGAGCTATGCGAGAAGAACTGGATATAAGAGGCACTATCAAAGAAAATAAAGGTATCAAAATATCTTTTTTTCTTTTTTCTTTTTTTTGTTTAAGAACAAAAATTAACCACATTGAAGCATTGAGCCTGCCATGGTGTTTGACCACAGAAGTGCTCCTCTAAATTACATTCTGGAGTAGCACCCTGGAGCTCTGGAGACATGAAACAGGCATTGACACCAAAAATGTATCAATAAAGCTGTAATATGTAGAAAAAACTAAAAGCTAAAGCCATGAGCTCCTGAATGAAAGGAATAACCTTTCCTTACCTTGACAAGAAATACATTAGCATGATTAAAATTTTGTGAGCTTGAGTAATAAAGTCATTTCTTCTCCTCCCAGGGCAGCCTACCAATAAGACATGTCTTCCTTCTACAGTGACACAAGGACAGTTACCATCACGTAGCCAAGGAAGCTTAAGCTTTTGGAGGTTTAAAAGTCCACAAGACAGATGTAAAGTGACAGTTAGGATAGAACTATCTGCAGGGATATGAGTGCAGTAACTGTAGTCAGGATCAGGAATCTCAAAATGCCACCTCAGATTCAGACCCTCACACAAAGGGATGAAATCATCTGGTAGAAACAATCTAATAAGTTCCTGCTTTCAGACAAGACCTCACTGGAGACCAAAGGTCTGCTCTTTTTCTTTAATCTAAGCTCAGCTCGTCTGTGATTTCCCTTTAGAACTTTTCCTTCAGTCTAACATGCTGCACGAGTACATTTCATGGGCTGAGTGCATGGCAGCTCATTAATCCTGGATCAATCACTGTTCCTCATCCCATTTTTGTCTTTCCCAATCCCCATGATATCCACAGGCAAATATTTGGTGAATTTTTCCAGCATTACACTGTGCTTGGAGAATAAAGTCTTTCAAAAAATCAGCCTTTAGTTGGATTCATCACAGGTGGTACTTAGGGCACAACAGATCTCCTTGAAAAATAATCAGTTACAGTTACCTCATAGTCAATAAAGAACAACAGTAAAAATTTCTGTAGTGCCATCTGTTATCCTAACACAGATGTTTATTGCAGATCAGATGAATCAAACTTTAGCAGCACTTGCAAAGTGTGCCTAGACTGGCTGCTCCAGATGTGAATACCCAGCATCAGAGGAATGTCATCTTTTTGTCTGCAAAGATTTCTCTGCAAAGATTTTTCCTTGACTGCAGAGGAAACCAAGGTGATCAATTCAGACTTAAATTAAAATTTAGATGACATGATTTAGGCAAGTAAATCTCACTGAAGTAGTTTTCAGAAAGTAGTACACTATCATTTGAGGACAAGTAATATGTGGTCTCTACTGATTTGTAACTGTCCTGGTTCAGCTAGGATAGGGTTAAGTTTCCCCAGCAGAGAGGGGGAAGGGATCTCCAGCCGGGTTATTCATACCATGCTGGCGTCAGGTCTGGGCTTGGGAGAGCGGGAAAATTTTCCTTTGTAGCTTTGGTGGCGGGGAGCACACGGCGGGCTTGTTCTGTAACCATTTGCAGTATTTCTCTGTATATCTTTTGTCTTGCTTACTGTTATTGCTATTTATTGTTGTTATAATTTCTACTGTTGTTGTTCAGATTGTTTATTACACTGTTGTATTAAATTTCTTCTTATTTATACCCGGGGTTTGTGCCCTACTTGTGTCTGATGGTGGGGGAGGGACAACGGCAACATGGTCTCCAGACCCGGCAGGGCTTAAACCACCACAGTAACAAAGTAATCCAATGTGCAAAAGAGCTAAACTGGATACTGACTGGAACACAGAATTTCCTATAGGTAGTTCATATTGTGGAGGTACATGTCCAACTGTCTTCACTGCCTCAGATATCTCTTTTCTGGTGAATCACAGGAACGACAGTTTGGGATGATGAGACTTACTGCTAAATCTTTTTCAAGATGAAGCATTAGTTCACTTACTATGTGAATAATATTATTGTAGATGTTTTTACCTGATGGGCAGTGCACCAGATTTCATCTGCCTCTATAAATTCTGGTAGTATATCCTCATTTCTTTCTGTTGTTCTAATATTTTATTATATGATACTGATTTCTACCATTTATTTCAAACAAGTGGTAAATAACTAACATCTAAAATTCCATGGTAGTCAGCAGCAAGAGTAATTACTCCTTAAATGATTTTGATTATTGAGTAGTACTGATTTTATTACTGATTATGGTAGCAGTGACAGTGATTCTTGAGTAAAAACTACTACAAATGTAGCCCATAGAGTAGTAGGGTAATTCTTACAGCCAGAAGTGTTTAAAATTACTTGGTTTTTTTGTTTTGTTTTGTTTTTTTTTTTTCTCGGTGTTTCAAACACATTCTGACAATTTTAGTTCCAAGAATCCATCAGTCCGTCACATAATTTCACAATATTCTAGTATATTTAGGGCTTTACCCAATGAAGATCATAATCTTCCAGATCTACCTAGAGCAAATAAGTTATGAAGAATCAAAAAGTCACAGTAATGAAAATAAGTACCAGAATTCTTCCAAATGACAAACAGAGGAGATCATTAAGGGAACAATATATTGGCCATGCTCTCACACAAAACAAATTGCAGAACACGAGATACAGCATCTTACTGCTAGGTAAATTCTATTTCGGTAAAGGCAGCTAGAATACCTGTACAGGGTTATTCAGTGATGGTGTAGTCCACAGAACTGGTGTGTCACTGACTTTGGTACTCTTGGCATAGTGAATGTCTTGCCAGTAACATAGTTAGAGGTCTGTGGTCATCTCTTCCTTACTTTCTGCTTTAACAGAAAGAACTGCACATGCTCTGAGTTCAGTATTCCCTCCTTACCTCATTCTACAGGGCAGTGCAGGACCCACACAAGTCCAAGAATGACTTTCCCAACCTGGCTTTACACACTGGAGTCAAGTTTTCGTCTTGACTCCAGTCAAAATGAAGCTTTGTTTTATATCTACTCCTAACTAGGTTACACAAAGAAAATGCTTTCTATAAGGACTGCAGCTATGTTTCTACCTTTTTCTCCTTCACATGTGGATCACATGTGCATCTCAAATGGACTCTCCAGTCTATAGGAGCAGTACATAGTTGTCATGTAAAACAAGCTATCATGAAGTATGAAGAAGGACAATACACAAGTGCAGGACTTACAAACAGGAGAGCTGAACAGAGATACATAATGGGGTAATATACCATTATGTGAGAAAAACCAGGTACAATTGCTTAGTAAAGAAGAAAGAACCTATTTCAGGAAGGATGTTGGTATATCACTGTAGAGGAAGAACACCTGTAGATAGAATAAAGAGGTCAAAGTAAGCTTCAGGCACTACCTACCTCTCCTGCTGGAGAAAGAAAGGCAAGCCTCAACAATCAAGCCAGACTCAGTGCTCTGGGATTTAGAGATATTCATATTTCTGATCCCTATTTCATAATTGTATTTCAGATGGTTTGTATTCAGCAATATATATCTAACAACTCCAAAGACAAAGTGAAGTTATCTCCATCCATCTAGTCAAAGTTACTTATGAAGCCCTGCAAATAGCTTATTTTATCTGGTTATACCTGTCCAACAAAATTCTCCTAAATGCACTTCAGTAACATGGTGATTATAAAATGAGTCTATATTTGACCTGCATTTAGGCTTGTGTAATAAGTAGTTTTCTGACATATGCTCAAAGCTGTTAGGTAGTAATAATTTGCATGTCCCAGATGGAACTGTCTAAAAGTGGGCATGTCCACAACCCTTTAAGAAAAGTGTAATTAGATCAGCTGGAAGGAAAGAATTCTATGCACATCATGTAATCTTCTTTCTTACAGTTCGAAATTCAGCATCTTCAGAAACCAATTTCACACAGTCTGTCGTCTTCATCTGATAGAATGGTATGAAGGAAGACAAGAGGAAAATGTTGCTTCAGACTCTCCAAGTTGTCCTATTCCCAAACCAATTCACCCCATTCTTCTAAAGATACATCTAAAGCTCACACTTGGTTGCAAGGGGTTTGTACTTTGTTCATTATCAGTTCTCAAAAGGAAATTCAAAGGGGATAAAACAAAAAATATCAAGGTAGAATTCCTACTTCAGAAAGTCACTGTTGACTGCAGCACTAGACATTAGCACAATTTGGTTCCAGAAGTGCTGAGCTCAGTGAGCTCAATTTCAGTAAGCCTTTGCCAAGGGGTGAGGACAGATCTGCTTCCCCAGACCACCACCAATGAGGCTGAGGGTTTTCCATTATGCCTCCTGTATCCTAGTTTAATATTTCTGACAGAAGTGGCTGGATAGGCCTAATTAAGTGAGCAAGACTGCATTCATCTCATGTTTCCTAATTGCTGTTTGAACAATCCATGCCTGGTAATTCAGTCTCCACCCAAGATGCAAGAAATAAAGGCAAATTAATAAAATACATTTCTTCTACACACATAATGATATTCTCACATGTATCTCAGTCATTGTAACAAATATTAGAACAGAAGCATGGTAATGACCAGCAGAGGCCCTTACTTCAAAGTGATATTATCAATAGTTTAAAATCAGATTCCCCATAGGTTTAGGTATCTTACCAGAGGGTTCATAATTTGGATACAAAACCCTCAATATTTTAATGCTATTAAATACACAAAAATAAGCTTATCTGACATTATAGTTTTGCATTATTCCATTTGTTTGCTGAGTTGTAGAAGAATTCAGATTCTGGAAGTGAATAGTATAGAATGCCATTACATTTCAGGAAAGTTAGTATCCATAATATAAAGATCCAAGTTCTAATTATATCTGACTATATTTAATTAAAAAAAAAAAATCTTAAATCTACTGCATTGAAAAGAAATTGTGATTCCAGGAAAGTACAACATCACCAATAAATGAAAAATTTCAGGAAATGCCATATCTTTATCAGAGATCCTAATATGGGCCACTCCTTTGAATACCAAAAAGGCATATTTAAACATTCTAGTTTTGAGATAATCTTTAACATTGTTTGAATAAGTTTCTTTCATGTGTTTCATAGTATGGTAAATTCAGCTATTGATACACTTTTGCAGAGAGAACGTAAAATTAAGTAATCTGTTTACCATGTGAAGGAAGATTAAAGCTGTGAGAAAATTCAAAATAGAGGGATTCACAGATTGCAGGAGACTTTGTGTTCTTTCTCCAAATGGTTTTATTTTAGTGTTTTTACTTCTGCTTTTATTTTCCTCAAAAAAGAATATAATCTTTGACACCAAATTCATTTTGAAAGCCTATATAGCAAAGAGGCATGCCCAGAATGGACAGAATGGAAGTCACTGTGATATAGGGATGCAAACACTGTTCTCCATCTTATTTTCTGTCCTTAAAAGGTCTGCGTGTAGGCCCTCAAGCTGCAGTCCTGAGTGAACAGAATTTTTTGTAGTTCTTTATCTATTATTGTTTCTAAAAGTTCAACATATCTTGAAGTTTGTCAGGATTGTAATGCTACTACTAAGGAATCCCAACTCTATAGATTCTACTGTTTCAAAATGAGTGTGTGGGCTGAGGGAGTGTCCCAAAGATAATTGAAAAGCAAATTTACACCAAAAGAAGGGGTTTGATGAAAAATGACATTTCACAGTTTAAATTCCAAAATACAGAGCTCTCTTTTGTGTATATGAAAATATTGACAATGTGCAAAAATAAAAAAAAATCCCAGAAGTTCACAACTACCTAATATTCTCAACAATTTAAGGAAAATTTAGAAAAATACTGGATACTGTTCAAATCACCAAAAAGGTGAAATTGAATTCATCTCAACCTAGCAAATATGTTCTCTTGGTTTTCCAGGAAATAACATTTTCAACCAGAAAAAAACGAGTGCAAGTCTCTACCGTGCTTTATAAATTACTGGTTTTAAAGGTAAGACAAACCAAAACCACAAACCCATGGAAAAGAAAAGTGATTTCCTTTACTGTTCTCTGCTGAGACTCAATTTCACAGAAACCTGTGTTAAAATATATATCATTTACTACTCTGAAACCTAACTGTGGAGTCTGCTAAGGCTCTTGTTTCTTAATTGTTCAGTCATGTTTATATTAATAATCTACAGGATCTGGAAAACAGTCATAAATTATCAAGTCCAGGCCAAAATTGTCCCATTTTTATGGTCTGAATTCTTCATGTGGGTGGAGGGAGGAAAAAAAAAAACAAAAAACGTTCTTGCTTGAGACAAAGCCAAAAGCTTTGCATTTTGCATGCATGACAGGAAAAGCAACAATCAGTTTCATGGTGTTTTAGTAAATGATAATAAAGCCCAGCTCCTTCAAAAAGTGGGAGCCGCTCTTTCCTCATCAGTGAATGTATCCTTTGAAATCAGACCCACTGCTCAGAGTAGTACGGAATACAGAAAGAACAAGCCACAGAAAATACAAGGCCAGTAAACATCTGCCAGGTGACACCATTCTGCTTTTGAAAGTTGACTGCCCAGGGGCAGTTGCCCAACCAACACCGTTTCCTCAGCCTTTCCCTCTCATGCTTTCTCCCCAGCACGAAGAACAGGACAAGCTTTATTCTTAGAAGTAATGAATGAACCTGAAGGATGCTCTGCCAAGCCATGCAATATTAATTAGGTCGAGGACTCGGGTGGCTGCTGGGTGACTGTTACACTGACATTTTTAAGCAGACTGTCTGTAGCACAGCAGCCCTGTTGTGCCATCCCAAAGATCAGCATTACGGGACATGTTCACCAAATCACTGAGCATATTCGTATTTCCTTTTATAACTGTCATGGCTTCTGTCCTACATGCTCACCCCCCTCTCTTGTTCTTCTGCATTTTATTTATTATTTTGCCCACAAGAAAGGAAAGGTTCGTGAAATACTGCTATCTGGTTCTTTCCTTTGTGCAACAGCTCCCTCTAATGTTCACTTTCTTTTTTCCCCTCTATTATCTGATGGAGGAAAAAACTTCAAGTTATACTTAAAATTTCATGGAAGGTGTTTCTTTGGCCGTTCTTCTGTGTTGTGAATACACGAATACCAAACAATCTGACAAGAATTCTATCTAGAGACTATATATCTGTCCAGTGAATAGGCTTTATCAACAGTACCAAACAATTATGATGTGATTAAAAAGATCATAAATATTACTGAAACTGTCTTCCCTTGAATAGACTCCTTTGGGGCTTTGCAATTTTTCAAAGACTTATATGTGATTTGGTGGTAGAGATTGACTTATTGGTAATTTATTTATTTGTCTTGTTCCAATAACTGTCATCTCTGAGTACGTAAATATCTAAACTGAGTAAATGTTGCTTGATCGGGTTGGTTCATGGATAAGCAGATGTGCTGTTCTGACCTCTCCTTGGGAAGCCTGTTAACAGAAAATTGTTGGATTAAAAAAAAAAAAAAAAAAAAAAAAAAAAAAAACCCACAAAAAAACCACCAACAAACAAACAAAAAGAACCCCCCAAAAAACAACAAAACCCAGGCACAAACATACCAGTTACTGGGGTCATATTGGGTAATGGCAATCAAATTGCAGAGTAACAAAAACAAGACAGGCCATACAGGTATGGGAAAACGAATTTGAAATTAATTGTAAAAAAGAGGAAGACAGACAAAATAGTAGGTATGAGAAGCAAAGGATTAGAGTATGAATGCAATCAATAGACTTTAAAGGCAAGGAGGTCACTGCCATTACCCAGGTCAGTCTCCCACCCAGTGGATGCCCTAGATCTGAAGGAGGTGGATTTCTTCTCCCCAGATAAAGAGCTCCCAAATACTGTGGTTGTGGTTGTTTTCAAGGAAACCCTGCTGTTCAAAAACCTGTGCACACTCAGTGTAATGATATCCAACCTCCTATTTCAGGGTGAGAAGGCTTTTCATTCCCAGGAGTGTCACAAAATCCAGTTAACATTTGTCTATTTAATGTAAAGGCTGTTGCAAGGACAACTCAACATGAGCAAACAGTTATAGCAGACTAATTGTCAAAGTTCAAAACAGCCACAGCACTTTAGCAATTAATTAGCATTTTTGTTTAAAAAAAAAGGGTACAGATCTCTACAGTTTGTTGGACCTAAAGGACCAAGTTTTACATTAATTTGTTTCAAGTGTGTTACCAAAAACCATAATCTTAGGAAGAGTTTCTCAAATTTAAGATAATCTGAAAAAAGATGTAAAAAATACATTAACTTCACTGAAAGTCAGTGTTTATGAATTATGGCTAAAATTTCTTACTGTTTTGGTTTTTTTTTTTTTTTTTGTCTACTTTTAGGAACCTAAATTTGAAATGTTGGGGATATTTTAACTACTAGATAAAAAGAAGCCTAATGTTTAGTGGATTTTAATAAAATAACTCGTTTTAATTGTGGAAAATAAAACCGTGTGTATTGGGTCTGGCTAAAATGGAGTTAATTTTCGCCTTAGCAGCCCTCATAGTGCTGTGCTTTGTATTGGTAAGTAGAACTGTGTTTGTAGCACACCAGTGTTTTGGCTATGGCTGAGCAGTGCTGGCACAACATCCAGGCTGTCTCTCCAACATTCCCCCTCACCAGTAGACTGGGAGTGGGAAAGATCTTGGGAGGGGACACAGTCAGGACAGCTGACTCAAACTGACCAAAGCTAAGAAAAATGACGGGAGGGAACCAGCATTCATTATTATGATGTTTGTCTTCCAGAGCAACCACTACACATACTGAACCCCTGCTTCCCAAGAAGTGGCTGGACATCACCTGCTGATGGGAAGTGAGAATAAAACTTTTGTTTTCCTTTGCTTATGCATGCAGCCTTTGCTTTTGCTTTATTAAACTTCCTTTATCTTGACCCACAGGTTTTCCTCCATCTTATTTTCCCTCCCCTCCCCGTCCTGCTAAGGTGGGAAGTGATAGAGCAACTGGCATCCAGTCACAGTCAACCCATCACAGCTTATTATTAAATCAAGAGATCCAGACATTCTTCAATTGCCAGTCAAAGCAACAACTTATTTTTACAAACTCACATCATCATATATGCTGATTTTTCATTCATGTTTTCAGATCATATGATGTCCGTATGGCATTTTAATGGTAACTTAAACAAAAATACATGTCAGTGTTCAGAGACATCTAAATGAGAGTATTTAAAATTAAATTTCTGGCCATCATGCATCTGTATACGTAATTGCCTCCAAAAGATGCAATCTCCAAAAACTAATATTTCAAAATATATATGTATATACACACACATCTCAGGACAGTCATTTTAGGGTAAGTACAAATGTAAACTAAAAAGTAAAAACAAAAATCATGAAATGCAGGGAAATTGTGTGTTTAGAGGATATGAAGTTAAAGAGAAGCTTTCTGATGGTGGACACAATCAGTTTTTGAGCATTTGGTAGCACCCTATCTTCTGGAGTATGCTGATGGAATGCAGTCTTTGGTGAGTGACTTGCTGGTCCTTCTGTGCTTTGAAACAATAGAAAAAGGGAAGACAACTACATCCAAAGGCACGTCGGCTGTAATGCAGAGGAGGGAATTTCAACCCATGTCTTTGTGAGAAAGAATCTGACTGCAGTAAGGGGCACATCTGGGGTTTTTCAGATTCCCTGAGAGCTACAACTTTGCCATCTCTGTTGACCTATGGGCAATGTCATACTGAGACAACGTGCAGTGCTGGCAGGGTAAATGGGGGACTGCCTGCACTTTGGACAAGCCTTAGCAATGAATTGGATGGCCTCTTCCACCTCTCCAAGCTCTGAGTAAGGAATATACCCCAGAGTAAGAGTTTATATTGACTGAAATCTTAAATTTAGAGCTCAGTTCAAAGCCATAGAAAAGATACAAATATTTGTAGCCATATTAGGGCAGTGAATATAAACCTACAGGGAAAAAAAGATAAATATTTTTACTTGTATTTTAGCAGTGAACAGAAAAAAAACCCAAAACCTATATATATTCTGTACTATGCAGGGCTTCCCAGGCAATATTTCTGTGTCAACCAGGTCTCAGCACTCACCCAGGGACAAGTACACTTCTCAGTTCCTGTTTACGACTTCAGGTTTCTCACCTGCTTAGCTGCACGCTGCAAATATAACTTCAGCTCACACATTTTAATTACACAGGAAGCCAGTTCTCTCAGCGCCTCACATTGCATCTGTCAGGTTGTGCAGTAAAAGTCTGCAGTGTGACCAGGGCGGGAGTTCCTGGGGCAGGGGGAGCCCCTCGCAACGCCACCTATGTGCATTCTATGTGGCCAGCTGTGTATACATTTTTATCTATCTATATATATGTGTATGTATACGAATTGTGTGTGCATGCGTGCATTTGCCCGTTGGGAATACATGCTCAGCATCGATGCTGGCTGGACCTGGGGTCATGGGGCTGCAGCAGCCCCTCCTCTGCCAGCCTACTGGCTTCAGTGACTCCATGTCAGTATTTGATAGTTTGCATCCTCAAAGCTTTAACAGAGGAACCACATTCCTATTTAGAGGGGTAAAATGTGATTTTATGGAGTGAGCCTTTGAAGATCCACCAGCTCTTCTTTCCTGGGCAGATTTTGTTTGTATTCTTTTTTTTTTTTTTTCACAGAGCTGACTCAATTTTTTCAGTATGCACTGCAATACTAAGCTTAGCTGTATGAGTGAAATTAAAATGGCTACCTTTGCACTTACTTTGTAGAGAGATATATCTTCTTTTCTTTTCTCTCACATTTGGATGGAAAAAAAGTGTTACATCAGTATGTGAAAATGAGACATAGGTAGGATAAGATCCAAGATGTCTGAGTAAGTTAACAGATAAGACTATTCATTTCTTCATTCAGTGCTTAATCTATTAGACAGTAATAATCATGCAGTAAGGAAAAGTTATCTATGTTGCACTTCCACAAGAAGCAGATTTTTCTTAATTTTCTTTTTAATGAATTCCACTTTTTTTCTTGACTTGCAGTGAACTTTGGCACAATCTTTTTATGAATCAGCATTTTTTGCAATGGGAAAAATGTTCTGCTGTTGAATTTACAACCATCTGCAGCTAGCATAAATGCTAATGATGATATCTGATGTGAGTCTCAGAGCACCTAAGCAAACACCACACGCTTGCTTGCAACTCTACATTTGGAATAGTGTTCTGGCTGTGGACAACCTTGTGCAATGAATCTCAAGAAAGATTTGTAGGAAAGTTTGGGGACAATACCAAGCTTCAAGAAAGCCTGATAATTTTAAAGAGTGTGCTAGTGCTTCAGAGAAATTGATTAAGCATAAATTGATTCATACCTTTCTCCAGACCCAGGAAACCAGTAATCATGAAGTAGCTCTCACTGAGATCTCATTTCAAGATGATTTTGGATCTCTCTAAACTGATTCTCAGTCATGTGGGTTCAGTTCTGGTAATAGTGCAAATTTCTGCACCACTGTGAGCAAATACTGGTGGGGATATTTACAGTGCCTGACATGAGGCAGCTATCTTAGTCTGTGTCTGCAACAGCAAGCAGGGCATCATAGCAAGAACTGATTTGGAGGACAAAAGTGTCCATACCACCTGCAGTTTGGAGGCTTTACTTCAGATCATTTCTAGTGTGCTTCTGTAGACTGAATACCTCCTGGCAGCTGCAGCACTCCTGGACTCCATCTCTGGGGTAGTCTTAACTGAAACCTCAAGCCCCCTCCTTTCTACAAAAGCATGGCAAGCAGGAGTGATGAGGAAATTTATTTCAAAAGCACTCTGCTGACCCAAACCACAATGCTAATGGACACACCAGATTAAATAACCAGATTGGGGACCTCAAGAGGGAAATGAAATAAAAAGACATTATTCTGGATCCTTGTCCCATTGGAGGAAACTATAGACTGACTCTCTTAATTTAGGAACTTAAACCAGATGCCCAAAGTTGATGTTGTAAGTACCCTTCCTGAGATCTCTGAGAGACCTACTGTTCCATCAGGATGAAAATACTTCCTTTTTTCCCCCTTTTTTCTTTGTAGCCTATTGACTTGTTGGCATCATATTCTGCAGCTTCTAGATAATACTTGTCACACATAAATGTGCCTAAAACATAAGCAAAGTCTTATCTCTCTTCACACTGTAGATACATTAATACTCTGATAATCTGACTATGGATGCCTGCATTAGCTGCCAGCTGGAAGTTTTTTTGTCTTCAGAAAAGAAGAAAAAACATCATCACAACATCAGTTCTGGTTCAAATCTGATATCAACAAAATCCCTTTAAACTTGTTTTTCTCTGAATGTAGTATTCTCCACATTTCACTTCAGACAACATCCTGGATGAGCTGAACAGAGGGAGGCTTTAGACATCTGGCTCCTATTGTTGCTAATGCTGCTGTTGAAATAAAGGTGGTGTTAGCAACTGATGGGGCTTTCTGCAGTGCAGTTCCTTTCTAGCTGCTTGGGTTTAATTGTACGTTTCATGTTTCCGTGGAGGTCAAAGGACCAAAAATCTCTTGCCTCTTGTTCTCAAATACATTGTTTCTTCAGGCAGACTAGGAGGACACGGGAACATTTGTATTGCCGCAGTTTGTACAGTTCCATGTACGCTCATTGCATTGTCTGTATCATAAAAGTAGTCGTAATTACTGCTAGATTGAAATAAGAAACTTTCTGCTAACAGGCTACCTCGAGTATTTCCTGAAGTTGAGACTCTGTGTACTACCCGTGAAAAATGGACTAGTGCAAGGAAATGAGTAAGATAAACCAGTACACACTGAAAAGCAGTGTAAGTGACATTAAGGTACCCCTAAATGCTTCACACAGATACATGTTTATCCCTTCATCTCATGGTCAGCAAGCATGCTGTGGGACTATTGGACCCAGTACAAAGAACCAAAAATTATATTTATACAAATGATCTGTAAAAGCAAAACATTGCTATACAAACAAGTAGCTAATAAACAATGTGCCAGTGAAAACAGCAATAGAATATACATCATTAACATCAAACTTCATATAACCATGTAGTGGGTTGACACTGGCTGGGTGCCAGGTGCCCATCAAAGCTGCTCTATCACTCCCTTTCTCAACTGGACAGGGGAGAGAAAACAAAGTGACTCATGATTTGAAATAAGGACAAGGAGAGATCATTCACCAATCACTGCTACAGGCTAAACAGGCATGAGTTCGGATAATTAATTTAATTTATTACTAATCAAATCAGAGTAGGATAATGAGAAATAAAAACTAAATCATAAAACACCTTCCCCTTACCCTTCCCTTCTTCCCAGGCTCAGGTTTGCTCCCAATTTCTCTACCTCCTCCCCCAGGAGGTGCAGAGGGGCAGGGGATGGGGGTTATGGTCAGCTCATCACCTGCTGTTTCTGATGCTCCTTCCTCCTCAGAGGGAAGATTCCTCACACTCTTCTGTTCCAGCGTGGGGTTCTTTCCACGAGAGACACTCCTCCACCATTTTCTCAGTGTGAGTCCTTCTCGTGGGCTAAAGTTCTTCATTAACTGCTCCAGCCTGGGTCCCTTCCGTGGGGTGCAGTCCTTCAGGAACAGACTTCTTCACCATGGGTCCCTCATGGGGTCACAAGTCCTGACAGAAAACCTCCACCAGCATGGTCTCCTCTCTCCACAGGTCCACAGGTCCTGCCATGAGCCTGCTCCAGCGTGGGCTTCCCACAGGGTCACAGCCTCCTTTGGGCATTCACCTGCTCTGTCATGGAGTTCTCCATGGGCTGCAGGTGGAGATCTGCTCCACCATGGACCTCCATGGGTGCAGGGGCACAGCTGCCTCACCATGGGCTGCACCACGGGCTGCAGGGGAAACTGCTCTGGCACCTGGAGCGCCTCCTTCCCCTCCTTCTTCACTGACCTTGGTGTCTGCAGAGTTGCTTCTCTCATAACCTTACTCCCCTCTTTGGCTACAGTTGCTATCATGCAGCAAACTTTCCCCATTTTTAACTATGTTATCCCAGAAGTTACCAAACATATCAGTTACCACTGATGGGTTTGATCCTGGCCAGCAGCAGGTCTGTCTTGGCCCCGGCTGGCATTGGCTCTGCTGGACATGGGGGAAGCTTCTGGCAGCTTCTCACAGAAGTCACACCCGTAGCCCCCAACTATCAAAACCTTGCTATGCAAAACCGAATAAAAACTAGTAGTTTTGGGGTCCGTTTCAGTTTGTTTCTGGATGCCTATTAACAGTGTCAGAATGGGGCTATATACAAGAAAAAACATTATGTCAAGTTTGTTTCAAGATAATTTCGTATGTATTTGAAGAATAAAGCTAACTGTAACTGTCATAACCTATGAATTAAGAAAGAGGGAAGCCACCTAGTACCAGGTATAAATGTTTTGCTCCGCCTAGAGAAATTAAACAACAGCTGTAGCTAGACAAATATCAGACAGATGTCTCTAGGAGCTTCCTGAACTCAAACTTGCATTTAAGTTTGACAGACTCAATAAAAGTCAGACATAACCAATGTGCAGTTATTTACCCTGAGAGAGTAAGAAAAGACATTGTTGATTAATATAATTGTCTCATACTTCATTAGACAGCTAACCTTTGCTGTGCATTAAAGATTTTTTACCAACTATGTTCTGGCACCACATCAGAGAATTACTTTCTAAATATAATGCAGCATATAAACAAACTTAGTTTCAGTTTTTATTGCTTCCCCCAAGGTGAGTGTTCAGTGTTTCTCCACACAATAACAGGGAGTCATGGGATTTTACCTCTGCCCCTCTAAACACCACTTCTTCCTCTAAACATACAAATTAGGAATACATCCTGAATAAAGGAAATGCTGAGTTTAAAATTAAAACTGGATAAAAGACGACACATTCAGTCCCAACAAAAAATTATTTATTAAGTCAAAGGTTTTTAAAGTAAAATTTTAAAATTTACAAATGTAAAGAAGTTTTAAAATAAAGTTGGCCTTTTTCTGTCTTGGGAATGAACTATGTATAAGCTTTTGTACAGATCTGTCAAACCGGTCTTTTGGATCATGATATGGAACCAAGCTATACATTAATATGAAAAAAAGGACTAGAACTAGGATAACTTAGAGCATTTCTGGCTATTACCACCAAAATCTCTTTTATCAACTCAACCTTTCCAAAAAACTGCAGAAGTTAGGTTTTGTTGAGAAAATTAAGATTACTGACGTCAATGATATTTTTTGTAATTTGGCAGTTAGTTTGCAATGGATGAAGCTGAGTAATCAGTGGATCTTGTCTAAAATAAGAAACCATACACTTGAAATATATCTTGAACATATTTTTTTAAATTCGGAATATTTAAGGAATTTCATAATCTACACTTTTATAGCTGAATACTGAGCATCAAAAAATCAGTTCCTTTTGTATAGATGCAAAAATCCTCTGCTGAATTTGCATAACTAGGTTTATTCTTTCTGCTTACTTTTCTTGGAAGCTTTTCTTCTCAGTGAAAGAAAGTACCTACAAAAATTGAGAAAAAGCTCCATATTATATAGACCAGATCTGAGTTCTCCCACATTCTAGCTAAGGGGTTGGGTTTTTTTCATATGCAGTTAGGAGCTGGTACATCAAGGGACTTCAGCTTTGATATTCAGATAAATAGTTCCTTTGTGTTTTAAATTTAATGACATTTCAGTGAAATTCTGACTTCTCCTTAGGGAAAAAATAAACATATTGAAGATATATACTTATGTGCTACTGAAATCCTAAAACAGTTTCATGAGCAGTCATGAAAATTTATTATTTTTAATTTTTTGTCACCTATCAGCAGCCCTCTAAAATAGCAAATGCTAAATCTTAGAACTTCCCTATGGATCAGGGCTCTGAAGCAAACTGCAACCTTTCAGTCTTGTGCATGAGTCTACTGCAATTTTTTTTCATTTAGTTAGTGTAGGCAGTCTATCCCACCACAAAAGGACATATAGGATACTGCTTGGTAAATTTAAGAACCTCTGCGGGAATTAAAATTTCTTTCAGATAGGAATTTGCATTATTAATGTTGGATAGGATAAAAGTAACTTGGGGGTCAATTTACATAAATCAGGCCACATTATGGTAGTCTTCCAAAAGGTGTCAGCTCCTTTACAGGATTGTCAGAGGGAAAAACAATAATCTAAATCTATATATTCAAAAAACTTGTAATGTTTTAGGTTATATTTATATAGCAGTAAATAATAAAGGTATGTCTGTATTAGAGACAGTGAGCACAAACTGAAATAAGAGAAATTCCTTTTAAATAGTACAAAGACCCTACCCTTGTAAGAGTGGTCAAACACTGGACCAGGTTGGCCCAGGAGGTTGTGGAGTCTCTGTCTTTGTGACTGAAGTCAAACCCTGACTGGACACAGCCCTGAGCAGCCTGCTTCAGCAGATGCTGCTCTGAGCAGGGGGTGGGAGTAGGGACCTCCAGAAGTGCCTTCCAGCCTATTGTGGATGGAGTGACACATTTCATTCATGAGAGAGAAGCAGCAATACGTTTATTGATATAAAACAGCCATTTAACAAAGTTTGATAGTAATGCAACAGTGGTTTAACAAGATTCAATGGCAAGGTACACTTGATTATTTATTGCATAGGCGACAGGGTCAGACAAAACTGTCAGGGAGACCCTCCCATTAAATCATGAGGTTCAGAAGAACCCCCTTGCATTCTAAACTCCTTCTTAGAGAGGAGTCTAGGTGCAGCTAGATCCACTCTTAGTCCCAGACTTGATCAATGAATTATATCTCTCTTTGGTAAGATTTCAAAGCTTAGCATGCTATTAACCACTTACAGAGAATCTGTTGCAGCAAGGAATATCTCAACCTTGACAAGAAACCTTGAGAGGCATCCCTACTCAAAGGAAGATCCTAGCATACAGTCCGCTGCCATGCAGGAGAGCTCAACAGGCCCTGGGCTGTCCACTATTTATGGAGTAACATAACTGACTCATAGTCGTATATACATATTGACTACAGAAGTTAGTTTCTTTCTAGTTTGGCTTAACTCAGACACTGACCAGTGCTGTGGTTAGGTGGGCACATTGCTCAGATTAGCCCTTGGCTATTGTGTTGTCTGTCTCCCTTGAACCCACTTTGAGCCAGATACAGCCATCACAATCAGGCATGTCCATCACAACCTCCACCGGTCGTTATGAATGGGCTTACAGAAAACACAGGTCAGGTTGTGGGGGGAGAGGACATCACCACACAGCCCCAGATGTCCCTTCAAATTTAGCTACTTTAAAGAAGTGATCCAATAGAAACATTTTAAAATTAAATCATTTTTCTTTGATGTGCAACTATAATAGGTAAGATGTTAAAAAATAACTCACCAAAAATAATATACATAGTGGTTACATACCTCAAAAGAGAGAATTATCCCTGATAAAAAAAAAAAGGACATATTTTAAATGTAATTTAATCATATACTTTTAAAAAATAAGTAATAATAATACAGATAGCAGGAAAATAGTAATAAAATAATTGAATATTAATAAAAGAAATAATGGGAAGTGTTGTGCTTACACATTTTTGTAGGATCAGCTATAAATCCTTTTCAGGCACTTGTAACAAAAAAAATAGATTTTAAGCCTTCTGTGTAAAATTAAATTGACTCGAAGATATTTAAGACCAAGTATCATTACACCTAAGCCTGCTGTAGGCTTTGATTCTTATTTTTAATAACAGCCTTGTGGCTTAAATATTCTAGTGGCCTAAATATTCATTTATTCTTAGAGGTGTATAGCAGTGGGACAAGAGGTAAGAAGAGTAGATTTGGCTTTCTGTCAAGCTTCTGTTGGAAAAAATGCCTGATTCAATTTAACAAGAAATAAGGTGGATTAACTAAATCATTCAGGGTTTTTTTTCGGTGGTTCAGCACTACTGATGAGAGTGGGAAGCCTTCTGCTTCAGAAGAAATTGAAACTCTTGACTTTAATTTTAAAGTACTTGAACTTAAACATTCTTTCCAGCTACCAAATGCCTTTTTCTTTTGGAGGTGGGTAGTAGAGTTGTCTTTCAATGATTTTTTTGCAGCTTCATTAATCAAGTAGGTCAACAGAATGGTCTGAGATTCGTTCACATCTCCCTCAGACAGTATCTACAGGTAGCAGACAACTAATGCCTGACATTCTTGGGAGACAGCTGATCTGGAACATAAAGGTTAGGTTTCCTCTATGCATGCCAAGCTTTATCAGATCAGATGAGACCCACGAAGCTTTGAAATTTGACTCTGTTGCTCATACAGGCTTGTGCCAGGCATTCCTTATATTTCTAGCTGTCACCATCTGTCATTGCAAAAAGAGATAATATTTGACAACACTCTTTACATCACCATTTTGATGGTGCAGAAAATAGAAAGTGGCCATTAAAGCCTTCATATGATATATTAATTAGACACTTCCATTTCATTAAAAATGTTTGTCTGTATATATATACTTACTTATATAAAGCACAGACTTCCACACTATTTTGGAATACTCCAATAGGGTAAATTCATTAACTGGATCATTTCCACATCCAAAGTTTTGCCATATGTTTCAGTTAAAGTGAGATCCAAAGACAGTATTCGGTTCATTAAGAATCTTATTCTCTTGCTGCTTGGGAGGTATTTGCTTCCTTTTCTCTTCTGGATCAGTGAAAGCTTTTATACATTTTGATTCTCTTGTCACCTTGCTTGGCTAGAGAGGGGTACTTTTATCACCCACCTTACACAGATTTCCAAGTGCTATAGTATTTTATTAATAAAATTATTTTCATTCTGCTCATCAATTTAGCAACCAAAAAAGAAAAAATAAAAAAGAAGAAATGGTTTAAATTTGTGCCCTTTTTTACTGAAGCCCTGAAGTTCTCACTGAATTCCATTGCTTCTCCATCTTATACCCTTAAGTATGGCCTAGGTGGATACTTCAGAGCCTAAACACTCAAATATGAGTGAGAAAGAACAGAAATATCACAAGTCTTTGTTTTCTAGACTCAAGCCTGAATACTCATGATTTTGCCCTATACTAGAGCTGTCACAAATACAAATGAGTCATGAAAAAAATCTCTTAGAACGCTATACAAAGCAACACATATAAGGAAAATGTACTAAAACATCCCTGACATTGCTATTACAGCCTGTATTCATGAACAAGGAATAAAAATAAGTCATATACATTTGTGTTTGAACACCAGTAAAAACATAAGCACTAGTCACCTAAATTCTTATTTCTCTTTGCTGTTTATTGCATTTTTTCTCTCATAGAGGAGAAAGGCAACCATAAAAGAGAGAGAAAACTGATGCTGTTTGACAGGTCTCTTCACAGCCCCTGTTTGGTTATTTTGGAAACAGAAGGTAGCTGTTGTAGCTCTACTTCAATAAAGCCCCTTACGGCTTCCAGCTGTTATCAGTATAATCAGCTTTTCTGTGGGCAAGGGACTCCCTGGGTTCCCTCTCTGGTGCCAACTGTGCTCGACAGTTGAAGCTGAACCCACAGCAGCTCACACCTGTGTGTAGCTGATGTGCTCCTTTTTAAATCGCATGCATTATATGCCTCCCACAGGGAACAATATTTCCTGAAAATAATCCAATCAGACAGAGCAAGTAACTCCTATACGAATCAAATCTCCTTATAGTATCATACGCTTTAGAAAGACTGAAGACACCAAGCTGCAGCTTTCAGCATGTGAAGCTAAAATCATTTGATCACAGGATACAGTCAAGGAAAGGACCAGCTTTGACCATCTCAAATGGAGCCTTGAGATATTATCAGACACTGCTTGCTATTTCTAACAATAAACAACCAGAAAGTGAGGGGGAAAAAAAAAAACACAAAAAAAAAAAAAAACACAAAAAAAAAAAAAACCAAAAACAAAAAAAACCACCACACAAAACAAACAACTGAAGATTCTGAAGGTTATTTTGGTTTGAATCAGGTTTTCCGTTTTAAAGAAATTTCACAGTATTTGGTGACCTCTAGTGGAGAAAGTTACATTTACATGTCTTCCGAATGAAAATCTATGTTCTATACCTATTTTCAGTAAAGACTGCAATACAACGTTATCGAATTCTGACCATTTGTCTAATTATTTCACAGACTAATCCTCATCTCCCATATTTGCATGTTCCCTTGCAACTGTGAACCTGCTTAAAACGAAAAGTGAGCACATATTATTATTAATAAAAAGTCTGCAAGATTAAAAAAAAAAAAAAAACAAAAGCAAAACAAACCAACCAAACAACACTAAACAGAATCATTAGGAAGTGTAATAATAATGATAATAAAAACCATTTCAAATATATTTAAAGAATGTAAAAACTCAGGCTGCTGGTTCTCAGTTTTCCAAAATCGAACTGCAAGATTACAAATATCATGTTCAAATTTTTTAACATAGTTTATCAGGGTAAACATGTTCCATTTTCTAAGGAAGTTCACCTTAAAAATCATAGCCATCAAGTACACTGTCATATTACTATGTGTATTTTTCTCCTTTTAGTACTAGCCATAGTGTAAACAAACACTCATGACACTGTAGCATAGAAATGAATTATAGAGTCTCCTTCAAATTATTTGATTTGAAATTACAGATCTGTCCTCATGCACTCTGTATGCAGAGACTTCTTTTTTTTCTCCCTACTCTCTTTGACTCCTTTCTTTTCCTTGATGGATCTCTTTATATATCTCTTCCCAGAAGCAGGATGTACGTTTTCTTTACCTGTACTCTACTACAGATACACCCTGGGGAGCTTGGGGAGAAAGAGCAGGAAATTATCTTACTTCATTATTATACCATTACCATTATTTCATTGTTTGATTATTCAGGGTAAAAAGAATTATTCCATTCACGTGGCTGATATCAGAAGCTCACTTTTCTGACTGGGAGTTTCATTTATTTCTTTATTAAACAGCCCGTGGTAGTTGTCAGAGAGGGTTGATAATCGTTGGATTTAAGTTTAACGAGGAGCTGTAACTCTGAGAAAAAAGAATACCATTCACTCTTGGCAGTAAAATAATCAGTGGCAGTAAAATAATCAGTAAACCTAATTTGATCAAATTATCACTGTATTACCTTAGGAAAGAAAAATGGGACGGAGCAGAAGAACAGATCAGAAATGTCTGTGCATTCCTTACAGAGGTGATACCATCATTGTGGAGGTGATGGACAGCACGCAGAAAGCACTAAATTGTAATGACTTTGTAGTCAGTGAAGTCTGACTCATACCAACTTTCTCATCATGCATTTCATTAGATCGGCACACTCCTGAGCACTTCCATCTCATTCAGCTATTGTTAGCTCCCTCTCAGATGTCCCTAGTCATTTGGCTTCTTTTTTTTTTTTCTAAAAATAATAATAATAATTTTAAATAATCTGTCTCTGATCCACTGCTTGACTGCAGCATTTCCTGCCATGCTACAAAGGAATATTCAGAACATAAACTCCCCTGATAGGCAATAATCCAGGCTACTTCAACAATGATATGAGAGATGCTTTGATTCAGACTTCCAGTGAGCCGTGCAGGAGTGTCTCATTGTCTTTAATTCCTTCATTAAGACATCAGCAAAAGTAGTACTAATTTAAAAGGTGAACCTTGTGACACAGAGTCACAGAACCGCTGCTGCTGCTACTTCTGGAAGTTTTTTATGGTGAAAAGAAAGAAGGGTTGTAACAGCCTCCATCTGCCCTCCAGGTATATAAGCAGGTGCATTATGCAAACCAGCTTGTTGTGTCTCTCCCCATGTGTTCAGTGCTTTGAACTGTCCTTACCTTAGCTTCTGCTAAGCTGTTCCAAAGTTGAGAGGCTTTTCACTTCAGATGCTACACAGTTCCCCTACCAACACATCATTCTCCTGCAATACTGTGCCCTGCAACAATCTCTACCTTTTTTTTTCCAACAGTAAACTCACTCCATCCTGCCATTGAGGAAGGTTATCTTCATATACGCTCAATTTATCCAAACATTTCTTTAGAGACTATTTCATGTTCAAGAGTCCCTAAAAATAGCATCACACAGTAAGATTAATTTACCCTTGTGACAGTCGCAGGTGAAGATGAAGCACAGTAGTATAGTATCAGATTTACTTCATTATTGGTGTTGTGAAAGTATTGCACTCTAACTAATACTCATCTCTCCATTTAGTTATCTGCACAGGTATATATAAAAATACACTTACTGCATAGAACTGGTCTCTTTCTCAACTTTTACATGTGAGATTTTCCCAAACCTGAAGCAGGACTTTTAGTAGTCATTCCAAAGTTTCCTGTATTTTTAATTAATATATATTACATTCATCACTGCTGAGGACTTACATACACTTCTGTGTAAGTAGCTCATCCTACCATTTGGTGTAGGTAGCTCATTCAGTGGTCACTTTTGACCCATATTAGTTATTATTTGTTTATTTCACCATTATTCTGTATTTGATTTCATACTCTGTGGCATTGCCCTTCCTCCCCTTTACCACAATGAACACTGGCTTTACTACTGCTGAGGCAGGCTTGCTAGTTAACCTTATGGTCAGATATCGTGGAAAGGGTAAGATTGCATAAGTCACTACAAAGATTTGCTCCACGCAATATGATGACAGCCTTCTTGAGAAAAGTCATGCCCTGGGCAGCCACAGAGAAGGTCACTGGGATGGCTATCAGATAACATTATTTCCCCTCTGGCAGGTTTGTAGCTCATCTTGCTGGACTGGTTTGTTAGCAAAGACAAGGTCAATATCTACTCTTGAAAAGACAGAAGAGAAAACTGGGTATTTGCAATAATGCATCTAATGTAAGGCCTGCTACCAGCTGCAAGGTTAGGTTAGCTGGGCAAAAAACATTGTAGTCTGTATAATGTAAAGAACAACTGATGGGCAATAATCTGTCTATCACCATTGACATTAAACAGCTACTGGAACAAACATATCCACTAAAACCAGTTAGGAAACACAAATGAAAAAGAGACCTTTTTTTTTCAACACTGTAATTATGCCTGCACCGTAATTATGCATACTTTTTATGATAATAAACTCTCAAAAGACTTGCAAAAATTTACCCTTCTATGGACTGTTCAGAATTACTTTGGTGATTGTACAGAATATGATGGATTTTACTTACTGTGACACTTGCCCATACTATGACTGGGCACTAAGACCTTATAAATTTTAATGAAATAATGGAGTATAATAGACACACCACTGGACCAAGACTCTGAATTCAGTTCCCAGTTCTACCACTCCATCCCTCCTTGGCTGGTCTTAGACAATTTCCCTCACTTTTCTGTCTTTTACTTTCTCTGTTTATAAAAGAGGTATAATATTTACCTTCTCTCAAAGTTACCTGTATCTTTTCTACAGAAGGGTGTTAGGAAAAGCTTAATGTTATTTGCTATCAATTTGATAGAGAGTACTGTATGACTGTAGTAGATCACACCTTCCAGCTACCACACAGCAGGCAGGTTTTCTGAGAGCCATGCATGCAAAACTTCAATGGAAGGCCGCACAAGCGGTTTTGACAAGTGTCACTTCACACTTTTTTCTGAAATGATAAAGGTATTCTGTCACACAAATTAATTTGGATCTATCCAGGCAAAGGGTCCAGAAGTCCTACCTGCATCAAGCAGCTTGTATGAAAGTTAAAATGAGAAGAAATTATGAATTGTTAGAGCTTGGAAGGGATGGGAGATTGATGAGTGAGCTTAAAAAGAAAAAAAAAAACCACACACACCCCAGTAAAAATTAAAAACCAAACTTCTTTTACAATCAGTCTACTATTTCTGTTACTATTTACTACATAATACCTGTAGTGTAATGGTGGTCAATATAGAGACATCCAAGGACAGGTTTTTAAAAGGGACAAAAAACCCCATAAGCAACACATTGGTCCTACAGTACTGCAACTTTACAGAGTTGCTGAACTGGAAACCTTTGGCTGAGATATCTGATCACACACATCTGGAAAGAGCTATTGCTGAATGCAGCCACTTAAGTATAACATATAGGACTTTGGAACAACTGATATAGTCTGACAAGATGCAAAAAACCCCTTTGCACTTCCAGTTGAAGACCTCAAAAAATCTAATAAAGTTCTGGGCAGCACAGGCTTCTGAAGACATTAAAATAATTAATGTTCTCTGACTAAACCAATCACAAGAAGCAAGCACCACAGGAGACTATTCACTACTACACCAGTCTCTGAAAGATGAGATTTTGCTTAAAGGAAAGACAGGAGGTATTCTAATAGATTCAAAGTGTGACATCATGAGCAAATTTTATTCTAACTTCAGACATCAACATCAGAGAAATATGCACTTTAAGGGTTCAGTTCATCTGAGCTGTTTTAAATACATGCCTAGATGAGATGATATGAGACGAAGAGCACCCCGCAAGTGCATTTTGAACAGTTATTAAAGGAGTCTTGGGTGAGTTGCTCAGACACATGGGTCTACATGGAAGACATCTGCATCTGATTAGGTAAATCGTGCCTCATGAGACAGAAATTTGAGTAAAAAGGCTTTTCTAAACCAAGTCAAGAGAGTCCAGCCAAGTGCAAAAACACAATTCAAAAGAAACGTTAAATAAAACAAAAAGTACAGATGTTGTAGTGAGATATAACAGATTCACTGTTCAACCACCTGAAAGTCTGATGCAACAACTAAACACTGGAAAAGACTTAAAGAGAAGAACTGTATGATGACAGTGAACTAGCACCCTTTGATGTGTATTTGTGTATTAGACAGGTTTTCTGAAGGATAGTTAGGTGACAGATGGAAACAGAAGACAAATTTTGAAACATATTAATACACTCAGGCAACAGGTCAACTGCAAGTGCTGCAAAAGAACCAAAACAATTAAGAAACATGTTAATGTTATTGCATTATAAATAAGATATTTTTTTTTAGTGAGAACCTGATTTTGCTTCTCTCCAGGGAAACAGTGTTACCTGTACAAACAGCCAAAAGATGATTGATGAAATGAGACACTGCATAGCTCAGTGTCCCATTTGGCCACTATACTGTATCTCCCTGGAGTCAGCAGTAGCACACCGCTAGGCTGAATGAAGGGTTAGTGTCTGATACCCATCAAAATCAGACCAGCAGAGCAGTAACAGGCAAGACCAAGAAGTGGTTACAATAATCCCAGAGTAAGGAGCTTTCTCTTACAACTCAAAGAAGAGAAGGAAGTATTAGAGGCTATACACAGATGGGCAAGTGTGCATCTAACCAGCAAGCAGGACTATAAATATGAAAGAGCACAAACACAAAGCTTTTTTGAGATATCTTGTATGAGGTAGCTTCAGAGTCACAATCAATTATAGAAATAAAACCAAAAACTTCATAGATAAAAGCAGATGCCTGGGGTACACAGATAAGCAAAGCTAAAGCTAGAACTGTTAGGACACTGGTGGAATGTTAGGAGATCAAAACTGATACACATGAACCACAACAAGAATTGATTCAGCAAGTTCCCGCTCAATACTAATGTAAACAGTAACAGGGCAGACTAAGTCTGTGTCTAACATCAACAATACAAGCAGAAGAGGGCATACTGGTTAGAAAAAACAGCACAGAGTTAGACTGTTCAGCAGACTAACATCCCCTACATACATAGCAATCTCTGCCCTTCCAAAAGCAACTAATTGTTTGAAAACAAATCTTACTAAAAACATGGAGAAATCATTGTGATGTTCAAAGAGTGAATTCTGGATAGTAGAAGGAAAGCATTTCAAGTAGCCAGTTCTGCATATATCAAGATAGTCCATGGCACTGGTACTTTTACTACAGAAGAAATTTGTTTTTTTCCAGCATGGACTTGCGTCTTGCTTTCACCCAGAATGAAGTGTAATAATGAATCCTGCAGATTAGACGGCCATGAATGTTTTCAATGTATAAACAACAGCCTGCAAATAAGAGGAATTTGAACTCAGGTTTCTTGGATGATCTGTTAAACCATTGAGCTTTTGGTTTAAAGAGGCCTGGAAGTCATCATCAGTTCATATCGTCCAGGACAGAGGAATAAGAACAGCCTACAGCTACTGGTTAAAAGTGTTTAAAGCAATCAGCAAATTACTAATTATATTTTTTTTCTGGCAACAGTCCATTTCCTCCAGGGCAGACTGAGTTTTTAAACCTGTAACCAGTAATTACAGCCTGGTTTTGTTGTCTCACACTGAACAAGCTACACTGCTACACTTCTAGGAGTTTGCAACTCCTTATTAATGTTTCTGCAACCTCCCTTAGGGAAGTCATGACACTGCTCAAGATAATGAACAATATCTTCTCCCTTCAAGTTATAGTTCTTGGAAAAACATTTTGCTTGCCTTTTCCTATTTGGAGTCTAGCCAAGAAACAGCAAATGTGATATAGAGGAAGAGAGGGGAGGGGTGTCTGTGCCACACAGGCTTGGCATAGGCTCATAATGGCAGTAACTTCGGATAGGAGTTTTTCTTTACAAACAGTAGGGTTTACCACACCCACTCACTGTATCAAATAAACAATGATGGACTGGTAAAGCCACATTAACCCTCCTTTCTCCAGAACTGAATCCACAATAGATGATAGCACAAGATGGGCAGATAGCAGACAGTTGTTCAAACTCTAAATTTCTTAACACCAGGGCCGTAGAGCTCACTGATGCCCATGATCTTTCATTTTAGTCTTTATAGATTCTGTCCATGCACCTGCTGGGTACTACATGAACTCCACATATTTACTACTCAGCTTAACCTCTTCCTTTTTTCTTGCTCCTAGCTTGTTCCTTAAAGGCTGCCTAAAATAAAAACACCAGGGCTCCCCAGTAACTGTTGTCTGAGCAATGATATTATAAGCAGCTGCTTCTCTTTCTTCCATGATATTCTTACCTTGAGAAGCTGGTATGGGCCAGGAGATGGAGCCCCAGACAATGATATAGGAATGCCAATGTCTTGACTAGCAGGGAAAATTCCCTGACACAGGGAGGAAAATTTAAGATACTCAGACTCTTTGGTCCTTTGTATTTTGGGTACCACATATATGAAGGTTTCCTTGGGCCCTCTCCCATGTTCTGCAGAGGAACAGTCCTGCTGTTTTCAGCCAGAAAAAGTTATGTCCCTTCAGCATGTGAGCAACTGGATTATTTTGTCACTTACCAGCAGTTTCAGATGACTATCCAGGCAGAAAAACTTCATGCTCCTGATACTTCTCTCAGCAGGAGGCCTTATGTCTCAGCAATATTGGGCTTTCATACCTGATAATAGTCCACTGTGGCAAAACCAGGCACAATAAGCTCAAGTGTCAAAACCTTTCAAACAGCAATAATGTCAGGGGGGAACTACTTCAAATGAATTCATTTGCCTTATCATTGCAACTGCTAGAAAGCTGTGGATGGTACTCGGACACTTTATATTATGGCCAAAGGCCCCTAGAGCACTCAGCACAAACCTGTTTGAAGTGAGATCTCTGTTTTGTTCTGGCTTCTGAAATGACCTACCCTATGGATTAGGCTACCAGCCCAATAGAGCTGTTCTTCCCTGAACATGTTTATCTTCCACTTATGTCAGTCCTATTGACAACAGTGTTATGTTATCCAAGCTAGAGAAGTGCTTCAAGAAGGGCAAGAGGTTTGTCAGTTCATGTCTGAAACACCTGGAATGCTTCTCTCTTGGGTGACCCAGACATACTGAAACTCTGGTGAACCACAGCTCTCCCAGCAGTGGGGTCGGTTTGCAGGGTTATGCAGCTGTATATGGTGTCAAGATGCTCTCT